>NC_082344.1:10311938-11001192 GCF_027477595.1 Haemorhous mexicanus
TTTAAAGCTGCACATAACCATTTTTCCTCTGTGCCATACCATGCCCAATATACCGGACCTTCTGCAATACTCTCGCTAGGCCATATTTCAGTACAATATCTTATCATTTGGATTCTATTTAACTCTTTTAATTCTTCCCTATTATCCCAACTGTCTAACATCCATCCTAACGGACTATTAGGTGGTATGTTTTTAAAAGTTCGATTTTCTTCCCCTTTCTTAACAACTCTCTTTCCAGCACACTGTCCCATTTTCTTTATAGTTTAACTGTATCTCTTCTCACTGTACTTTGTAACAAACAACTCAACCCTACTCCTTAAAGCTGTTAAATATAGTTAAATGTAAGAAAACACCAAGCGTGGGAATGGGAATTAAGCTAACGGATTTTATAAAAATAAAATAGAATAAATATTGCGAGTGTGGGAATCAAAGTATAAATGGCGGGTTTAATAGAAATAAAATAAAATATAGTATCTTATGGTGGGAATTGAAATAAAGATGGCGGAGTCTATAAAACTAAAATAAAATAAATAGGCAATTCAAATATGTCAGATAAATTGATAAATGACAACGTAGCGTGGGAATTGGAATAAAAATGGCCGATTTTATGGGAATGAAATAAAATAAATATGGCGACTTAGTGTGGGAATCAAAATAAATAATTATGGTTAATCGACTATAATAATAGAAAAGGGGAAATTAAAATGGCGGAACGTGGGAACCGAAACAAAGGTGGCAAATATAAATTAATAAATAGAAATAAATGAACGTAGGGATTGCAAATAAAATTACCAATTTTGGGGAGATTAACTGTTTTTAAATCTGGAAAGGATTAGAAGAAGTATAACAACTGCACTGTAATAACACAGGAATACTCAATTATAGAAATAAACTTCTCCGTTCTAAAAGAATCAAATATCCAAACTTATGAAATACAGATATTTCAGCTAATAATTCAAATAAACTGGCAATTAAAATTTTGGCTACTTCTTCTTCAAACTACTACACAATATAAACTTAAAATGGCTGACACCCAGCCTTCACACTTAAACACAACCTTCACCACTCGGCTCACACCCACGACACAGTATGAACTTAAAATGGCTGACACCCAGCCTTCACACTTAGGCACAACCTTAAAAATCAGCTTGGGAGTTGTCTGGGGACTTTTGGCTAGCCCTCACCCCAGAACCTCACTCCTTATATATATCTATTTCCAACACAATTTAAACACATTAAAAAAAATATTTTCCCTAACTTCAGACCAGTTCTAACCTCCTCTCCAGTCCTAGTGACTGGAAAGGCCCTTCCACAGCTGGTGGCCCACCTCCCCCCTGTGGGTCACCACTCCTGGGAAGAAATTTTCAGCTACCCCTACGACCCTCTTCAGCTAGGATCCTAGCTCGGGGCAGCCTACTTCCTCCTATGACCCCCTTCGACTGGGGTCCTAGTTCGGAGGGACCCTACTCCCCCTAGGTGGGGCACCCTCCCCCTCCCCGGCCTCGAAGAAGGGGCACTCCCCCGCACGGTGGCTGCTTTAAACTGCAGTCTCCGTGTGGGACTATTTTCTCCCACACCTAAGGTCCTAGTTCCTCAGGGGTCAAACTCCTCTCAGTCTGCCTCTGAGGAACAGACCTCCAGATGGTTTTAGCGAGTGGGCAGAGGCCCCCCCCCACTGGGCAAGTCCGCCTCACTAACCCCCACCCAGACACCCCTATGAGCCTCTTTTGCTGGGGTCCTAGTTCAGAGTGCCGGGCATGCCCCCCTCTATGACCCCCTTCAACTGGGGTCCTAGTTCAAGGGGAGCTATTCGGGCCACTGACTAAAACCACCCCTAGGAGCCTCCCTCGCTCCCTCTCGGAGGGCTTACCCCTTTTTCAGCTGTTGCTGTTCCCTCCGACCTCGGGAGTCAGCGCGTTCCCCTCCTCGGTCCGACGTAGTCCAAGATCTGGGCAGCCGAAAAATGCGGCTGGACGCGTCTTCTCGGGCCCCGGGCTACCCCGGACCGCCTCAGGGTAGTGGCTGCTCCCGGGCGAGCCCCCAAGATGTTATAAAAAATGAACGAGGCCAGATCTCAGCGATTGAAACAGGCTCTCGTTTATTTAAAAACCAGTCGGTGGGAGCAGAGAATCTGGGATAAGCCCAGATCCTCATACAACAGCTCAAAAAGGGAACCAGAAAGGAACCAGAAGAACCCCAAGAAAAAGCCCCAAAAGAAAAAAAGCTCCCAAAAGAAAAAGCCCCACCCCAGGAACAGAAAACTCCCCTTTTTAGAACAAATTTCTGGTCCAGGATTGGTGGGTTTTTGGATCCACGCACCGATTGGTGGAATTCGGGCACTTTGATTGGTCTTTACCGGGGTTCATTTTGGACCAATCATTTCCCCAGGGCGTCGAGTGATTGGTTGATGCTCTGGCCCAGTCACTCTTTGAGTTGTTCACCTCCTACCCCCACCAAGTCCCGGACCCCTTTCCCTTCGCCCACAGCAAACAACTCCCCAGCGTTATTACAAACCCGTAATAGCTTTGCAGCCTGAGCTGCCCTTCTTCCTCTCTGTCCGTGCACAGAACAGAGCGGGAAGGAGAAGGGCAGCAGGGCCCTGTGTGTCCTGGGGCTCAGGTTTTTGCGCCGCTTCAGCTCCACAGAGACGGGGGTAAAGTGAAAAACCAAACTGTTTATTAAGGGAAAGCGAAGCCAAGGGGTGAGCGGGGAGGCAAAAAAGGGGATGAGCAGGGCCTGAGGGCTGCAGGGAGGGAGCTGCCATCAGGGAGAGACATGGCAGGAGCTGCTGAAACTTCTCACAGGCTCAGCTCTGAGCAGCCACAGCTGTGCCTGGAGCTCCCCTGCTCTGCAGGGGGTCCCATCTTGCATGGGAACTGGAAATCGCCATTGGAGGCCCTTAGAGGTACATCTGATCAAGGAGACAAAGAAAGTTCTGCAGATCTTCTTTGGAATGTCAGCTGGATCAGAATGCTCATGCAGGATGGGTTCTCATCTTCCCTCAGGGCTTGAAGAGCTGGAAGAGAGAGGAACAGAGGCCACGGTCAGTGGCCAGATTAAGGGAATGCAGGAAAGTCTCCTGCCAGGGCCAACCCAGCCGGCTATGGCATGGCCAGGAGGGAGCGGGAGGCAAGGGCTTCAGCCGGAAGGCGCAGGCCACGGATCCCCCATGTGTCCCTGAAAGCTCTCGGGGCTCTGTCCCCTCCACAGCCCCTGGTTCTCACAGAGAGCGGAGGCCTCCGCAGCCCGGGCACGGATTGCAGCGCTGGGGCTGGGATTTGCAGCTGCCCCCGGCGGTCCTGGCTGCCTCACTCACCCTCCCTGAGGACTTGGAGCTCCTCCTTCTGCCCCAGCATGAGCACTCCGGCCACCCCTGGAAACACAGAGCACGTGGCGGCCCCAGGCGGCACAGCTGCCCGACACGGGCGCTGCCAGCCCTACGGCCGCATGCCCTCTTCCCCGGGAAGGGCTCCTTTCGGCCCCTGCCCCACGCTGCCACCCGAGGGCACGGCTGCGAGAGGGCGGCGGCAGCGCCGAGGGCGGGCGGGGCTCCAGCGGTCCGGGCGCGGCTCCCGCTGCAGGGACTGCAGCCGGGCCGGGAGGCAGGGAGGGGCGCCGGGCTGGTGGCTCACCGATGAACCTGACGGCCGCCTCTCGTAGGGGCCTTTGTGGGCTCTGCAGGTGCGGCAGGGCCCAGCCCAGGTGCTCGGCCACTCGGCTCTCGTCCTGCAGAAGCTGCGGGGAGCGCCAGGAGGGAAGGCTCGGCGTGGGCTCTGCCGCTCGGCCGGGCGCTCCCCGCACCCAGCACCGGCCGAGCCAGCCCGCACGGCCCGGGCCAGGGAGCAGCGTGTGAGGCGCAGGCTGGCGGGCCCGGGAGCGGCGCTGGCCGGGGACACAGCTGCCAGCCCCCCATACTGAGCAGCTGGGGAAGGGGGCTTCTCCAGCCCGCGGCTGGGGCTCCTGGGCTGTCCTTACCAGGTGCTCGGCGAACTTCATCCGCCGCTTCTTCGCCAGCAGCTCCTCGAGATCCCTCCTCCTCGGGAAGCAGGGCTTCGCCACAGGCCTGGAGAGCAGCAGAGAGCCGCAGGTGGCAGCAGGGCCCAGGGCACGGCACCTGGCTCCCTGTGCCAAGGCCAGGGGAGGCTGGAGCCCGCCAGGCACCAGGGCAGGAGGCGGCCGAGCCCCCTGCCAGGGATGCGGCAGCATCACACCAAACCTCACCTTGGCCACCTGCAGGTTCTCATCGTGCCAGCGCAAGAATAGAGGGAGCAGGCTCTGGCTCACAATGGTGGTCAGAGGATTTTCCCTCTCTTCCACTATCAGCTCCATCACCTTGCTGAAGAGCTGAATGGAGAGCTGCTGCACGTGGCTGTTGTCCTGGAGAAAAGGAAAAGTCCTAAGCACCAACTTCTTCAGGCCCATGGGGGCAAAGGCCCAAAACTGCCCAAAACGGCGCAAAGTTTCCAGGCAGCGTCCAGTGCCCTTGGCTGGGGGCACAGAGCCTTACGTCCTCAAAGTGGGGCAGGAGGGACTCAGCCAGCTTCAGGGCGGTGATGCTGGCTATCTGGAGGTCTGTGTCCTGGAGCGTATGCGTCAGCACAGAGAGGGTCATCTCGACCACCTCTGCATCTGCATCGGCCAGCTGCTCCACCAGCTGCGGATACAGGCCGCGTATTCCTCCGCCCTGTGTGCAAGACGAGGCTGTGCTGTGAAGCCGTGACTGGCCGCGGCACCAAGGGCTGCTTGGGGCACTCGGGCGGCTGAAGCGGGACTCGGGAGAGCTGGGAGCAGCTGCCTCTGCTGCCAAAGGCCAGCCAAGCCCAAAGGACTGCGCTCCCCAGCCCCACGCTGCCAGCGGGGCTTCGGCCACGGCCCCCTCCTCACCAGCGAGGGCTCCTTGCTGACCACCACCAGGCCTCTGAGCGCAAGGCGCAGCCTGTCCCTGCACTCGCTCGGCAGGTGCCGGGATACCACCAACAGGGCACTGGGACCGTGGATACGCAAGTCCAGACACTCCAGGAGCTGAAAGGCACAGGAGGGCAGTGGCAGGCGAGCCGGCCGGCAGGAGCCCGGAGCCGCAGAGGGCTGGGCCCAGGCAGCAGCAGCGGGCGCGGGCAGCGTCCCAGGCGGCTGCAGCTAAGAGAGACCAGAGAGCTGGGAGGCAGCTGAGCCAGGCAGCGCTGGCCATCAGGCTCACCTCCACAAAGATGGCCAGGGCAGGCAGATCACAGCGTGGCTGCTTCCCGATGAGCAGGCTGAGCAGGTGCGAGGCCATGTGGGGACACAAGGGGGTCAAGGCACAGCGCATCTCCCTGGCAGGGGAAAAAGGCGCCAAAGGCCCTGAGCCAGGCAGGCAAACCTCTCCCTGGAGCGACTCACAGTGGTCCGCTCTTTCCCCAGCACTCTGCAAGGGGACACGGGCCCCTTGGGAGGCGGCTGCTGCTGGCCATCCTCCTCTCCCAGCCTTTTGCACCCTCCCTCGGTGACAAGGCCCTCTGGTGGGGAGTAGGGCATCTCACCTGGCCAGCAGACCCGCTGCACAGTGTGGGCTGTTGGCACAGAGCAGGCTGTCCCAGAGCTGCTTGTGCTCCAGAGCCACCAGCTTCTTGCCAAAGCCCCGCTGGGAGAGCAGAGCCTCAATGGTCTGCACTGCAAACCTGTGTGCCGAGCAAAGGCGCGGTCACTCTAGGAGCACTGGCCCTGGCCACAAGGACATGGGAAGGACAGGGCGACTGGCACCTGTTGGGCGCTCTGCAAAGGCCGTCTTCCTCCTGGCACGCTCTCCAGAAGCTCAGGCTCTCCACCTCCTCTGGCCTCTGCTCTGTGGTGATGAAAACTTGCAAGAGCAGAGCCACAAAGAGGTGTGGAGAATGAATGAGGATTGCATAGCGCCACTCGGGCATGCTTGCAATCCTCCGCAGCACCAGAGTTGCCTGCAAGAGACAAAGCACCCCGAGGCAGCGCTCAGTGCCGAGGTGTCCATGCAGCAGGGCCTGAGGGGAGATGCAGGGGGAGCAGCCAGCCTGCTGCTCCTAGGCCAGCTTTCAGCCCAGGCAGGGAGCTGCAGGCTGGGGAGAGCATGGAGAGCTTCTGAGAAGGCCACTTGGAGAGCCAGCATAGGCCAGCTCCAGAAACTCACAGCCAGGGCAAAGACGGCCTCGTTGTCCCCGCTGCAGACGAACCCGCCGTACGGTGGCAGCTCCTCTAGGGCAGAGAGCAGTGCTGGAAGCACCTCCTCCACAGCCACTTCTGAGGTGCCGATGGCCCTCCACATCAGCTCAGCAGCTCTGTGGGAGCAGAGCTGGGCATCAGTACCGTGCCCCGTGCAGCTGCGTGGGGCCGGGAGGTAGCATGGCAGCAGGCTTAGGAAACAGATGGGCCCAAGGGTCCCAGGGTTCTCCGCCTGTCTGGCAGACCCCTCTGGAAAGGCTGTGCAGGGCCAGGGGCCCTACAGGCCCATGAGCACCGAGCTCTCCAGGCAGTTGTGCCCCGTACCTGTCACACAGTGGGGCGCAGCGCAGGAGGCTCATCACCACCTGGGCAGGGTGCTCTTCAGTCAGGCTGAGAATGATCATCTGCAGCTCGGCGTCCACGGTGCTACAGGACGTGAGTCTCTGCAGGATGTTCCTCACCACAGCTTGCACCTGGAAGAAGGGATATGGGGAAGACTTGGAGTGCTGCCCAAGGGAGCCACTTTCTCTGCTTCACCCAAGAAGCTGTTGATTTCCCAGCTCACTGGGATGGGCCAGAGGGGGCCCAGTGGACATGGCTTGAGGGGCCACGTCATCCTGGGAGGCCTTCAGTCCCGGCCCCAGGCTGCTTCCCTGCTGCGGAGAAGAAACACCCGTCAGGAAAAACTCCAGACTGGGCCCAGGACTCACTCAGCATGGGCATGGCCTCAGTCTCAGGGATGGCCTCGAGACAGGTGTTAGTGGCGGCCATGCCCTCCGTCAGGGCCATGTCAGCCTCTGCCCTGTCCTCGGACGTTTCCTCCTCAGAGGTGTCCATGAAGTCCGAGGACGCTGTGCTGGAAGCATCCTCTGCCTGCAGCTCGCTGGGCCTGGAGTCGGGCTCGGCCGTGCCCTTGGTGGTGCGGCCGCTGGTCTTTCTGCGCCGAAGGCGCAGGAACCTCCGCAGTGCCTGCAGCAGAAGGAAGGGCGAGAAGAGAGGCACGTTCCGTGGTCTGCTCCAAGCGTGGGGCTCGGCCCAGCAGTGCCAACAGGCCCGGCCACGGTGGGGACAGCCGCAGGTACCTGGGCTACTCTGCGGAAGCGGCCACGGGTGAGCTCCTGCTCTTGAGTCCCGTCCTTGGATGCATCTGCCAATGAGCGAGCGCAGCCAGAGCTGAGGGGCCGCAGGAGAGGCCGGAGAAGCCAGCCCAGCCCTGCATGCCCCCGGCAGGGACAGCCCCCCGGGTTCCCAGGGGACGGAGCACGGCCATCGGGGGGGCAGGCCCGGCCCCTGTCCCATCCGGTCCGTGGGCACGTCCACAGGGATGGGATGGGATGGGATGGGATGGGATGGGATGGGATGGGATGGGATGGGATGGGATGGGATGGGATGGGATGGGATGGGATGGGATGGGATGGGATGGGATGGGATGGGATGGGATGGGATGGGATGGGATGGGATGGGATGGGATGGGATGGGATGTGGCCAGGCTGGCTGCAGGTACCGGCGTTGCATCCAGCTCCTCCACTCACCATCCTGCAGCGGCTCCAACTGCTCGGGCTCTGCAGGCTGCTGCGCTGGGGCAGCTGCAGGGCCTTTGCTTTTCTTGCCCCGAAGCCCCTTGAACAGGCTGAGCAGTCTGCCTGCCATCTCGCTGTCTGACCTCGAGGGCACCTTGGAGACAGATGCCCCGTCAAAGGTCCGATTCAGCGAGTGTTGCAGTTGTGCCTTGCAGGCACCTGCAGCAGAGGGGCCTCAAGAAGGCTACAGGACAGCAAGTCCTCTATTCTGTTCTCCAGGGCTCCTGCCACAATGACAGGAGACTCCTGGCGAACAATGGGGGTCACCAGCTCCCACGGCCTGGCAACGAGGGCGCCGGCCGCAGCGATGGGAGATGCCTCGGAAAAACTCCGAGACACCGAATCCTGAGGCCAGGCCGTGAGGCCAGGCACAGGAGGAATGCCTCGGAAAAGCTCCGGGTCAACAACGGACGAGCCGGCTGTGTGGGGATGCCTCACAGAACCGCTCTGTCACGTCCTGCCCCGTCGCGTGCACCGAGCACTCTGGCGTGGCCGTGTCACTGCCAGCACCTAGGTCAGCGTGTGTCACAAAGGGCTGCTCTGACACTCTGTCCCTTTCGGTGACACGGTGAACATTCTGCACCGAGTCACAAAGGGACATGCTGCCACGTGCCCCGGGGCCACCCCCTCCCCACCCAAGGTGCCCCCGGTTGGAGGCAATTCCTTGCCCCGAGCGTCTAACACAGCCCTGGACACACCAAGACCCGCCAAGTGCCAAGGGAAGGGCTCTCCACGGTGCCCGGCTGGCACAGCCCAGCTCGGTGCCGGCCCTGGAGCAGAGCCGCTTCCAGCAAGCAAGAGGCAAACACGTCTTGCCAAGAGTTAAAACACACCAGAGAGCGGAGATGGCATGAATGTTGGCATAAAGGCCTTTGAATTCACAGCTCTCTGAGAGGCATTTGGGGCTCTCGGCTGGACAGAGATACCAGCTCTGTCCTGTGCTTAGAGGAGGGAACGCACCCTGCCGCTGGTGCTTGGCTTGTCTTCTTCTCTGGAGGCCCAGGCAGATGCCAAAGCTGCTCTTCACAGCCTTCTCCCTTCCCACACCCCTCTGCCAAGTGCAAGGGGCCACAAGGATGGAAAGGGGAGCAGGGAGCCAAAGGGAGACAGCTGCACCGACCTCACTGGCGGCTCCGGGGGAAGCACGTTGCTTGAGATGCAAGCCCCTCTCTTCCAAAGGCATTTCCCCAAATGCCTACAATTCCCGGGGAACACCAACACACACTTCAGAAACCCTGGCAAGGCTGAATTACTTCTGCACCTTGTAGCACAGGCACTGCAGCTCGAGCTCATCTTTCTTCTCCCAAGTCTTTTTCCTTGTGTCCCTTGTGGCACGCAGCCCCGGGCCCCCTAGAAACAAGAGCTGCCCGCTGTCTCTTCGAGTGTCTGATCGCCTGCCTGTGCTCACGGCAGCAAAACCAGGCTGTTCCCAGCCAGGGAGCGGAGCCCCGTTCCTGGCAGGAGGCTCTCATCAGCCCCTTCCCCACTGTGCACGCAGCACTTCTGCCTGCCTGCCTGCCCAGAAGAGCACAAGCTGGCCAGCTCTGGGCTCAGCACAGCCCAAACACAGGCACAGGAAGACACAGCGGCTCTTTTGCAGCCGTGCCCCAGACAGGTGGGAAGTGGACCCTGCCTCTGGTCTCGCTTGGTTGGCTTGCTGACAGAGGGTTTGACTCCCTCCCCACAGAGGAAATCAAGGGCAGGTGCGAGCAGAGCAACTTCTCGGGATCCAAGAGAGCCACCTCCCCAGCCCGTCTGACACTCAGTCCCAGACTGAGAAATTCTCACCTCCAACCAGGAGACAAAGGAGGGCTCCAAACACAGCCTAGGATCCAAACGGGTTTATTGAGGGAGGGGCATAGGGTCTAGGAAGGGTCGAGGTGAAGAGAGAGGCAGGGACACAACCGCACTCAAAGGGAGGCTGGTGGTGGAGCCCAGAACAGCGGTGGGGCCAGGGTTGAAACCATGGGGCTGGCAGCTGGGGCCAGGATACAGGGAACCAATGAGGAGAGGGACCAGAGGAGGAGCCGAGGTGGAGTGATGAGGGGTACACCAATGGGAGTGGGGGAAGAGGGTGGTCTTGTAGTACAATCCAGTGGGGAAGGGAGGAACATGGAACATGCTAGAACTGGGGAGGGGGCCATGGCTGAGTGGCATTTAAACAGGAGTGTCCTCCCAAGGCATCCCTGCCCTATTTTCCTTGGGGTCCCCTCCCCCATCTCCCCCTTTTCCATTTATTACAAATGCTTTGCCCCTAGTCTTTTGAAGGGCTCTTTTCAAGCAAGCAATAGCTGTCAAATCAATCACAAGGATGATCACAATCCACAGGAGGCCTTTCAAGTTAGAAGCCATCTATTCGGGAACATCCCAATGTCCAAAAAGTTGGTCCAGCCAGTAGGCCGCCTTTTTCTCAGTTTCTATGTCCTTCACCTGCTTTTGAAGTCCCTTGATGTTGCTTTGAATTGATGTGCTGAGGGAGGACAAGTTGAAAGAGCACAGTCCTTCCAAGTCCTCACACCCACGGTGGGGGGCGAGCAGCAGGAAATCGATTGCAGCTCGATTTTGCAGCATGGCGTGTCTGGTGGTCTCCTCATCCACCAATAGATCAGAAAATGCGGCAGATGTAGAACTGGCCTGCTTACTGAGCCAGCACCCCAGGTGAGAAAGCTCACCGAGGGCCTTGGCAGCAGCAACCCATGGTAGAAAAATGGATACCGTGACCCTCTTCCTTGTTCCCTAATTATAAATTTGGGTCAAATTCCTCAAAGGATCTCTTTTGGCAAGCAAATGTATTGTTCTGCTTCCAAGCATGCAAAATGGTGGAATTTGAGGTGAGGGTAGTCAGCTGGCCAAGGCGGCAGGGACCCCCTTTGATGTTGGAGGGGATTCCTGCCCACACCCTAGCACCACAGAGAAGAAACACTCCCCGTGGGAGCACTCTGGGGTACGCCAGGGACTGGGACGGTGTGGTGCTAGTCTAGTTGCACCTTTCAGCCACATTGTAGCATTTATCATCGGGCGAGACATCTTTGGGGATGTTACTCTAGGGTTCTGTTGTGAATTGCAAATCTGGTCTGGCCTTCTATTCAAAGGTAACACAGTAACTTGCTTTGGTGGAGCCCAGGAGGTCTAGCTCCTGGGGCTCCTGTGATGCATGTGGGAGAATCCTTCTCCACTCGTCCAGGTGTCCACAGGGTTGGGTTTCTTACCTATGTGCGGGTAATCATTTTGTGACGGGGGGATTCCCACCAGACACGTAGAGAGAGGATCGTCCACGCTTTCCATGGCCATGCAAAGACTGTCTTGCTGTAGGGACTTTGCCAAGGTGACCCAAACGTTCTGCTTTGGCTGTGGTATGATCCAGCCCATGGTCACCTGGGTGATCATGAAGGCACAGGTGAAGGCGGCGGCTCTGGCGGTGCTGGCGCTGTTGTGGGGGTTTCCCGGGTTTGTTGTGAGGCGGTTCATGGTTTTCCCGCTCTCTGCTCACGCCGAGTGTGTTGAGGATTTTTTGCAGATTGAGGACTTTTTGAAGAACAGTGGCCATATTCAGCTGACGCACAATCCAGTCTGCTTGGGATAATGGACAATGGACACGTTCACAAACAATAATGGAAATATTCAGAAAATGGGGTCGGTATATCCTTGAAAAAGATCCAAGAAGAAGAGTCAACTGGACTCAGCAAGTTTGTCAGTGAGCTTGGGAAAGTGAGGAAAAAAGACAGTTCTTGGGTGGGACAGAAAACCACAGCCAGACGCGTGAAAAGTTAGATGATCCAATCAGCATCCGATCTTAGACGCGTGAACAGCTAGGCCTGGCCAATGATGTATTAGCTAGAGAGGTGTGGACAGTAGGGAATTGTTATAAATATAGTCTTTTTAGGGATAATAAATTTGGCTTCACTGGATGATATTGGTGTTGGTGTGATGTCCCTGAAGCTCTGCATCCCACACTTTTCCCCCACCAGGCCCCCTAGAAACAAGAGCTGCCCGCTGCATGTTCAAGTGTCTGAACGCCTGCCTGCGCTCACGGCAGCAAAACCAGGCTGTTCCCAGCCAGGGAGCGGAGCCCTGTTCCTGGCAGGAGGCTCTCATCAGCCCCTTCCCCAACTGTGCACGCAGCACTTCTGCCTGCCTGCCTGCCCAGAAGAGCACAAGCTGGCCGGCTCTGGGCTCAGCACAGCCCAAACACAGGCACAGGAAGACACAGCGGCTCTTTTGCAGCCATGCCCCAGACAGGTGGGAAGGGGACCCTGCCTCTGGTCTCTCTTGCTTGGCTTGCTGACTGGCTCTGAGGCAGGGGCTGCCCGATTCCTGGCTTGTGGGGAGAGCAGAGCCGCCGGAACCGCGCCCACCGTGCAGACACTGCCTGACAGCGCTGCGGCCGCTGGGACGCTGGCACCCCCGAGTCTCAGCCACTCCGCTGAGGCCGCTGCTGTTTCATTTGCTTTAGGCACCCCCAAAGCTGATTGCCAGGCCACGATGGTCTCTGCTTCTGCCCTCCTCCTGTCCCTGTGTAGGGATGGAGCATTGCTGTGCTTTCAGGAAGCTCTTTGTGGAAACTTCCGGCATTGCAAGCTCCTTTGCCCTCAGAGGATGCTTGCCATGGAATCCCTCACGGCTGGCTTCAGAGCATACTCCGGCAGGCTCTTCTAAAACCCAGGGTCCTTGTCCCCTTCAGAGTGCTCAGCAGGACCTTTTTTTAACAGCACGCTGCTTTACAGCTGGAGCAGCGAGACAGGGAGCTTTGTTATAAAAAACGAACGAGGCCAGATCTCCGACAGCGATTGAAACAGGCTCTCGTTTATTTAAAAACCATTCGGTGGGAGCAGAGAATCTGGGATAAGCCCAGATCCTCATACAACAGCTCAAAAAGGGAACCAGAAAGGAACCAGAAGAACCCCAAGAAAAAGCCCCTAAAAGAAAAAAAGCTCCCAAAGAAAAAGCCCCACCCCAGGAACAGAAAACTCCCCTTTTTAGAACAAATTCCTGGCCCAGGAATGGTGGGTTTTTGGTTCCACGCACCCATTGGTGGAATTCGGGCGCTTTGATTGGTCCTTACCGGGGTTCGTTTTGGACCAGTCATTTCCCCAGGGCGTTGAGTCATTGGTTGATGCTCTGGCCCAGTCACTCTTTGAGTTGTCCACCTCCTACCCCCACCAAGTCCCGGACCCCTTTCCCTTCCCCCACAACAAACAACTCCCCAGCATTATTACAAACTCATAACAACTCCCCCCTCTAAAACTTTGATCGGGCTTTAGCCCGCATCAACCTCACTCAGTTTAATTCTTTGGCTTTTAAACAGTTTCTTTGAACAGTCTTTTCAACAGTTCATTTCAAACTGTTTTTAAACAGTTTCTTCTTCAATTGCATATAGTTGCCTCAGTCTTTGGTATCTCTTGTATATTTCCATGGCCGATCCTTCAGTTTTTGCTACGGAGTTGTCTTCTGTCTCTTGTTCCTGCAGCATTAAAATGTCAGAACAAATCCACTTCTCTTTCATAGGGCATTCTCCCAACAAGTTTTGTTTAAAATTTCCTTTCTTTTCGAATAGCTAATATGTTTTTCCGTCCTCTATGCAAGTTGTGATTGATGAAAAGTTGATACAATTCGGACTCGGGTTAGTGTGAGATCTGAGGACGGCAGTCCGAGATTCTCCTGCATACAAAGGGTAGTAACACTTCTCGCATGGTTCTGTCCCTCCTCCCTTGATGATTATAAGTAGGAGGATACATAGGAATGGGGGTCCGGTACAAGCCACTCTCCCAATCATGTCTCCCCTCCGTAGAGGATCAGCAACTCTCTGTGGCAAGAGTGTAACTTGATCCGGTCTTGCCCCCCCCCCTCCCCTTTTCTCCTTTTCTTAATGTGTTACTCTTACCAGTTACCATGGCAGAAGTTCACTTTTTCCTTTTTGTATCAACTTCTTTCTTCTGTTCTTTTTAGGGCCAGATTGCTAGATGCATGGGAGAATGCTCTATCTCTTTTCTTGGATCTTCTGATCTGTAACAAGAGATACTAGAAATTAATTTTACGTCTTTACATTAAATATCAA
Organism: Haemorhous mexicanus; assembly: GCF_027477595.1. Taxonomy (NCBI): domain Eukaryota; kingdom Metazoa; phylum Chordata; class Aves; order Passeriformes; family Fringillidae; genus Haemorhous; species Haemorhous mexicanus. The sequence continues at coordinate 10,325,745 of NC_082344.1, forward strand.
TTTCATTTAGAACAGATTAACAACTTTTCATTTAAACATTTATACAACAATTTTCAGAAATTATATTTTATGGGTCCTTTTACGATGTGTCCGAGGTCTCCTTAGACTTTGTTAAAGTTGGCGGTGGTTCCGCGGGTGCGGAAACCGGCCCTTTCACTCGGGTTATATGTGTCCACCCTCGTTCTTGTGTCCGTATAGCAGTTTCAGTGGTCAATAGTACTTGAAAAGGGCCTTCCCATCTTGGGACTAAGGGTTGTTCCTTCCAAGTTCTGATTAACACCCAGTCACCAGGTTGAAGTTTATGTAGTTTGAAATCAATAGGCGTAGCTTGAGAAAGATATCCTTTTGCTCTTAGTTCTTCTAAAGTATTGGTGATAGTCTTTATATATTTTCTCGTGCTCACCTCTCCTTCCTCATATGTTCCTGCATGTCCTAGGGTTGTTAAAAACGGTAGCCCAAACATCATTTCATATGGGGAAACTCCTACATCTGCTCTCGGTCTCGTTCTTATTCTCAATAAAGCTAAAGGGAGACATTTTAACCAATTCATTTTTCTTTCCTCTGTTAATATGGTAAGCGTATTCTTAAGACTTTGATTCATTCGTTCTACTCTTCCAGAACTTTGGGGTCTCCAGGGTGTATGAAATTTCCATGTGATGTTTAGGGCTTCTACGAGCTGTTGTATTATTCTAGCTGTGAAATGAGGCCCTCTATCTGAATCGATGGTATTTATGATTCCGTATCGGGGTATGATTTGCTCCAATAGGATCTTGCTTACAGTTTCTGCAGTTTCTCTTGTAGTTGGAAATGCTTCCACCCAGTGGGTCAAGTGGTCTATTATTACTAATAGATACTTATATCTCTGCACCTGTGGTAGTTCTGTAAAATCTATTTGGACACTTTGAAATGGTCTTTTTGCTAGTTCTCTTCCCCCTTGAGGTGGTTTTCTCATCACTTTTCTATTTATTCTTTGACAAATCATGCCGTTTCTAGTTAGCATTTTTGCAATTTCCCATACCCCAATACATACATAGGTCCTCATAAAATGGTCATGCAATGCTTGGGTCCCCCAATCAGTTGATGCATGCAGGTCTTCCATTATCTTTTTGGTGAGTGCTTTGTTTAGTACTGTTCTCCCATCTGGCATTTCCCATTTTCCTGTTTCTTTTTGCGTTGCACCATGTTTTTGTAGTTCTTCTAGTTCTTTTTCATCAAATATAGGAATTTCCGCAATTTCTTTATCTTCTTCTTTCCCATCTCCTGTTTCATTTAACTTAAAGATCTTTTCTGACTCCTCTAGAGCAGCCCGTTTTGCTGCAAGATCAGCTAAATTATTCCCTTTTATCTCTCTAGTTTCCCCTCTTTGATGTCCTTTTACATGGACGATGGCAATTTCCTTTGGTCCTTTCAAGGCTTCGAAAACTGCCTTTATGAGGCCTTCGTGAATCAAAGTTTTTCCTTTTGTATTAATAAACCCTCTTTCCGCCCAGATTTTGCCAAAGGTGTGGACTACCCCATAAGCATATTTGGAGTCAGTATAGATTGTTCCACTTTTCTTTTCAAGCCATTTTAGTCCTTTTAATAGTGCATAGATTTCACAACACTGAGCAGACCAATTTACAGGTAATTTTCCTTGTTCTATAATCGCCATCGTACGTCCATTTACTACAGCATACCCTGATGCTCGCTTCCCGTCTACTACTCGAGGCGATCCATCTACAAACAGCATTTCACCTTCCAGCAATGGTTGCTCTAGTAAGTCCTCTCTTACTTTTATTTGCATGTCTATAGTCTCGAGGCAGTGATGTTCTAGTTCTTCCTTTGGTTCTCCGTATAAAAATTGGGCAGGCTTTTGTATCTTTGTGGTGGATAGTTCTATATTCTCACTGTTACTTAAAATCAGTTCATATTTTAACAGTCTGCTATCGGAAATCCACTGGCATGCTCCTTTGTTTAATATGCTTTTCAAATCGTGGGGTGTATACACTTTTATTTTCTTGCCTAAGGTTAACTTGTAGCCGCCTTCTACGAGAATTACTGTTGCGGCTACTGCTTGCAGACATGTAGGCCAACCTCTGACAACTGGGTCAAGTAATTTTGAAATATAAGCAATAGGCTTCCGTACTCCACACCAGTCCTGTGTTATGCCTCCATAAGCTATTCCATCCTCAACATTAACAAACAGTTCAAACAATCTATTTAAGTCTGGCAGGCTTAAAACTGGAGCATTCGCTATTTTTTCTTTTAATTCTTCTAATTTCTCGTCATCATCTTTATTCCAATTGATAGGTTCATCTCCAACTAATTTATTGTATAGAAATTTGACTAATTTTGTATGACCATCAATCCACAACTTACAGTATCCAACCAGTCCCAATAATTTCCTTACATCGGTTTTTGGTTTTGGTGCTGGTAACGAGAGTATTCCTTGAATCCGGTCAGCATCCAATTTCTTGTAACCTTTTCCAATTAAGTGTCCCAAATACTTTACTTCAGGTTCCACAAATTGTAATTTTCTTTTTGATTCTTTTAGCCCTTTCTCACCTAGGAAGTTCAACAAGTTAACGGTTGTTTTCTGTACTTCCTCTTTTTGTTCTCCAGAAATTAATAAATCATCTACATATTGCAGAACTTGAGAATTACCTTCTGGTTTAAATTGTTTCATTATTTCTTCTAAAGTCTGTCCAAACAAATTAGGTGACTCTGTGAACCCTTGTGGCAACCTTGTCCATTGTAATTGTTGTTTCCTCCGCATCTCCTCGTCTTCCCATTCGAACGCAAACCATTTCCTGCTTTCTCTCTCTAGTGGACATGACCAAAATGCATCCTTCAAGTCTCCCGCACTGAAGCACGCATGGCTTGCTGGTACTTTACTCAGTAGGTTATATGGGTTGGCAACTACGGGATATCTTGTGACCGTCTGCTTGTTTACTTCTTGTAGATCTTGAACTAAACGGTATGTGCCATCCGGTTTCTTGATTGGTAATATGGGTGTGTTGTGTGGTGACATACATGGTTCTAATCTACCTTCCTTTATCAGATCTTTTATAACTGGTTTCAGTCCTTGTTTTCCCTCTACCGAAATTGGGTATTGTTTGACTCTGATTGGAGGAAGGTTCGGTTTCATTTTAATGTCAATAGGTGGAATGTCTAGCAACCCATGTCCTCCTTCCTCTGCCCACACATTCGAATTAATTCCTCTCTCATCTTCTTTTAATACCATCATTTTTGCTATCATACACTTTCCTTCGGGTACCACTCCTATCTTTAGCTGCACCTGTAAGTCCCGGCCTAGAAGATTCGAATCAAGTTCTGGCATATATAGAAAATCAGTACAGCCTTCTCTAAAACTTCCTTTTATGGTTACATCCTCTATGACGGGCACTTCGAGAGGGTTATTTTCAGCACCTCTAACTTTACAAGTCTTATTACTTAGCTTGCATCCTTTTGGTATTTTTGACACACTTGATCTATCTGCTCCAGTGTCTACCAAAAATTCAATCTCTTCGCTCTGAGGGCCAATTTCCAAGTTTACCAGGGGCTCTTTTTGATGACCTATTCCATGCCTCAGAGCACAGAGCCCCCGACACCCCTAATCGTCTCCTCTTAGTTTCCTTTCTAATGTATCTTGTTCTTGAGACATAGCATCATCCATCTTTCTTTTTTTTGCAAAATTTCTGGTATGTCCTTTTTCTTCACAATAAAAACATATAACCTCTGTCCATGGTGGTCTCCCTTCTATCCACTGCGTTCTACTGTCCTTATTATATCCAGGGTTTCCAATAAATGGTCCTCTTGGTCCAAGATATTTATCCTTTCCCTCTTTAGGTGTCTCCATGTCTCCAAATTTTCCATTTTCTCTTGTTCTAGCCCCTCTAAGCTCACTTCTCCTAGGTCCATTATAATTGTTTCCTTCTCCTCCCACTGATCCATCGTTTCCAAACCCCGCACTCTCCCTTGCCACTGCCACCATGATTTTTGCCTTTGTCCTTGTCTTCTCTTCATCTCTCCTTAAATATACTTTCTGTGCCTCTCTTAATCATTCATTCATTCCCTTCTCTTGCCAATCATCTATCTTTTCTAGCTTTCTTCTTATATCAACCCATGCCCTTGTAACAAATTGTATCTGAACTAACACCTGTCCCTCTGGACTGTCTGGGTCTACACTTGAATATAAATGGAAATTCCTTTTCAACCTTTCCAACCAGGCACTTGGTGACTCTTCTTTTTCCTGTTGACTGTCAAAAGCTAATCTAGCGTTATTTGTTCTTGGTACTGCCTCCCGTATTCCTCTGATTATTAATGTTCTTTATTGTCTCATGTTTGTTCTTCCTTCCTCCTCGTTTGGATCCCAGTCTGGTACGTTAAGTGGCATTTTATCTTCCCCCCTAGGACCCCCTCGATTTTCTCTTTCCCATATTCTCATGCCTGCTGCTCTAATCATTTGTATTTCTTCCGAGGAAAAGAATATATCCATAATTGAATTTAGCTCCCCCCACATATAAATATTAGGTCACAAGAACTGATCCAATTGCTGGGAGATACCTATGGGGTCTTCCAATAGGGGTTTGATCTCTTTCCTAAAGTTTCTGACTTCCGAGGCGGTCAATGGTGCATTCACAAAGCCTATACCTCCCCTAGCTCCACCCATAGGTACTTCCCTTAGAGGAAATAATTTTTCAGTCTTCTCTGGATTTTCCTTCATTCTCCTTGTTTGGAATCTAGTATTGTATGGATGACCCACTCCTTGTTTGTCAGGTTCATTTATTTTATTTTCCTCCTTATTTCTACAACAGCAGGCTGTTTCTGTTATTAATTGTTTCTCCTCTGTTTGGTCTTTAGGTTGTTGAAGTACATGGGGTATATAAAGGGGAGTACTACAAATGGGATTTTGAGAGGTTGGTGGAAATATAGGGGAAAAATAACAAGCAGGATTTTGGAAGGTTTTAGGAAATATAATTGATGTCGGAGTATCTTGAGTAATATTTGTAGAATTTGATGCACTTGGCGGAATTAAAGATGAATTGGAGTGCTCAGGCTCAGGTGTTACTGTGTAGGGAGAGGACATAGAGGAGAATGTATCTACAATATGATGTTCTTTATTTGAGGAGGGAGGTGATTTTTCTGTAGTTGTTCTTATATCGTGCCTCAGCCTTTTCTCCATGGTTGGTATTGTAGGATATAAGTCTGGAGGAGGAGGTGGTGGTAAATCGTTTATAGGCGACATTAAGGGAGGAGGAGGTAATGGGAGGTATTCCATTGGATCTGGAGGGGGAGGAGGAGGAAGATGATCTAATGGATCCCACCTCTTTTCTGGTAATTTGCTAACTTCTTTTTCACCTTCTTTAGAGACTTTATACACTTTTATCTCTCCTTCTTGTTTTTCTCTTTCCATCCAACATCTAGCGTACTTAATTTCTTGTTGGCATGGATCTATCCTGGTATTAACATATCTGTTTAAAGCTGCACATAACCATTTTTCCTCTGTGCCATACCATGCCCAATATACCGGACCTTCTGCAATACTCTCGCTAGGCCATATTTCAGTACAATATCTTATCATTTGGATTCTATTTAACTCTTTTAATTCTTCCCTATTATCCCAACTGTCTAACATCCATCCTAACGGACTATTAGGTGGTATGTTTTTAAAAGTTTGATTTTCTTCCCCTTTCTTAACAACTCTCTTTCCAGCACACTGTCCCATTTTCTTTATAGTTTAACTGTATCTCTTCTCAGTGTACTTTGAAAAAAAAAAAAAAAAACCACAACCCTACTCCTCGAAGCTTAGCTGTATCTCTTCTCACTGTACTTTGTAACAAACAACTCAACCCTACTCCTTAAAGCTGTTAAATATTGTTAAATGTAAGAAAACACCAAGCGTGGGAATGGGAATTAAGCTAACGGATTTTATAAAAATAAAATAGAATAAATATTGCGAGTGTGGGAATCAAAGTATAAATGGCGGGTTTAATAGAAATAAAATAAAATATAGTATCTTATGGTGGGAATTGAAATAAAGATGGCGGAGTCTATAAAACTAAAATAAAATAAATATGGCAATTCAAATATATCAGATAAATTGATAAATGACAACGTAGCGTGGGAATTGGAATAAAAATGGCCGATTTTATGGGAATGAAATAAAATAAATATGGCGACTTAGTGTGGGAATCAAAATAAATAATTATGGTTAATCGACTATAATAATAGAAAAGGGGAAATTAAAATGGCGGAACGTGGGAACCGAAACAAAGGTGGCGAATATAAATTAATAAATAGAAATAAATGAACGTAGGGATTGCAAATAAAATTACCAATTTTGGGGAGATTAACTGTTTTTAAATCTGGAAAGGATTAGAAGAAGTATAACAACTGCACTGTAATAACACAGGAATACTCAATTATAGAAATAAACTTCTCCGTTCTAAAAGAATCAAATATCCAAACTTATGAAATACAGATATTTCAGCGAATAATTCAAATAAACTGGCAATTAAAATTTTGGCTACTTCTTCTTCAAACTACTACACAATATAAACTTAAAATGGCTGACACCCAGCCTTCACACTTAAACACAACCTTCACCACTCGGCTCACACCCACGACACAGTATGAACTTAAAATGGCTGACACCCAGCCTTCACACTTAGGCACAACCTTAAAAATCAGCTTGGGAGTTGTCTGGGGACTTTTGGCTAGCCCTCACCCCAGAACCTCACTCCTTATATATATCTATTTCCAACACAATTTAAACACATTAAAAAAAATATTTTCCCTAACTTCAGACCAGTTCTAACCTCCTCTCCAGTCCTAGTGACTGGAAAGGCCCTTCCACAGCTGGTGGCCCACCTCCCCCCTGTGGGTCACCACTCCTGGGAAGAAATTTTCAGCTACCCCTACGACCCTCTTCAGCTAGGATCCTAGCTCGGGGCAGCCTACTTCCTCCTATGACCCCCTTCGACTGGGGTCCTAGTTCGGAGGGACCCTACTCCCCCTAGGTGGGGCACCCTCCCCCTCCCCGGCCTCGAAGAAGGGGCACTCCCCCGCACGGTGGCTGCTTTAAACTGCAGTCTCCGTGTGGGAGTATTTTCTCCCACACCTAAGGTCCTAGTTCCTCAGGGGTCAAACTCCTCTCAGTCTGCCTCTGAGGAACAGCCCTCCAGATGGTTTTAGCGAGTGGGCAGAGGCCCCCCCCACTGGGCAAGTCCGCCTCACTAACCCCCACCCAGACACCCCTATGACCCCCTTTTGCTGGGGTCCTAGTTCAGAGTGCCGGGCGTGCCCCCCTCTATGACCCCCTTCAACTGGGGTCCTAGTTCAAGGGGAGCTATTCGGGCCACTGACTAAAACCACCCCTAGGAGCCTCCCTCGCTCCCTCTCGGAGGGCTTACCCCTTTTTCAGCTGTTGCTGTTCCCTCCGACCTCGGGAGTCAGCGCGTTCCCCTCCTCGGTCCGACGTAGTCCAAGATCTGGGCAGCCGAAAAATGCGGCTGGACGCGTCTTCTCGGGCCCCGGGCTACCCCGGACCGCCTCAGCGTAGTGGCTGCTCCCGGGCGAGCCCCCAAGATGTTATAAAAAATGAACGAGGCCAGATCTCAGTGATTGAAACAGGCTCTCGTTTATTTAAAAACCAGTCGGTGGGAGCAGAGAATCTGGGATAAGCCCAGATCCTCATACAACAGCTCAAAAAGGGAACCAGAAAGGAACCAGAAGAACCCCAAGAAAAAGCCCCAAAAGAAAAAAAGCTCCCAAAAGAAAAAGCCCCACCCCAGGAACAGAAAACTCCCCTTTTTAGAACAAATTTCTGGTCCAGGATTGGTGGGTTTTTGGATCCACGCACCGATTGGTGGAATTCGGGCACTTTGATTGGTCCTTACCGGGGTTCATTTTGGACCAATCATTTCCCCAGGGCGTCGAGTGATTGGTTGATGCTCTGGCCCAGTCACTCTTTGAGTTGTTCACCTCCTAACCCCACCAAGTCCCGGACCCCTTTCCCTTCCCCCACAACAAACAACTCCCCAGCATTATTACAAACCCGTAATAGCTTTGCAGCCTGAGCTGCCCTTCTTCCTCTCTGTCCGTGCACAGAACAGAGCGGGAAGGAGAAGGGCAGCAGGGCCATGTGTGTCCTGGGGCTCAGGTTTTTGCGCCGCTTCAGCTCCACAGAGACGGGGGTAAAGTGAAAAACCAAACTGTTTATTAAGGGAAAGCGAAGCCAAGGGGTGAGCGGGGAGGCAAAAAAGGGGATGAGCAGGGCCTGAGGGCTGCAGGGAGGGAGCTGCCATCAGGGAGAGACATGGCAGGAGCTGCTGAAACTTCTCACAGGCTCAGCTCTGAGCAGCCACAGCTGTGCCTGGAGCTCCCCTGCTCTGCAGGGGGTCCCATCTTGCATGGGAACTGGAAATCGCCATTGGAGGCCCTTAGAGGTACATCTGATCAAGGAGACAAAGAAAGTTCTGCAGATCTTCTTTGGAATGTCAGCTGGATCAGAATGCTCATGCAGGATGGGTTCTCATCTTCCCTCAGGGCTTGAAGAGCTGGAAGAGAGAGGAACACAGGCCACGGTCAGTGGCCAGATTAAGGGAATGCAGGAAAGTCTCCTGCCAGGGCCAACCCAGCCGGCTATGGCATGGCCGGGAGGGAGCGGGAGGCAAGGGCTTCAGCCGGAAGGCGCAGGCCACGGATCCCCCATGTGTCCCTGAAAGCTCTCGGGGCTCTGTCCCCTCCACAGCCCCTGGTTCTCACAGAGAGCGGAGGCCTCCGCAGCCCGGGCACGGATTGCAGCGCTGGGGCCGGGATTTGCAGCTGCCCCCGGCGGTCCTGGCTGCCTCACTCACCCTCCCTGAGGACTTGGAGCTCCTCCTTCTGCCCCAGCATGAGCACTCCGGCCACCCCTGGAAACACAGAGCACGTGGCGGCCCCAGGCGGCACAGCTGCCCGACACGGGCGCTGCCAGCCCTACGGCCGCACGCCCTCTTCCCCGGGAAGGGCTCCTTTCGGCCCCTGCCCCACGCTGCCACCCGAGGGCACGGCTGCGAGAGGGCGGCGGCAGCGCCGAGGGCGGGCGGGGCTCCAGCGGTCCAGGCGCGGGCTCCTGCTGCAGGGGCTGCAGCCGGGCCGGGAGGCAGGGAGGGGCGCCGGGCTGGTGGCTCACCGATGAACCTGACGGCCGCCTCTCGTAGGGGCCTCTGTGGGCTCTGCAGGTGCGGCAGGGCCCAGCCCAGGTGCTCGGCCACTCGGCTCTCGTCCTGCAGAAGCTGCGGGGAGCGCCAGGAGGGAAGGCTCGGCGTGGGCTCTGCCGCTCGGCCGGGCGCTCCCCGCACCCAGCACCGGCCGAGCCAGCCCGCACGGCCCGGGCCAGGGAGCAGCGTGTGAGGCGCAGGCTGGCGGGCCCGGGAGCGGCGCTGGCCGGGGACACAGCTGCCAGCCCCCCATACTGAGCAGCTGGGGAAGGGGGCTTCTCCAGCCCGCGGCTGGGGCTCCTGGGCTGTCCTTACCAGGTGCTCGGCGAACTTCATCCGCCGCTTCTTCGCCAGCAGCTCCTCGAGATCCCTCCTCCTCGGGAAGCAGGGCTTCGCCACAGGCCTGGAGAGCAGCAGAGAGCCGCAGGTGGCAGCAGGGCCCAGGGCACGGCACCTGGCTCCCTGTGCCAAGGCCAGGGGAGGCTGGAGCCCGCCAGGCACCAGGGCAGGAGGCGGCCGAGCCCCCTGCCAGGGATGCGGCAGCATCACACCAAACCTCACCTTGGCCACCTGCAGGTTCTCATCGTGCCAGCGCAAGAATAGAGGGAGCAGGCTCTGGCTCACAATGGTGGTCAGAGGATTTTCCCTCTCTTCCACTATCAGCTCCATCACCTTGCTGAAGAGCTGAATGGAAAGCTGCTGCACGTGGCTGTTGTCCTGGAGAAAAGGAAAAGTCCTAAGCACCAACTTCTCCAGGCCCATGGGGGCAAAGGCCCAAAACTGCCCAAAAGGGCGCAAAGTTTCCAGGCAGCGTCCAGTGCCCTTGGCTGGGGGCACAGAGCCTTACGTCCTCAAAGTGGGGCAGGAGGGACTCAGCCAGCTTCAGGGCGGTGATGCTGGCTATCTGGAGGTCTGTGTCCTGGAGCGTATGCGTCAGCACAGAGAGGGTCATCTCTGTGATGACCACAGACCACCTCTGCATCTGCATCAGCCAGCTGCTCCACCAGCTGCGGATACAGGCCGCGTATTCCTCCGCCCTGTGTGCAAGACGAGGCTGTGCTGTGAAGCCGTGACTGGCCGCGGCACCAAGGGCTGCTTGGGGCACTCGGGCGGCTGAAGCGGGACTCGGGAGAGCTGGGAGCAGCTGCCTCTGCTGCCAAAGGCCAGCCAAGCCCAAAGGACTGCGCTCCCCAGCCCCACGCTGCCAGCGGGGCTTCGGCCACGGCCCCCTCCTCACCAGCGAGGGCTCCTTGCTGAGCACCACCAGGCCTCTGAGCGCAAGGCGCAGCCTGTCCCTGCACTCGCTCGGCAGGTGCCGGGATACCACCAACAGGGCACTGGGACCGTGGATACGCAAGTCCAGACACTCCAGGAGCTGAAAGGCACAGGAGGGCAGTGGCAGGCGAGCCGGCCGGCAGGAGCCCGGAGCCGCAGAGGGCTGGGCCCAGGCAGCAGCAGCGGGCGCGGGCAGCGTCCCAGGCGGCTGCAGCTAAGAGAGACCAGAGAGCTGGGAGGCAGCTGAGCCAGGCAGCGCTGGCCATCAGGCTCACCTCCACAAAGATGGCCAGGGCAGGCAGATCACAGCGTGGCTGCTTCCCGATGAGCAGGCTGAGCAGGTGCGAGGCCATGTGGGGACACAAGGGGGTCAAGGCACAGCGCATCTCCCTGGCAGGGGAAAAAGGCGCCAAAGGCCCTGAGCCAGGCAGGCAAACCTCTCCCTGGAGCGACTCACAGTGGTCCGCTCTTTCCCCAGCACTCTGCAAGGGGACACGGGCCCCTTGGGAGGCGGCTGCTGCTGGCCATCCTCCTCTCCCAGCCTTTTGCACCCTCCCTCGGTGACAAGGCCCTCTGGTGGGGAGTAGGGCATCTCACCTGGCCAGCAGACCCGCTGCACAGTGTGGGCTGTTGGCACAGAGCAGGCTGTCCCAGAGCTGCTTGTGCTCCAGAGCCACCAGCTTCTTGCCAAAGCCCCGCTGGGTGAGCAGAGCCTCAATGGTCTGCACTGCAAACCTGTGTGCCGAGCAAAGGCGCGGTCACTCTAGGAGCACTGGCCCTGGCCACAAGGACATGGGAAGGACAGGGCGACTGGCACCTGTTGGGCGCTCTGCAAAGGCCGTCTTCCTCCTGGCACGCTCTCCAGAAGCTCAGGCTCTCCACCTCCTCTGGCCTCTGCTCTGTGGTGATGAAAACTTGCAAGAGCAGAGCCACAAAGAGGTGTGGAGAATGAATGAGGATTGCATAGCGCCACTCGGGCATGCTTGCAATCCTCCGCAGCACCAGAGTTGCCTGCAAGAGACAAAGCACCCCGAGGCAGCGCTCAGTGCCGAGGTGTCCATGCAGCAGGGCCTGAGGGGAGATGCAGGGGGAGCAGCCGGCCTGCTGCTCCTAGGCCAGCTTTCAGCCCAGGCAGGGAGCTGCAGGCTGGGGAGAGCATGGAGAGCTTCTGAGAAGGCCACTTGGAGAGCCAGCATAGGCCAGCTCCAGAAACTCACAGCCAGGGCAAAGACGGCCTCGTTGTCCCCGCTGCAGACGAACCCGCCGTACGGTGGCAGCTCCTCTAGGGCAGAGAGCAGTGCTGGAAGCACCTCCTCCACAGCCACTTCTGAGGTGCCGATGGCCCTCCACATCAGCTCAGCAGCTCTGTGGGAGCAGAGCTGGGCATCAGTACCGTGCCCCGTGCAGCTGTGTGGGGCCGGGAGGTAGCATGGCAGCAGGCTTAGGAAACAGATGGGCCCAAGGGTCCCAGGGTTCTCCGCCTGTCTGGCAGACCCCTCTGGAAAGGCTGTGCAGGGCCAGGGGCCCTACAGGCCCATGAGCACCGAGCTCTCCAGGCAGTTGTGCCCCGTACCTGTCACACAGTGGGGCGCAGCGCAGGAGGCTCATCACCACCTGGGCAGGGTGCTCTTCAGTCAGGCTGAGAATGATCATCTGCAGCTCGGCGTCCACGGTGCTACAGGACGTGAGTCTCTGCAGGATGTTCCTCACCACAGCTTGCACCTGGAAGAAGGGATATGGGGAAGACTTGGAGTGCTGCCCAAGGGAGCCACTTTCTCTGCTTCACCCAAGAAGCTGTTGATTTCCCAGCTCACTGGGATGGGCCAGAGGGGGCCCAGTGGACATGGCTTGAGGGGCCACGTCATCCTGGGAGGCCTTCAGTCCCGGCCCCAGGCTGCTTCCCTGCTGCGGAGAAGAAACACCCGTCAGGAAAAACTCCAGACTGGGCCCAGGACTCACTCTCAGCATGGGCATGGCCTCAGTCTCAGGGATGGCCTCGAGACAGGTGTTAGTGGCGGCCATGCCCTCCGTCAGGGCCATGTCAGCCTCTGCCCTGTCCTCGGACGTTTCCTCCTCAGAGGTGTCCATGAAGTCCGAGGACGCTGTGCTGGAAGCATCCTCTGCCTGCAGCTCGCTGGGCCTGGAGTCGGGCTCGGCCGTGCCCTCGGTGGTGCGGCCGCTGGTCTTTCTGCGCCGAAGGCGCAGGAACCTCCGCAGTGCCTGCAGCAGAAGGAAGGGCGGGAAGAGAGGCACGTTCCGTGGTCTGCTCCAAGCGTGGGGCTCGGCCCAGTAGTGCCAACAGGCCCGGCCCAGGTGGGGACGGCCGCAGGTACCTGGGCTACTCTGCGGAAGCGGCCACGGGTGAGCTCCTGCTCTTGAGTCCCGTCCTTGGATGCATCTGCCAATGAGCGAGCGCAGCCAGAGCTGAGGGGCCGCAGGAGAGGCCGGAGAAGCCAGCCCAGCCCTGCATGCCCCCGGCAGGGACAGCGCCCCGGGTTCCCAGGGCACGGAGCACGGCCATCGGGGGGGCAGGCCCGGCCCCTGTCCCATCCGGTCCGTGGGCACGTCCACAGGGATGGGATGGGATGGGATGGGATGGGATGGGATGGGATGGGATGGGATGGGATGGGATGGGATGGGATGGGATGGGATGGGATGGGATGGGATGGGATGGGATGGGATGGGATGGGATGGGATGGGGCCAGGCTGGCTGCAGGTACCGGCGTTGCATCCAGCTCCTCCACTCACCATCCTGCAGCGGCTCCAACTGCTCGGGCTCTGCAGGCTGCTGCGCTGGGGCAGCTGCAGGGCCTTTGCTTTTCTTGCCCCGAAGCCCCTTGAACAGGCTGAGCAGTCTGCCTGCCATCTCGCTGTCTGACCTCGAGGGCACCTTGGAGACAGATGCCCCGTCAAAGGTCCGATTCAGCGAGTGTTGCAGTTGTGCCTTGCAGGCACCTGCAGCAGAGGGGCCTCAAGAAGGCTACAGGACAGCAAGTCCTCTATTCTGTTCTCCAGGGCTCCTGCCACAATGACAGGAGACTCCTGGCGAACAATGGGGGTCACCAGCTCCCACGGCCTGGCAACGAGGGCGCCGGCCGCAGCGATGGGAGATGCCTCGGAAAAACTCCGAGACACCGAATCCTGAGGCCAGGCCGTGAGGCCAGGCACAGGAGGAATGCCTCGGAAAAGCTCCGGGTCAACAACGGACGAGCCGGCTGTGTGGGGATGCCTCACAGCACCGCTCTGTCACGTCCTGCCCCGTCGCGTGCACCGAGCACTCTGGCGTGGCCGTGTCACTGCCAGCACCTAGGTCAGCGTGTGTCACAAAGGGCTGCTCTGACACTCTGTCCCTTTCGGTGACACGGTGAACATTCTGCACCGAGTCACAAAGGGACATGCTGCCACGTGCCCCGGGGCCACCCCCTCCCCACCCAAGGTGCCCCCGGTTGGAGGCAATTCCTTGCCCCGAGCGTCTAACACAGCCCTGGACACACCAAGACCCGCCAAGTGCCAAGGGAAGGGCTCTCCACGGTGCCCGGCTGGCACAGCCCAGCTCGGTGCCGGCCCTGGAGCAGAGCCGCTTCCAGCAAGCAAGAGGCAAACACGTCTTGCCAAGAGTTAAAACACACCAGAGAGGGGAGATGGCATGAATGTTGGCATAAAGGCCTTTGAATTCACAGCTCTCTGAGAGGCATTTGGGGCTCTCGGCTGGACAGAGATACCAGCTCTGTCCTGTGCTTAGAGGAGGGAACGCACCCTGCCGCTGGTGCTTGGCTTGTCTTCTTCTCTGGAGGCCCAGGCAGATGCCAAAGCTGCTCTTCACAGCCTTCTCCCTTCCCACACCCCTCTGCCAAGTGCAAGGGGCCACAAGGATGGAAAGGGGAGCAGGGAGCCAAAGGGAGACAGCTGCACCTACCTCACTGGCGGCTCCGGGGGAAGCACGTTGCTTGAGATGCAAGCCCCTCTCTTCCAAAGGCATTTCCCCAAATGCCTACAATTCCCGGGGAACACCAACACACACTTCAGAAACCCTGGCAAGGCTGAATTACTTCTGCACCTTGTAGCACAGGCACTGCAGCTCGAGCTCATCTTTCTTCTCCCAAGTCTTTTTCCTTGTGTCCCTTGTGGCACGCAGCCCCGGGCCCCCTAGAAACAAGAGCTGCCCGCTGTCTCTTCGAGTGTCTGATCGCCTGCCTGTGCTCACGGCAGCAAAACCAGGCTGTTCCCAGCCAGGGAGCGGAGCCCTGTTCCTGGCAGGAGGCTCTCATCAGCCCCTTCCCCACTGTGCACGCAGCACTTCTGCCTGCCTGCCTGCCCAGAAGAGCACAAGCTGGCCAGCTCTGGGCTCAGCACAGCCCAAACACAGGCACAGGAAGACACAGCGGCTCTTTTGCAGCCGTGCCCCAGACAGGTGGGAAGTGGACCCTGCCTCTGGTCTCGCTTGGTTGGCTTGCTGACAGAGGGTTTGACTCCCTCCCCACAGAGGAAATCAAGGGCAGGTGCGAGCAGAGCAACTTCTCGGGATCCAAGAGAGCCACCTCCCCAGCCCGTCTGACACTCAGTCCCAGACTGAGAAATTCTCACCTCTGACCAGGAGACAAAGGAGGGCTCCAAACACAGCCTAGGATCCAAACGGGTTTATTGAGGGAGGGGCATAGGGTCTAGGAAGGGTCGAGGTGAAGAGAGAGGCAGGGACACAACCGCACTCAAAGGGAGGCTGGTGGTGGAGCCCGGAACAGCGGTGGGGCCAGGGTTGAAACCATGGGGCTGGCAGCTGGGGCCAGGATACAGGGAACCAATGAGGAGAGGGACCAGAGGAGGAGCCGAGGTGGAGTGATGAGGGGTACACCAATGGGAGTGGGGGAAGAGGGTGGTCTTGTAGTACAATCCAGTGGGGAAGGGAGGAACATGGAACATGCTAGAACTGGGGAGGGGGCCATGGCTGAGTGGCATTTAAACAGGAGTGTCCTCCCAAGGCATCCCTGCCCTATTTTCCTTGGGGTCCCCTCCCCCATCTCCCCCTTTTCCATTTATTACAAATGCTTTGCCCCTAGTCTTTTGAAGGGCTCTTTTCAAGCAAGCAATAGCTGTCAAATCAATCACAAGGATGATCACAATCCACAGGAGGCCTTTCAAGTTAGAAGCCATCTATTCGGGAACATCCCAATGTCCAAAAAGTTGGTCCAGCCAGTAGGCCGCCTTTTTCTCAGTTTCTATGTCCTTCACCTGATTTTGAAGTCCCTTGATGTTGCTTTGAATTGATGTGCTGAGGGAGGACAAGTTGAAAGAGCACAGTCCTTCCAAGTCCTCACACCCATGGTGGGGGGCGAGCAGCAGGAAATCGATTGCAGCTCGATTTTGCAGCATGGCGTGTCTGGTGGTCTCCTCATCCACCAATAGATCAGAAAATGCGGCAGATGTAGAACTGGCCTGCTTACTGAGCCAGCACCCCAGGTGAGAAAGCTCACCGAGGGCCTTGGCAGCAGCAACCCATGGTAGAAAAATGGATACCGTGACCCTCTTCCTTGTTCCCTAATTATAAATTTGGGTCAAATTCCTCAAAGGATCTCTTTTGGCAAGCAAATGTATTGTTCTGCTTCCAAGCATGCAAAATGGTGGAATTTGAGGTGAGGGTAGTCAGCTGGCCAAGGCGGCAGGGACCCCCTTTGATGTTGGAGGGGATTCCTGCCCACACCCTAGCACCACAGAGAAGAAACACTCCCCGTGGGAGCACTCTGGGGTACGCCAGGGACTGGGACGGTGTGGTGCTAGTCTAGTTGCACCTTTCAGCCACATTGTAGCATTTATCATCGGGCGAGACATCTTTGGGGATGTTACTCTAGGGTTCTGTTGTGAATTGCAAATCTGGTCTGGCCTTCTATTCAAAGGTAACACAGTAACTTGCTTTGGTGGAGCCCAGGAGGTCTAGCTCCTGGGGCTCCTGTGATGCATGTGGGAGAATCCTTATCCGCTCGTCCAGGTGTCCATAGGGTTGGGTTTCTTACCTATGTGCGGGTAATCATTTTGTGACGGGGGGATTCCCACCAGACACGTAGAGAGAGGATCGTCCACGCTTTCCATGGCCATGCAAAGGCTGTCTTGCTGTAGGGACTTTGCCAAGGTGACCCAAACGTTCTGCTTTGGCTGTGGTATGATCCAGCCCATGGTCACCTGGGTGATCATGAAGGCACAGGTGAAGGCGGCGGCTCTGGCGGTGCTGGCGCTGTTGTGGGGGTTTCCCGGGTTTGTTGTGAGGCGGTTCATGGTTTCCCCGCTCTCTGCTCACGCCGAGTGTGTTGAGGATTTTTTGCAGATTGAGGACTTTTTGAAGAACAGTGGCCATATTCAGCTGACGCACAATCCAGTCTGCTTGGGATAATGGACAATGGACACGTTCACAAACAATAATGGAAATATTCAGAAAATGGGGTCGGTATATCCTTGAAAAAGATCCAAGAAGAAGAGTCAACTGGACTCAGCAAGTTTGTCAGTGAGCTTGGGAAAGTGAGGAAAAAAGACAGTTCTTGGGTGGGACAGAAAACCACAGCCAGACGCGTGAAAAGTTAGATGATCCAATCAGCATCCGATCTTAGACGCGTGAACAGCTAGGCCTGGCCAATGATGTATTAGCTAGAGAGGTGTGGACAGTAGGGAATTGTTATAAATATAGTCTTTTTAGGGATAATAAATTTGGCTTCACTGGATGATATTGGTGTTGGTGTGATGCCCCTGAAGCTCTGCATCCCACACTTTTCCCCCACCAGGCCCCCTAGAAACAAGAGCTGCCCGCTGCATGTTCAAGTGTCTGAACGCCTGCCTGCGCTCACGGCAGCAAAACCAGGCTGTTCCCAGCCAGGGAGCGGAGCCCTGTTCCTGGCAGGAGGCTCTCATCAGCCCCTTCCCCAACTGTGCACGCAGCACTTCTGCCTGCCTGCCTGCCCAGAAGAGCACAAGCTGGCCGGCTCTGGGCTCAGCACAGCCCAAACACAGGCACAGGAAGACACAGCGGCTCTTTTGCAGCCATGCCCCAGACAGGTGGGAAGGGGACCCTGCCTCTGGTCTCTCTTGGTTGGCTTGCTGACTGGCTCTGAGGCAGGGGCTGCCCGATTCCTGGCTTGTGGGGAGAGCAGAGCCGCCGGAACCGCGCCCACCGTGCAGACACTGCCTGACAGCGCTGCGGCCGCTGGGACGCTGGCACCCCCGAGTCTCAGCCACTCCGCTGAGGCCGCTGCTGTTTCATTTGCTTTAGGCACCCCCAAAGCTGATTGCCAGGCCACGATGGTCTCTGCTTCTGCCCTCTTCCTGTCCCTGTGTAGGGATGGAGCATTGCTGTGCTTTCAGGAAGCTCTTTGTGGAAACTTCCGGCATTGCAAGCTCCTTTGCCCTCAGAGGATGCTTGCCATGGAATCCCTCACGGCTGGCTTCAGAGCATACTCCGGCAGGCTCTTCTAAAACCCAGGGTCCTTGTCCCCTTCAGAGTGCTCAGCAGGACCTTTTTTTAACAGCACGCTGCTTTACAGCTGGAGCAGCGAGACAGGGAGCTTTGTTATAAAAAACGAACGAGGCCAGATCTCCGACAGCGATTGAAACAGGCTCTCGTTTATTTAAAAACCATTCGGTGGGAGCAGAGAATCTGGGATAAGCCCAGATCCTCATACAACAGCTCAAAAAGGGAACCAGAAAGGAACCAGAAGAACCCCAAGAAAAAGCCCCTAAAAGAAAAAAAGCTCCCAAAGAAAAAGCCCCACCCCAGGAACAGAAAACTCCCCTTTTTAGAACAAATTCCTGGCCCAGGAATGGTGGGTTTTTGGTTCCACGCACCCATTGGTGGAATTCGGGCACTTTGATTGGTCCTTACCGGGGTTCGTTTTGGACCAGTCATTTCCCCAGGGCGTCGAGTCATTGGTTGATGCTCTGGCCCAGTCACTCTTTGAGTTGTCCACCTCCTACCCCCACCAAGTCCCGGACCCCTTTCCCTTCCCCCACAACAAACAACTCCCCAGCATTATTACAAACTCATAACAACTCCCCCCTCTAAAACTTTGATCAGGCTTTAGCCCGCATCAACCTCACTCAGTTTAATTCTTTGGCTTTTAAACAGTTTCTTTGAACAGTCTTTTCAACAGTTCATTTCAAACTGTTTTTAAACAGTTTCTTCTTCAATTGCATATAGTTGCCTCAGTCTTTGGTATCTCTTGTATATTTCCATGGCCGATCCTTCAGTTTTTGCTACGGAGTTGTCTTCTGTCTCTTGTTCCTGCAGCATTAAAATGTCAGAACAAATCCACTTCTCTTTCATAGGGCATTCTCCCAACAAGTTTTGTTTAAAATTTCCTTTCTTTTCGAATAGCTAATATGTTTTTCCGTCCTCTATGCAAGTTGTGATTGATGAAAAGTTGATAAAATTCGGACTCGGGTTAGTGTGAGATCTGAGGACGGCAGTCCGAGATTCTCCTGCATACAAAGGGTAGTAACACTTCTCGCATGGTTCTGTCCCTCCTCCCTTGATGATTATAAGTAGGAGGATACATAGGAATGGGGGTCCGGTACAAGCCACTCTCCCAATCATGTCTCCCCTCCGTAGAGGATCAGCAACTCTCTGTGGCAAGAGTGTAACTTGATCCGGTCTTGCCCCCCCCCCTCCCCTTTTCTCCTTTTCTTAATGTGTTACTCTTACCAGTTACCATGGCAGAAGTTCACTTTTTCCTTTTTGTATCAACTTCTTTCTTCTGTTCTTTTTAGGGCCAGATTGCTAGATGCATGGGAGAATGCTCTATCTCTTTTCTTGGATCTTCTGATCTGTAACAAGAGATACTAGAAATTAATTTTACGTCTTTACATTAAATATCAATTTCATTTAGAACAGATTAACAACTTTTCATTTAAACATTTATACAACAATTTTCAGAAATTATATTTTATGGGTCCTTTTACGATGTGTCCGAGGTCTCCTTAGACTTTGTTAAAGTTGGCGGTGGTTCCGCGGGTGCGGAAACTGGCCCTTTCACTCGGGTTATATGTGTCCACCCTCGTTCTTGTGTCCGTATAGCAGTTTCAGTGGTCAATAGTACTTGAAAAGGGCCTTCCCATCTTGGGACTAAGGGTTGTTCCTTCCAAGTTCTGATTAACACCCAGTCACCAGGTTGAAGTTTATGTAGTTTGAAATCAATAGGCGTAGCTTGAGAAAGATATCCTTTTGCTCTTAGTTCTTCTAAAGTATTGGTGATAGTCTTTATATATTTTCTCGTGCTCACCTCTCCTTCCTCATATGTTCCTGCATGTCCTAGGGTTGTTAAAAACGGTAGCCCAAACATCATTTCATATGGGGAAACTCCTACTCCGACTCTGCTCTCGGTCTCGTTCTTATTCTCAATAAAGCAAAAGGGAGACATTTTACCAATTCATTTTTCTTTCCTCTGTTAATATGGTAAGCGTATTCTTAAGACTTTGATTCATTCGTTCTACTCTTCCAGAACTTTGGGGTCTCCAGGGTGTATGAAATTTCCATGTGATGTTTAGGGCTTCTACGAGCTGTTGTATTATTCTAGCTGTGAAATGAGGCCCTCTATCTGAATCGATGGTATTTATGATTCCGTATCGGGGTATGATTTGCTCCAATAGGATCTTGCTTACAGTTTCTGCAGTTTCTCTTGTAGTTGGAAATGCTTCCACCCAGTGGGTCAAGTGGTCTATTATTACTAATAGATACTTATATCTCTGCACCTGTGGTAGTTCTGTAAAATCTATTTGGACACTTTGAAATGGTCTTTTTGCTAGTTCTCTTCCCCCTTGAGGTGGTTTTCTCATCACTTTTCTATTTATTCTTTGACAAATCATGCCGTTTCTAGTTAGCATTTTTGCAATTTCCCATACCCCAATACATACATAGGTCCTCATAAAATGGTCATGCAATGCTTGGGTCCCCCAATCAGTTGATGCATGCAGGTCTTCCATTATCTTTTTGGTGAGTGCTTTGTTTAGTACTGTTCTCCCATCTGGCATTTCCCATTTTCCTGTTTCTTTTTGCGTTGCACCATGTTTTTGTAGTTCTTCTAGTTCTTTTTCATCAAATATAGGAATTTCCGCAATTTCTTTATCTTCTTCTTTCCCATCTCCTGTTTCATTTAACTTAAAGATCTTTTCTGACTCCTCTAGAGCAGCCCGTTTTGCTGCAAGATCAGCTAAATTATTCCCTTTTATCTCTCTAGTTTCCCCTCTTTGATGTCCTTTTACATGGACGATGGCAATTTCCTTTGGTCCTTTCAAGGCTTCGAAAACTGCCTTTATGAGGCCTTCGTGAATCAAAGTTTTTCCTTTTGTATTAATAAACCCTCTTTCCGCCCAGATTTTGCCAAAGGTGTGGACTACCCCATAAGCATATTTGGAGTCAGTATAGATTGTTCCACTTTTCTTTTCAAGCCATTTTAGTCCTTTTAATAGTGCATAGATTTCACAACACTGAGCAGACCAATTTACAGGTAATTTTCCTTGTTCTATAATCGCCATCGTACGTCCATTTACTACAGCATACCCTGATGCTCGCTTCCCGTCTACTACTCGAGACGATCCATCTACAAACAGCATTTCACCTTCCAGCAATGGTTGCTCTAGTAAGTCCTCTCTTACTTTTATTTGCATGTCTATAGTCTCGAGGCAGTGATGTTCTAGTTCTTCCTTTGGTTCTCCGTATAAAAATTGGGCAGGCTTTTGTATCTTTGTGGTGGATAGTTCTATATTCTCACTGTTACTTAAAATCAGTTCATATTTTAACAGTCTGCTATCGGAAATCCACTGGCATGCTCGTTTGTTTAATATGCTTTTCAAATCGTGGGGTGTATACACTTTTATTTTGTTGCCTAAGGTTAACTTGTAGCCGCCTTCTACGAGAATTACTGTTGCGGCTACTGCTTGCAGACATGTAGGCCAACCTCTGACAACTGGGTCAAGTAATTTTGAAATATAAGCAATAGGCTTCCGTACTCCACACCAGTCCTGTGTTATGCCTCCATAAGCTATTCCATCCTCAACATTAACAAACAGTTCAAACAATCTATTTAAGTCTGGCAGGCTTAAAACTGGAGCATTCGCTATTTTTTCTTTTAATTCTTCTAATTTCTCGTCATCATCTTTATTCCAATTGATAGGTTCATCTCCAACTAATTTATTGTATAGAAATTTGACTAATTTTGTATGACCATCAATCCACAACTTACAGTATCCAACCAGTCCCAATAATTTCCTTACATCGGTTTTTGGTTTTGGTGCTGGTAACGAGAGTATTCCTTGAATCCGGTCAGCATCCAATTTCTTGTAACCTTTTCCAATTAAGTGTCCCAAATACTTTACTTCAGGTTCCACAAATTGTAATTTTCTTTTTGATTCTTTTAGCCCTTTCTCACCTAGGAAGTTCAACAAGTTAACGGTTGTTTTCTGTACTTCCTCTTTTTGTTCTCCAGAAATTAATAAATCATCTACATATTGCAGAACTTGAGAATTACCTTCTGGTTTAAATTGTTTCATTATCTCTTCTAAAGTCTGTCCAAACAAATTAGGTGACTCTGTGAACCCTTGTGGCAACCTTGTCCATTGTAATTGTTGTTTCCTCCGCATCTCCTCGTCTTCCCATTCGAACGCAAACCATTTCCTGCTTTCTCTCTCTAGTGGACATGACCAAAATGCATCCTTCAAGTCTCCCGCACTGAAGCACGCATGGCTTGCTGGTACTTTACTCAGTAGGTTATATGGGTTGGCAACTACGGGATATCTTGTGACCGTCTGCTTGTTTACTTCTTGTAGATCTTGAACTAAACGGTATGTGCCATCCGGTTTCTTGATTGGTAATATGGGTGTGTTGTGTGGTGACATACATGGTTCTAATCTACCTTCCTTTATCAGATCTTTTATAACTGGTTTCAGTCCTTGTTTTCCCTCTACCGAAATTGGGTATTGTTTGACTCTGATTGGAGGAAGGTTCGGTTTCATTTTAATTTCAATAGGTGGAATGTCTAGCAACCCATGTCCTCCTTCCTCTGCCCACACATTCGAATTAATTCCTCTCTCATCTTCTTCTTTTAATACCATCATTTTTGCTATCACACACTTTCCTTCGGGTACCACTCCTATCTTTAGCTGCACCTGTAAGTCCCGGCCTAGAAGATTCGAATCAAGTTCTGGCATATATAGAAAATCAGTACAGCCTTCTCTAAAACTTCCTTTTATGGTTACATCCTCTATGACGGGCACTTCGAGAGGGTTATTTTCAGCACCTCTAACTTTACAAGTCTTATTACTTAGCTTGCATCCTTTTGGTATTTTTGACACACTTGATCTATCTGCTCCAGTGTCTACCAAAAATTCAATCTCTTCGCTCTGAGGGCCAATTTCCAAGTGTACCAGGGGCTCTTTTTGATGACCTATTCCATGCCTCAGAGCACAGAGCCCCCGACACCCCTAATCGTCTCCTCTTAGTTTCCTTTCTAATGTATCTTGTTCTTGAGACATAGCATCATCTATCTTTCTTTTTTTTTGCAAAAATTTCTGGTATGTCCTTTTTCTTCACAATAAAAACATATAACCTCTGCCCATGGTGGTCTCCCTTCTATCCACTGCGTTCTACTGTCCTTATTATATCCAGGGTTTCCAATAAATGGTCCTCTTGGTCCAAGATATTTATCCTTTCCCTCTTTAGGTGTCTCCATGTCTCCAAATTTTCCATTTTCTCTTGTTCTAGCCCCTCTAAGCTCACTTCTCCTAGGTCCATTATAATTGTTTCCTTCTCCTCCCACTGATCCATCGTTTCCAAACCCCGCACTCTCCCTTGCCACTGCCACCATGATTTTTGCCTTTGTCCTTGTTTTCTCTTCATCTCTCCTTAAATATACTTTCTGTGCCTCTCTTAATCATTCATTCATTCCCTTCTCTTGCCAATCATCTATCTTTTCTAGCTTTCTTCTTATATCAACCCATGCCCTTGTAACAAATTGTATCTTAACTAACACCTGTCCCTCTGGACTGTCTGGGTCTACACTTGAATATAAATGGAAATTCCTTTTCAACCTTTCCAACCAGGCACTTGGTGACTCTTCTTTTTCCTGTTGACTGTCAAAAGCTAATCTAGCGTTATTTGTTCTTGGTACTGCCTCCCGTATTCCTCTGATTATTAATCTTCTTTATTGTCTCATGTTTGTTCTTCCTTCCTCCTCGTTTGGATCCCAGTCTGGTACGTTAAGTGGCATTTTATCTTCCCCCCTAGGACCCCCTCGATTTTCTCTTTCCCATATTCTCATGCCTGCTGCTCTAATCATTTGTATTTCTTCCGAGGAAAAGAATATATCCATAATTGAATTTAGCTCCTCCCACATATAAATATTAGGTCACAAGAACTGATCCAATTGCTGGGAGATACCTATGAGGTCTTCCAATAGGGGTTTGATCTCTTTCCTAAAGTTTCTGACTTCCGAGGCGGTCAATGGTGCATTCACAAAGCCTATACCTCCCCTAGCTCCACCCATAGGTACTTCCCTTAGAGGAAATAATTTTTCAGTCTTCTCTGGATTTTCCTTCATTCTCCTTGTTTGGAATCTAGTATTGTATGGATGACCCACTCCTTGTTTGTCAGGTTCATTTATTTTATTTTCCTCCTTATTTCTACAACAGCAGGCTGTTTCTGTTATTAATTGTTTCTCCTCTGTTTGGTCTTTAGGTTGTTGAAGTACATGGGGTATATAAAGGGGAGTACTACAAATGGGATTTTGAGAGGTTGGTGGAAATATAGGGGAAAAATAAAAAGCAGGATTTTGGAAGGTTTTAGGAAATATAATTGATGTCGGAGTATCTTGAGTAATATTTGTAGAATTTGATGCACTTGGCGGAATTAAAGATGAATTGGAGTGCTCAGGCTCAGGTGTTACTGTGTAGGGAGAGGACATAGAGGAGAATGTATCTACAATATGATGTTCTTTATTTGAGGAGGGAGGTGATTTTTCTGTAGTTGTTCTTATATCGTGCCTCAGCCTTTTCTCCATGGTTGGTATTGTAGGATATAAGTCTGGAGGAGGAGGTGGTGGTAAATCGTTTATAGGCGACATTAAGGGAGGAGGAGGTAATGGGAGGTATTCTATTGGATCTGGAGGGGGAGGAGGAGGAAGATGATCTAATGGATCCCACCTCTTTTCTGGTAATTTGCTAACTTCTTTTTCACCTTCTTTAGAGACTTTATACACTTTTATCTCTCCTTCTTGTTTTTCTCTTTCCATCCAACATCTAGCGTACTTAATTTCTTGTTGGCATGGATCTATCCTGGTATTAACATATCTGTTTAAAGCTGCACATAACCATTTTTCCTCTGTGCCATACCATGCCCAATATACCGGACCTTCTGCAATACTCTCGCTAGGCCATATTTCAGTACAATATCTTATCATTTGGATTCTATTTAACTCTTTTAATTCTTCCCTATTATCCCAACTGTCTAACATCCTTCCTAACGGACTATTAGGTGGTATGTTTTTAAAAGTTCGATTTTCTTCCCCTTTCTTAACAACTCTCTTTCCAGCACACTGTCCCATTTTCTTTATAGTTTAACTGTATCTCTTCTCAGTGTACTTTGAAAAAAAAAAAAAAAAACCACAACCCTACTCCTCGAAGCTTAGCTGTATCTCTTCTCACTGTACTTTGTAACAAACAACTCAACCCTACTCCTTAAAGCTGTTAAATATAGTTAAATGTAAGAAAACACCAAGCGTGGGAATGGGAATTAAGCTAACGGATTTTATAAAAATAAAATAGAATAAATATTGCGAGTGTGGGAATCAAACTATAAATGGCGGGTTTAATAGAAATAAAATAAAATATAGTATCTTATGGTGGGAATTGAAATAAAGATGGCGGAGTCTATAAAACTAAAATAAAATAAATATGGCAATTCAAATATATCAGATAAATTGATAAATGACAACGTAGCTTGGGAATTGGAATAAAAATGGCCGATTTTATGGGAATGAAATAAAATAAATATGGCGACTTAGTGTGGGAATCAAAATAAATAATTATGGTTAATCGACTATAATAATAGAAAAGGGGAAATTAAAATGGCGGAACGTGGGAACCGAAACAAAGGTGGCAAATATAAATTAATAAATAGAAATAAATGAACGTAGGGATTGCAAATAAAATTACCAATTTTGGGGAGATTAACTGTTTTTAAATCTGGAAAGGATTAGAAGAAGTATAACAACTGCACTGTAATAACACAGGAATACTCAATTATAGAAATAAACTTCTCCGTTCTAAAAGAATCAAATATCCAAACTTATGAAATACAGATATTTCAGCTAATAATTCAAATAAACTGGCAATTAAAATTTTGGCTACTTCTTCTTCAAACTACTACACAATATAAACTTAAAATGGCTGACACCCAGCCTTCACACTTAAACACAACCTTCACCACTCGGCTCACACCCACGACACAGTATGAACTTAAAATGGCTGACACCCAGCCTTCACACTTAGGCACAACCTTAAAAATCAGCTTGGGAGTTGTCTGGGGACTTTTGGCTAGCCCTCACCCCAGAACCTCACTCCTTATATATATCTATTTCCAACACAATTTAAACACATTAAAAAAAATATTTTCCCTAACTTCAGACCAGTTCTAACCTCCTCTCCAGTCCTAGTGACTGGAAAGGCCCTTCCACAGCTGGTGGCCCACCTCCCCCCTGTGGGTCACCACTCCTGGGAAGAAATTTTCAGCTACCCCTACGACCCTCTTCAGCTAGGATCCTAGCTCGGGGCAGCCTACTTCCTCCTATGACCCCCTTCGACTGGGGTCCTAGTTCGGAGGGACCCTACTCCCCCTAGGTGGGGCACCCTCCCCCTCCCCGGCCTCGAAGAAGGGGCACTCCCCCGCACGGTGGCTGCTTTAAACTGCAGTCTCCGTGTGGGACTATTTTCTCCCACACCTAAGGTCCTAGTTCCTCAGGGGTCAAACTCCTCTCAGTCTGCCTCTGAGGAACAGCCCTCCAGATGGTTTTAGCGAGTGGGCAGAGGCCCCCCCCACTGGGCAAGTCCGCCTCACTAACCCCCACCCAGACACCCCTATGACCCCCTTTTGCTGGGGTCCTAGTTCAGAGTGCCGGGCATGCCCCCCTCTATGACCCCCTTCAACTGGGGTCCTAGTTCAAGGGGAGCTATTCGGGCCACTGACTAAAACCACCCCTAGGAGCCTCCCTCGCTCCCTCTCGGAGGGCTTACCCC
Organism: Haemorhous mexicanus; assembly: GCF_027477595.1. Taxonomy (NCBI): domain Eukaryota; kingdom Metazoa; phylum Chordata; class Aves; order Passeriformes; family Fringillidae; genus Haemorhous; species Haemorhous mexicanus. The sequence continues at coordinate 10,352,462 of NC_082344.1, forward strand.
GTTTTTCAGCTGTTGCTGTTCCCTCCGACCTCGGGAGTCAGCGCGTTCCCCTCCTCGGTCCGACGTAGTCCAAGATCTGGGCAGCCGAAAAATGCAGCTGGACGCGTCTTCTCGGGCCCCGGGCTACCCCGGACCGCCTCAGCGTAGTGGCTGCTCCCGGGCGAGCCCCCAAGATGTTATAAAAAACGAACGAGGCCAGATCTCAGCGATTGAAACAGGCTCTCGTTTATTTAAAAACCAGTCGGTGGGAGCAGAGAATCTGGGATAAGCCCAGATCCTCATACAACAGCTCAAAAAGGGAACCAGAAAGGAACCAGAAGAACCCCAAGAAAAAGCCCCAAAAGAAAAAAAGCTCCCAAAAGAAAAAGCCCCACCCCAGGAACAGAAAACTCCCCTTTTTAGAACAAATTTCTGGTCCAGGATTGGTGGGTTTTTGGATCCACGCACCGATTGGTGGAATTCGGGCACTTTGATTGGTCCTTACCGGGGTTCATTTTGGACCAATCATTTCCCCAGGGCGTCGAGTGATTGGTTGATGCTCTGGCCCAGTCACTCTTTGAGTTGTTCACCTCCTACCCCCACCAAGTCCCGGACCCCTTTCCCTTCCCCCACAACAAACAACTCCCCAGCATTATTACAAACCCGTAATAGCTTTGCAGCCTGAGCTGCCCTTCTTCCTCTCTGTCCGTGCACAGAACAGAGCGGGAAGGAGAAGGGCAGCAGGGCCATGTGTGTCCTGGGGCTCAGGTTTTTGCGCCGCTTCAGCTCCACAGAGACGGGGGTAAAGTGAAAAACCAAACTGTTTATTAAGGGAAAGCGAAGCCAAGGGGTGAGCGGGGAGGCAAAAAAGGGGATGAGCAGGGCCTGAGGGCTGCAGGGAGGGAGCTGCCATCAGGGAGAGACATGGCAGGAGCTGCTGAAACTTCTCACAGGCTCAGCTCTGAGCAGCCACAGCTGTGCCTGGAGCTCCCCTGCTCTGCAGGGGGTCCCATCTTGCATGGGAACTGGAAATCGCCATTGGAGGCCCTTAGAGGTACATCTGATCAAGGAGACAAAGAAAGTTCTGCAGATCTTCTTTGGAATGTCAGCTGGATCAGAATGCTCATGCAGGATGGGTTCTCATCTTCCCTCAGGGCTTGAAGAGCTGGAAGAGAGAGGAACACAGGCCACGGTCAGTGGCCAGATTAAGGGAATGCAGGAAAGTCTCCTGCCAGGGCCAACCCAGCCGGCTATGGCATGGCCAGGAGGGAGCGGGAGGCAAGGGCTTCAGCCGGAAGGCGCAGGCCACGGATCCCCCATGTGTCCCTGAAAGCTCTCGGGGCTCTGTCCCCTCCACAGCCCCTGGTTCTCACAGAGAGCGGAGGCCTCCGCAGCCCGGGCACGGATTGCAGCGCTGGGGCCGGGATTTGCAGCTGCCCCCGGCGGTCCTGGCTGCCTCACTCACCCTCCCTGAGGACTTGGAGCTCCTCCTTCTGCCCCAGCATGAGCACTCCGGCCACCCCTGGAAACACAGAGCACGTGGCGGCCCCAGGCGGCACAGCTGCCCGACACGGGCGCTGCCAGCCCTACGGCCGCACGCCCTCTTCCCCGGGAAGGGCTCCTTTCGGCCCCTGCCCCACGCTGCCACCCGAGGGCACGGCTGCGAGAGGGCGGCGGCAGCGCTGAGGGCGGGCGGGGCTCCAGCGGTCCGGGCGCGGCTCCTGCTGCAGGGACTGCAGCCGGGCCGGGAGGCAGGGAGGGGCGCCGGGCTGGTGGCTCACCGATGAACCTGACGGCCGCCTCTCGTAGGGGCCTCTGTGGGCTCTGCAGGTGCGGCAGGGCCCAGCCCAGGTGCTCGGCCACTCGGCTCTCGTCCTGCAGAAGCTGCGGGGAGTGCCAGGAGGGAAGGCTCGGCGTGGGCTCTGCCGCTCGGCCGGGCGCTCCCCGCACCCAGCACCGGCCGAGCCAGCCCGCACGGCCCGGGCCAGGGAGCAGCGTGTGAGGCGCAGGCTGGCGGGCCCGGGAGCGGCGCTGGCCGGGGACACAGCTGCCAGCCCCCCATACTGAGCAGCTGGGGAAGGGGGCTTCTCCAGCCCGCGGCTGGGGCTCCTGGGCTGTCCTTACCAGGTGCTCGGCGAACTTCATCCGCCGCTTCTTCGCCAGCAGCTCCTCGAGATCCCTCCTCCTCGGGAAGCAGGGCTTCGCCACAGGCCTGGAGAGCAGCAGAGAGCCGCAGGTGGCAGAAGGGCCCAGGGCACGGCACCTGGCTCCCTGTGCCAAGGCCAGGGGAGGCTGGAGCCCGCCAGGCACCAGGGCAGGAGGCGGCCGAGCCCCCTGCCAGGGATGCGGCAGCATCACACCAAACCTCACCTTGGCCACCTGCAGGTTCTCATCGTGCCAGCGCAAGAATAGAGGGAGCAGGCTCTGGCTCACAATGGTGGTCAGAGGATTTTCCCTCTCTTCCACTATCAGCTCCATCACCTTGCTGAAGAGCTGAATGGAGAGCTGCTGCACGTGGCTGTTGTCCTGGAGAAAAGGAAAAGTCCTAAGCACCAACTTCTCCAGGCCCATGGGGGCAAAGGCCCAAAACTGCCCAAAAGGGCGCAAAGTTTCCAGGCAGCGTCCAGTGCCCTTGGCTGGGGGCACAGAGCCTTACGTCCTCAAAGTGGGGCAGGAGGGACTCAGCCAGCTTCAGGGCGGTGATGCTGGCTATCTGGAGGTCTGTGTCCTGGAGCGTATGCGTCAGCACAGAGAGGGTCATCTCGACCACCTCTGCATCTGCATCAGCCAGCTGCTCCACCAGCTGCGGATACAGGCCGCGTATTCCTCCGCCCTGTGTGCAAGACGAGGCTGTGCTGTGAAGCCGTGACTGGCCGCGGCACCAAGGGCTGCTTGGGGCACTCGGGCGGCTGAAGCGGGACTCGGGAGAGCTGGGAGCAGCTGCCTCTGCTGCCAAAGGCCAGCCAAGCCCAAAGGACTGCGCTCCCCAGCCCCACGCTGCCAGCGGGGCTTCGGCCACGGCCCCCTCCTCACCAGCGAGGGCTCCTTGCTGAGCACCACCAGGCCTCTGAGCGCAAGGCGCAGCCTGTCCCTGCACTCGCTCGGCAGGTGCCGGGATACCACCAACAGGGCACTGGGACCGTGGATACGCAAGTCCAGACACTCCAGGAGCTGAAAGGCACAGGAGGGCAGTGGCAGGCGAGCCGGCCGGCAGGAGCCCGGAGCCGCAGAGGGCTGGGCCCAGGCAGCAGCAGCGGGCGCGGGCAGCGTCCCAGGCGGCTGCAGCTAAGAGAGACCAGAGAGCTGGGAGGCAGCTGAGCCAGGCAGCGCTGGCCATCAGGCTCACCTCCACAAAGATGGCCAGGGCAGGCAGATCACAGCGTGGCTGCTTCCCGATGAGCAGGCTGAGCAGGTGCGAGGCCATGTGGGGACACAAGGGGGTCAAGGCACAGCGCATCTCCCTGGCAGGGGAAAAAGGCACCAAAGGCCCTGAGCCATGCAGGCAAACCTCTCCCTGGAGCGACTCACAGTGGTCCGCTCTTTCCCCAGCACTCTGCAAGGGGACACGGGCCCCTTGGGAGGCGGCTGCTGCTGGCCATCCTCCTCTCCCAGCCTTTTGCACCCTCCCTCGGTGACAAGGCCCTCTGGTGGGGAGTAGGGCATCTCACCTGGCCAGCAGACCCGCTGCACAGTGTGGGCTGTTGGCACAGAGCAGGCTGTCCCAGAGCTGCTTGTGCTCCAGAGCCACCAGCTTCTTGCCAAAGCCCCGCTGGGAGAGCAGAGCCTCAATGGTCTGCACTGCAAACCTGTGTGCCGAGCAAAGGCGCGGTCACTCTAGGAGCACTGGCCCTGGCCACAAGGACATGGGAAGGACAGGGCGACTGGCACCTGTTGGGCGCTCTGCAAAGGCCGTCTTCCTCCTGGCACGCTCTCCAGAAGCTCAGGCTCTCCACCTCCTCTGGCCTCTGCTCTGTGGTGATGAAAACTTGCAAGAGCAGAGCCACAAAGAGGTGTGGAGAATGAATGAGGATTGCATAGCGCCACTCGGGCATGCTTGCAATCCTCCGCAGCACCAGAGTTGCCTGCAAGAGACAAAGCACCCCGAGGCAGCGCTCAGTGCCGAGGTGTCCATGCAGCAGGGCCTGAGGGGAGATGCAGGGGGAGCAGCCGGCCTGCTGCTCCTAGGCCAGCTTTCAGCCCAGGCAGGGAGCTGCAGGCTGGGGAGAGCATGGAGAGCTTCTGAGAAGGCCACTTGGAGAGCCAGCATAGGCCAGCTCCAGAAACTCACAGCCAGGGCAAAGACGGCCTCCTTGTCCCCGCTGCAGACGAACCCGCCGTACGGTGGCAGCTCCTCTAGGGCAGAGAGCAGTGCTGGAAGCACCTCCTCCACAGCCACTTCTGAGGTGCCGATGGCCCTCCACATCAGCTCAGCAGCTCTGTGGGAGCAGAGCTGGGCATCAGTACCGTGCCCCGTGCAGCTGCGTGGGGCCGGGAGGTAGCATGGCAGCAGGCTTAGGAAACAGATGGGTCCAAGGGTCCCAGGGTTCTCCGCCTGTCTGGCAGACCCCTCTGGAAAGGCTGTGCAGGGCCAGGGGCCCTACAGGCCCATGAGCACCGAGCTCTCCAGGCAGTTGTGCCCCGTACCTGTCACACAGTGGGGCGCAGCGCAGGAGGCTCATCACCACCTGGGCAGGGTGCTCTTCAGTCAGGCTGAGAATGATCATCTGCAGCTCGGCGTCCACGGTGCTACAGGACGTGAGTCTCTGCAGGATGTTCCTCACCACAGCTTGCACCTGGAAGAAGGGATATGGGGAAGACTTGGAGTGCTGCCCAAGGGAGCCACTTTCTCTGCTTCACCCAAGAAGTTGTTGATTTCCCAGCTCACTGGGATGGGCCAGAGGGGGCCCAGTGGACATGGCTTGAGGGGCCACGTCATCCTGGAAGACCTTCAGCCCCGGCCCCAGGCTGCTTCCCTGCTGCGGAGAAGAAACACCCGTCAGGAAAAACTCCAGACTGGGCCCAGGACTCACTCTCAGCATGGGCATGGCCTTAGTCTCAGGGATGGCCTCGAGACAGGTGTTAGTGGCGGCCATGCCCTCCGTCAGGGCCATGTCAGCCTCTGCCCTGTCCTCGGACGTTTCCTCCTCAGAGGTGTCCATGAAGTCCGAGGACGCTGTGCTGGAAGCATCCTCTGCCTGCAGCTCGCTGGGCCTGGAGTCGGGCTCGGCCGTGCCCTCGGTGGTGCGGCCGCTGGTCTTTCTGCGCCGAAGGCGCAGGAACCTCCGCAGTGCCTGCAGCAGAAGGAAGGGCGGGAAGAGAGGCACGTTCCGTGGTCTGCTCCAAGCGTGGGGCTCGGCCCAGCAGTGCCAACAGGCCCGGCCCAGGTGGGGACAGCCGCAGGTACCTGGGCTACTCTGCGGAAGCGGCCACGGGTGAGCTCCTGCTCTTGAGTCCCGTCCTTGGATGCATCTGCCAATGAGCGAGCGCAGCCAGAGCTGAGGGGCCGCAGGAGAGGCCGGAGAAGCCAGCCCAGCCCTGCATGCCCCCGGCAGGGACAGCCCCCCGGGTTCCCAGGGGACGGAGCACGGCCATCGGGGGGGCAGGCCCGGCCCCTGTCCCATCCGGTCCGTGGGCACGTCCACAGGGATGGGATGGGATGGGATGGGATGGGATGGGATGGGATGGGATGGGATGGGATGGGATGGGATGGGATGGGATGGGATGGGATGGGATGGGATGGGATGGGATGGGATGGGATGGGATGGGATGGGATGGGATGGGATGGGATGGGATGGGATGGGATGGGATGGGATGGGATGGGGCCAGGCTGGCTGCAGGTACCGGCGTTGCATCCAGCTCCTCCACTCACCATCCTGCAGCGGCTCCAACTGCTCGGGCTCTGCAGGCTGCTGCGCTGGGGCAGCTGCATGGCCTTTGCTTTTCTTGCCCCGAAGCCCCTTGAACAGGCTGAGCAGTCTGCCTGCCATCTCGCTGTCTGACCTCGAGGGCACCTTGGAGACAGATGCCCCGTCAAAGGTCCGATTCAGCGAGTGTTGCAGTTGTGCCTTGCAGGCACCTGCAGCAGAGGGGCCTCAAGAAGGCTACAGGACAGCAAGTCCTCTATTCTGTTCTCCAGGGCTCCTGCCACAATGACAGGAGACTCCTGGCGAACAATGGGGGTCACCAGCTCCCACGGCCTGGCAACGAGGGCGCCGGCCGCAGCGATGGGAGATGCCTCGGAAAAACTCCGAGACACCGAATCCTGAGGCCAGGCCGTGAGGCCAGGCACAGGAGGAATGCCTCGGAAAAGCTCCGGGTCAACAACGGACGAGCCGGCTGTGTGGGGATGCCTCACAGAACCGCTCTGTCACGTCCTGCCCCGTCGCGTGCACCGAGCACTCTGGCGTGGCCGTGTCACTGCCAGCACCTAGGTCAGCGTGTGTCACAAAGGGCTGCTCTGACACTCTGTCCCTTTCGGTGACACGGTGAACATTCTGCACCGAGTCACAAAGGGACATGCTGCCACGTGCCCCGGGGCCACCCCCTCCCCACCCAAGGTGCCCCCGGTTGGAGGCAATTCCTTGCCCCGAGCGTCTAACACAGCCCTGGACACACCAAGACCCGCCAAGTGCCAAGGGAAGGGCTCTCCACGGTGCCCGGCTGGCACAGCCCAGCTCGGTGCCGGCCCTGGAGCAGAGCCGCTTCCAGCAAGCAAGAGGCAAACACGTCTTGCCAAGAGTTAAAACACACCAGAGAGGGGAGATGGCATGAATGTTGGCATAAAGGCCTTTGAATTCACAGCTCTCTGAGAGGCATTTGGGGCTCTCGGCTGGACAGAGATACCAGCTCTGTCCTGTGCTTAGAGGAGGGAACGCACCCTGCCGCTGGTGCTTGGCTTGTCTTCTTCTCTGGAGGCCCAGGCAGATGCCAAAGCTGCTCTTCACAGCCTTCTCCCTTCCCACACCCCTCTGCCAAGTGCAAGGGGCCACAAGGATGGAAAGGGGAGCAGGGAGCCAAAGGGAGACAGCTGCACCTACCTCACTGGTGGCTCCGGGGGAAGCACGTTGCTTGAGATGCAAGCCCCTCTCTTCCAAAGGCATTTCCCCAAATGCCTACAATTCCCGGGGAACACCAACACACACTTCAGAAACCCTGGCAAGGCTGAATTACTTCTGCACCTTGTAGCACAGGCACTGCAGCTCGAGCTCATCTTTCTTCTCCCAAGTCTTTTTCCTTGTGTCCCTTGTGGCACGCAGCCCCGGGCCCTGTAGAAACAAGAGCTGCCCGCTGTCTCTTCGAGTGTCTGATCGCCTGCCTGTGCTCACGGCAGCAAAACCAGGCTGTTCCCAGCCAGGGAGCGGAGCCCTGTTCCTGGCAGGAGGCTCTCATCAGCCCCTTCCCCACTGTGCACGCAGCACTTCTGCCTGCCTGCCTGCCCAGAAGAGCACAAGCTGGCCAGCTCTGGGCTCAGCCCAGCCCAAACACAGGCACAGGAAGACACAGCGGCTCTTTTGCAGCCGTGCCCCAGACAGGTGGGAAGGGGACCCTGCCTCTGGTCTCGCTTGGTTGGCTTGCTGACAGAGGGTTTGACTCCCTCCCCACAGAGGAAATCAAGGGCAGGTGCGAGCAGAGCAACTTCTCGGGATCCAAGAGAGCCACCTTCCCAGCCCATCTGACACTCAGTCCCAGACTGAGAAATTCTCACCTCCAACCAGGAGACAAAGGAGGGCTCCAAACACAGCCTAGGATCCAAACGGGTTTATTGAGGGAGGGGCATAGGGTCTAGGAAGGGTCGAGGTGAAGAGAGAGGCAGGGACACAACCGCACTCAAAGGGAGGCTGGTGGTGGAGCCCAGAACAGCGGTGGGGCCAGGGTTGAAACCATGGGGCTGGCAGCTGGGGCCAGGATACAGGGAACCAATGAGGAGAGGGACCAGAGGAGGAGCCGAGGTGGAGTGATGAGGGGTACACCAATGGGAGTGGGGGAAGAGGGTGGTCTTGTAGTACAATCCAGTGGGGAAGGGAGGAACATGGAACATGCTAGAACTGGGGAGGGGGCCATGGCTGAGTGGCATTTAAACAGGAGTGTCCTCCCAAGGCATCCCTGCCCTATTTTCCTTGGGGTCCCCTCCCCCATCTCCCCCTTTTCCATTTATTACAAATGCTTTGCCCCTAGTCTTTTGAAGGGCTCTTTTCAAGCAAGCAATAGCTGTCAAATCAATCACAAGGATGATCACAATCCACAGGAGGCCTTTCAAGTTAGAAGCCATCTATTCGGGAACATCCCAATGTCCAAAAAGTTGGTCCAGCCAGTAGGCCGCCTTTTTCTCAGTTTCTATGTCCTTCACCTGCTTTTGAAGTCCCTTGATGTTGCTTTGAATTGATGTGCTGAGGGAGGACAAGTTGAAAGAGCACAGTCCTTCCAAGTCCTCACACCCACGGTGGGGGGCGAGCAGCAGGAAATCGATTGCAGCTCGATTTTGCAGCATGGCGTGTCTGGTGGTCTCCTCATCCACCAATAGATCAGAAAATGCGGCAGATGTAGAACTGGCCTGCTTACTGAGCCAGCACCCCAGGTGAGAAAGCTCACCGAGGGCCTTGGCAGCAGCAACCCATGGTAGAAAAATGGATACCGTGACCCTCTTCCTTGTTCCCTAATTATAAATTTGGGTCAAATTCCTCAAAGGATCTCTTTTGGCAAGCAAATGTATTGTTCTGCTTCCAAGCATGCAAAATGGTGGAATTTGAGGTGAGGCTAGTCAGCTGGCCAAGGCGGCAGGGACCCCCTTTGATGTTGGAGGGGATTCCTGCCCACACCCTAGCACCACAGAGAAGAAACACTCCCCGTGGGAGCACTCTGGGGTACGCCAGGGACTGGGACGGTGTGGTGCTAGTCTAGTTGCACCTTTCAGCCACATTGTAGCATTTATCATCGGGCGAGACATCTTTGGGGATGTTACTCTAGGGTTCTGTTGTGAATTGCAAATCTGGTCTGGCCTTCTATTCAAAGGTAACACAGTAACTTGCTTTGGTGGAGCCCAGGAGGTCTAGCTCCTGGGGCTCCTGTGATGCATGTGGGAGAATCCTTCTCCACTCGTCCAGGTGTCCACAGGGTTGGGTTTCTTACCTATGTGCGGGTAATCATTTTGTGACGGGGGGATTCCCACCAGACACGTAGAGAGAGGATCGTCCACGCTTTCCATGGCCATGCAAAGGCTGTCTTGCTGTAGGGACTTTGCCAAGGTGACCCAAACGTTCTGCTTTGGCTGTGGTATGATCCAGCCCATGGTCACCTGGGTGATCATGAAGGCACAGGTGAAGGCGGCGGCTCTGGCGGTGCTGGCGCTGTTGTGGGGGTTTCCCGGGTTTGTTGTGAGGCGGTTCATGGTTTTCCCGCTCTCTGCTCACTCCGAGTGTGTTGAGGATTTTTTGCAGATTGAGGACTTTTTGAAGAACAGTGGCCATATTCAGCTGACGCACAATCCAGTCTGCTTGGGATAATGGACAATGGACACGTTCACAAACAATAATGGAAATATTCAGAAAATGGGGTCGGTATATCCTTGAAAAAGATCCAAGAAGAAGAGTCAACTGGACTCAGCAAGTTTGTCAGTGAGCTTGGGAAAGTGAGGAAAAAAGACAGTTCTTGGGTGGGACAGAAAACCACAGCCAGACGCGTGAAAAGTTAGATGATCCAATCAGCATCCGATCTTAGACGCGTGAACAGCTAGGCCTGGCCAATGATGTATTAGCTAGAGAGGTGTGGACAGTAGGGAATTGTTATAAATATAGTCTTTTTAGGGATAATAAATTTGGCTTCACTGGATGATATTGGTGTTGGTGTGATGCCCCTGAAGCTCTGCATCCCACACTTTTCCCCCACCAGGCCCCCTAGAAACAAGAGCTGCCCGCTGCATGTTCAAGTGTCTGAACGCCTGCCTGCGCTCACGGCAGCAAAACCAGGCTGTTCCCAGCCAGGGAGCGGAGCCCTGTTCCTGGCAGGAGGCTCTCATCAGCCCCTTCCCCACTGCGCACGCAGCACTTCTGCCTACCTGCCTGCCCAGAAGAGCACAAGCTGGCCGGCTCTGGGCTCAGCACAGCCCAAACACAGGCGCAGGAAGACACAGCGGCTCTTTTGCAGCCATGCCCCAGACAGGTGGGAAGGGGACCCTGCCTCTGGTCTCTCTTGCTTGGCTTGCTGACTGGCTCTGAGGCAGGGGCTGCCCGATTCCTGGCTTGTGGGGAGAGCAGAGCCGCCGGAACCGCGCCCACCGTGCAGACACTGCCTGACAGCGCTGCGGCCGCTGGGACGCTGGCACCCCCGAGTCTCAGCCACTCCGCTGAGGCCGCTGCTGTTTCATTTGCTTTAGGCACCCCCAAAGCTGATTGCCAGGCCACGATGGTCTCTGCTTCTGCCCTCTTCCTGTCCCTGTGTAGGGATGGAGCATTGCTGTGCTTTCAGGAAGCTCTTTGTGGAAACTTCCGGCATTGCAAGCTCCTTTGCCCTCAGAGGATGCTTGCCATGGAATCCCTCACGGCTGGCTTCAGAGCATACTCCGGCAGGCTCTTCTAAAACCCAGGGTCCTTGTCCCCTTCAGAGTGCTCAGCAGGACCTTTTTTTAACAGCACGCTGCTTTACAGCTGGAGCAGCGAGACAGGGAGCTTTGTTATAAAAAACGAACGAGGCCAGATCTCCGACAGCGATTGAAACAGGCTCTCGTTTATTTAAAAACCATTTGGTGGGAGCAGAGAATCTGGGATAAGCCCAGATCCTCATACAACAGCTCAAAAAGGGAACCAGAAAGGAACCAGAAGAACCCCAAGAAAAAGCCCCTAAAAGAAAAAAAGCTCCCAAAGAAAAAGCCCCACCCCAGGAACAGAAAACTCCCCTTTTTAGAACAAATTCCTGGCCCAGGAATGGTGGGTTTTTGGTTCCAGGCACCGATTGGTGGAATTCGGGCGCTTTGATTGGTCCTTACCGGGGTTCGTTTTGGACCAGTCATTTCCCCAGGGCGTCGAGTCATTGGTTGATGCTCTGGCCCAGTCACTCTTTGAGTTGTCCACCTCCTACCCCCACCAAGTCCCGGACCCCTTTCCCTTCGCCCACAGCAAACAACTCCCCAGCATTATTACAAACCCGTAATAGCTTTGCAGCCTGAGCTGCCCTTCTTCCTCTCTGTCCGTGCACAGAACAGAGCGGGAAGGAGAAGGGCAGCAGGGCCCTGTGTGTCCTGGGGCTCAGGTTTTTGCGCCGCTTCAGCTCCACAGAGACGGGGGTAAAGTGAAAAACCAAACTGTTTATTAAGGGAAAGCGAAGCCAAGGGGTGAGCGGGGAGGCAAAAAAGGGGATGAGCAGGGCCTGAGGGCTGCAGGGAGGGAGCTGCCATCAGGGAGAGACATGGCAGGAGCTGCTGAAACTTCTCACAGGCTCAGCTCTGAGCAGCCACAGCTGTGCCTGGAGCTCCCCTGCTCTGCAGGGGGTCCCATCTTGCATGGGAACTGGAAATCGCCATTGGAGGCCCTTAGAGGTACATCTGATCAAGGAGACAAAGAAAGTTCTGCAGATCTTCTTTGGAATGTCAGCTGGATCAGAATGCTCATGCAGGATGGGTTCTCATCTTCCCTCAGGGCTTGAAGAGCTGGAAGAGAGAGGAACAGAGGCCACGGTCAGTGGCCAGATTAAGGGAATGCAGGAAAGTCTCCTGCCAAGGGCCAACCCAGCCGGCTATGGCATGGCATGGAGGGAGCGGGAGGCAAGGGCTTCAGCCGGAAGGCGCAGGCCACGGATCCCCCATGTGTCCCTGAAAGCTCTCGGGGCTCTGTCCCCTCCACAGCCCCTGGTTCTCACAGAGAGCGGAGGCCTCCGCAGCCCGGGCACGGATTGCAGCGCTGGGGCCGGGATTTGCAGCTGCCCCCGGCGGTCCTGGCTGCCTCACTCACCCTCCCTGAGGACTTGGAGCTCCTCCTTCTGCCTCAGCATGAGCACTCCGGCCACCCCTGGAAACACAGAGCACGTGGCGGCCCCAGGCGGCACAGCTGCCCGACACGGGCGCTGCCAGCCCTACGGCCGCACGCCCTCTTCCCCGGGAAGGGCTCCTTTTGGCCCCTGCCCCACGCTGCCACCCGAGGGCACGGCTGCGAGAGGGCGGCGGCAGCGCCGAGGGCGGGCGGGGCTCCAGCGGTCCGGGCTGGGCTCCCGCTGCAGGGGCTGCAGCCGGGCCGGGAGGCAGGGAGGGGCGCCGGGCTGGTGGCTCACCGATGAACCTGACGGCCGCCTCTCGTAGGGGCCTCTGTGGGCTCTGCAGGTGCGGCAGGGCCCAGCCCAGGTGCTCGGCCACTCGGCTCTCGTCCTGCAGAAGCTGCGGGGAGCGCCAGGAGGGAAGGCTCGGCGTGGGCTCTGCCGCTCGGCCGGGCGCTCCCCGCACCCAGCACCGGCCGAGCCAGCCCGCACGGCCCGGGCCAGGGAGCAGCGTGTGAGGCGCAGGCTGGCGGGCCCGGGAGCGGCGCTGGCCGGGGACACAGCTGCCAGCCCCCCATACTGAGCACCTGGGGCAGGGGGCTTCTCCAGCCCGCGGCTGGGGCTCCTGGGCTGTCCTTACCAGGTGCTCGGCGAACTTCATCCGCCGCTTCTTCGCCAGCAGCTCCTCGAGATCCCTCCTCCTCGGGAAGCCGGGCTTCGCCACAGGCCTGGAGAGCAGCAGAGAGCCGCAGGTGGCAGCAGGGCCCAGGGCACGGCACCTGGCTCCCTGTGCCAAGGCCAGGGGAGGCTGGAGCCCGCCAGGCACCAGGGCAGGAGGCAGCCGAGCCCCCTGCCAGGGATGCGGCAGCATCACACCAAACCTCACCTTGGCCACCTGCAGGTTCTCATCGTGCCAGCGCAAGAATAGAGGGAGCAGGCTCTGGCTCACAATGGTGGTCAGAGGATTTTCCCTCTCTTCCACTATCAGCTCCATCACCTTGCTGAAGAGCTGAATGGAGAGCTGCTGCACGTGGCTCTTGTCCTGGAGAAAAGGAAAAGTCCTAAGCACCAACTTCTCCAGGCCCATGGGGGCAAAGGCCCAAAACTGCCCAAAAGGGCGCAAAGTTTCCAGGCAGCGTCCAGTGCCCTTGGCTGGGGGCACAGAGCCTTACGTCCTCAAAGTGGGGCAGGAGGGACTCAGCCAGCTTCAGGGCGGTGATGCTGGCTATCTGGAGGTCTGTGTCCTGGAGCGTATGCGTCAGCACAGAGAGGGTCATCTCGACCACCTCTGCATCTGCATCAGCCAGCTGCTCCACCAGCTGCGGATACAGGCCGCGTATTCCTCCGCCCTGTGTGCAAGACGAGGCTGTGCTGTGAAGCCGTGACTGGCCGCGGCACCAAGGGCTGCTTGGGGCACTCGGGCGGCTGAAGCGGGACTCGGGAGAGCTGGGAGCAGCTGCCTCTGCTGCCAAAGGCCAGCCAAGCCCAAAGGACTGCGCTCCCCAGCCCCACGCTGCCAGCGGGGCTTCGGCCACGGCCCCCTCCTCACCAGCGAGGGCTCCTTGCTGAGCACCACCAGGCCTCTGAGCGCAAGGCGCAGCCTGTCCCTGCACTCGCTCGGCAGGTGCCGGGATACCACCAACAGGGCACTGGGACCGTGGATACGCAAGTCCAGACACTCCAGGAGCTGAAAGGCACAGGAGGGCAGTGGCAGGCGAGCCGGCCGGCAGGAGCCCGGAGCCGCAGAGGGCTGGGCCCAGGCAGCAGCAGCGGGCGCGGGCAGCGTCCCAGGCGGCTGCAGCTAAGAGAGACCAGAGAGCTGGGAGGCAGCTGAGCCAGGCAGCGCTGGCCATCAGGCTCACCTCCACAAAGATGGCCAGGGCAGGCAGATCACAGCGTGGCTGCTTCCCGATGAGCAGGCTGAGCAGGTGCGAGGCCATGTGGGGACACAAGGGGGTCAAGGCACAGCGCATCTCCCTGGCAGGGGAAAAAGGCGCCAAAGGCCCTGAGCCAGGCAGGCAAACCTCTCCCTGGAGCGACTCACAGTGGTCCGCTCTTTCCCCAGCACTCTGCAAGGGGACACGGGCCCCTTGGGAGGCGGCTGCTGCTGGCCATCCTCCTCTCCCAGCCTTTTGCACCCTCCCTCGGTGACAAGGCCCTCTGGTGGGGAGTAGGGCATCTCACCTGGCCAGCAGACCCGCTGCACAGTGTGGGCTGTTGGCACAGAGCAGGCTGTCCCAGAGCTGCTTGTGCTCCAGAGCCACCAGCTTCTTGCCAAAGCCCCGCTGGGAGAGCAGAGCCTCAATGGTCTGCACTGCAAACCTGTGTGCCGAGCAAAGGCGCGGTCACTCTAGGAGCACTGGCCCTGGCCACAAGGACATGGGAAGGACAGGGCGACTGGCACCTGTTGGGCGCTCTGCAAAGGCCGTCTTCCTCCTGGCACGCTCTCCAGAAGCTCAGGCTCTCCACCTCCTCTGGCCTCTGCTCTGTGGTGATGAAAACTTGCAAGAGCAGAGCCACAAAGAGGTGTGGAGAATGAATGAGGATTGCATAGCGCCACTCGGGCATGCTTGCAATCCTCCGCAGCACCAGAGTTGCCTGCAAGAGACAAAGCACCCCGAGGCAGCGCTCAGTGCCGAGGTGTCCATGCAGCAGGGCCTGAGGGGAGATGCAGGGGGAGCAGCCGGCCTGCAGCTCCTAGGCCAGCTTTCAGCCCAGGCAGGGAGCTGCAGGCTGGGGAGAGCATGGAGAGCTTCTGAGAAGGCCACTTGGAGAGCCAGCATAGGCCAGCTCCAGAAACTCACAGCCAGGGCAAAGACGGCCTCGTTGTCCCCGCTGCAGACGAACCCGCCGTACGGTGGCAGCTCCTCTAGGGCAGAGAGCAGTGCTGGAAGCACCTCCTCCACAGCCACTTCTGAGGTGCCGATGGCCCTCCACATCAGCTCAGCAGCTCTGTGGGAGCAGAGCTGGGCATCAGTACCGTGCCCCGTGCAGCTGCGTGGGGCCGGGAGGTAGCATGGCAGCAGGCTTAGGAAACAGATGGGCCCAAGGGTCCCAGGGTTCTCCGCCTGTCTGGCAGACCCCTCTGGAAAGGCTGTGCAGGGCCAGGGGCCCTACAGGCCCATGAGCACCGAGCTCTCCAGGCAGTTGTGCCCCGTACCTGTCACACAGTGGGGCGCAGCGCAGGAGGCTCATCACCACCTGGGCAGGGTGCTCTTCAGTCAGGCTGAGAATGATCATCTGCAGCTCGGCGTCCACGGTGCTACAGGACGTGAGTCTCTGCAGGATGTTCCTCACCACAGCTTGCACCTGGAAGAAGGGATATGGGGAAGACTTGGAGTGCTGCCCAAGGGAGCCACTTTCTCTGCTTCACCCAAGAAGCTGTTGATTTCCCAGCTCACTGGGATGGGCCAGAGGGGGCCCAGTGGACATGGCTTGAGGGGCCACGTCATCCTGGGAGGCCTTCAGTCCCGGCCCCAGGCTGCTTCCCTGCTGCGGAGAAGAAACACCCGTCAGGAAAAACTCCAGACTGGGCCCAGGACTCACTCTCAGCATGGGCATGGCCTCAGTCTCAGGGATGGCCTCGAGACAGGTGTTAGTGGCGGCCATGCCCTCCGTCAGGGCCATGTCAGCCTCTGCCCTGTCCTCGGACGTTTCCTCCTCAGAGGTGTCCATGAAGTCCGAGGACGCTGTGCTGGAAGCATCCTCTGCCTGCAGCTCGCTGGGCCTGGAGTCGGGCTCGGCCGTGCCCTCGGTGGTGCGGCCGCTGGTCTTTCTGCGCCGAAGGCGCAGGAACCTCCGCAGTGCCTGCAGCAGAAGGAAGGGCGGGAAGAGAGGCACGTTCCGTGGTCTGCTCCAAGCGTGGGGCTCGGCCCAGCAGTGCCAACAGGCCCGGCCCAGGTGGGGACAGCCGCAGGTACCTGGGCTACTCTGCGGAAGCGGCCACGGGTGAGCTCCTGCTCTTGAGTCCCGTCCTTGGATGCATCTGCCAATGAGCGAGCGCAGCCAGAGCTGAGGGGCCGCAGGAGAGGCCGGAGAAGCCAGCCCAGCCCTGCATGCCCCCGGCAGGGACAGCGCCCCGGGTTCCCAGTGGACGGAGCAGGCCATCGGGGGGGCAGGCCCGGCCCCTGTCCCATCCGGTCCGTGGGCACATCCACAGGGATGGGATGGGATGGGATGGGATGGGATGGGATGGGATGGGATGGGATGGGATGGGATGGGATGGGATGGGATGGGATGGGATGGGATGGGATGGGATGGGATGGGATGGGATGGGATGGGATGGGATGGGGCCAGGCTGGCTGCAGGTACCGGCGTTGCATCCAGCTCCTCCACTCACCATCCTGCAGCGGCTCCAACTGCTCGGGCTCTGCAGGCTGCTGCGCTGGGGCAGCTGCAGGGCCTTTGCTTTTCTTGCCCCGAAGCCCCTTGAACAGGCTGAGCAGTCTGCCTGCCATCTCGCTGTCTGACCTCGAGGGCACCTTGGAGACAGATGCCCCGTCAAAGGTCCGATTCAGCGAGTGTTGCAGTTGTGCCTTGCAGGCACCTGCAGCAGAGGGGCCTCAAGAAGGCTACAGGACAGCAAGTCCTCTATTCTGTTCTCCAGGGCTCCTGCCACAATGACAGGAGACTCCTGGCGAACAATGGGGGTCACCAGCTCCCACGGCCTGGCAACGAGGGCGCCGGCCGCAGCGATGGGAGATGCCTCGGAAAAACTCCGAGACACCGAATCCTGAGGCCAGGCCGTGAGGCCAGGCACAGGAGGAATGCCTCGGAAAAGCTCCGGGTCAACAACGGACGAGCCGGCTGTGTGGGGATGCCTCACAGAACCGCTCTGTCACGTCCTGCCCCGTCACGTGCACCGAGCACTCTGGCGTGGCCGTGTCACTGCCAGCACCTAGGTCAGCGTGTGTCACAAAGGGCTGCTCTGACACTCTGTCCCTTTCGGTGACACGGTGAACATTCTGCACCGAGTCACAAAGGGACATGCTGCCACGTGCCCCGGGGCCACCCCCTCCCCACCCAAGGTGCCCCCGGTTGGAGGCAATTCCTTGCCCCGAGCGTCTAACACAGCCCTGGACACACCAAGACCCGCCAAGTGCCAAGGGAAGGGCTCTCCACGGTGCCCGGCTGGCACAGCCCAGCTCGGTGCCGGCCCTGGAGCAGAGCCGCTTCCAGCAAGCAAGAGGCAAACACGTCTTGCCAAGAGTTAAAACACACCAGAGAGGGGAGATGGCATGAATGTTGGCATAAAGGCCTTTGAATTCACAGCTCTCTGAGAGGCATTTGGGGCTCTCGGCTGGACAGAGATACCAGCTCTGTCCTGTGCTTAGAGGAGGGAACGCACCCTGCCGCTGGTGCTTGGCTTGTCTTCTTCTCTGGAGGCCCAGGCAGATGCCAAAGCTGCTCTTCACAGCCTTCTCCCTTCCCACACCCCTCTGCCAAGTGCAAGGGGCCACAAGGATGGAAAGGGGAGCAGGGAGCCAAAGGGAGACAGCTGCACCTACCTCACTGGCGGCTCCGGGGGAAGCACGTTGCTTGAGATGCAAGCCCCTCTCTTCCAAAGGCATTTCCCCAAATGCCTACAATTCCCGGGGAACACCAACACACACTTCAGAAACCCTGGCAAGGCTGAAGTACTTCTGCACCTTGTAGCACAGGCACTGCAGCTCGAGCTCATCTTTCTTCTCCCAAGTCTTTTTCCTTGTGTCCCTTGTGGCACGCAGCCCCGGCCCCCTAGAAACAAGAGCTGCCCGCTGTCTCTTCGAGTGTCTGATCGCCTGCCTGTGCTCACGGCAGCAAAACCAGGCTGTTCCCAGCCAGGGAGCGGAGCCCTGTTCCTGGCAGGAGGCTCTCATCAGCCCCTTCCCCACTGCGCACGCAGCACTTCTGCCTGCCTGCCTGCCTGCCCAGAAGAGCACAAGCTGGCCAGCTCTGGGCTCAGCACAGCCCAAACACAGGCACAGGAAGACACAGCGGCTCTTTTGCAGCCGTGCCCCAGACAGGTGGGAAGTGGACCCTGCCTCTGGTCTCGCTTGGTTGGCTTGCTGACAGAGGGTTTGACTCCCTCCCCACAGAGGAAATCAAGGGCAGGTGCGAGCAGAGCAACTTCTCGGGATCCAAGAGAGCCACCTTCCCAGCCCATCTGACACTCAGTCCCAGACTGAGAAATTCTCACCTCCAACCAGGAGACAAAGGAGGGCTCCAAACACAGCCTAGGATCCAAACGGGTTTATTGAGGGAGGGGCATAGGGTCTAGGAAGGGTCGAGGTGAAGAGAGAGGCAGGGACACAACCACACTCAAAGGGAGGCTGGTGGTGGAGCCCGGAACAGCGGTGGGGCCAGGGTTGAAACCATGGGGCTGGCAGCTGGGGCCAGGATACAGGGAACCAATGAGGAGAGGGACCAGAGGAGGAGCCGAGGTGGAGTGATGAGGGGTACACCAATGGGAGTGGGGGAAGAGGGTGGTCTTGTAGTACAATCCAGTGGGGAAGGGAGGAACATGGAACATGCTAGAACTGGGGAGGGGGCCATGGCTGAGTGGCATTTAAACAGGAGTGTCCTCCCAAGGCATCCCTGCCCTATTTTCCTTGGGGTCCCCTCCCCCATCTCCCCCTTTTCCATTTATTACAAATGCTTTGCCCCTAGTCTTTTGAAGGGCTCTTTTCAAGCAAGCAATAGCTGTCAAATCAATCACAAGGATGATCACAATCCACAGGAGGCCTTTCAAGTTAGAAGCCATCTATTCGGGAACATCCCAATGTCCAAAAAGTTGGTCCAGCCAGTAGGCCGCCTTTTTCTCAGTTTCTATGTCCTTCACCTGATTTTGAAGTCCCTTGATGTTGCTTTGAATTGATGTGCTGAAGGAGGACAAGTTGAAAGAGCACAGTCCTTCCAAGTCCTCACACCCACGGTGGGGGGCGAGCAGCAGGAAATCGATTGCAGCTCGATTTTGCAGCATGGCGTGTCTGGTGGTCTCCTCATCCACCAATAGATCAGAAAATGCGGCAGATGTAGAACTGGCCTGCTTACTGAGCCAGCACCCCAGGTGAGAAAGCTCACCGAGGGCCTTGGCAGCAGCAACCCATGGTAGAAAAATGGATACCGTGACCCTCTTCCTTGTTCCCTAATTATAAATTTGGGTCAAATTCCTCAAAGGATCTCTTTTGGCAAGCAAATGTATTGTTCTGCTTCCAAGCATGCAAAATGGTGGAATTTGAGGTGAGGGTAGTCAGCTGGCCAAGGCTGCAGGGACCCCCTTTGATGTTGGAGGGGATTCCTGCCCACACCCTAGCACCACAGAGAAGAAACACTCCCCGTGGGAGCACTCTGGGGTACGCCAGGGACTGGGACGGTGTGGTGCTAGTCTAGTTGCACCTTTCAGCCACATTGTAGCATTTATCATCGGGCGAGACATCTTTGGGGATGTTACTCTAGGGTTCTGTTGTGAATTGCAAATCTGGTCTGGCCTTCTATTCAAAGGTAACACAGTAACTTGCTTTGGTGGAGCCCAGGAGGTCTAGCTCCTGGGGCTCCTGTGATGCATGTGGGAGAATCCTTCTCCACTCGTCCAGGTGTCCACAGGGTTGGGTTTCTTACCTATGTGCGGGTAATCATTTTGTGACGGGGGGATTCCCACCAGACACGTAGAGAGAGGATCGTCCACGCTTTCCATGGCCATGCAAAGGCTGTCTTGCTGTAGGGACTTTGCCAAGGTGACCCAAACGTTCTGCTTTGGCTGTGGTATGATCCAGCCCATGGTCACCTGGGTGATCATGAAGGCACAGGTGAAGGCGGCGGCTCTGGCGGTGCTGGCGCTGTTGTGGGGGTTTCCCGGGTTTGTTGTGAGGCGGTTCATGGTTTTCCCGCTCTCTGCTCACTCCGAGTGTGTTGAGGATTTTTTGCAGATTGAGGACTTTTTGAAGAACAGTGGCCATATTCAGCTGACGCACAATCCAGTCTGCTTGGGATAATGGACAATGGACACGTTCACAAACAATAATGGAAATATTCAGAAAATGGGGTCGGTATATCCTTGAAAAAGATCCAAGAAGAAGAGTCAACTGGACTCAGCAAGTTTGTCAGTGAGCTTGGGAAAGTGAGGAAAAAAGACAGTTCTTGGGTGGGACAGAAAACCACAGCCAGACGCGTGAAAAGTTAGATGATCCAATCAGCATCCGATCTTAGACGCGTGAACAGCTAGGCCTGGCCAATGATGTATTAGCTAGAGAGGTGTGGACAGTAGGGAATTGTTATAAATATAGTCTTTTTAGGGATAATAAATTTGGCTTCACTGGATGATATTGGTGTTGGTGTGATGTCCCTGAAGCTCCGCATCCCACACTTTTCCCCCACCAGGCCCCCTAGAAACAAGAGCTGCCCGCTGCATGTTCAAGTGTCTGAACGCCTGCCTGCGCTCACGGCAGCAAAACCAGGCTGTTCCCAGCCAGGGAGCGGAGCCCTGTTCCTGGCAGGAGGCTCTCATCAGCCCCTTCCCCACTGCGCACGCAGCACTTCTGCCTGCCTGCCTGCCCAGAAGAGCACAAGCTGGCCGGCTCTGGGCTCAGCACAGCCCAAACACAGGCGCAGGAAGACCCAGCGGCTCTTTTGCAGCCATGCCCCAGACAGGTGGGAAGGGGACCCTGCCTCTGGTCTCTCTTGGTTGGCTTGCTGACTGGCTCTGAGGCAGGGGCTGCCCGATTCCTGGCTTGTGGGGAGAGCAGAGCCGCCGGAACCGCGCCCACCGTGCAGACACTGCCTGACAGCGCTGCGGCCGCTGGGACAGTGGCACCCCCGAGTCTCAGCCACTCCGCTGAGGCCGCTGCTGTTTCATTTGCTTTAGGCACCCCCAAAGCTGACTGCCAGGCCACGATGGTCTCTGCTTCTGCCCTCTTCCTGTCCCTGTGTAGGGATGGAGCATTGCTGTGCTTTCAGGAAGCTCTTTGTGGAAACTTCCGGCATTGCAAGCTCCTTTGCCCTCAGAGGATGCTTGCCATGGAATCCCTCACGGCTGGCTTCAGAGCATACTCCGGCAGGCTCTTCTAAAACCCAGGGTCCTTGTCCCCTTCAGAGTGCTCAGCAGGACCTTTTTTTAACAGCACGCTGCTTTACAGCTGGAGCAGCGAGACAGGGAGCTTTGTTATAAAAAATGAACGAGGCCAGATCTCCGACAGCGATTGAAACAGGCTCTCGTTTATTTAAAAACCATTCGGTGGGAGCAGAGAATCTGGGATAAGCCCAGATCCTCATACAACAGCTCAAAAAGGGAACCAGAAAGGAACCAGAAGAACCCCAAGAAAAAGCCCCTAAAAGAAAAAAAGCTCCCAAAGAAAAAGCCCCACCCCAGGAACAGAAAACTCCCCTTTTTAGAACAAATTCCTGGCCCAGGAATGGTGGGTTTTTGGTTCCACGCACCCATTGGTGGAATTCGGGCGCTTTGATTGGTCCTTACCGGGGTTCGTTTTGGACCAGTCATTTCCCCAGGGCGTCGAGTCATTGGTTGATGCGCTGGCCCAGTCACTCTTTGAGTTGTCCACCTCCTACCCCCACCAAGTCCCGGACCCCTTTCCCTTCCCCCACAACAAACAACTCCCCAGCATTATTACAAACTCATAACAACTCCCCCCTCTAAAACTTTGATCGGGCTTTAGCCCGCATCAACCTCACTCAGTTTAATTCTTTGGCTTTTAAACAGTTTCTTTGAACAGTCTTTTCAACAGTTCATTTCAAACTGTTTTTAAACAGTTTCTTCTTCAATTGCATATAGTTGCCTCAGTCTTTGGTATCTCTTGTATATTTCCATGGCCGATCCTTCAGTTTTTGCTACGGAGTTGTCTTCTGTCTCTTGTTCCTGCAGCATTAAAATGTCAGAACAAATCCACTTCTCTTTCATAGGGCATTCTCCCAACAAGTTTTGTTTAAAATTTCCTTTCTTTTCGAATAGCTAATATGTTTTTCCGTCCTCTATGCAAGTTGTGATTGATGAAAAGTTGATAAAATTCGGACTCGGGTTAGTGTGAGATCTGAGGACGGCAGTCCGAGATTCTCCTGCATACAAAGGGTAGTAACACTTCTCGCATGGTTCTGTCCCTCCTCCCTTGATGATTATAAGTAGGAGGATACATAGGAATGGGGGTCCGGTACAAGCCACTCTCCCAATCATGTCTCCCCTCCGTAGAGGATCAGCAACTCTCTGTGGCAAGAGTGTAACTTGATCCGGTCTTGCCCCCCCCCCTCCCCTTTTCTCCTTTTCTTAATGTGTTACTCTTACCAGTTACCATGGCAGAAGTTCACTTTTTCCTTTTTGTATCAACTTGTTTCTTCTGTTCTTTTTAGGGCCAGATTGCTAGATGCATGGGAGAATGCTCTATCTCTTTTCTTGGATCTTCTGATCTGTAACAAGAGATACTAGAAATTAATTTTACGTCTTTACATTAAATATCAATTTCATTTAGAACAGATTAACAACTTTTCATTTAAACATTTATACAACAATTTTCAGAAATTATATTTTATGGGTCCTTTTACGATGTGTCCGAGGTCTCCTTAGACTTTGTTAAAGTTGGCGGTGGTTCCGCGGGTGCGGAAACTGGCCCTTTCACTCGGGTTATATGTGTCCACCCTCGTTCTTGTGTCCGTATAGCAGTTTCAGTGGTCAATAGTACTTGAAAAGGGCCTTCCCATCTTGGGACTAAGGGTTGTTCTTTCCAAGTTCTGATTAACACCCAGTCACCAGGTTGAAGTTTATGTAGTTTGAAATCAATAGGCGTAGCTTGAGAAAGATATCCTTTTGCTCTTAGTTCTTCTAAAGTATTGGTGATAGTCTTTATATATTTTCTCGTGCTCACCTCTCCTTCCTCATATGTTCCTGCATGTCCTAGGGTTGTTAAAAACGGTAGCCCAAACATCATTTCATATGGGGAAACTCCTACATCTGCTCTCGGTCTCGTTCTTATTCTCAATAAAGCTAAAGGGAGACATTTTAACCAATTCATTTTTCTTTCCTCTGTTAATATGGTAAGCGTATTCTTAAGACTTTGATTCATTCGTTCTACTCTTCCAGAACTTTGGGGTCTCCAGGGTGTATGAAATTTCCATGTGATGTTTAGGGCTTCTACGAGCTGTTGTATTATTCTAGCTGTGAAATGAGGCCCTCTATCTGAATCGATGGTATTTATGATTCCGTATCGGGGTATGATTTGCTCCAATAGGATCTTGCTTACAGTTTCTGCAGTTTCTCTTGTAGTTGGAAATGCTTCCACCCAGTGGGTCAAGTGGTCTATTATTACTAATAGATACTTATATCTCTGCACCTGTGGTAGTTCTGTAAAATCTATTTGGACACTTTGAAATGGTCTTTTTGCTAGTTCTCTTCCCCCTTGAGGTGGTTTTCTCATCACTTTTCTATTTATTCTTTGACAAATCATGCAGTTTCTAGTTAGCATTTTTGCCATTTCCCATACCCCAATACATACATAGGTCCTCATAAAATGGTCATGCAATGCTTGGGTCCCCCAATCAGTTGATGCATGCAGGTCTTCCATTATCTTTTTGGTGAGTGCTTTGTTTAGTACTGTTCTCCCATATGGCATTTCCCATTTTCCTGTTTCTTTTTGCGTTGCACCATGTTTTTGTAGTTCTTCTAGTTCTTTTTCATCAAATATAGGAATTTCCGCAATTTCTTTATCTTCTTCTTTCCCATCTCCTGTTTCATTTAACTTAAAGATCTTTTCTGACTCCTCTAGAGCAGCCCGTTTTGCTGCAAGATCAGCTAAATTATTCCCTTTTATCTCTCTAGTTTCCCCTCTTTGATGTCCTTTTACATGGACGATGGCAATTTCCTTTGGTCCTTTCAAGGCTTCGAAAACTGCCTTTATGAGGCCTTCGTGAATCAAAGTTTTTCCTTTTGTATTAATAAACCCTCTTTCCGCCCAGATTTTGCCAAAGGTGTGGACTACCCCATAAGCATATTTGGAGTCAGTATAGATTGTTCCACTTTTCTTTTCAAGCCATTTTAGTCCTTTTAATAGTGCATAGATTTCACAACACTGAGCAGACCAATTTACAGGTAATTTTCCTTGTTCTATAATCGCCATCGTACGTCCATTTACTACAGCATACCCTGATGCTCGCTTCCCGTCTACTACTCGAGACGATCCATCTACAAACAGCATTTCACCTTCCAGCAATGGTTGCTCTAGTAAGTCCTCTCTTACTTTTATTTGCATGTCTATAGTCTCGAGGCAGTGATGTTCTAGTTCTTCCTTTGGTTCTCCGTATAAAAATTGGGCAGGCTTTTGTATCTTTGTGGTGGATAGTTCTATATTCTCACTGTTACTTAAAATCAGTTCATATTTTAACAGTCTGCTATCGGAAATCCACTGGCATGCTCGTTTGTTTAATATGCTTTTCAAATCGTGGGGTGTATACACTTTTATTTTGTTGCCTAAGGTTAACTTGTAGCCGCCTTCTACGAGAATTACTGTTGCGGCTACTGCTTGCAGACATGTAGGCCAACCTCTGACAACTGGGTCAAGTAATTTTGAAATATAAGCAATAGGCTTCCGTACTCCACACCAGTCCTGTGTTATGCCTCCATAAGCTATTCCATCCTCAACATTAACAAACAGTTCAAAGAATCTATTTAAGTCTGGCAGGCTTAAAACTGGAGCATTCGCTATTTTTTCTTTTAATTCTTCTAATTTCTCGTCATCATCTTTATTCCAATTGATAGGTACATCTCCAACTAATTTATTGTATAGAAATTTGACTAATTTTGTATGACCATCAATCCACAACTTACAGTATCCAACCAGTCCCAATAATTTCCTTACATCGGTTTTTGGTTTTGGTGCTGGTAACGAGAGTATTCCTTGAATCCGGTCAGCATCCAATTTCTTGTAACCTTTTCCAATTAAGTGTCCCAAATACTTTACTTCAGGTTCCACAAATTGTAATTTTCTTTTTGATTCTTTTAGCCCTTTCTCACCTAGGAAGTTCAACAAGTTAACTGTTGTTTTCTGTACTTCCTCTTTTTGTTCTCCAGAAATTAATAAATCATCTACATATTGCAGAACTTGAGAATTACCTTCTGGTTTAAATTGTTTCATTATTTCTTCTAAAGTCTGTCCAAACAAATTAGGTGACTCTGTGAACCCTTGTGGCAACCTTGTCCATTGTAATTGTTGTTTCCTCCGCATCTCCTCGTCTTCCCATTCGAACGCAAACCATTTCCTGCTTTCTCTCTCTAGTGGACATGACCAAAATGCATCCTTCAAGTCTCCCGCACTGAAGCACGCATGGCTTGCTGGTACTTTACTCAGTAGGTTATATGGGTTGGCAACTACGGGATATCTTGTGACCGTCTCCTTGTTTACTTCTTGTAGATCTTGAACTAAACGGTATGTGCCATCCGGTTTCTTGATTGGTAATATGGGTGTGTTGTGTGGTGACATACATGGTTCTAATCTACCTTCCTTTATCAGATCTTTTATAACTGGTTTCAGTCCTTGTTTTCCCTCTACCGAAATTGGGTATTGTTTGACTCTGATTGGAGGAAGGTTCGGTTTCATTTTAATGTCAATAGGTGGAATGTCTAGCAACCCATGTCCTCCTTCCTCTGCCCACACATTCGAATTAATTCCTCTCTCATCTTCTTCTTTTAATACCATCATTTTTGCTATCACACACTTTCCTTCGGGTACCACTCCTATCTTTAGCTGCACCTGTAAGTCCCGGCCTAGAAGATTCGAATCAAGTTCTGGCATATATAGAAAATCAGTACAGCCTTCTCTAAAACTTCCTTTTATGGTTACATCCTCTATGACGGGCACTTCGAGAGGGTTATTTTCAGCACCTCTAACTTTACAAGTCTTATTACTTAGCTTGCATCCTTTTGATATTTTTGACACACTTGATCTATCTGCTCCAGTGTCTACCAAAAATTCAATCTCTTCGCTCTGAGGGCCAATTTCCAAGTTTACCAGGGGCTCTTTTTGATGACCTATTCCATGCCTCAGAGCACAGAGCCCCCGACACCCCTAATCGTCTCCTCTTAGTTTCCTTTCTAATGTATCTTGTTCTTGAGACATAGCATCATCTATCTTTCTTTTTTTTGCAAAAATTTCTGGTATGTCCTTTTTCTTCACAATAAAAACATATAACCTCTGTCCATGGTGGTCTCCCTTCTATCCACTGCGTTCTACTGTCCTTATTATATCCAGGGTTTCCAATAAATGGTCCTCTTGGTCCAAGATATTTATCCTTTCCCTCTTTAGGTGTCTCCATGTCTCCAAATTTTCCATTTTCTCTTGTTCTAGCCCCTCTAAGCTCACTTCTCCTAGGTCCATTATAATTGTTTCCTTCTCCTCCCACTGATCCATCGTTTCCAAACCCCGCACTCTCCCTTGCCACTGCCACCATGATTTTTGCCTTTGTCCTTGTCTTCTCTTCATCTCTCCTTAAATATACTTTCTGTGCCTCTCTTAATAATTCATTCATTCCCTTCTCTTGCCAATCATCTATCTTTTCTAGCTTTCTTCTTATATCAACCCATGCCCTTGTAACAAATTGTATCTTAACTAACACCTGTCCCTCTGGACTGTCTGGGTCTACACTTGAATATAAATGGAAATTCCTTTTCAACCTTTCCAACCAGGCACTTGGTGACTCTTCTTTTTCCTGTTGACTGTCAAAAGCTAATCTAGCGTTATTTGTTCTTGGTACTGCCTCCCGTATTCCTCTGATTATTAATGTTCTTTATTGTCTCATGTTTGTTCTTCCTTCCTCCTCGTTTGGATCCCAGTCTGGTACGTTAAGTGGCATTTTATCTTCCCCCCTAGGACCCCCTCGATTTTCTCTTTCCCATATTCTCATGCCTGCTGCTCTAATCATTTGTATTTCTTCCGAGGAAAAGAATATATCCATAATTGAATTTAGCTCCTCCCACATATAAATATTAGGTCACAAGAACTGATCCAATTGCTGGGAGATACCTATGAGGTCTTCCAATAGGGGTTTGATCTCTTTCCTAAAGTTTCTGACTTCCGAGGCGGTCAATGGTGCACTCACAAACCCTATACCTCCCCTAGCTCCACCCATAGGTACTTCCCTTAGAGGAAATAATTTTTCAGTCTTCTCTGGATTTTCCTTCATTCTCCTTGTTTGGAATCTAGTATTGTATGGATGACCCACTCCTTGTTTGTCAGGTTCATTTATTTTATTTTCCTCCTTATTTCTACAACAGCAGGCTGTTTCTGTTATTAATTGTTTCTCCTCTGTTTGGTCTTTAGGTTGTTGAAGTACATGGGGTATATAAAGGGGAGTACTACAAATGGGATTTTGAGAGGTTGGTGGAAATATAGGGGAAAAATAAAAAGCAGGATTTTGGAAGGTTTTAGGAAATATAATTGATGTCGGAGTATCTTGAGTAATATTTGTAGAATTTGATGCACTTGGCGGAATTAAAGATGAATTGGAGTGCTCAGGCTCAGGTGTTACTGTGTAGGGAGAGGACATAGAGGAGAATGTATTTACAATATGATGTTCTTTATTTGAGGAGGGAGGTGATTTTTCTGTAGTTGTTCTTATATCGTGCCTCAGCCTTTTCTCCATGGTTGGTATTGTAGGATATAAGTCTGGAGGAGGAGGTGGTGGTAAATCGTTTATAGGCGACATTAAGGGAGGAGGAGGTAATGGGAGGTATTCCATTGGATCTGGAGGGGGAGGAGGAGGAAGATGATCTAATGGATCCCACCTCTTTTCTGGTAATTTGCTAACTTCTTTTTCACCTTCTTTAGAGACTTTATACACTTTTATCTCTCCTTCTTGTTTTTCTCTTTCCATCCAACATCTAGCGTACTTAATTTCTTGTTGGCATGGATCTATCCTGGTATTAACATATCTGTTTAAAGCTGCACATAACCATTTTTCCTCTGTGCCATACCATGCCCAATATACCGGACCTTCTGCAATACTCTCGCTAGGCCATATTTCAGTACAATATCTTATCATTTGGATTCTATTTAACTCTTTTAATTCTTCCCTATTATCCCAACTGTCTAACATCCATCCTAACGGACTATTAGGTGGTATGTTTTTAAAAGTTCGATTTTCTTCCCCTTTCTTAACAACTCTCTTTCCAGCACACTGTCCCATTTTCTTTATAGTTTAACTGTATCTCTTCTCAGTGTACTTTGAAAAAAAAAAAAAAACACCACAACCCTACTCCTCGAAGCTTAGCTGTATCTCTTCTCACTGTACTTTGTAACAAACAACTCAACCCTACTCCTTAAAGCTGTTAAATATTGTTAAATGTAAGAAAACACCAAGCGTGGGAATGGGAATTAAGCTAACGGATTTTATAAAAATAAAATAGAATAAATATTGCGAGTGTGGGAATCAAAGTATAAATGGCGGGTTTAATAGAAATAAAATAAAATATAGTATCTTATGGTGGGAATTGAAATAAAGATGGCGGAGTCTATAAAACTAAAATAAAATAAATATGGCAATTCAAATATATCAGATAAATTGATAAATGACAACGTAGCGTGGGAATTGGAATAAAAATGGCCGATTTTATGGGAATGAAATAAAATAAATATGGCGACTTAGTGTGGGAATCAAAATAAATAATTATGGTTAATCGACTATAATAATAGAAAAGGGGAAATTAAAATGGCGGAACGTGGGAACCGAAACAAAGGTGGCAAATATAAATTAATAAATAGAAATAAATGAACGTAGGGATTGCAAATAAAATTACCAATTTTGGGGAGATTAACTGTTTTTAAATCTGGAAAGGATTAGAAGAAGTATAACAACTGCACTGTAATAACACAGGAATACTCAATTATAGAAATAAACTTCTCCGTTCTAAAAGAATCAAATATCCAAACTTATGAAATACAGATATTTCAGCTAATAATTCAAATAAACTGGCAATTAAAATTTTGGCTACTTCTTCTTCAAACTACTACACAATATAAACTTAAAATGGCTGACACCCAGCCTTCACACTTAAACACAACCTTCACCACTCGGCTCACACCCACGACACAGTATGAACTTAAAATGGCTGACACCCAGCCTTCACACTTAGGCACAACCTTAAAAATCAGCTTGGGAGTTGTCTGGGGACTTTTGGCTAGCCCTCACCCCAGAACCTCACTCCTTATATATATCTATTTCCAACACAATTTAAACACATTAAAAAAAATATTTTCCCTAACTTCAGACCAGTTCTAACCTCCTCTCCAGTCCTAGTGACTGGAAAGGCCCTTCCACAGCTGGTGGCCCACCTCCCCCCTGTGGGTCACCACTCCTGGGAAGAAATTTTCAGCTACCCCTACGACCCTCTTCAGCTAGGATCCTAGCTCGGGGCAGCCTACTTCCTCCTATGACCCCCTTCGACTGGGGTCCTAGTTCGGAGGGACCCTACTCCCCCTAGGTGGGGCACCCTCCCCCTCCCCGGCCTCGAAGAAGGGGCACTCCCCCGCACGGTGGCTGCTTTAAACTGCAGTCTCCGTGTGGGACTATTTTCTCCCACACCTAAGGTCCTAGTTCCTCAGGGGTCAAACTCCTCTCAGTCTGCCTCTGAGGAACAGCCCTCCAGATGGTTTTAGCGAGTGGGCAGAGGCCCCCCCCACTGGGCAAGTCCGCCTCACTAACCCCCACCCAGACACCCCTATGAGCCTCTTTTGCTGGGGTCCTAGTTCAGAGTGCCGGGCATGCCCCCCTCTATGACCCCCTTCAACTGGGGTCCTAGTTCAAGGGGAGCTATTCGGGCCACTGACTAAAACCACCCCTAGGAGCCTCCCTCGCTCCCTCTCGGAGGGCTTACCCCGTTTTTCAGCTGTTGCTGTTCCCTCCGACCTCGGGAGTCAGCGCGTTCCCCTCCTCGGTCCGACGTAGTCCAAGATCCGGGCAGCCGAAAAATGCGGCTGGACGCGTCTTCTCGGGCCCCGGGCTACCCCGGACCGCCTCAGCGTAGTGGCTGCTCCCGGGCGAGCCCCCAAGATGTTATAAAAAATGAACGAGGCCAGATCTCAGCGATTGAAACAGGCTCTCGTTTATTTAAAAACCAGTCGGTGGGAGCAGAGAATCTGGGATAAGCCCAGATCCTCATACAACAGCTCAAAAAGGGAACCAGAAAGGAACCAGAAGAACCCCAAGAAAAAGCCCCAAAAGAAAAAAAGCTCCCAAAAGAAAAAGCCCCACCCCAGGAACAGAAAACTCCCCTTTTTAGAACAAATTTCTGGTCCAGGATTGGTGGGTTTTTGGATCCACGCACCGATTGGTGGAATTCGGGCACTTTGATTGGTCTTTACCGGGGTTCATTTTGGACCAATCATTTCCCCAGGGCGTCGAGTGATTGGTTGATGCTCTGGCCCAGTCACTCTTTGAGTTGTTCACCCCCTACCCCCACCAAGTCCCGGACCCCTTTCCCTTCCCCCACAACAAACAACTCCCCAGCATTATTACAAACCCGTAATAGCTTTGCAGCCTGAGCTGCCCTTCTTCCTCTCTGTCCGTGCACAGAACAGAGCGGGAAGGAGAAGGGCAGCAGGGCCCTGTGTGTCCTGGGGCTCAGGTTTTTGCGCCGCTTCAGCTCCACAGAGACGGGGGTAAAGTGAAAAACCAAACTGTTTATTAAGGGAAAGCGAAGCCAAGGGGTGAGCGGGGAGGCAAAAAAGGGGATGAGCAGGGCCTGAGGGCTGCAGGGAGGGAGCTGCCATCAGGGAGAGACATGGCAGGAGCTGCTGAAACTTCTCACAGGCTCAGCTCTGAGCAGCCACAGCTGTGCCTGGAGCTCCCCTGCTCTGCAGGGGGTCCCATCTTGCATGGGAACTGGAAATCGCCATTGGAGGCTCTTAGAGGTACATCTGATCAAGGAGACAAAGAAAGTTCTGCAGATCTTCTTTGGAATGTCAGCTGGATCAGAATGCTCATGCAGGATGGGTTCTCATCTTCCCTCAGGGCTTGAAGAGCTGGAAGAGAGAGGAACAGAGGCCATGGTCAGTGGCCAGATTAAGGGAATGCAGGAAAGTCTCCTGCCAGGGCCAACCCAGCCGGCTATGGCATGGCCAGGAGGGAGCGGGAGGCAAGGGCTTCAGCCGGAAGGCGCAGGCCACGGATCCCCCATGTGTCCCTGAAAGCTCTCGGGGCTCTGTCCCCTCCACAGCCCCTGGTTCTCACAGAGAGCGGAGGCCTCCGCAGCCCGGGCACGGATTGCAGCGCTGGGGCCGGGATTTGCAGCTGCCCCCGGCGGTCCTGGCTGCCTCACTCACCCTCCCTGAGGACTTGGAGCTCCTCCTTCTGCCCCAGCATGAGCACTCCGGCCACCCCTGGAAACACAGAGCACGTGGCGGCCCCAGGCGGCACAGCTGCCCGACACGGGCGCTGCCAGCCCTACGGCCGCACGCCTTCTTCCCCGGGAAGGGCTCCTTTCGGCCCCTGCCCCACGCTGCCACCCGAGGGCACGGCTGCGAGAGGGCGGCGGCAGCGCCGAGGGCGGGCGGGGCTCCAGCGGTCCGGGCGCGGCTCCTGCTGCAGGGACTGCAGCCGGGCCGGGAGGCAGGGAGGGGCGCCGGGCTGGTGGCTCACCGATGAACCTGACGGCCGCCTCTCGTAGGGGCCTCTGTGGGCTCTGCAGGTGCGGCAGGGCCCAGCCCAGGTGCTCGGCCACTCGGCTCTCGTCCTGCAGAAGCTGCGGGGAGCGCCAGGAGGGAAGGCTCGGCGTGGGCTCTGCTGCTAGGCCGGGCGCTCCCCGCACCCAGCACCGGCCGAGCCAGCCCGCACGGCCCGGGCCAGGGAGCAGCGTGTGAGGCGCAGGCTGGCGGGCCCGGGAGCGGCGCTGGCCGGGGACACAGCTGCCAGCCCCCCATACTGAGCAGCTGGGGAAGGGGGCTTCTCCAGCCCGCGGCTGGGGCTCCTGGGCTGTCCTTACCAGGTGCTCGGCGAACTTCATCCGCCGCTTCTTCGCCAGCAGCTCCTCGAGATCCCTCCTCCTCGGGAAGCAGGGCTTCGCCACAGGCCTGGAGAGCAGCAGAGAGCCGCAGGTGGCAGCAGGGCCCAGGGCACGGCACCTGGCTCCCTGTGCCAAGGCCAGGGGAGGCTGGAGCCCGCCAGGCACCAGGGCAGGAGGCGGCCGAGCCCCCTGCCAGGGATGCGGCAGCATCACACCAAACCTCACCTTGGCCACCTGCAGGTTCTCATCGTGCCAGCGCAAGAATAGAGGGAGCAGGCTCTGGCTCACAATGGTGGTCAGAGGATTTTCCCTCTCTTCCACTATCAGCTCCATCACCTTGCTGAAGAGCTGAATGGAGAGCTGCTGCACGTGGCTGTTGTCCTGGAGAAAAGGAAAAGTCCTAAGCACCAACTTCTCCAGGCCCATGGGGGCAAAGGCCCAAAACTGCCCAAAAGGGCGCAAAGTTTCCAGGCAGCGTCCAGTGCCCTTGGCTGGGGGCACAGAGCCTTACGTCCTCAAAGTGGGGCAGGAGGGACTCAGCCAGCTTCAGGGCGGTGATGCTGGCTATCTGGAGGTCTGTGTCCTGGAGCGTATGCGTCAGCACAGAGAGGGTCATCTCGACCACCTCTGCATCTGCATCGGCCAGCTGCTCCACCAGCTGCGGATACAGGCCGCGTATTCCTCCGCCCTGTGTGCAAGACGAGGCTGTGCTGTGAAGCCGTGACTGGCCGCGGCACCAAGGGCTGCTTGGGGCACTCGGGCGGCTGAAGCGGGACTCGGGAGAGCTGGGAGCAGCTGCCTCTGCTGCCAAAGGCCAGCCAAGCCCAAAGGACTGCGCTCCCCAGCCCCACGCTGCCAGCGGGGCTTCGGCCACGGCCCCCTCCTCACCAGCGAGGGCTCCTTGCTGAGCACCACCAGGCCTCTGAGCGCAAGGCGCAGCCTGTCCCTGCACTCGCTCGGCAGGTGCCGGGATACCACCAACAGGGCACTGGGACCGTGGATACGCAAGTCCAGACACTCCAGGAGCTGAAAGGCACAGGAGGGCAGTGGCAGGCGAGCCGGCCGGCAGGAGCCCGGAGCCGCAGAGGGCTGGGCCCAGGCAGCAGCAGCGGGCGCGGGCAGCGTCCCAGGCGGCTGCAGCTAAGAGAGACCAGAGAGCTGGGAGGCAGCTGAGCCAGGCAGCGCTGGCCATCAGGCTCACCTCCACAAAGATGGCCAGGGCAGGCAGATCACAGCGTGGCTGCTTCCCGATGAGCAGGCTGAGCAGGTGCGAGGCCATGTGGGGACACAAGGGGGTCAAGGCACAGCGCATCTCCCTGGCAGGGGAAAAAGGCGCCAAAGGCCCTGAGCCAGGCAGGCAAACCTCTCCCTGGAGCGACTCACAGTGGTCCGCTCTTTCCCCAGCACTCTGCAAGGGGACACGGGCCCCTTGGGAGGCGGCTGCTGCTGGCCATCCTCCTCTCCCAGCCTTTTGCACCCTCCCTCGGTGACAAGGCCCTCTGGTGGGGAGTAGGGCATCTCACCTGGCCAGCAGACCCGCTGCACAGTGTGGGCTGTTGGCACAGAGCAGGCTGTCCCAGAGCTGCTTGTGCTCCAGAGCCACCAGCTTCTTGCCAAAGCCCCGCTGGGAGAGCAGAGCCTCAATGGTCTGCACTGCAAACCTGTGTGCCGAGCAAAGGCGCGGTCACTCTAGGAGCACTGGCCCTGGCCACAAGGACATGGGAAGGACAGGGCGACTGGCACCTGTTGGGCGCTCTGCAAAGGCCGTCTTCCTCCTGGCACGCTCTCCAGAAGCTCAGGCTCTCCACCTCCTCTGGCCTCTGCTCTGTGGTGATGAAAACTTGCAAGAGCAGAGCCACAAAGAGGTGTGGAGAATGAATGAGGATTGCATAGCGCCACTCGGGCATGCTTGCAATCCTCCGCAGCACCAGAGTTGCCTGCAAGAGACAAAGCACCCCGAGGCAGCGCTCAGTGCCGAGGTGTCCATGCAGCAGGGCCTGAGGGGAGATGCAGGGGGAGCAGCCGGCCTGCTGCTCCTAGGCCAGCTTTCAGCCCAGGCAGGGAGCTGCAGGCTGGGGAGAGCATGGAGAGCTTCTGAGAAGGCCACTTGGAGAGCCAGCATAGGCCAGCTCCAGAAACTCACAGCCAGGGCAAAGACGGCCTCGTTGTCCCCGCTGCAGACGAACCCGCCGTACGGTGGCAGCTCCTCTAGGGCAGAGAGCAGTGCTGGAAGCACCTCCTCCACAGCCACTTCTGAGGTGCCGATGGCCCTCCACATCAGCTCAGCAGCTCTGTGGGAGCAGAGCTGGGCATCAGTACCGTGCCCCGTGCAGCTGCGTGGGGCCGGGAGGTAGCATGGCAGCAGGCTTAGGAAACAGATGGGCCCAAGGGTCCCAGGGTTCTCCGCCTGTCTGGCAGACCCCTCTGGAAAGGCTGTGCAGGGCCAGGGGCCCTACAGGCCCATGAGCACCGAGCTCTCCAGGCAGTTGTGCCCCGTACCTGTCACACAGTGGGGCGCAGCGCAGGAGGCTCATCACCACCTGGGCAGGGTGCTCTTCAGTCAGGCTGAGAATGATCATCTGCAGCTCGGCGTCCACGGTGCTACAGGACGTGAGTCTCTGCAGGATGTTCCTCACCACAGCTTGCACCTGGAAGAAGGGATATGGGGAAGACTTGGAGTGCTGCCCAAGGGAGCCACTTTCTCTGCTTCACCCAAGAAGCTGTTGATTTCCCAGCTCACTGGGATGGGCCAGAGGGGGCCCAGTGGACATGGCTTGAGGGGCCACGTCATCCTGGGAGGCCTTCAGTCCCGGCCCCAGGCTGCTTCCCTGCTGCGGAGAAGAAACACCCGTCAGGAAAAACTCCAGACTGGGCCCAGGACTCACTCTCAGCATGGGCATGGCCTCAGTCTCAGGGATGGCCTCGAGACAGGTGTTAGTGGCGGCCATGCCCTCCGTCAGGGCCATGTCAGCCTCTGCCCTGTCCTCGGACGTTTCCTCCTCAGAGGTGTCCATGAAGTCCGAGGACGCTGTGCTGGAAGCATCCTCTGCCTGCAGCTCGCTGGGCCTGGAGTCGGGCTCGGCCGTGCCCTCGGTGGTGCGGCCGCTGGTCTTTCTGCGCCGAAGGCGCAGGAACCTCCGCAGTGCCTGCAGCAGAAGGAAGGGCGGGAAGAGAGGCACGTTCCGTGGTCTGCTCCAAGCGTGGGGCTCGGCCCAGCAGTGCCAACAGGCCCGGCCCAGGTGGGGACAGCCGCAGGTACCTGGGCTACTCTGCGGAAGCGGCCACGGGTGAGCTCCTGCTCTTGAGTCCCGTCCTTGGATGCATCTGCCAATGAGCGAGCGCAGCCAGAGCTGAGGGGCCGCAGGAGAGGCCGGAGAAGCCAGCCCAGCCCTGCATGCCCCCGGCAGGGACAGCGCCCCGGGTTCCCAGTGGACGGAGCAGGCCATCGGGGGGGCAGGCCCGGCCCCTGTCCCATCCGGTCCGTGGGCACATCCACAGGGATGGGATGGGATGGGATGGGATGGGATGGGATGGGATGGGATGGGATGGGATGGGATGGGATGGGATGGGATGGGATGGGATGGGATGGGATGGGATGGGATGGGATGGGATGGGGCCAGGCTGGCTGCAGGTACCGGCGTTGC
Source organism: Haemorhous mexicanus (assembly GCF_027477595.1). NCBI lineage: Eukaryota > Metazoa > Chordata > Aves > Passeriformes > Fringillidae > Haemorhous > Haemorhous mexicanus. Next base: position 10,388,012 of record NC_082344.1, read on the forward strand.
ATCCAGCTCCTCCACTCACCATCCTGCAGCGGCTCCAACTGCTCGGGCTCTGCAGGCTGCTGCGCTGGGGCAGCTGCATGGCCTTTGCTTTTCTTGCCCCGAAGCCCCTTGAACAGGCTGAGCAGTCTGCCTGCCATCTCGCTGTCTGACCTCGAGGGCACCTTGGAGACAGATGCCCCGTCAAAGGTCCGATTCAGCGAGTGTTGCAGTTGTGCCTTGCAGGCATCTGCAGCAGAGGGGCCTCAAGAAGGCTACAGGACAGCAAGTCCTCTATTCTGTTCTCCAGGGCTCCTGCCACAATGACAGGAGACTCCTGGCGAACAATGGGGGTCACCAGCTCCCACGGCCTGGCAACGAGGGCGCCGGCCGCAGCGATGGGAGATGCCTCGGAAAAACTCCGAGACACCGAATCCTGAGGCCAGGCCGTGAGGCCAGGCACAGGAGGAATGCCTCGGAAAAGCTCCGGGTCAACAACGGACGAGCCGGCTGTGTGGGGATGCCTCACAGAACCGCTCTGTCACGTCCTGCCCCGTCGCGTGCACCGAGCACTCTGGCGTGGCCGTGTCACTGCCAGCACCTAGGTCAGCGTGTGTCACAAAGGGCTGCTCTGACACTCTGTCCCTTTCGGTGACACGGTGAACATTCTGCACCGAGTCACAAAGGGACATGCTGCCACGTGCCCCGGGGCCACCCCCTCCCCACCCAAGGTGCCCCCGGTTGGAGGCAATTCCTTGCCCCGAGCGTCTAACACAGCCCTGGACACACCAAGACCCGCCAAGTGCCAAGGGAAGGGCTCTCCACGGTGCCCGGCTGGCACAGCCCAGCTCGGTGCCGGCCCTGGAGCAGAGCCGCTTCCAGCAAGCAAGAGGCAAACACGTCTTGCCAAGAGTTAAAACACACCAGAGAGCGGAGATGGCATGAATGTTGGCATAAAGGCCTTTGAATTCACAGCTCTCTGAGAGGCATTTGGGGCTCTCGGCTGGACAGAGATACCAGCTCTGTCCTGTGCTTAGAGGAGGGAACGCACCCTGCCGCTGGTGCTTGGCTTGTCTTCTTCTCTGGAGGCCCAGGCAGATGCCAAAGCTGCTCTTCACAGCCTTCTCCCTTCCCACACCCCTCTGCCAAGTGCAAGGGGCCACAAGAATGGAAAGGGGAGCAGGGAGCCAAAGGGAGACAGCTGCACCTACCTCACTGGCGGCTCCGGGGGAAGCACGTTGCTTGAGATGCAAGCCCCTCTCTTCCAAAGGCATTTCCCCAAATGCCTACAATTCCCGGGGAACACCAACACACACTTCAGAAACCCTGGCAAGGCTGAATTACTTCTGCACCTTGTAGCACAGGCACTGCAGCTCGAGCTCATCTTTCTTCTCCCAAGTCTTTTTCCTTGTGTCCCTTGTGGCACGCAGCCCCGGGCCCCCTAGAAACAAGAGCTGCCCGCTGTCTCTTCGAGTGTCTGATCGCCTGCCTGTGCTCACGGCAGCAAAACCAGGCTGTTCCCAGCCAGGGAGCGGAGCCCCGTTCCTGGCAGGAGGCTCTCATCAGCCCCTTCCCCACTGTGCACGCAGCACTTCTGCCTGCCTGCCTGCCCAGAAGAGCACAAGCTGGCCAGCTCTGGGCTCAGCACAGCCCAAACACAGGCACAGGAAGACACAGCGGCTCTTTTGCAGCCGTGCCCCAGACAGGTGGGAAGTGGACCCTGCCTCTGGTCTCGCTTGGTTGGCTTGCTGACAGAGGGTTTGACTCCCTCCCCACAGAGGAAATCAAGGGCAGGTGCGAGCAGAGCAACTTCTCGGGATCCAAGAGAGCCACCTCCCCAGCCCGTCTGACACTCAGTCCCAGACTGAGAAATTCTCACCTCCAACCAGGAGACAAAGGAGGGCTCCAAACACAGCCTAGGATCCAAACGGGTTTATTGAGGGAGGGGCATAGGGTCTAGGAAGGGTCGAGGTGAAGAGAGAGGCAGGGACACAACCGCACTCAAAGGGAGGCTGGTGGTGGAGCCCAGAACAGCGGTGGGGCCAGGGTTGAAACCATGGGGCTGGCAGCTGGGGCCAGGATACAGGGAACCAATGAGGAGAGGGACCAGAGGAGGAGCCGAGGTGGAGTGATGAGGGGTACACCAATGGGAGTGGGGGAAGAGGGTGGTCTTGTAGTACAATCCAGTGGGGAAGGGAGGAACATGGAACATGCTAGAACTGGGGAGGGGGCCATGGCTGAGTGGCATTTAAACAGGAGTGTCCTCCCAAGGCATCCCTGCCCTATTTTCCTTGGGGTCCCCTCCCCCATCTCCCCCTTTTCCATTTATTACAAATGCTTTGCCACTAGTCTTTTGAAGGGCTCTTTTCAAGCAAGCAATAGCTGTCAAATCAATCACAAGGATGATCACAATCCACAGGAGGCCTTTCAAGTTAGAAGCCATCTATTCGGGAACATCCCAATGTCCAAAAAGTTGGTCCAGCCAGTAGGCCGCCTTTTTCTCAGTTTCTATGTCCTTCACCTGATTTTGAAGTCCCTTGATGTTGCTTTGAATTGATGTGCTGAGGGAGGACAAGTTGAAAGAGCACAGTCCTTCCAAGTCCTCACACCCATGGTGGGGGGCGAGCAGCAGGAAATCGATTGCAGCTCGATTTTGCAGCATGGCGTGTCTGGTGGTCTCCTCATCCACCAATAGATCAGAAAATGCGGCAGATGTAGAACTGGCCTGCTTACTGAGCCAGCACCCCAGGTGAGAAAGCTCACCGAGGGCCTTGGCAGCAGCAACCCATGGTAGAAAAATGGATACCGTGACCCTCTTCCTTGTTCCCTAATTATAAATTTGGGTCAAATTCCTCAAAGGATCTCTTTTGGCAAGCAAATGTATTGTTCTGCTTCCAAGCATGCAAAATGGTGGAATTTGAGGTGAGGCTAGTCAGCTGGCCAAGGCGGCAGGGACCCCCTTTGATGTTGGAGGGGATTCCTGCCCACACCCTAGCACCACAGAGAAGAAACACTCCCCGTGGGAGCACTCTGGGGTACGCCAGGGACTGGGACGGTGTGGTGCTAGTCTAGTTGCACCTTTCAGCCACATTGTAGCATTTATCATCGGGCGAGACATCTTTGGGGATGTTACTCTAGGGTTCTGTTGTGAATTGCAAATCTGGTCTGGCCTTCTATTCAAAGGTAACACAGTAACTTGCTTTGGTGGAGCCCAGGAGGTCTAGCTCCTGGGGCTCCTGTGATGCATGTGGGAGAATCCTTATCCACTCGTCCAGGTGTCCACAGGGTTGGGTTTCTTACCTATGTGCGGGTAATCATTTTGTGACGGGGGGATTCCCACCAGACACGTAGAGAGAGGATCGTCCACGCTTTCCATGGCCATGCAAAGGCTGTCTTGCTGTAGGGACTTTGCCAAGGTGACCCAAACGTTCTGCTTTGGCTGTGGTATGATCCAGCCCATGGTCACCTGGGTGATCATGAAGGCACAGGTGAAGGCGGCGGCTCTGGCGGTGCTGGCGCTGTTGTGGGGGTTTCCCGGGTTTGTTGTGAGGCGGTTCATGGTTTTCCCGCTCTCTGCTCACTCCGAGTGTGTTGAGGATTTTTTGCAGATTGAGGACTTTTTGAAGAACAGTGGCCATATTCAGCTGACGCACAATCCAGTCTGCTTGGGATAATGGACAATGGACACGTTCACAAACAATAATGGAAATATTCAGAAAATGGGGTCGGTATATCCTTGAAAAAGATCCAAGAAGAAGAGTCAACTGGACTCAGCAAGTTTGTCAGTGAGCTTGGGAAAGTGAGGAAAAAAGACAGTTCTTGGGTGGGACAGAAAACCACAGCCAGACGCGTGAAAAGTTAGATGATCCAATCAGCATCCGATCTTAGACGCGTGAACAGCTAGGCCTGGCCAATGATGTATTAGCTAGAGAGGTGTGGACAGTAGGGAATTGTTATAAATATAGTCTTTTTAGGGATAATAAATTTGGCTTCACTGGATGATATTGGTGTTGGTGTGATGCCCCTGAAGCTCCGCATCCCACACTTTTCCCCCACCAGGCCCCCTAGAAACAAGAGCTGCCCGCTGCATGTTCAAGTGTCTGAACGCCTGCCTGCGCTCACGGCAGCAAAACCAGGCTGTTCCCAGCCAGGGAGCGGAGCCCTGTTCCTGGCAGGAGGCTCTCATCAGCCCCTTCCCCAACTGTGCACGCAGCACTTCTGCCTGCCTGCCTGCCCAGAAGAGCACAAGCTGGCCGGCTCTGGGCTCAGCACAGCCCAAACACAGGCGCAGGAAGACACAGCGGCTCTTTTGCAGCCATGCCCCAGACAGGTGGGAAGGGGACCCTGCCTCTGGTCTCTCTTGCTTGGCTTGCTGACTGGCTCTGAGGCAGGGGCTGCCCGATTCCTGGCTTGTGGGGAGAGCAGAGCCGCCGGAACCGCGCCCACCGTGCAGACACTGCCTGACAGCGCTGCGGCCGCTGGGACGCTGGCACCCCCGAGTCTCAGCCACTCCGCTGAGGCCGCTGCTGTTTCATTTGCTTTAGGCACCCCCAAAGCTGATTGCCAGGCCACGATGGTCTCTGCTTCTGCCCTCCTCCTGTCCCTGTGTAGGGATGGAGCATTGCTGTGCTTTCAGGAAGCTCTTTGTGGAAACTTCCGGCATTGCAAGCTCCTTTGCCCTCAGAGGATGCTTGCCATGGAATCCCTCACGGCTGGCTTCAGAGCATACTCCGGCAGGCTCTTCTAAAACCCAGGGTCCTTGTCCCCTTCAGAGTGCTCAGCAGGACCTTTTTTTAACAGCACGCTGCTTTACAGCTGGAGCAGCGAGACAGGGAGCTTTGTTATAAAAAATGAACGAGGCCAGATCTCCGACAGCGATTGAAACAGGCTCTCGTTTATTTAAAAACCATTCGGTGGGAGCAGAGAATTTGGGATAAGCCCAGATCCTCATACAACAGCTCAAAAAGGGAACCAGAAAGGAACCAGAAGAACCCCAAGAAAAAGCCCCTAAAAGAAAAAAAGCTCCCAAAGAAAAAGCCCCACCCCAGGAACAGAAAACTCCCCTTTTTAGAACAAATTCCTGGCCCAGGAATGGTGGGTTTTTGGTTCCACGCACCCATTGGTGGAATTCGGGCGCTTTGATTGGTCCTTACCGGGGTTCGTTTTGGACCAGTCATTTCCCCAGGGCGTCGAGTCATTGGTTGATGCTCTGGCCCAGTCACTCTTTGAGTTGTCCACCTCCTACCCCCACCAAGTCCCGGACCCCTTTCCCTTCCCCCACAACAAACAACTCCCCAGCATTATTACAAACTCATAACAACTCCCCCCTCTAAAACTTTGATCAGGCTTTAGCCCGCATCAACCTCACTCAGTTTAATTCTTTGGCTTTTAAACAGTTTCTTTGAACAGTCTTTTCAACAGTTCATTTCAAACTGTTTTTAAACAGTTTCTTCTTCAATTGCATATAGTTGCCTCAGTCTTTGGTATCTCTTGTATATTTCCATGGCCGATCCTTCAGTTTTTGCTACGGAGTTGTCTTCTGTCTCTTGTTCCTGCAGCATTAAAATGTCAGAACAAATCCACTTCTCTTTCATAGGGCATTCTCCCAACAAGTTTTGTTTAAAATTTCCTTTCTTTTCGAATAGCTAATATGTTTTTCCGTCCTCTATGCAAGTTGTGATTGATGAAAAGTTGATAAAATTCGGACTCGGGTTAGTGTGAGATCTGAGGACGGCAGTCCGAGATTCTCCTGCATACAAAGGGTAGTAACACTTCTCGCATGGTTCTGTCCCTCCTCCCTTGATGATTATAAGTAGGAGGATACATAGGAATGGGGGTCCGGTACAAGCCACTCTCCCAATCATGTCTCCCCTCCGTAGAGGATCAGCAACTCTCTGTGGCAAGAGTGTAACTTGATCCGGTCTTGCCCCCCCCCCTCCCCTTTTCTCCTTTTCTTAATGTGTTACTCTTACCAGTTACCATGGCAGAAGTTCACTTTTTCCTTTTTGTATCAACTTCTTTCTTCTGTTCTTTTTAGGGCCAGATTGCTAGATGCATGGGAGAATGCTCTATCTCTTTTCTTGGATCTTCTGATCTGTAACAAGAGATACTAGAAATTAATTTTACGTCTTTACATTAAATATCAATTTCATTTAGAACAGATTAACAACTTTTCATTTAAACATTTATACAACAATTTTCAGAAATTATATTTTATGGGTCCTTTTACGATGTGTCCGAGGTCTCCTTAGACTTTGTTAAAGTTGGCGGTGGTTCCGCGGGTGCGGAAACTGGCCCTTTCACTCGGGTTATATGTGTCCACCCTCGTTCTTGTGTCCGTATAGCAGTTTCAGTGGTCAATAGTACTTGAAAAGGGCCTTCCCATCTTGGGACTAAGGGTTGTTCCTTCCAAGTTCTGATTAACACCCAGTCACCAGGTTGAAGTTTATGTAGTTTGAAATCAATAGGCGTAGCTTGAGAAAGATATCCTTTTGCTCTTAGTTCTTCTAAAGTATTGGTGATAGTCTTTATATATTTTCTCGTGCTCACCTCTCCTTCCTCATATGTTCCTGCATGTCCTAGGGTTGTTAAAAACGGTAGCCCAAACATCATTTCATATGGGGAAACTCCTACATCTGCTCTCGGTCTCGTTCTTATTCTCAATAAAGCTAAAGGGAGACATTTTAACCAATTCATTTTTCTTTCCTCTGTTAATATGGTAAGCGTATTCTTAAGACTTTGATTCATTCGTTCTACTCTTCCAGAACTTTGGGGTCTCCAGGGTGTATGAAATTTCCATGTGATGTTTAGGGCTTCTACGAGCTGTTGTATTATTCTAGCTGTGAAATGAGGCCCTCTATCTGAATCGATGGTATTTATGATTCCGTATCGGGGTATGATTTGCTCCAATAGGATCTTGCTTACAGTTTCTGCAGTTTCTCTTGTAGTTGGAAATGCTTCCACCCAGTGGGTCAAGTGGTCTATTATTACTAATAGATACTTATATCTCTGCACCTGTGGTAGTTCTGTAAAATCTATTTGGACACTTTGAAATGGTCTTTTTGCTAGTTCTCTTCCCCCTTGAGGTGGTTTTCTCATCACTTTTCTATTTATTCTTTGACAAATCATGCAGTTTCTAGTTAGCATTTTTGCCATTTCCCATACCCCAATACATACATAGGTCCTCATAAAATGGTCATGCAATGCTTGGGTCCCCCAATCAGTTGATGCATGCAGGTCTTCCATTATCTTTTTGGTGAGTGCTTTGTTTAGTACTGTTCTCCCATCTGGCATTTCCCATTTTCCTGTTTCTTTTTGCGTTGCACCATGTTTTTGTAGTTCTTCTAGTTCTTTTTCATCAAATATAGGAATTTCCGCAATTTCTTTATCTTCTTCTTTCCCATCTCCTGTTTCATTTAACTTAAAGATCTTTTCTGACTCCTCTAGAGCAGCCCGTTTTGCTGCAAGATCAGCTAAATTATTCCCTTTTATCTCTCTAGTTTCCCCTCTTTGATGTCCTTTTACATGGACGATGGCAATTTCCTTTGGTCCTTTCAAGGCTTCGAAAACTGCCTTTATGAGGCCTTCGTGAATCAAAGTTTTTCCTTTTGTATTAATAAACCCTCTTTCCGCCCAGATTTTGCCAAAGGTGTGGACTACCCCATAAGCATATTTGGAGTCAGTATAGATTGTTCCACTTTTCTTTTCAAGCCATTTTAGTCCTTTTAATAGTGCATAGATTTCACAACACTGAGCAGACCAATTTACAGGTAATTTTCCTTGTTCTATAATCGCCATCGTACGTCCATTTACTACAGCATACCCTGATGCTCGCTTCCCGTCTACTACTCGAGACGATCCATCTACAAACAGCATTTCACCTTCCAGCAATGGTTGCTCTAGTAAGTCCTCTCTTACTTTTATTTGCATGTCTATAGTCTCGAGGCAGTGATGTTCTAGTTCTTCCTTTGGTTCTCCGTATAAAAATTGGGCAGGCTTTTGTATCTTTGTGGTGGATAGTTCTATATTCTCACTGTTACTTAAAATCAGTTCATATTTTAACAGTCTGCTATCGGAAATCCACTGGCATGCTCCTTTGTTTAATATGCTTTTCAAATCGTGGGGTGTATACACTTTTATTTTCTTGCCTAAGGTTAACTTGTAGCCGCCTTCTACGAGAATTACTGTTGCGGCTACTGCTTGCAGACATGTAGGCCAACCTCTGACAACTGGGTCAAGTAATTTTGAAATATAAGCAATAGGCTTCCGTACTCCACACCAGTCCTGTGTTATGCCTCCATAAGCTATTCCATCCTCAACATTAACAAACAGTTCAAAGAATCTATTTAAGTCTGGCAGGCTTAAAACTGGAGCATTCGCTATTTTTTCTTTTAATTCTTCTAATTTCTCGTCATCATCTTTATTCCAATTGATAGGTTCATCTCCAACTAATTTATTGTATAGAAATTTGACTAATTTTGTATGACCATCAATCCACAACTTACAGTATCCAACCAGTCCCAATAATTTCCTTACATCGGTTTTTGGTTTTGGTGCTGGTAACGAGAGTATTCCTTGAATCCGGTCAGCATCCAATTTCTTGTAACCTTTTCCAATTAAGTGTCCCAAATACTTTACTTCAGGTTCCACAAATTGTAATTTTCTTTTTGATTCTTTTAGCCCTTTCTCACCTAGGAAGTTCAACAAGTTAACGGTTGTTTTCTGTACTTCCTCTTTTTGTTCTCCAGAAATTAATAAATCATCTACATATTGCAGAACTTGAGAATTACCTTCTGGTTTAAATTGTTTCATTATCTCTTCTAAAGTCTGTCCAAACAAATTAGGTGACTCTGTGAACCCTTGTGGCAACCTTGTCCATTGTAATTGTTGTTTCCTCCGCATCTCCTCGTCTTCCCATTCGAACGCAAACCATTTCCTGCTTTCTCTCTCTAGTGGACATGACCAAAATGCATCCTTCAAGTCTCCCGCACTGAAGCACGCATGGCTTGCTGGTACTTTACTCAGTAGGTTATATGGGTTGGCAACTACGGGATATCTTGTGACCGTCTGCTTGTTTACTTCTTGTAGATCTTGAACTAAACGGTATGTGCCATCCGGTTTCTTGATTGGTAATATGGGTGTGTTGTGTGGTGACATACATGGTTCTAATCTACCTTCCTTTATCAGATCTTTTATAACTGGTTTCAGTCCTTGTTTTCCCTCTACCGAAATTGGGTATTGTTTGACTCTGATTGGAGGAAGGTTCGGTTTCATTTTAATGTCAATAGGTGGAATGTCTAGCAACCCATGTCCTCCTTCCTCTGCCCACACATTCGAATTAATTCCTCTCTCATCTTCTTCTTTTAATACCATCATTTTTGCTATCATACACTTTCCTTCGGGTACCACTCCTATCTTTAGCTGCACCTGTAAGTCCCGGCCTAGAAGATTCGAATCAAGTTCTGGCATATATAGAAAATCAGTACAGCCTTCTCTAAAACTTCCTTTTATGGTTACATCCTCTATGACGGGCACTTCGAGAGGGTTATTTTCAGCACCTCTAACTTTACAAGTCTTATTACTTAGCTTGCATCCTTTTGGTATTTTTGACACACTTGATCTATCTGCTCCAGTGTCTACCAAAAATTCAATCTCTTCGCTCTGAGGGCCAATTTCCAAGTGTACCAGGGGCTCTTTTTGATGACCTATTCCATGCCTCAGAGCACAGAGCCCCCGACACCCCTAATCGTCTCCTCTTAGTTTCCTTTCTAATGTATCTTGTTCTTGAGACATAGCATCATCTATCTTTCTTTTTTTTGCAAAAATTTCTGGTATGTCCTTTTTCTTCACAATAAAAACATATAACCTCTGTCCATGGTGGTCTCCCTTCTATCCACTGCGTTCTACTGTCCTTATTATATCCAGGGTTTCCAATAAATGGTCCTCTTGGTCCAAGATATTTATCCTTTCCCTCTTTAGGTGTCTCCATGTCTCCAAATTTTCCATTTTCTCTTGTTCTAGCCCCTCTAAGCTCACTTCTCCTAGGTCCATTATAATTGTTTCCTTCTCCTCCCACTGATCCATCGTTTCCAAACCCCGCACTCTCCCTTGCCACTGCCACCATGATTTTTGCCTTTGTCCTTGTCTTCTCTTCATCTCTCCTTAAATATACTTTCTGTGCCTCTCTTAATCATTCATTCATTCCCTTCTCTTGCCAATCATCTATCTTTTCTAGCTTTCTTCTTATATCAACCCATGCCCTTGTAACAAATTGTATCTTAACTAACACCTGTCCCTCTGGACTGTCTGGGTCTACACTTGAATATAAATGGAAATTCCTTTTCAACCTTTCCAACCAGGCACTTGGTGACTCTTCTTTTTCCTGTTGACTGTCAAAAGCTAATCTAGCGTTATTTGTTCTTGGTACTGCCTCCCGTATTCCTCTGATTATTAATCTTCTTTATTGTCTCATGTTTGTTCTTCCTTCCTCCTCGTTTGGATCCCAGTCTGGTACGTTAAGTGGCATTTTATCTTCCCCCCTAGGACCCCCTCGATTTTCTCTTTCCCATATTCTCATGCCTGCTGCTCTAATCATTTGTATTTCTTCCGAGGAAAAGAATATATCCATAATTGAATTTAGCTCCTCCCACATATAAATATTAGGTCACAAGAACTGATCCAATTGCTGGGAGATACCTATGAGGTCTTCCAATAGGGGTTTGATCTCTTTCCTAAAGTTTCTGACTTCCGAGGCGGTCAATGGTGCATTCACAAAGCCTATACCTCCCCTAGCTCCACCCATAGGTACTTCCCTTAGAGGAAATAATTTTTCAGTCTTCTCTGGATTTTCCTTCATTCTCCTTGTTTGGAATCTAGTATTGTATGGATGACCCACTCCTTGTTTGTCAGGTTCATTTATTTTATTTTCCTCCTTATTTCTACAACAGCAGGCTGTTTCTGTTATTAATTGTTTCTCCTCTGTTTGGTCTTTAGGTTGTTGAAGTACATGGGGTATATAAAGGGGTATACTACAAATGGGATTTTGAGAGGTTGGTGGAAATATAGGGGAAAAATAAAAAGCAGGATTTGGAAGGTTTTAGGAAATATAATTGATGTCGGAGTATCTTGAGTAATATTTGTAGAATTTGATGCACTTGGCGGAATTAAAGATGAATTGGAGTGCTCAGGCTCAGGTGTTACTGTGTAGGGAGAGGACATAGAGGAGAATGTATTTACAATATGATGTTCTTTATTTGAGGAGGGAGGTGATTTTTCTGTAGTTGTTCTTATATCGTGCCTCAGCCTTTTCTCCATGGTTGGTATTGTAGGATATAAGTCTGGAGGAGGAGGTGGTGGTAAATCGTTCATAGGCGACATTAAGGGAGGAGGAGGTAATGGGAGGTATTCTATTGGATCTGGAGGGGGAGGAGGAGGAAGATGATCTAATGGATCCCACCTCTTTTCTGGTAATTTGCTAACTTCTTTTTCACCTTCTTTAGAGACTTTATACACTTTTATCTCTCCTTCTTGTTTTTCTCTTTCCATCCAACATCTAGCGTACTTAATTTCTTGTTGGCATGGATCTATCCTGGTATTAACATATCTGTTTAAAGCTGCACATAACCATTTTTCCTCTGTGCCATACCATGCCCAATATACCGGACCTTCTGCAATACTCTCGCTAGGCCATATTTCAGTACAATATCTTATCATTTGGATTCTATTTAACTCTTTTAATTCTTCCCTATTATCCCAACTGTCTAACATCCTTCCTAACGGACTATTAGGTGGTATGTTTTTAAAAGTTCGATTTTCTTCCCCTTTCTTAACAACTCTCTTTCCAGCACACTGTCCCATTTTCTTTATAGTTTAACTGTATCTCTTCTCAGTGTACTTTGAAAAAAAAAAAAAAAAACCACAACCCTACTCCTCGAAGCTTAGCTGTATCTCTTCTCACTGTACTTTGTAACAAACAACTCAACCCTACTCCTTAAAGCTGTTAAATATAGTTAAATGTAAGAAAACACCAAGCGTGGGAATGGGAATTAAGCTAACGGATTTTATAAAAATAAAATAGAATAAATATTGCGAGTGTGGGAATCAAACTATAAATGGCGGGTTTAATAGAAATAAAATAAAATATAGTATCTTATGGTGGGAATTGAAATAAAGATGGCGGAGTCTATAAAACTAAAATAAAATAAATATGGCAATTCAAATATATCAGATAAATTGATAAATGACAACGTAGCGTGGGAATTGGAATAAAAATGGCCGATTTTATGGGAATGAAATAAAATAAATATGGCGACTTAGTGTGGGAATCAAAATAAATAATTATGGTTAATCGACTATAATAATAGAAAAGGGGAAATTAAAATGGCGGAACGTGGGAACCGAAACAAAGGTGGCAAATATAAATTAATAAATAGAAATAAATGAACGTAGGGATTGCAAATAAAATTACCAATTTTGGGGAGATTAACTGTTTTTAAATCTGGAAAGGATTAGAAGAAGTATAACAACTGCACTGTAATAACACAGGAATACTCAATTATAGAAATAAACTTCTCCGTTCTAAAAGAATCAAATATCCAAACTTATGAAATACAGATATTTCAGCTAATAATTCAAATAAACTGGCAATTAAAATTTTGGCTACTTCTTCTTCAAACTACTACACAATATAAACTTAAAATGGCTGACACCCAGCCTTCACACTTAAACACAACCTTCACCACTCGGCTCACACCCACGACACAGTATGAACTTAAAATGGCTGACACCCAGCCTTCACACTTAGGCACAACCTTAAAAATCAGCTTGGGAGTTGTCTGGGGACTTTTGGCTAGCCCTCACCCCAGAACCTCACTCCTTATATATATCTATTTCCAACACAATTTAAACACATTAAAAAAAATATTTTCCCTAACTTCAGACCAGTTCTAACCTCCTCTCCAGTCCTAGTGACTGGAAAGGCCCTTCCACAGCTGGTGGCCCACCTCCCCCCTGTGGGTCACCACTCCTGGGAAGAAATTTTCAGCTACCCCTACGACCCTCTTCAGCTAGGATCCTAGCTCGGGGCAGCCTACTTCCTCCTATGACCCCCTTCGACTGGGGTCCTAGTTCGGAGGGACCCTACTCCCCCTAGGTGGGGCACCCTCCCCCTCCCCGGCCTCGAAGAAGGGGCACTCCCCCGCACGGTGGCTGCTTTAAACTGCAGTCTCCGTGTGGGACTATTTTCTCCCACACCTAAGGTCCTAGTTCCTCAGGGGTCAAACTCCTCTCAGTCTGCCTCTGAGGAACAGCCCTCCAGATGGTTTTAGCGAGTGGGCAGAGGCCCCCCCCACTGGGCAAGTCCGCCTCACTAACCCCCACCCAGACACCCCTATGAGCCTCTTTTGCTGGGGTCCTAGTTCAGAGTGCCGGGCATGCCCCCCTCTATGACCCCCTTCAACTGGGGTCCTAGTTCAAGGGGAGCTATTCGGGCCACTGACTAAAACCACCCCTAGGAGCCTCCCTCGCTCCCTCTCGGAGGGCTTACCCCGTTTTTCAGCTGTTGCTGTTCCCTCCGACCTCGGGAGTCAGCGCGTTCCCCTCCTCGGTCCGACGTAGTCCAAGATCCGGGCAGCCGAAAAATGCGGCTGGACGCGTCTTCTCGGGCCCCGGGCTACCCCGGACCGCCTCAGGGTAGTGGCTGCTCCCGGGCGAGCCCCCAAGATGTTATAAAAAATGAACGAGGCCAGATCTCAGCGATTGAAACAGGCTCTCGTTTATTTAAAAACCAGTCGGTGGGAGCAGAGAATCTGGGATAAGCCCAGATCCTCATACAACAGCTCAAAAAGGGAACCAGAAAGGAACCAGAAGAACCCCAAGAAAAAGCCCCAAAAGAAAAAAAGCTCCCAAAAGAAAAAGCCCCACCCCAGGAACAGAAAACTCCCCTTTTTAGAACAAATTTCTGGTCCAGGATTGGTGGGTTTTTGGATCCACGCACCGATTGGTGGAATTCGGGCACTTTGATTGGTCTTTACCGGGGTTCATTTTGGACCAATCATTTCCCCAGGGCGTCGAGTGATTGGTTGATGCTCTGGCCCAGTCACTCTTTGAGTTGTTCACCTCCTACCCCCACCAAGTCCCGGACCCCTTTCCCTTCGCCCACAGCAAACAACTCCCCAGCATTATTACAAACCCGTAATAGCTTTGCAGCCTGAGCTGCCCTTCTTCCTCTCTGTCCGTGCACAGAACAGAGCGGGAAGGAGAAGGGCAGCAGGGCCATGTGTGTCCTGGGGCTCAGGTTTTTGCGCCGCTTCAGCTCCACAGAGACGGGGGTAAAGTGAAAAACCAAACTGTTTATTAAGGGAAAGCGAAGCCAAGGGGTGAGCGGGGAGGCAAAAAAGGGGATGAGCAGGGCCTGAGGGCTGCAGGGAGGGAGCTGCCATCAGGGAGAGACATGGCAGGAGCTGCTGAAACTTCTCACAGGCTCAGCTCTGAGCAGCCACAGCTGTGCCTGGAGCTCCCCTGCTCTGCAGGGGGTCCCATCTTGCATGGGAACTGGAAATCGCCATTGGAGGCCCTTAGAGGTACATCTGATCAAGGAGACAAAGAAAGTTCTGCAGATCTTCTTTGGAATGTCAGCTGGATCAGAATGCTCATGCAGGATGGGTTCTCATCTTCCCTCAGGGCTTGAAGAGCTGGAAGAGAGAGGAACAGAGGCCACGGTCAGTGGCCAGATTAAGGGAATGCAGGAAAGTCTCCTGCCAGGGCCAACCCAGCCGGCTATGGCATGGCCAGGAGGGAGCGGGAGGCAAGGGCTTCAGCCGGAAGGCGCAGGCCACGGATCCCCCATGTGTCCCTGAAAGCTCTCGGGGCTCTGTCCCCTCCACAGCCCCTGGTTCTCACAGAGAGCGGAGGCCTCCGCAGCCCGGGCACGGATTGCAGCGCTGAGGCCGGGATTTGCAGCTGCCCCCGGCGGTCCTGGCTGCCTCACTCACCCTCCCTGAGGACTTGGAGCTCCTCCTTCTGCCCCAGCATGAGCACTCCGGCCACCCCTGGAAACACAGAGCACGTGGCGGCCCCAGGCGGCACAGCTGCCCGACACGGGCGCTGCCAGCCCTACGGCCGCACGCCCTCTTCCCCGGGAAGGGCTCCTTTCGGCCCCTGCCCCACGCTGCCACCCGAGGGCACGGCTGCGAGAGGGCGGCGGCAGCGCCGAGGGCGGGCGGGGCTCCAGCGGTCCGGGCGGGGCTCCCGCTGCAGGGACTGCAGCCGGGCCGGGAGGCAGGGAGGGGCGCCGGGCTGGTGGCTCACCGATGAACCTGACGGCCGCCTCTCGTAGGGGCCTCTGTGGGCTCTGCAGGTGCGGCAGGGCCCAGCCCAGGTGCTCGGCCACTCGGCTCTCGTCCTGCAGAAGCTGCGGGGAGCGCCAGGAGGGAAGGCTCGGCGTGGGCTCTGCCGCTCGGCCGGGCGCTCCCCGCACCCAGCACCGGCCGAGCCAGCCCGCACGGCCCGGGCCAGGGAGCAGCGTGTGAGGCGCAGGCTGGCGGGCCCGGGAGCGGCGCTGGCCGGGGACACAGCTGCCAGCCCCCCATACTGAGCACCTGGGGCAGGGGGCTTCTCCAGCCCGCGGCTGGGGCTCCTGGGCTGTCCTTACCAGGTGCTCGGCGAACTTCATCTGCCGCTTCTTCGCCAGCAGCTCCTCGAGATCCCTCCTCCTCGGGAAGCAGGGCTTCGCCACAGGCCTGGAGAGCAGCAGAGAGCCGCAGGTGGCAGCAGGGCCCAGGGCACGGCACCTGGCTCCCTGTG
The DNA here is from genome assembly GCF_027477595.1 of Haemorhous mexicanus. NCBI lineage: Eukaryota > Metazoa > Chordata > Aves > Passeriformes > Fringillidae > Haemorhous > Haemorhous mexicanus. The sequence continues at coordinate 10,403,789 of NC_082344.1, forward strand.
CCAAGGCCAGGGGAGGCTGGAGCCCGCCAGGCACCAGGGCAGGAGGCGGCCGAGCCCCCTGCCAGGGATGCGGCAGCATCACACCAAACCTCACCTTGGCCACCTGCAGGTTCTCATCGTGCCAGCGCAAGAATAGAGGGAGCAGGCTCTGGCTCACAATGGTGGTCAGAGGATTTTCCCTCTCTTCCACTATCAGCTCCATCACCTTGCTGAAGAGCTGAATGGAGAGCTGCTGCACGTGGCTCTTGTCCTGGAGAAAAGGAAAAGTCCTAAGCACCAACTTCTCCAGGCCCATGGGGGCAAAGGCCCAAAACTGCCCAAAAGGGCGCAAAGTTTCCAGGCAGCGTCCAGTGCCCTTGGCTGGGGGCACAGAGCCTTACGTCCTCAAAGTGGGGCAGGAGGGACTCAGCCAGCTTCAGGGCGGTGATGCTGGCTATCTGGAGGTCTGTGTCCTGGAGCGTATGCGTCAGCACAGAGAGGGTCATCTCGACCACCTCTGCATCTGCATCAGCCAGCTGCTCCACCAGCTGCGGATACAGGCCGCGTATTCCTCCGCCCTGTGTGCAAGACGAGGCTGTGCTGTGAAGCCGTGACTGGCCGCGGCACCAAGGGCTGCTTGGGGCACTCGGGCGGCTGAAGCGGGACTCGGGAGAGCTGGGAGCAGCTGCCTCTGCTGCCAAAGGCCAGCCAAGCCCAAAGGACTGCGCTCCCCAGCCCCACGCTGCCAGCGGGGCTTCGGCCACGGCCCCCTCCTCACCAGCGAGGGCTCCTTGCTGAGCACCACCAGGCCTCTGAGCGCAAGGCGCAGCCTGTCCCTGCACTCGCTCGGCAGGTGCCGGGATACCACCAACAGGGCACTGGGACCGTGGATACGCAAGTCCAGACACTCCAGGAGCTGAAAGGCACAGGAGGGCAGTGGCAGGCGAGCCGGCCGGCAGGAGCCCGGAGCCGCAGAGGGCTGGGCCCAGGCAGCAGCAGCGGGCGCGGGCAGCGTCCCAGGCGGCTGCAGCTAAGAGAGACCAGAGAGCTGGGAGGCAGCTGAGCCAGGCAGCGCTGGCCATCAGGCTCACCTCCACAAAGATGGCCAGGGCAGGCAGATCACAGCGTGGCTGCTTCCCGATGAGCAGGCTGAGCAGGTGCGAGGCCATGTGGGGACACAAGGGGGTCAAGGCACAGCGCATCTCCCTGGCAGGGGAAAAAGGCGCCAAAGGCCCTGAGCCAGGCAGGCAAACCTCTCCCTGGAGCGACTCACAGTGGTCCGCTCTTTCCCCAGCACTCTGCAAGGGGACACGGGCCCCTTGGGAGGCGGCTGCTGCTGGCCATCCTCCTCTCCCAGCCTTTTGCACCCTCCCTCGGTGACAAGGCCCTCTGGTGGGGAGTAGGGCATCTCACCTGGCCAGCAGACCCGCTGCACAGTGTGGGCTGTTGGCACAGAGCAGGCTGTCCCAGAGCTGCTTGTGCTCCAGAGCCACCAGCTTCTTGCCAAAGCCCCGCTGGGAGAGCAGAGCCTCAATGGTCTGCACTGCAAACCTGTGTGCCGAGCAAAGGCGCGGTCACTCTAGGAGCACTGGCCCTGGCCACAAGGACATGGGAAGGACAGGGCGACTGGCACCTGTTGGGCGCTCTGCAAAGGCCGTCTTCCTCCTGGCACGCTCTCCAGAAGCTCAGGCTCTCCACCTCCTCTGGCCTCTGCTCTGTGGTGATGAAAACTTGCAAGAGCAGAGCCACAAAGAGGTGTGGAGAATGAATGAGGATTGCATAGCACCACTCGGGCATGCTTGCAATCCTCCGCAGCACCAGAGTTGCCTGCAAGAGACAAAGCACCCCGAGGCAGCGCTCAGTGCCGAGGTGTCCATGCAGCAGGGCCTGAGGGGAGATGCAGGGGGAGCAGCCAGCCTGCTGCTCCTAGGCCAGCTTTCAGCCCAGGCAGGGAGCTGCAGGCTGGGGAGAGCATGGAGAGCTTCTGAGAAGGCCACTTGGAGAGCCAGCATAGGCCAGCTCCAGAAACTCACAGCCAGGGCAAAGACGGCCTCGTTGTCCCCGCTGCAGACGAACCCGCCGTACGGTGGCAGCTCCTCTAGGGCAGAGAGCAGTGCTGGAAGCACCTCCTCCACAGCCACTTCTGAGGTGCCGATGGCCCTCCACATCAGCTCAGCAGCTCTGTGGGAGCAGAGCTGCGCATCAGTACCGTGCCCCGTGCAGCTGCGTGGGGCCGGGAGGTAGCATGGCAGCAGGCTTAGGAAACAGATGGGCCCAAGGGTCCCAGGGTTCTCCGCCTGTCTGGCAGACCCCTCTGGAAAGGCTGTGCAGGGCCAGGGGCCCTACAGGCCCATGAGCACCGAGCTCTCCAGGCAGTTGTGCCCCGTACCTGTCACACAGTGGGGCGCAGCGCAGGAGGCTCATCACCACCTGGGCAGGGTGCTCTTCAGTCAGGCTGAGAATGATCATCTGCAGCTCGGCGTCCACGGTGCTACAGGACGTGAGTCTCTGCAGGATGTTCCTCACCACAGCTTGCACCTGGAAGAAGGGATATGGGGAAGACTTGGAGTGTTGCCCAAGGGAGCCACTTTCTCTGCTTCACCCAAGAAGCTGTTGATTTCCCAGCTCACTGGGATGGGCCAGAGGGGGCCCAGTGGACATGGCTTGAGGGGCCACGTCATCCTGGGAGGCCTTCAGTCCCGGCCCCAGGCTGCTTCCCTGCTGCGGAGAAGAAACACCCGTCAGGAAAAACTCCAGACTGGGCCCAGGACTCACTCTCAGCATGGGCATGGCCTCAGTCTCAGGGATGGCCTCGAGACAGGTGTTAGTGGCGGCCATGCCCTCCGTCAGGGCCATGTAAGCCTCTGCCCTGTCCTCGGACGTTTCCTCCTCAGAGGTGTCCATGAAGTCCGAGGACGCTGTGCTGGAAGCATCCTCTGCCTGCAGCTCGCTGGGCCTGGAGTCGGGCTCGGCCGTGCCCTCGGTGGTGCGGCCGCTGGTCTTTCTGCGCCGAAGGCGCAGGAACCTCCGCAGTGCCTGCAGCAGAAGGAAGGGCGGGAAGAGAGGCACGTTCCGTGGTCTGCTCCAAGCGTGGGGCTCGGCCCAGCAGTGCCAACAGACCCGGCCACGGTGGGGACAGCCGCAGGTACCTGGGCTACTCTGCGGAAGCGGCCACGGGTGAGCTCCTGCTCTTGAGTCCCGTCCTTGGATGCATCTGCCAATGAGCGAGCGCAGCCAGAGCTGAGGGGCCGCAGGAGAGGCCGGAGAAGCCAGCCCAGCCCTGCATGTCCCCGGCAGGGACAGCGCCCCGGGTTCCCAGTGGACGGAGCAGGCCATCGGGGGGGCAGGCCCGGCCCCTGTCCCATCCGGTCCGTGGGCACATCCACAGGGATGGGATGGGATGGGATGGGATGGGATGGGATGGGATGGGATGGGATGGGATGGGATGGGATGGGATGGGATGGGATGGGATGGGATGGGATGGGATGGGATGGGGCCAGGCTGGCTGCAGGTACCGGCGTTGCATCCAGCTCCTCCACTCACCATCCTGCAGCGGCTCCAACTGCTCGGGCTCTGCAGGCTGCTGCGCTGGGGCAGCTGCAGGGCCTTTGCTTTTCTTGCCCCGAAGCCCCTTGAACAGGCTGAGCAGTCTGCCTGCCATCTCGCTGTCTGACCTCGAGGGCACCTTGGAGACAGATGCCCCGTCAAAGGTCCGATTCAGCGAGTGTTGCAGTTGTGCCTTGCAGGCACCTGCAGCAGAGGGGCCTCAAGAAGGCTACAGGACAGCAAGTCCTCTATTCTGTTCTCCAGGGCTCCTGCCACAATGACAGGAGACTCCTGGCGAACAATGGGGGTCACCAGCTCCCACGGCCTGGCAACGAGGGCGCCGGCCGCAGCGATGGGAGATGCCTCGGAAAAACTCCGAGACACCGAATCCTGAGGCCAGGCCGTGAGGCCAGGCACAGGAGGAATGCCTCGGAAAAGCTCCGGGTCAACAACGGACGAGCCGGCTGTGTGGGGATGCCTCACAGAACCGCTCTGTCACGTCCTGCCCCGTCGCGTGCACCGAGCACTCTGGCGTGGCCGTGTCACTGCCAGCACCTAGGTCAGCGTGTGTCACAAAGGGCTGCTCTGACACTCTGTTCCTTTTCGGTGACACGGTGAACATTCTGCACCGAGTCACAAAGGGACATGCTGCCACGTGCCCCGGGGCCACCCCCTCCCCACCCAAGGTGCCCCCGGTTGGAGGCAATTCCTTGCCCCGAGCGTCTAACACAGCCCTGGACACACCAAGACCCGCCAAGTGCCAAGGGAAGGGCTCTCCACGGTGCCCGGCTGGCACAGCCCAGCTCGGTGCCGGCCCTGGAGCAGAGCCGCTTCCAGCAAGCAAGAGGCAAACACGTCTTGCCAAGAGTTAAAACACACCAGAGAGGGGAGATGGCATGAATGTTGGCATAAAGGCCTTTGAATTCACAGCTCTCTGAGAGGCATTTGGGGCTCTCGGCTGGACAGAGATACCAGCTCTGTCCTGTGCTTAGAGGAGGGAACGCACCCTGCCGCTGGTGCTTGGCTTGTCTTCTTCTCTGGAGGCGCAGGCAGATGCCAAAGCTGCTCTTCACAGCCTTCTCCCTTCCCACACCCCTCTGCCAAGTGCAAGGGGCCACAAGGATGGAAAGGGGAGCAGGGAGCCAAAGGGAGACAGCTGCACCTACCTCACTGGCGGCTCCGGGGGAAGCACGTTGCTTGAGATGCAAGCCCCTCTCTTCCAAAGGCATTTCCCCAAATGCCTACAATTCCTGGGGAACACCAACACACACTTCAGAAACCCTGGCAAGGCTGAAGTACTTCTGCACCTTGTAGCACAGGCACTGCAGCTCGAGCTCATCTTTCTTCTCCCAAGTCTTTTTCCTTGTGTCCCTTGTGGCACGCAGCCCCGGGCCCCCTAGAAACAAGAGCTGCCCGCTGTCTCTTCGAGTGTCTGATCGCCTGCCTGTGCTCACGGCAGCAAAACCAGGCTGTTCCCAGCCAGGGAGCGGAGCCCTGTTCCTGGCAGGAGGCTCTCATCAGCCCCTTCCCCACTGTGCACGCAGCACTTCTGCCTGCCTGCCTGCCCAGAAGAGCACAAGCTGGCCAGCTCTGGGCTCAGCACAGCCCAAACACAGGCACAGGAAGACACAGCGGCTCTTTTGCAGCCGTGCCCCAGACAGGTGGGAAGGGGACCCTGCCTCTGGTCTCGCTTGGTTGGCTTGCTGACAGAGGGTTTGACTCCCTCCCCACAGAGGAAATCAAGGGCAGGTGCGAGCAGAGCAACTTCTCGGGATCCAAGAGAGCCACCTCCCCAGCCCGTCTGACACTCAGTCCCAGACTGAGAAATTCTCACCTCTGACCAGGAGACAAAGGAGGGCTCCAAACACAGCCTAGGATCCAAACGGGTTTATTGAGGGAGGGGCATAGGGTCTAGGAAGGGTCGAGGTGAAGAGAGAGGCAGGGACACAACCGCACTCAAAGGGAGGCTGGTGGTGGAGCCCGGAACAGCGGTGGGGCCAGGGTTGAAACCATGGGGCTGGCAGCTGGGGCCAGGATACAGGGAACCAATGAGGAGAGGGACCAGAGGAGGAGCCGAGGTGGAGTGATGAGGGGTACACCAATGGGAGTGGGGGAAGAGGGTGGTCTTGTAGTACAATCCAGTGGGGAAGGGAGGAACATGGAACATGCTAGAACTGGGGAGGGGGCCATGGCTGAGTGGCATTTAAACAGGAGTGTCGTCCCAAGGGATCCCTGCCCTATTTTCCTTGGGGTCCCCTCCCCCATCTCCCCCTTTTCCATTTATTACAAATGCTTTGCCCCTAGTCTTTTGAAGGGCTCTTTTCAAGCAAGCAATAGCTGTGAAATCAATCACAAGGATGATCACAATCCACAGGAGGCCTTTCAAGTTAGAAGCCATCTATTCGGGAACATCCCAATGTCCAAAAAGTTGGTCCAGCCAGTAGGCCGCCTTTTTCTCAGTTTCTATGTCCTTCACCTGATTTTGAAGTCCCTTGATGTTGCTTTGAATTGATGTGCTGAGGGAGGACAAGTTGAAAGAGCACAGTCCTTCCAAGTCCTCACACCCACGGTGGGGGGCGAGCAGCAGGAAATCGATTGCAGCTCGATTTTGCAGCATGGCGTGTCTGGTGGTCTCCTCATCCACCAATAGATCAGAAAATGCGGCAGATGTAGCACTGGCCTGCTTACTGAGCCAGCACCCCAGGTGAGAAAGCTCACCGAGGGCCTTGGCAGCAGCAACCCATGGTAGAAAAATGGATACCGTGACCCTCTTCCTTGTTCCCTAATTATAAATTTGGGTCAAATTCCTCAAAGGATCTCTTTTGGCAAGCAAATGTATTGTTCTGCTTCCAAGCATGCAAAATGGTGGAATTTGAGGTGAGGCTAGTCAGCTGGCCAAGGCTGCAGGGACCCCCTTTGATGTTGGAGGGGATTCCTGCCCACACCCTAGCACCACAGAGAAGAAACACTCCCCGTGGGAGCACTCTGGGGTACGCCAGGGACTGGGACGGTGTGGTGCTAGTCTAGTTGCACCTTTCAGCCACATTGTAGCATTTATCATCGGGCGAGACATCTTTGGGGATGTTACTCTAGGGTTCTGTTGTGAATTGCAAATCTGGTCTGGCCTTCTATTCAAAGGTAACACAGTAACTTGCTTTGGTGGAGCCCAGGAGGTCTAGCTCCTGGGGCTCCTGTGATGCATGTGGGAGAATCCTTCTCCACTCGTCCAGGTGTCCACAGGGTTGGGTTTCTTACCTATGTGCGGGTAATCATTTTGTGACGGGGGGATTCCCACCAGACACGTAGAGAGAGGATCGTCCACGCTTTCCATGGCCATGCAAAGGCTGTCTTGCTGTAGGGACTTTGCCAAGGTGACCCAAACGTTCTGCTTTGGCTGTGGTATGATCCAGCCCATGGTCACCTGGGTGATCATGAAGGCACAGGTGAAGGCGGCGGCTCTGGCGGTGCTGGCGCTGTTGTGGGGGTTTCCCAGGTTTGTTGTGAGGCGGTTCATGGTTTTCCCGCTCTCTGCTCACGCCGAGTGTGTTGAGGATTTTTTGCAGATTGAGGACTTTTTGAAGAACAGTGGCCATATTCAGCTGACGTACAATCCAGTCTGCTTGGGATAATGGACAATGGACACGTTCACAAACAATAATGGAAATATTCAGAAAATGGGGTCGGTATATCCTTGAAAAAGATCCAAGAAGAAGAGTCAACTGGACTCAGCAAGTTTGTCAGTGAGCTTGGGAAAGTGAGGAAAAAAGACAGTTCTTGGGTGGGACAGAAAACCACAGCCAGACGCGTGAAAAGTTAGATGATCCAATCAGCATCCGATCTTAGACGCGTGAACAGCTAGGCCTGGCCAATGATGTATTAGCTAGAGAGGTGTGGACAGTAGGGAATTGTTATAAATATAGTCTTTTTAGGGATAATAAATTTGGCTTCACTGGATGATATTGGTGTTGGTGTGATGCCCCTGAAGCTCCGCATCCCACACTTTTCCCCCACCAGGCCCCCTAGAAACAAGAGCTGCCCGCTGCATGTTCAAGTGTCTGAACGCCTGCCTGCGCTCACGGCAGCAAAACCAGGCTGTTCCCAGCCAGGGAGCGGAGCCCTGTTCCTGGCAGGAGGCTCTCATCAGCCCCTTCCCCACTGCGCACGCAGCACTTCTGCCTGCCTGCCTGCCCAGAAGAGCACAAGCTGGCCGGCTCTGGGCTCAGCACAGCCCAAACACAGGCGCAGGAAGACACAGCGGCTCTTTTGCAGCCATGCCCCAGACAGGTGGGAAGGGGACCCTGCCTCTGGTCTCTCTTGGTTGGCTTGCTGACTGGCTCTGAGGCAGGGGCTGCCCGATTCCTGGCTTGTGGGGAGAGCAGAGCTGCCGGAACCGCGCCCACCGTGCAGACACTGCCTGACAGCGCTGCGGCCGCTGGGACGCTGGCACCCCCGAGTCTCAGCCACTCCGCTGAGGCCGCTGCTGTTTCATTTGCTTTAGGCACCCCCAAAGCTGATTGCCAGGCCACGATGGTCTCTGCTTCTGCCCTCTTCCTGTCCCTGTGTAGGGATGGAGCATTGCTGTGCTTTCAGGAAGCTCTTTGTGGAAACTTCCAGCATTGCAAGCTCCTTTGCCCTCAGAGGATGCTTGCCATGGAATCCCTCACGGCTGGCTTCAGAGCATACTCCGGCAGGCTCTTCTAAAACCCAGGGTCCTTGTCCCCTTCAGAGTGCTCAGCAGGACCTTTTTTTAACAGCACGCTGCTTTACAGCTGGAGCAGCGAGACAGGGAGCTTTGTTATAAAAAACGAACGAGGCCAGATCTCCGACAGCGATTGAAACAGGCTCTCGTTTATTTAAAAACCATTCGGTGGGAGCAGAGAATTTGGGATAAGCCCAGATCCTCATACAACAGCTCAAAAAGGGAACCAGAAAGGAACCAGAAGAACCCCAAGAAAAAGCCCCTAAAAGAAAAAAAGCTCCCAAAGAAAAAGCCCCACCCCAGGAACAGAAAACTCCCCTTTTTAGAACAAATTCCTGGCCCAGGAATGGTGGGTTTTTGGTTCCAGGCACCCATTGGTGGAATTCGGGCGCTTTGATTGGTCCTTACCGGGGTTCGTTTTGGACCAGTCATTTCCCCAGGGCGTCGAGTCATTGGTTGATGCTCTGGCCCAGTCACTCTTTGAGTTGTCCACCTCCTACCCCCACCAAGTCCCGGACCCCTTTCCCTTCGCCCACAGCAAACAACTCCCCAGCATTATTACAAACCCGTAATAGCTTTGCAGCCTGAGCTGCCCTTCTTCCTCTCTGTCCGTGCACAGAACAGAGCGGGAAGGAGAAGGGCAGCAGGGCCATGTGTGTCCTGGGGCTCAGGTTTTTGCGCCGCTTCAGCTCCACAGAGACGGGGGTAAAGGGAAAAACCAAACTGTTTATTAAGGGAAAGCGAAGCCAAGGGGTGAGCGGGGAGGCAAAAAAGGGGATGAGCAGGGCCTGAGGGCTGCAGGGAGGGAGCTGCCATCAGGGAGAGACATGGCAGGAGCTCCTGAAACTTCTCACAGGCTCAGCTCTGAGCAGCCACAGCTGTGCCTGGAGCTCCCCTGCTCTGCAGGGGGTCCCATCTTGCATGGGAACTGGAAATCGCCATTGGAGGCCCTTAGAGGTACATCTGATCAAGGAGACAAAGAAAGTTCTGCAGATCTTCTTTGGAATGTCAGCTGGATCAGAATGCTCATGCAGGATGGGTTCTCATCTTCCCTCAGGGCTTGAAGAGCTGGAAGAGAGAGGAACACAGGCCACGGTCAGTGGCCAGATTAAGGGAATGCAGGAAAGTCTCCTGCCAGGGCCAACCCAGCCGGCTATGGCATGGCATGGAGGGAGCGGGAGGCAAGGGCTTCAGCCGGAAGGCGCAGGCCACGGATCCCCCATGTGTCCCTGAAAGCTCTCGGGGCTCTGTCCCCTCCACAGCCCCTGGTTCTCACAGAGAGCGGAGGCCTCCGCAGCCCGGGCACGGATTGCAGCGCTGGGGCCGGGATTTGCAGCTGCCCCCGGCGGTCCTGGCTGCCTCACTCACCCTCCCTGAGGACTTGGAGCTCCTCCTTCTGCCCCAGCATGAGCACTCCGGCCACCCCTGGAAACACAGAGCACGTGGCGGCCCCAGGCGGCACAGCTGCCTGACACGGGCGCTGCCAGCCCTACGGCCGCACGCCCTCTTCCCCGGGAAGGGCTCCTTTCGGCCCCTGCCCCACGCTGCCACCCGAGGGCACGGCTGCGAGAGGGCGGCGGCAGCGCCGAGGGCGGGCGGGGCTCCAGCGGTCAGGGCTGGGCTCCCACTGCAGGGACTGCAGCCGGGCCGGGAGGCAGGGAGGGGCGCCGGGCTGGTGGCTCACCGATGAACCTGACGGCCGCCTCTCGTAGGGGCCTCTGTGGGCTCTGCAGGTGCGGCAGGGCCCAGCCCAGGTGCTCGGCCACTCGGCTCTCGTCCTGCAGAAGCTGCGGGGAGCGCCAGGAGGGAAGGCTCGGCGTGGGCTCTGCCACTCGGCCGGGCGCTCCCTGCACCCAGCACTGGCCGAGCCAGCCCGCACGGCCCGTGCCAGGGAGCAGCGTGTGAGGCGCAGGCTGGCAGGCCCAGGAGCGGCGCTGGCCGGGGGCACAGCTGCCAGCCCCCCATACTGAGCACCTGGGGCAGGGGGCTTCTCCAGCCCGCGGCTGGGGCTCCTGGGCTGTCCTTACCAGGTGCTCGGCGAACTTCATCCGCCGCTTCTTCGCCAGCAGCTCCTCGAGATCCCTCCTCCTCGGGAAGCAGGGCTTCGCCACAGGCCTGGAGAGCAGCAGAGAGCCGCAGGTGGCAGCAGGGCCCAGGGCACGGCACCTGGCTCCCTGTGCCAAGGCCAGGGGAGGCTGGAGCCCGCCAGGCACCAGGGCAGGAGGCGGCCGAGCCCCCTGCCAGGGATGCGGCAGCATCACACCAAACCTCACCTTGGCCACCTGCAGGTTCTCATCGTGCCAGCGCAAGAATAGAGGGAGCAGGCTCTGGCTCACAATGGTGGTCAGAGGATTTTCCCTCTCTTCCACTATCAGCTCCATCACCTTGCTGAAGAGCTGAATGGAGAGCTGCTGCACGTGGCTCTTGTCCTGGAGAAAAGGAAAAGTCCTAAGCACCAACTTCTCCAGGCCCATGGGGGCAAAGGCCCAAAACTGCCCAAAAGGGCGCAAAGTTTCCAGGCAGCGTCCAGTGCCCTTGGCTGGGGGCACAGAGCCTTACGTCCTCAAAGTGGGGCAGGAGGGACTCAGCCAGCTTCAGGGCGGTGATGCTGGCTATCTGGAGGTCTGTGTCCTGGAGCGTATGCGTCAGCACAGAGAGGGTCATCTCGACCACCTCTGCATCTGCATCAGCCAGCTGCTCCACCAGCTGCGGATACAGGCCGCGTATTCCTCCGCCCTGTGTGCAAGACGAGGCTGTGCTGTGAAGCCGTGACTGGCCGCGGCACCAAGGGCTGCTTGGGGCACTCGGGCGGCTGAAGCGGGACTCGGGAGAGCTGGGAGCAGCTGCCTCTGCTGCCAAAGGCCAGCCAAGCCCAAAGGACTGCGCTCCCCAGCCCCACGCTGCCAGCGGGGCTTCGGCCACGGCCCCCTCCTCACCAGCGAGGGCTCCTTGCTGAGCACCACCAGGCCTCTGAGCGCAAGGCGCAGCCTGTCCCTGCACTCGCTCGGCAGGTGCCGGGATACCACCAACAGGGCACTGGGACCGTGGATACGCAAGTCCAGACACTCCAGGAGCTGAAAGGCACAGGAGGGCAGTGGCAGGCGAGCCGGCCGGCAGGAGCCCGGAGCCGCAGAGGGCTGGGCCCAGGCAGCAGCAGCGGGCGCGGGCAGCGTCCCAGGCGGCTGCAGCTAAGAGAGACCAGAGAGCTGGGAGGCAGCTGAGCCAGGCAGCGCTGGCCATCAGGCTCACCTCCACAAAGATGGCCAGGGCAGGCAGATCACAGCGTGGCTGCTTCCCGATGAGCAGGCTGAGCAGGTGCGAGGCCATGTGGGGACACAAGGGGGTCAAGGCACAGCGCATCTCCCTGGCAGGGGAAAAAGGCGCCAAAGGCCCTGAGCCAGGCAGGCAAACCTCTCCCTGGAGCGACTCACAGTGGTCCGCTCTTTCCCCAGCACTCTGCAAGGGGACACGGGCCCCTTGGGAGGCGGCTGCTGCTGGCCATCCTCCTCTCCCAGCCTTTTGCACCCTCCCTCGGTGACAAGGCCCTCTGGTGGGGAGTAGGGCATCTCACCTGGCCAGCAGACCCGCTGCACAGTGTGGGCTGTTGGCACAGAGCAGGCTGTCCCAGAGCTGCTTGTGCTCCAGAGCCACCAGCTTCTTGCCAAAGCCCCGCTGGGAGAGCAGAGCCTCAATGGTCTGCACTGCAAACCTGTGTGCCGAGCAAAGGCGCGGTCACTCTAGGAGCACTGGCCCTGGCCACAAGGACATGGGAAGGACAGGGCGACTGGCACCTGTTGGGCGCTCTGCAAAGGCCGTCTTCCTCCTGGCACGCTCTCCAGAAGCTCAGGCTCTCCACCTCCTCTGGCCTCTGCTCTGTGGTGATGAAAACTTGCAAGAGCAGAGCCACAAAGAGGTGTGGAGAATGAATGAGGATTGCATAGCGCCACTCGGGCATGCTTGCAATCCTCCGCAGCACCAGAGTTGCCTGCAAGAGACAAAGCACCCCGAGGCAGCGCTCAGTGCCGAGGTGTCCATGCAGCAGGGCCTGAGGGGAGATGCAGGGGGAGCAGCCGGCCTGCTGCTCCTAGGCCAGCTTTCAGCCCAGGCAGGGAGCTGCAGGCTGGGGAGAGCATGGAGAGCTTCTGAGAAGGCCACTTGGAGAGCCAGCATAGGCCAGCTCCAGAAACTCACAGCCAGGGCAAAGACGGCCTCGTTGTCCCCGCTGCAGACGAACCCGCCGTACGGTGGCAGCTCCTCTAGGGCAGAGAGCAGTGCTGGAAGCACCTCCTCCACAGCCACTTCTGAGGTGCCGATGGCCCTCCACATCAGCTCAGCAGCTCTGTGGGAGCAGAGCTGGGCATCAGTACCGTGCCCCGTGCAGCTGTGTGGGGCCGGGAGGTAGCATGGCAGCAGGCTTAGGAAACAGATGGGCCCAAGGGTCCCAGGGTTCTCCGCCTGTCTGGCAGACCCCTCTGGAAAGGCTGTGCAGGGCCAGGGGCCCTACAGGCCCATGAGCACCGAGCTCTCCAGGCAGTTGTGCCCCGTACCTGTCACACAGTGGGGCGCAGCGCAGGAGGCTCATCACCACCTGGGCAGGGTGCTCTTCAGTCAGGCTGAGAATGATCATCTGCAGCTCGGCGTCCACGGTGCTACAGGACGTGAGTCTCTGCAGGATGTTCCTCACCACAGCTTGCACCTGGAAGAAGGGATATGGGGAAGACTTGGAGTGCTGCCCAAGGGAGCCACTTTCTCTGCTTCACCCAAGAAGCTGTTGATTTCCCAGCTCACTGGGATGGGCCAGAGGGGGCCCAGTGGACATGGCTTGAGGGGCCACGTCATCCTGGGAGGCCTTCAGTCCCGGCCCCAGGCTGCTTCCCTGCTGCGGAGAAGAAACACCCGTCAGGAAAAACTCCAGACTGGGCCCAGGACTCACTCTCAGCATGGGCATGGCCTCAGTCTCAGGGATGGCCTCGAGACAGGTGTTAGTGGCGGCCATGCCCTCCGTCAGGGCCATGTCAGCCTCTGCCCTGTCCTCGGACGTTTCCTCCTCAGAGGTGTCCATGAAGTCCGAGGACGCTGTGCTGGAAGCATCCTCTGCCTGCAGCTCGCTGGGCCTGGAGTCGGGCTCGGCCGTGCCCTCGGTGGTGCGGCCGCTGGTCTTTCTGCGCCGAAGGCGCAGGAACCTCCGCAGTGCCTGCAGCAGAAGGAAGGGCGGGAAGAGAGGCACGTTCCGTGGTCTGCTCCAAGCGTGGGGCTCGGCCCAGCAGTGCCAACAGGCCCGGCCCAGGTGGGGACAGCCGCAGGTACCTGGGCTACTCTGCGGAAGCGGCCACGGGTGAGCTCCTGCTCTTGAGTCCCGTCCTTGGATGCATCTGCCAATGAGCGAGCGCAGCCAGAGCTGAGGGGCCGCAGGAGGGGCCGGAGAAGCCAGCCCAGCCCTGCATGCCCCCGGCAGGGACAGCGCCCCGGGTTCCCAGGGGACGGAGCACGGCCATCGGGGGGGAGGCCCGGCCCCTGTCCCATCCGGTCCGTGGGCACGTCCACAGGGATGGGATGGGATGGGATGGGATGGGATGGGATGGGATGGGATGGAATGGGATGGGATGGGATGGGATGGGATGGGATGGGATGGGATGGGATGGGATGGGATGGGATGGGATGGGATAGGATGGGATGGGGCCAGGCTGGCTGCAGGTACCGGCGTTGCATCCAGCTCCTCCACTCACCATCCTGCAGCGGCTCCAACTGCTCGGGCTCTGCAGGCTGCTGCGCTGGGGCAGCTGCAGGGCCTTTGCTTTTCTTGCCCCGAAGCCCCTTGAACAGGCTGAGCAGTCTGCCTGCCATCTCGCTGTCTGACCTCGAGGGCACCTTGGAGACAGATGCCCCGTCAAAGGTCCGATTCAGCGAGTGTTGCAGTTGTGCCTTGCAGGCACCTGCAGCAGAGGGGCCTCAAGAAGGCTACAGGACAGCAAGTCCTCTATTCTGTTCTCCAGGGCTCCTGCCACAATGACAGGAGACTCCTGGCGAACAATGGGGGTCACCAGCTCCCACGGCCTGGCAACGAGGGCGCCGGCCGCAGCGATGGGAGATGCCTCGGAAAAACTCCGAGACACCGAATCCTGAGGCCAGGCCGTGAGGCCAGGCACAGGAGGAATGCCTCGGAAAAGCTCCGGGTCAACAACGGACGAGCCGGCTGTGTGGGGATGCCTCACAGAACCGCTCTGTCACGTCCTGCCCCGTCGCGTGCACCGAGCACTCTGGCGTGGCCGTGTCACTGCCAGCACCTAGGTCAGCGTGTGTCACAAAGGGCTGCTCTGACACTCTGTTCCTTTTCGGTGACACGGTGAACATTCTGCACCGAGTCACAAAGGGACATGCTGCCACGTGCCCCGGGGCCACCCCCTCCCCACCCAAGGTGCCCCCGGTTGGAGGCAATTCCTTGCCCCGAGCGTCTAACACAGCCCTGGACACACCAAGACCCGCCAAGTGCCAAGGGAAGGGCTCTCCACGGTGCCCGGCTGGCACAGCCCAGCTCGGTGCCGGCCCTGGAGCAGAGCCGCTTCCAGCAAGCAAGAGGCAAACACGTCTTGCCAAGAGTTAAAACACACCAGAGAGGGGAGATGGCATGAATGTTGGCATAAAGGCCTTTGAATTCACAGCTCTCTGAGAGGCATTTGGGGCTCTCGGCTGGACAGAGATACCAGCTCTGTCCTGTGCTTAGAGGAGGGAACGCACCCTGCCGCTGGTGCTTGGCTTGTCGTCTTCTCTGGAGGCCCAGGCAGATGCCAAAGCTGCTCTTCACAGCCTTCTCCCTTCCCACACCCCTCTGCCAAGTGCAAGGGGCCACAAGGATGGAAAGGGGAGCAGGGAGCCAAAGGGAGACAGCTGCACCTACCTCACTGGCGGCTCCGGGGGAAGCACGTTGCTTGAGATGCAAGCCCCTCTCTTCCAAAGGCATTTCCCCAAATGCCTACAATTCCTGGGGAACACCAACACACACTTCAGAAACCCTGGCAAGGCTGAAGTACTTCTGCACCTTGTAGCACAGGCACTGCAGCTCGAGCTCATCTTTCTTCTCCCAAGTCTTTTTCCTTGTGTCCCTTGTGGCACGCAGCCCCGGGCCCCCTAGAAACAAGAGCTGCCCGCTGTCTCTTCGAGTGTCTGATCGCCTGCCTGTGCTCACGGCAGCAAAACCAGGCTGTTCCCAGCCAGGGAGCGGAGCCCTGTTCCTGGCAGGAGGCTCTCATCAGCCCCTTCCCCACTGTGCACGCAGCACTTCTGCCTGCCTGCCTGCCCAGAAGAGCACAAGCTGGCCAGCTCTGGGCTCAGCACAGCCCAAACACAGGCACAGGAAGACACAGCGGCTCTTTTGCAGCCGTGCCCCAGACAGGTGGGAAGTGGACCCTGCCTCTGGTCTCGCTTGGTTGGCTTGCTGACAGAGGGTTTGACTCCCTCCCCACAGAGGAAATCAAGGGCAGGTGCGAGCAGAGCAACTTCTCGGGATCCAAGAGAGCCACCTCCCCAGCCCGTCTGACACTCAGTCCCAGACTGAGAAATTCTCACCTCCAACCAGGAGACAAAGGAGGGCTCCAAACACAGCCTAGGATCCAAACGGGTTTATTGAGGGAGGGGCATAGGGTCTAGGAAGGGTCGAGGTGAAGAGAGAGGCAGGGACACAACCGCACTCAAAGGGAGGCTGGTGGTGGAGCCCGGAACAGCGGTGGGGCCAGGGTTGAAACCATGGGGCTGGCAGCTGGGGCCAGGATACAGGGAACCAATGAGGAGAGGGACCAGAGGAGGAGCCGAGGTGGAGTGATGAGGGGTACACCAATGGGAGTGGGGGAAGAGGGTGGTCTTGTAGTACAATCCAGTGGGGAAGGGAGGAACATGGAACATGCTAGAACTGGGGAGGGGGCCATGGCTGAGTGGCATTTAAACAGGAGTGTCCTCCCAAGGCATCCCTGCCCTATTTTCCTTGGGGTCCCCTCCCCCATCTCCCCCTTTTCCATTTATTACAAATGCTTTGCCCCTAGTCTTTTGAAGGGCTCTTTTCAAGCAAGCAATAGCTGTCAAATCAATCACAAGGATGATCACAATCCACAGGAGGCCTTTCAAGTTAGAAGCCATCTATTCGGGAACATCCCAATGTCCAAAAAGTTGGTCCAGCCAGTAGGCCGCCTTTTTCTCAGTTTCTATGTCCTTCACCTGATTTTGAAGTCCCTTGATGTTGCTTTGAATTGATGTGCTGAGGGAGGACAAGTTGAAAGAGCACAGTCCTTCCAAGTCCTCACACCCACGGTGGGGGGCGAGCAGCAGGAAATCGATTGCAGCTCGATTTTGCAGCATGGCGTGTCTGGTGGTCTCCTCATCCACCAATAGATCAGAAAATGCGGCAGATGTAGCACTGGCCTGCTTACTGAGCCAGCACCCCAGGTGAGAAAGCTCACCGAGGGCCTTGGCAGCAGCAACCCATGGTAGAAAAATGGATACCGTGACCCTCTTCCTTGTTCCCTAATTATAAATTTGGGTCAAATTCCTCAAAGGATCTCTTTTGGCAAGCAAATGTATTGTTCTGCTTCCAAGCATGCAAAATGGTGGAATTTGAGGTGAGGCTAGTCAGCTGGCCAAGGCGGCAGGGACCCCCTTTGATGTTGGAGGGGATTCCTGCCCACACCCTAGCACCACAGAGAAGAAACACTCCCCGTGGGAGCACTCTGGGGTACGCTAGGGACTGGGACGGTGTGGTGCTAGTCTAGTTGCACCTTTCAGCCACATTGTAGCATTTATCATCGGGCGAGACATCTTTGGGGATGTTACTCTAGGGTTCTGTTGTGAATTGCAAATCTGGTCTGGCCTTCTATTCAAAGGTAACACAGTAACTTGCTTTGGTGGAGCCCAGGAGGTCTAGCTCCTGGGGCTCCTGTGATGCATGTGGGAGAATCCTTCTCCACTCGTCCAGGTGTCCACAGGGTTGGGTTTCTTACCTATGTGCGGGTAATCATTTTGTGACGGGGGGATTCCCACCAGACACGTAGAGAGAGGATCGTCCACGCTTTCCATGGCCATGCAAAGGCTGTCTTGCTGTAGGGACTTTGCCAAGGTGACCCAAACGTTCTGCTTTGGCTGTGGTATGATCCAGCCCATGGTCACCTGGGTGATCATGAAGGCACAGGTGAAGGCGGCGGCTCTGGCGGTGCTGGCGCTGTTGTGGGGGTTTCCCGGGTTTGTTGTGAGGCGGTTCATGGTTTTCCCGCTCTCTGCTCACGCCGAGTGTGTTGAGGATTTTTTGCAGATTGAGGACTTTTTGAAGAACAGTGGCCATATTCAGCTGACGCACAATCCAGTCTGCTTGGGATAATGGACAATGGACACGTTCACAAACAATAATAGAAATATTCAGAAAATGGGGTCGGTATATCCTTGAAAAAGATCCAAGAAGAAGAGTCAACTGGACTCAGCAAGTTTGTCAGTGAGCTTGGGAAAGTGAGGAAAAAAGACAGTTCTTGGGTGGGACAGAAAACCACAGCCAGACGCGTGAAAAGTTAGATGATCCAATCAGCATCCGATCTTAGACGCGTGAACAGCTAGGCCTGGCCAATGATGTATTAGCTAGAGAGGTGTGGACAGTAGGGAATTGTTATAAATATAGTCTTTTTAGGGATAATAAATTTGGCTTCACTGGATGATATTGGTGTTGGTGTGATGTCCCTGAAGCTCCGCATCCCACACTTTTCCCCCACCAGGCCCCCTAGAAACAAGAGCTGCCCGCTGCATGTTCAAGTGTCTGAACGCCTGCCTGTGCTCACGGCAGCAAAACCAGGCTGTTCCCAGCCAGGGAGCGGAGCCCTGTTCCTGGCAGGAGGCTCTCATCAGCCCCTTCCCCACTGTACACGCAGCACTTCTGCCTGCCTGCCTGCCCAAAAGAGCACAAGCTGGCCAGCTCTGGGCTCAGCACAGCCCAAACACAGGCGCAGGAAGACCCAGCGGCTCTTTTGCAGCCATGCCCCAGACAGGTGGGAAGGGGACCCTGCCTCTGGTCTCTCTTGGTTGGCTTGCTGACTGGCTCTGAGGCAGGGGCTGCCCGATTCCTGGTTTGTGGGGAGAGCAGAGCCGCCGGAACCGCGCCCACCGTGCAGACACTGCCTGACAGCGCTGCGGCCGCTGGGACGCTGGCACCCCCGAGTCTCAGCCACTCCGCTGAGGCCGCTGCTGTTTCATTTGCTTTAGGCACCCCCAAAGCTGACTGCCAGGCCACGATGGTCTCTGCTTCTGCCCTCTTCCTGTCCCTGTGTAGGGATGGAGCATTGCTGTGCTTTCAGGAAGCTCTTTGTGGAAACTTCCGGCATTGCAAGCTCCTTTGCCCTCAGAGGATGCTTGCCATGGAATCCCTCACGGCTGGCTTCAGAGCATACTCCGGCAGGCTCTTCTAAAACCCAGGGTCCTTGTCCCCTTCAGAGTGCTCAGCAGGACCTTTTTTTAACAGCACGCTGCTTTACAGCTGGAGCAGCGAGACAGGGAGCTTTGTTATAAAAAATGAACGAGGCCAGATCTCCGACAGCGATTGAAACAGGCTCTCGTTTATTTAAAAACCATTCGGTGGGAGCAGAGAATCTGGGATAAGCCCAGATCCTCATACAACAGCTCAAAAAGGGAACCAGAAAGGAACCAGAAGAACCCCAAGAAAAAGCCCCTAAAAGAAAAAAAGCTCCCAAAGAAAAAGCCCCACCCCAGGAACAGAAAACTCCCCTTTTTAGAACAAATTCCTGGCCCGGGAATGGTGGGTTTTTGGTTCCACGCACCGATTGGTGGAATTCGGGCGCTTTGATTGGTCCTTACCGGGGTTCGTTTTGGACCAGTCATTTCCCCAGGGCGTCGAGTCATTGGTTGATGCTCTGGCCCAGTCACTCTTTGAGTTGTTCACCTCCTACCCCCACCAAGTCCTGGACACCTTTCCCTTCCCCTACAAAAAACAACTCCCCAGCATTATTACAAACCCGTAATAGCTTTGCAGCCTGAGCTGCCCTTCTTCCTCTCTGTCCGTGCACAGAACAGAGCGGGAAGGAGAAGGGCAGCAGGGCCCTGTGTGTCCTGGGGCTCAGGTTTTTGCGCCGCTTCAGCTCCACAGAGACGGGGGTAAAGTGAAAAACCAAACTGTTTATTAAGGGAAAGCGAAGCCAAGGGGTGAGCGGGGAGGCAAAAAAGGGGATGAGCAGGGCCTGAGGGCTGCAGGGAGGGAGCTGCCATCAGGGAGAGACATGGCAGGAGCTGCTGAAACTTCTCACAGGCTCAGCTCTGAGCAGCCACAGCTGTGCCTGGAGCTCCCCTGCTCTGCAGGGGGTCCCATCTTGCATGGGAACTGGAAATCGCCATTGGAGGCCCTTAGAGGTACATCTGATCAAGGAGACAAAGAAAGTTCTGCAGATCTTCTTTGGAATGTCAGCTGGATCAGAATGCTCATGCAGGATGGGTTCTCATCTTCCCTCAGGGCTTGAAGAGCTGGAAGAGAGAGGAACACAGGCCACGGTCAGTGGCCAGATTAAGGGAATGCAGGAAAGTCTCCTGCCAGGGCCAACCCAGCCGGCTATGGCATGGCCAGGAGGGAGCAGGAGGCAAGGGCTTCAGCCGGAAGGCGCAGGCCACGGATCCCCCATGTGTCCCTGAAAGCTCTCGGGGCTCTGTCCCCTCCACAGCCCCTGGTTCTCACAGAGAGCGGAGGCCTCCGCAGCCCGGGCACGGATTGCAGCGCTGGGGCCGGGATTTGCAGCTGCCCCCGGCTGTCCTGGCTGCCTCACTCACCCTCCCTGAGGACTTGGAGCTCCTCCTTCTGCCCCAGCATGAGCACTCCGGCCACCCCTGGAAACACAGAGCACGTGGCGGCCCCAGGCGGCACAGCTGCCCGACACGGGCGCAGCCAGCCCTACGGCCGCACGCCCTCTTCCCCGGGAAGGGCTCCTTTTGGCCCCTGCCCCACGCTGCCACCCGAGGGCACGGCTGCGAGAGGGCGGCGGCAGCGCCGAGGGCGGGCGGAGCTCCAGCGGTCCGGGCTGGGCTCCCGCTGCAGGGACTGCAGCCGGGCCGGGAGGCAGGGAGGGGCGCCGGGCTGGTGGCTCACCGATGAACCTGACGGCCGCCTCTCGTAGGGGCCTCTGTGGGCTCTGCAGGTGCGGCAGGGCCCAGCCCAGGTGCTCGGCCACTCGGCTCTTGTCCTGCAGAAGCTGCGGGGAGCGCCAGGAGGGAAGGCTCGGCGTGGGCTCTGCCGCTCGGCCGGGCGCTCCCCGCACCCAGCACTGGCCGAGCCAGCCCGCACGGCCCGGGCCAGGGAGCAGCGTGTGAGGCGCAGGCTGGTGAGCCCGGGAGCGGCGCTGGTAGGGGACACAGCTGCCAGACCCCATACTGAGCACCTGGGGCAGGGGGCTTCTCCAGCCCGCGGCTGGGGCTCCTGGGCTGTCCTTACCAGGTGCTCGGCGAACTTCATCCGCCGCTTCTTCGCCAGCAGCTCCTCGAGATCCCTCCTCCTCAGAAAGCAGGGCTTCGCCACAGGCCTGGAGAGCCGCAGAGAGCCGCAGGTGGCAGCAGGGCCCAGGGCACGGCACCTGGCTCCCTGTGCCAAGGCCAGGGGAGGCTGGAGCCCGCCAGGCACCAGGGCAGGAGGCGGCCGAGCCCCCTGCCAGGGATGCGGCAGCATCACACCAAACCTCACCTTGGCCACCTGCAGGTTCTCATCGTGCCAGCGCAAGAATAGAGGGAGCAGGCTCTGGCTCACAATGGTGGTCAGAGGATTTTCCCTCTCTTCCACTATCAGCTCCATCACCTTGCTGAAGAGCTGAATGGAGAGCTGCTGCACGTGGCTCTTGTCCTGGAGAAAAGGAAAAGTCCTAAGCACCAACTTCTCCAGGCCCATGGGGGCAAAGGCCCAAAACTGCCCAAAAGGGCGCAAAGTTTCCAGGCAGCGTCCAGTGCCCTTGGCTGGGGGCACAGAGCCTTACGTCCTCAAAGTGGGGCAGGAGGGACTCAGCCAGCTTCAGGGCGGTGATGCTGGCTATCTGGAGGTCTGTGTCCTGGAGCATATGCGTCAGCACAGAGAGGGTCATCTCGACCACCTCTGCATCTGCATCGGCCAGCTGCTCCACCAGCTGCGGATACAGGCCGCGTATTCCTCCGCCCTGTGTGCAAGACGAGGCTGTGCTGTGAAGCCGTGACTGGCCGCGGCACCAAGGGCTGCTTGGGGCACTCGGGCGGCTGAAGCGGGACTCGGGAGAGCTGGGAGCAGCTGCCTCTGCTGCCAAAGGCCAGCCAAGCCCAAAGGACTGCGCTCCCCAGCCCCACGCTGCCAGCGGGGCTTCGGCCACGGCCCCCTCCTCACCAGCGAGGGCTCCTTGCTGAGCACCACCAGGCCTCTGAGCGCAAGGCGCAGCCTGTCCCTGCACTCGCTCGGCAGGTGCCGGGATACCACCAACAGGGCACTGGGACCGTGGATACGCAAGTCCAGACACTCCAGGAGCTGAAAGGCACAGGAGGGCAGTGGCAGGCGAGCCGGCTGGCAGGAGCCCGGAGCCGCAGAGGGCTGGGCCCAGGCAGCAGCAGCGGGCGCGGGCAGCGTCCCAGGCGGCTGCAGCTAAGAGAGACCAGAGAGCTGGGAGGCAGCTGAGCCAGGCAGCGCTGGCCATCAGGCTCACCTCCACAAAGATGGCCAGGGCAGGCAGATCACAGCGTGGCTGCTTCCCGATGAGCAGGCTGAGCAGGTGCGAGGCCATGTGGGGACACAAGGGGGTCAAGGCACAGCGCATCTCCCTGGCAGGGGAAAAAGGCGCCAAAGGCCCTGAGCCAGGCAGGCAAACCTCTCCCTGGAGCGACTCACAGTGGTCTGCTCTTTCCCCAGCACTCTGCAAGGGGACACGGGCCCCTTGGGAGGCGGCTGCTGCTGGCCATCCTCCTCTCCCAGCCTTTTGCACCCTCCCTCGGTGACAAGGCCCTCTGGTGGGGAGTAGGGCATCTCACCTGGCCAGCAGACCCGCTGCACAGTGTGGGCTGTTGGCACAGAGCAGGCTGTCCCAGAGCTGCTTGTGCTCCAGAGCTACCAGCTTCTTGCCAAAGCCCCGCTGGGAGAGCAGAGCCTCAATGGTCTGCACTGCAAACCTGTGTGCCGAGCAAAGGCGCGGTCACTCTAGGAGCACTGGCCCTGGCCACAAGGACATGGGAAGGACAGGGCGACTGGCACCTGTTGGGCGCTCTGCAAAGGCCGTCTTCCTCCTGGCACGCTCTCCAGAAGCTCAGGCTCTCCACCTCCTCTGGCCTCTGCTCTGTGGTGATGAAAACTTGCAAGAGCAGAGCCACAAAGAGGTGTGGAGAATGAATGAGGATTGCATAGCGCCACTCGGGCATGCTTGCAATCCTCCGCAGCACCAGAGTTGCCTGCAAGAGACAAAGCACCCCGAGGCAGCGCTCAGTGCCGAGGTGTCCATGCAGCAGGGCCTGAGGGGAGATGCAGGGGGAGCAGCCAGCCTGCTGCTCCTAGGCCAGCTTTCAGCCCAGGCAGGGAGCTGCAGGCTGGGGAGAGCATGGAGAGCTTCTGAGAAGGCCACTTGGAGAGCCAGCATAGGCCAGCTCCAGAAACTCACAGCCAGGGCAAAGACGGCCTCGTTGTCCCCGCTGCAGACGAACCCGCCGTACGGTGGCAGCTCCTCTAGGGCAGAGAGCAGTGCTGGAAGCACCTCCTCCACAGCCACTTCTGAGGTGCCGATGGCCCTCCACATCAGCTCAGCAGCTCTGTGGGAGCAGAGCTGGGCATCAGTACCGTGCCCCGTGCAGCTGCGTGGGGCCGGGAGGTAGCATGGCAGCAGGCTTAGGAAACAGATGGGCCCAAGGGTCCCAGGGTTCTCCGCCTGTCTGGCAGACCCCTCTGGAAAGGCTGTGCAGGGCCAGGGGCCCTACAGGCCCATGAGCACCGAGCTCTCCAGGCAGTTGTGCCCCGTACCTGTCACACAGTGGGGCGCAGCGCAGGAGGCTCATCACCACCTGGGCAGGGTGCTCTTCAGTCAGGCTGAGAATGATCATCTGCAGCTCGGCGTCCACGGTGCTACAGGACGTGAGTCTCTGCAGGATGTTCCTCACCACAGCTTGCACCTGGAAGAAGGGATATGGGGAAGACTTGGAGTGCTGCCCAAGGGAGCCACTTTCTCTGCTTCACCCAAGAAGCTGTTGATTTCCCAGCTCACTGGGATGGGCCAGAGGGGGCCCAGTGGACATGGCTTGAGGGGCCACGTCATCCTGGGAGGCCTTCAGTCCCGGCCCCAGGCTGCTTCCCTGCTGCGGAGAAGAAACACCCATCAGGAAAAACTCCAGACTGGGCCCAGGACTCACTCTCAGCATGGGCATGGCCTCAGTCTCAGGGATGGCCTCGAGACAGGTGTTAGTGGCGGCCATGCCCTCCGTCAGGGCCATGTCAGCCTCTGCCCTGTCCTCGGACGTTTCCTCCTCAGAGGTGTCCATGAAGTCCGAGGACGCTGTGCTGGAAGCATCCTCTGCCTGCAGCTCGCTGGGCCTGGAGTCGGGCTCGGCCGTGCCCTCGGTGGTGCGGCCGCTGGTCTTTCTGCGCCGAAGGCGCAGGAACCTCCGCAGTGCCTGCAGCAGAAGGAAGGGCGGGAAGAGAGGCACGTTCCGTGGTCTGCTCCAAGCGTGGGGCTCGGCCCAGCAGTGCCAACAGGCCCGGCCCAGGTGGGGACAGCCGCAGGTACCTGGGCTACTCTGCGGAAGCGGCCACGGGTGAGCTCCTGCTCTTGAGTCCCGTCCTTGGATGCATCTGCCAATGAGCGAGCGCAGCCAGAGCTGAGGGGCCGCAGGAGAGGCCGGAGAAGCCAGCCCAGCCCTGCATGCCCCGGCAGGGACAGCGCCCCGGGTTCCCAGTGGACGGAGCACGGCCATCGGGGGGGCAGGCCCGGCCCCTGTCCCATCCGGTCCGTGGGCACATCCACAGGGATGAGATGGGATGGGATGGGATGGGATGGGATGGGATGGGATGGGATGGGATGGGATGGGATGGGATGGGATGGGATGGGATGGGATGGGATGGGATGGGATGGGATGGGATGGGGCCAGGCTGGCTGCAGGTACCGGCGTTGCATCCAGCTCCTCCACTCACCATCCTGCAGCGGCTCCAACTGCTCGGGCTCTGCAGGCTGCTGCGCTGGGGCAGCTGCAGGGCCTTTGCTTTTCTTGCCCCGAAGCCCCTTGAACAGGCTGAGCAGTCTGCCTGCCATCTCGCTGTCTGACCTCGAGGGCACCTTGGAGACAGATGCCCCGTCAAAGGTCCGATTCAGCGAGTGTTGCAGTTGTGCCTTGCAGGCACCTGCAGCAGAGGGGCCTCAAGAAGGCTACAGGACAGCAAGTCCTCTATTCTGTTCTCCAGGGCTCCTGCCACAATGACAGGAGACTCCTGGCGAACAATGGGGGTCACCAGCTCCCACGGCCTGGCAACGAGGGCGCCGGCCGCAGCGATGGGAGATGCCTCGGAAAAACTCCGAGACACCGAATCCTGAGGCCAGGCCGTGAGGCCAGGCACAGGAGGAATGCCTCGGAAAAGCTCCGGGTCAACAACGGACGAGCCGGCTGTGTGGGGATGCCTCACAGAACCGCTCTGTCACGTCCTGCCCCGTCACGTGCACCGAGCACTCTGGCGTGGCCGTGTCACTGCCAGCACCTAGGTCAGCGTGTGTCACAAAGGGCTGCTCTGACACTCTGTTCCTTTTCGGTGACACGGTGAACATTCTGCACCGAGTCACAAAGGGACATGCTGCCACGTGCCCCGGGGCCACCCCCTCCCCACCCAAGGTGCCCCCGGTTGGAGGCAATTCCTTGCCCCGAGCGTCTAACACAGCCCTGGACACACCAAGACCCGCCAAGTGCCAAGGGAAGGGCTCTCCACGGTGCCCGGCTGGCACAGCCCAGCTCGGTGCCGGCCCTGGAGCAGAGCCGCTTCCAGCAAGCAAGAGGCAAACACGTCTTGCCAAGAGTTAAAACACACCAGAGAGGGGAGATGGCATGAATGTTGGCATAAAGGCCTTTGAATTCACAGCTCTCTGAGAGGCATTTGGGGCTCTCGGCTGGACAGAGATACCAGCTCTGTCCTGTGCTTAGAGGAGGGAACGCACCCTGCCGCTGGTGCTTGGCTTGTCTTCTTCTCTGGAGGCCCAGGCAGATGCCAAAGCTGCTCTTCACAGCCTTCTCCCTTCCCACACCCCTCTGCCAAGTGCAAGGGGCCACAAGGATGGAAAGGGGAGCAGGGAGCCAAAGGGAGACAGCTGCACCTACCTCACTGGCGGCTCCGGGGGAAGCACGTTGCTTGAGATGCAAGCCCCTCTCTTCCAAAGGCATTTCCCCAAATGCCTACAATTCCTGGGGAACACCAACACACACTTCAGAAACCCTGGCAAGGCTGAAGTACTTCTGCACCTTGTAGCACAGGCACTGCAGCTCGAGCTCATCTTTCTTCTCCCAAGTCTTTTTCCTTGTGTCCCTTGTGGCACGCAGCCCCGGGCCCCCTAGAAACAAGAGCTGCCCGCTGTCTCTTCGAGTGTCTGATCGCCTGCCTGTGCTCACGGCAGCAAAACCAGGCTGTTCCCAGCCAGGGAGCGGAGCCCTGTTCCTGGCAGGAGGCTCTCATCAGCCCCTTCCCCACTGTGCACGCAGCACTTCTGCCTGCCTGCCTGCCCAGAAGAGCACAAGCTGGCCAGCTCTGGGCTCAGCACAGCCCAAACACAGGCACAGGAAGACACAGCGGCTCTTTTGCAGCCGTGCCCCAGACAGGTGGGAAGTGGACCCTGCCTCTGGTCTCGCTTGGTTGGCTTGCTGACAGAGGGTTTGACTCCCTCCCCACAGAGGAAATCAAGGGCAGGTGCGAGCAGAGCAACTTCTCGGGATCCAAGAGAGCCACCTCCCCAGCCCGTCTGACACTCAGTCCCAGACTGAGAAATTCTCACCTCCAACCAGGAGACAAAGGAGGGCTCCAAACACAGCCTAGGATCCAAACGGGTTTATTGAGGGAGGGGCATAGGGTCTAGGAAGGGTCGAGGTGAAGAGAGAGGCAGGGACACAACCGCACTCAAAGGGAGGCTGGTGGTGGAGCCCGGAACAGCGGTGGGGCCAGGGTTGAAACCATGGGGCTGGCAGCTGGGGCCAGGATACAGGGAACCAATGAGGAGAGGGACCAGAGGAGGAGCCGAGGTGGAGTGATGAGGGGTACACCAATGGGAGTGGGGGAAGAGGGTGGTCTTGTAGTACAATCCAGTGGGGAAGGGAGGAACATGGAACATGCTAGAACTGGGGAGGGGGCCATGGCTGAGTGGCATTTAAACAGGAGTGTCCTCCCAAGGCATCCCTGCCCTATTTTCCTTGGGGTCCCCTCCCCCATCTCCCCCTTTTCCATTTATTACAAATGCTTTGCCCCTAGTCTTTTGAAGGGCTCTTTTCAAGCAAGCAATAGCTGTCAAATCAATCACAAGGATGATCACAATCCACAGGAGGCCTTTCAAGTTAGAAGCCATCTATTCGGGAACATCCCAATGTCCAAAAGTTGGTCCAGCCAGTAGGCCGCCTTTTTCTCAGTTTCTATGTCCTTCACCTGATTTTGAAGTCCCTTGATGTTGCTTTGAATTGATGTGCTGAGGGAGGACAAGTTGAAAGAGCACAGTCTTTCCAAGTCCTCACACCCACGGTGGGGGGCGAGCAGCAGGAAATCGATTGCAGCTCGATTTTGCAGCATGGCGTGTCTGGTGGTCTCCTCATCCACCAATAGATCAGAAAATGCGGCAGATGTAGAACTGGCCTGCTTACTGAGCCAGCACCCCAGGTGAGAAAGCTCACCGAGGGCCTTGGCAGCAGCAACCCATGGTAGAAAAATGGATACCGTGACCCTCTTCCTTGTTCCCTAATTATAAATTTGGGTCAAATTCCTCAAAGGATCTCTTTTGGCAAGCAAATGTATTGTTCTGCTTCCAAGCATGCAAAATGGTGGAATTTGAGGTGAGGGTAGTCAGCTGGCCAAGGCTGCAGGGACCCCCTTTGATGTTGGAGGGGATTCCTGCCCACACCCTAGCACCACAGAGAAGAAACACTCCCCGTGGGAGCACTCTGGGGTAAGCCAGGGACTGGGATGGTGTGGTGCTAGTCTAGTTGCACCTTTCAGCCACATTGTAGCATTTATCATCGGGCGAGACATCTTTGGGGATGTTACTCTAGGGTTCTGTTGTGAATTGCAAATCTGGTCTGGCCTTCTATTCAAAGGTAACACAGTAACTTGCTTTGGTGGAGCCCAGGAGGTCTAGCTCCTGGGGCTCCTGTGATGCATGTGGGAGAATCCTTCTCCACTCGTCCAGGTGTCCACAGGGTTGGGTTTCTTACCTATGTGCGGGTAATCATTTTGTGACGGGGGGATTCCCACCAGACACGTAGAGAGAGGATCGTCCACGCTTTCCATGGCCATGCAAAGGCTGTCTTGCTGTAGGGACTTTGCCAAGGTGACCCAAACGTTCTGCTTTGGCTGTGGTATGATCCAGCCCATGGTCACCTGGGTGATCATGAAGGCACAGGTGAAGGCGGCGGCTCTGGCGGTGCTGGCGCTGTTGTGGGGGTTTCCCGGGTTTGTTGTGAGGCGGTTCATGGTTTTCCCGCTCTCTGCTCACTCCGAGTGTGTTGAGGATTTTTTGCAGATTGAGGACTTTTTGAAGAACAGTGGCCATATTCAGCTGACGCACAATCCAGTCTGCTTGGGATAATGGACAATGGACACGTTCACAAACAATAATGGAAATATTCAGAAAATGGGGTCGGTATATCCTTGAAAAAGATCCAAGAAGAAGAGTCAACTGGACTCAGCAAGTTTGTCAGTGAGCTTGGGAAAGTGAGGAAAAAAGACAGTTCTTGGGTGGGACAGAAAACCACAGCCAGACGCGTGAAAAGTTAGATGATCCAATCAGCATCCGATCTTAGACGCGTGAACAGCTAGGCCTGGCCAATGATGTATTAGCTAGAGAGGTGTGGACAGTAGGGAATTGTTATAAATATAGTCTTTTTAGGGATAATAAATTTGGCTTCACTGGATGATATTGGTGTTGGTGTGATGTCCCTGAAGCTCCGCATCCCACACTTTTCCCCCACCAGGCCCCCTAGAAACAAGAGCTGCCCGCTGCATGTTCAAGTGTCTGAACGCCTGCCTGCGCTCACGGCAGCAAAACCAGGCTGTTCCCAGCCCGGGAGCGGAGCCCTGTTCCTGGCAGGAGGCTCTCATCAGCCCCTTCCCCAACTGTGCACGCAGCACTTCTGCCTGCCTGCCTGCCCAGAAGAGCACAAGCTGGCCGGCTCTGGGCTCAGCACAGCCCAAACACAGGCGCAGGAAGACCCAGCGGCTCTTTTGCAGCCATGCCCCAGACAGGTGGGAAGGGGACCCTGCCTCTGGTCTCTCTTGCTTGGCTTGCTGACTGGCTCTGAGGCAGGGGCTGCCCGATTCCTGGCTTGTGGGGAGAGCAGAGCCGCCGGAACCGCGCCCACCGTGCAGACACTGCCTGACAGCGCTGCGGCCGCTGGGACGCTGGCACCCCCGAGTCTCAGCCACTCCGCTGAGGCCGCTGCTGTTTCATTTGCTTTAGGCACCCCCAAAGCTGATTGCCAGGCCACGATGGTCTCTGCTTCTGCCCTCTTCCTGTCCCTGTGTAGGGATGGAGCATTGCTGTGCTTTCAGGAAGCTCTTTGTGGAAACTTCCGGCATTGCAAGCTCCTTTGCCCTCAGAGGATGCTTGCCATGGAATCCCTTACGGCTGGCTTCAGAGCATACTCCGGCAGGCTCTTCTAAAACCCAGGGTCCTTGTCCCCTTCAGAGTGCTCAGCAGGACCTTTTTTTAACAGCACGCTGCTTTACAGCTGGAGCAGCGAGACAGGGAGCTTTGTTATAAAAAATGAACGAGGCCAGATCTCCGACAGCGATTGAAACAGGCTCTCGTTTATTTAAAAACCATTCGGTGGGAGCAGAGAATCTGGGATAAGCCCAGATCCTCATACAACAGCTCAAAAAGGGAACCAGAAAGGAACCAGAAGAACCCCAAGAAAAAGCCCCTAAAAGAAAAAAAGCTCCCAAAGAAAAAGCCCCACCCCAGGAACAGAAAACTCCCCTTTTTAGAACAAATTCCTGGCCCAGGAATGGTGGGTTTTTGGTTCCACGCACCCATTGGTGGAATTCGGGCGCTTTGATTGGTCCTTACCGGGGTTCGTTTTGGACCAGTCATTTCCCCAGGGCGTCGAGTCATTGGTTGATGCTCTGGCCCAGTCACTCTTTGAGTTGTTCACCTCCTACCCCCACCAAGTCCCGGACCCCTTTCCCTTCCCCCACAACAAACAACTCCCCAGCATTATTACAAACTCATAACAACTCCCCCCTCTAAAACTTTGATCGGGCTTTAGCCCGCATCAACCTCACTCAGTTTAATTCTTTGGCTTTTAAACAGTTTCTTTGAACAGTCTTTTCAACAGTTCATTTCAAACTGTTTTTAAACAGTTTCTTCTTCAATTGCATATAGTTGTCTCAGTCTTTGGTATCTCTTGTATATTTCCATGGCCGATCCTTCAGTTTTTGCTACGGAGTTGTCTTCTGTCTCTTGTTCCTGCAGCATTAAAATGTCAGAACAAATCCACTTCTCTTTCATAGGGCATTCTCCCAACAAGTTTTGTTTAAAATTTCCTTTCTTTTTGAATAGCTAATATGTTTTTCCGTCCTCTATGCAAGTTGTGATTGATGAAAAGTTGATACAATTCGGACTCGGGTTAGTGTGAGATCTGAGGACGGCAGTCCGAGATTCTCCTGCATACAAAGGGTAGTAACACTTCTCGCATGGTTCTGTCCCTCCTCCCTTGATGATTATAAGTAGGAGGATACATAGGAATGGGGGTCCGGTACAAGCCACTCTCCCAATCATGTCTCCCCTCCGTAGAGGATCAGCAACTCTCTGTGGCAAGAGTGTAACTTGATCCGGTCTTGCCCCCCCCCCTCCCCTTTTCTCCTTTTCTTAATGTGTTACTCTTACCAGTTACCATGGCAGAAGTTCACTTTTTCCTTTTTGTATCAACTTCTTTCTTCTGTTCTTTTTAGGGCCAGATTGCTAGATGCATGGGAGAATGCTCTATCTCTTTTCTTGGATCTTCTGATCTGTAACAAGAGATACTAGAAATTAATTTTACGTCTTTACATTAAATATCAATTTCATTTAGAACAGATTAACAACTTTTCATTTAAACATTTATACAACAATTTTCAGAAATTATATTTTATGGGTCCTTTTACGATGTGTCCGAGGTCTCCTTAGACTTTGTTAAAGTTGGCGGTGGTTCCGCGGGTGCGGAAACTGGCCCTTTCACTCGGGTTATATGTGTCCACCCTCGTTCTTGTGTCCGTATAGCAGTTTCAGTGGTCAATAGTACTTGAAAAGGGCCTTCCCATCTTGGGACTAAGGGTTGTTCCTTCCAAGTTCTGATTAACACCCAGTCACCAGGTTGAAGTTTATGTAGTTTGAAATCAATAGGCGTAGCTTGAGAAAGATATCCTTTTGCTCTTAGTTCTTCTAAAGTATTGGTGATAGTCTTTATATATTTTCTCGTGCTCACCTCTCCTTCCTCATATGCTCCTGCATGTCCTAGGGTTGTTAAAAACGGTAGCCCAAACATCATTTCATATGGGGAAACTCCTACATCTGCTCTCGGTCTCGTTCTTATTCTCAATAAAGCTAAAGGGAGACATTTTAACCAATTCATTTTTGTTTCCTCTGTTAATATGGTAAGCGTATTCTTAAGACTTTGATTCATTCGTTCTACTCTTCCAGAACTTTGGGGTCTCCAGGGTGTATGAAATTTCCATGTGATGTTTAGGGCTTCTACGAGCTGTTGTATTATTCTAGCTGTGAAATGAGGCCCTCTATCTGAATCGATGGTATTTATGATTCCGTATCGGGCTATGATTTGCTCCAATAGGATCTTGCTTACAGTTTCTGCAGTTTCTCTTGTAGTTGGAAATGCTTCCACCCAGTGGGTCAAGTGGTCTATTATTACTAATAGATACTTATATCTCTGCACCTGTGGTAGTTCTGTAAAATCTATTTGGACACTTTGAAATGGTCTTTTTGCTAGTTCTCTTCCCCCTTGAGGTGGTTTTCTCATCACTTTTCTATTTATTCTTTGACAAATCATGCAGTTTCTAGTTAGCATTTTTGCCATTTCCCATACCCCAATACATACATAGGTCCTCATAAAATGGTCATGCAATGCTTGGGTCCCCCAATCAGTTGATGCATGCAGGTCTTCCATTATCTTTTTGGTGAGTGCTTTGTTTAGTACTGTTCTCCCATCTGGCATTTCCCATTTTCCTGTTTCTTTTTGCGTTGCACCATGTTTTTGTAGTTCTTCTAGTTCTTTTTCATCAAATATAGGAATTTCCGCAATTTCTTTATCTTCTTCTTTCCCATCTCCTGTTTCATTTAACTTAAAGATCTTTTCTGACTCCTCTAGAGCAGCCCGTTTTGCTGAAAGATCAGCTAAATTATTCCCTTTTATCTCTCTAGTTTCCCCTCTTTGATGTCCTTTTACATGGACGATGGCAATTTCCTTTGGTCCTTTCAAGGCTTCGAAAACTGCCTTTATGAGGCCTTCGTGAATCAAAGTTTTTCCTTTTGTATTAATAAACCCTCTTTCCGCCCAGATTTTGCCAAAGGTGTGGACTACCCCATAAGCATATTTGGAGTCAGTATAGATTGTTCCACTTTTCTTTTCAAGCCATTTTAGTCCTTTTAATAGTGCATAGATTTCACAACACTGAGCAGACCAATTTACAGGTAATTTTCCCTGTTCTATAATCGCCATCGTACGTCCATTTACTACAGCATACCCTGATGCTCGCTTCCCGTCTACTACTCGAGACGATCCATCTACAAACAGCATTTCACCTTCCAGCAATGGTTGCTCTAGTAAGTCCTCTCTTACTTTTATTTGCATGTCTATAGTCTCGAGGCAGTGATGTTCTAGTTCTTCCTTTGGTTCTCCGTATAAAAATTGGGCAGGCTTTTGTATCTTTGTGGTGGATAGTTCTATATTCTCACTGTTACTTAAAATCAGTTCATATTTTAACAGTCTGCTATCGGAAATCCACTGGCATGCTCGTTTGTTTAATATGCTTTTCAAATCGTGGGGTGTATACACTTTTATTTTCTTGCCTAAGGTTAACTTGTAGCCGCCTTCTACGAGAATTACTGTTGCGGCTACTGCTTGCAGACATGTAGGCCAACCTCTGACAACTGGGTCAAGTAATTTTGAAATATAAGCAATAGGCTTCCGTACTCCACACCAGTCCTGTGTTATGCCTCCATAAGCTATTCCATCCTCAACATTAACAAACAGTTCAAACAATCTATTTAAGTCTGGCAGGCTTAAAACTGGAGCATTCGCTATTTTTTCTTTTAATTCTTCTAATTTCTCGTCATCATCTTTATTCCAATTGATAGGTACATCTCCAACTAATTTATTGTATAGAAATTTGACTAATTTTGTATGACCATCAATCCACAACTTACAGTATCCAACCAGTCCCAATAATTTCCTTACATCGGTTTTTGGTTTTGGTGCTGGTAACGAGAGTATTCCTTGAATCCGGTCAGCATCCAATTTCTTGTAACCTTTTCCAATTAAGTGTCCCAAATACTTTACTTCAGGTTCCACAAATTGTAATTTTCTTTTTGATTCTTTTAGCCCTTTCTCACCTAGGAAGTTCAACAAGTTAACTGTTGTTTTCTGTACTTCCTCTTTTTGTTCTCCAGAAATTAATAAATCATCTACATATTGCAGAACTTGAGAATTACCTTCTGGTTTAAATTGTTTCATTATTTCTTCTAAAGTCTGTCCAAACAAATTAGGTGACTCTGTGAACCCTTGTGGCAACCTTGTCCATTGTAATTGTTGTTTCCTCCGCATCTCCTCGTCTTCCCATTCGAACGCAAACCATTTCCTGCTTTCTCTCTCTAGTGGACATGACCAAAATGCATCCTTCAAGTCTCCCGCACTGAAGCACGCATGGCTTGCTGGTACTTTACTCAGTAGGTTATATGGGTTGGCAACTACGGGATATCTTGTGACCGTCTCCTTGTTTACTTCTTGTAGATCTTGAACTAAACGGTATGTGCCATCCGGTTTCTTGATTGGTAATATGGGTGTGTTGTGTGGTGACATACATGGTTCTAATCTACCTTCCTTTATCAGATCTTTTATAACTGGTTTCAGTCCTTGTTTTCCCTCTACCGAAATTGGGTATTGTTTGACTCTGATTGGAGGAAGGTTCGGTTTCATTTTAATGTCAATAGGTGGAATGTCTAGCAACCCATGTCCTCCTTCCTCTGCCCACACATTCGAATTAATTCCTCTCTCATCTTCTTCTTTTAATACCATCATTTTTGCTATCATACACTTTCCTTCGGGTACCACTCCTATCTTTAGCTGCACCTGTAAGTCCCGGCCTAGAAGATTCGAATCAAGTTCTGGCATATATAGAAAATCAGTACAGCCTTCTCTAAAACTTCCTTTTATGGTTACATCCTCTATGACGGGCACTTCGAGAGGGTTATTTTCAGCACCTCTAACTTTACAAGTCTTATTACTTAGCTTGCATCCTTTTGGTATTTTTGACACACTTGATCTATCTGCTCCAGTGTCTACCAAAAATTCAATCTCTTCGCTCTGAGGGCCAATTTCCAAGTGTACCAGGGGCTCTTTTTGATGACCTATTCCATGCCTCAGAGCACAGAGCCCCCGACACCCCTAATCGTCTCCTCTTAGTTTCCTTTCTAATGTATCTTGTTCTTGAGACATAGCATCATCTATCTTTCTTTTTTTTGCAAAAATTTCTGGTATGTCCTTTTTCTTCACAATAAAAACATATAACCTCTGCCCATGGTGGTCTCCCTTCTATCCACTGCGTTCTACTGTCCTTATTATATCCAGGGTTTCCAATAAATGGTCCTCTTGGTCCAAGATATTTATCCTTTCCCTCTTTAGGTGTCTCCATGTCTCCAAATTTTCCATTTTCTCTTGTTCTAGCCCCTCTAAGCTCACTTCTCCTAGGTCCATTATAATTGTTTCCTTCTCCTCCCACTGATCCATCGTTTCCAAACCCCGCACTCTCCCTTGCCACTGCCACCATGATTTTTGCCTTTGTCCTTGTCTTCTCTTCATCTCTCCTTAAATATACTTTCTGTGCCTCTCTTAATCATTCATTCATTCCCTTCTCTTGCCAATCATCTATCTTTTCTAGCTTTCTTCTTATATCAACCCATGCCCTTGTAACAAATTGTATCTTAACTAACACCTGTCCCTCTGGACTGTCTGGGTCTACACTTGAATATAAATGGAAATTCCTTTTCAACCTTTCCAACCAGGCACTTGGTGACTCTTCTTTTTCCTGTTGACTGTCAAAAGCTAATCTAGCGTTATTTGTTCTTGGTACTGCCTCCCGCATTCCTCTGATTATTAATGTTCTTTATTGTCTCATGTTTGTTCTTCCTTCCTCCTCGTTTGGATCCCAGTCTGGTACGTTAAGTGGCATTTTATCTTCCCCCCTAGGACCCCCTCGATTTTCTCTTTCCCATATTCTCATGCCTGCTGCTCTAATCATTTGTATTTCTTCCGAGGAAAAGAATATATCCATAATTGAATTTAGCTCCCCCCACATATAAATATTAGGTCACAAGAACTGATCCAATTGCTGGGAGATACCTATGGGGTCTTCCAATAGGGGTTTGATCTCTTTCCTAAAGTTTCTGACTTCCGAGGCAGTCAATGGTGCACTCACAAACCCTATACCTCCCCTAGCTCCACCCATAGGTACTTCCCTTAGAGGAAATAATTTTTCAGTCTTCTCTGGATTTTCCTTCATTCTCCTTGTTTGGAATCTAGTATTGTATGGATGACCCACTCCTTGTCTGTCAGGTTCATTTATTTTATTTTCCTCCTTATTTCTACAACAGCAGGCTGTTTCTGTTATTAATTGTTTCTCCTCTGTTTGGTCTTTAGGTTGTTGAAGTACATGGGGTATATAAAGGGGAGTACTACAAATGGGATTTTGAGAGGTTGGTGGAAATATAGGGGAAAAATAAAAAGCAGGATTTTGGAAGGTTTTAGGAATTATAATTGATGTCGGAGTATCTTGAGTAATATTTGTAGAATTTGATGCACTTGGCGGAATTAAAGATGAATTGGAGTGCTCAGGCTCAGGTGTTACTGTGTAGGGAGAGGACATAGAGGAGAATGTATCTACAATATGATGTTCTTTATTTGAGGAGGGAGGTGATTTTTCTGTAGTTGTTCTTATATCGTGCCTCAGCCTTTTCTCCATGGTTGGTATTGTAGGATATAAGTCTGGAGGAGGAGGTGGTGGTAAATCGTTTATAGGCGACATTAAGGGAGGAGGAGGTAATGGGAGGTATTCCATTGGATCTGGAGGGGGAGGAGGAGGAAGATGATCTAATGGATCCCACCTCTTTTCTGGTAATTTGCTAACTTCTTTTTCACCTTCTTTAGAGACTTTATACACTTTTATCTCTCCTTCTTGTTTTTCTCTTTCCATCCAACATCTAGCGTACTTAATTTCTTGTTGGCATGGATCTATCCTGGTATTAACATATCTGTTTAAAGCTGCACATAACCATTTTTCCTCTGTGCCATACCATGCCCAATATACCGGACCTTCTGCAATACTCTCGCTAGGCCATATTTCAGTACAATATCTTATCATTTGGATTCTATTTAACTCTTTTAATTCTTCCCTATTATCCCAACTGTCTAACATCCATCCTAACGGACTATTAGGTGGTATGTTTTTAAAAGTTTGATTTTCTTCCCCTTTCTTAACAACTCTCTTTCCAGCACACTGTCCCATTTTCTTTATAGTTTAACTGTATCTCTTCTCAGTGTACTTTGAAAAAAAAAAAAAAAAAACCACAACCCTACTCCTCGAAGCTTAGCTGTATCTCTTCTCACTGTACTTTGTAACAAACAACTCAACCCTACTCCTTAAAGCTGTTAAATATTGTTAAATGTAAGAAAACACCAAGCGTGGGAATGGGAATTAAGCTAATGGATTTTATAAAAATAAAATAGAATAAATATTGCGAGTGTGGGAATCAAAGTATAAATGGCGGGTTTAATAGAAATAAAATAAAATATAGTATCTTATGGTGGGAATTGAAATAAAGATGGCGGAGTCTATAAAACTAAAATAAAATAAATATGGCAATTCAAATATATCAGATAAATTGATAAATGACAACGTAGCGTGGGAATTGGAATAAAAATGGCCGATTTTATGGGAATGAAATAAAATAAATATGGCGACTTAGTGTGGGAATCAAAATAAATAATTATGGTTAATCGACTATAATAATAGAAAAGGGGAAATTAAAATGGCGGAACGTGGGAACCGAAACAAAGGTGGCAAATATAAATTAATAAATAGAAATAAATGAACGTAGGGATTGCAAATAAAATTACCAATTTTGGGGAGATTAACTGTTTTTAAATCTGGAAAGGATTAGAAGAAGTATAACAACTGCACTGTAATAACACAGGAATACTCAATTATAGAAATAAACTTCTCCGTTCTAAAAGAATCAAATATCCAAACTTATGAAATACAGATATTTCAGCTAATAATTCAAATAAACTGGCAATTAAAATTTTGGCTACTTCTTCTTCAAACTACTACACAATATAAACTTAAAATGGCTGACACCCAGCCTTCACACTTAAACACAACCTTCACCACTCAGCTCACACCCACGACACAGTATGAACTTAAAATGGCTGACACCCAGCCTTCACACTTAGGCACAACCTTAAAAATCAGCTTGGGAGTTGTCTGGGGACTTTTGGCTAGCCCTCACCCCAGAACCTCACTCCTTATATATATCTATTTCCAACACAATTTAAACACATTAAAAAAAATATTTTCCCTAACTTTAGACCAGTTCTCACCTCCTCTCCAGTCCTAGTGACTGGAAAGGCCCTTCCACAGCTGGTGGCCCACCTCCCCCCTGTGGGTCACCACTCCTGGGAAGAAATTTTCAGCTACCCCTACGACCCTCTTCAGCTAGGATCCTAGCTCGGGGCAGCCTACTTCCTCCTATGACCCCCTTCGACTGGGGTCCTAGTTCGGAGGGACCCTACTCCCCCTAGGTGGGGCACCCTCCCCCTCCCCGGCCTCGAAGAAGGGGCACTCCCCCGCACGGTGGCTGCTTTAAACTGCAGTCTCCATGTGGGACTATTTTCTCCCACACCTAAGGTCCTAGTTCCTCAGGGGTCAAACTCCTCTCAGTCTGCCTCTGAGGAACAGCCCTCCAGATGGTTTTAGCGAGTGGGCAGAGGCCCCCCCCACTGGGCAAGTCCGCCTCACTAACCCCCACCCAGACACCCCTATGAGCCCCTTTTGCTGGGGTCCTAGTTCAGAGTGCCGGGCGTGCCCCCCTCTATGACCCCCTTCAACTGGGGTCCTAGTTCAAGGGGAGCTATTCGGGCCACTGACTAAAACCACCCCTAGGAGCCTCCCTCGCTCCCTCTCGGAGGGCTTACCCCTTTTTCAGCTGTTGCTGTTCCCTCCGACCTCGGGAGTCAGCGCGTTCCCCTCCTCGGTCCGACGTAGTCCAAGATCCGGGCAGCCGAAAAATGCGGCTGGACGCGTCTTCTCGGGCCCCGGGCTACCCCGGACCGCCTCAGGGTAGTGGCTGCTCCCGGGCGAGCCCCCAAAATGTTATAAAAAATGAACGAGGCCAGATCTCAGCGATTGAAACAGGCTCTCGTTTATTTAAAAACCAGTCGGTGGGAGCAGAGAATCTGGGATAAGCCCAGATCCTCATACAACAGCTCAAAAAGGGAACCAGAAAGGAACCAGAAGAACCCCAAGAAA
Organism: Haemorhous mexicanus; assembly: GCF_027477595.1. Taxonomy (NCBI): domain Eukaryota; kingdom Metazoa; phylum Chordata; class Aves; order Passeriformes; family Fringillidae; genus Haemorhous; species Haemorhous mexicanus. Next base: position 10,441,987 of record NC_082344.1, read on the forward strand.
AAGCCCCTAAAAGAAAAAAAGCTCCCAAAAGAAAAAGCCCCACCCCAGGAACAGAAAACTCCCCTTTTTAGAACAAATTCCTGGCCCAGGAATGGTGGGTTTTTGGTTCCACGCACCGATTGGTGGAATTCGGGCACTTTGATTGGTCCTTACCGGGGTTCATTTTGGACCAATCATTTCCCCAGGGCGTTGAGTGATTGGTTGATGCTCTGGCCCAATCACTCTTTGAGTTGTCCACCTCCTACCCCCACCAAGTCCCGGACCCCTTTCCCTTCCCCCACAACAAACAACTCCCCAGCATTATTACAAACCCGTAATAGCTTTGCAGCCTGAGCTGCCCTTCTTCCTCTCTGTCCGTGCACAGAACAGAGCGGGAAGGAGAAGGGCAGCAGGGCCATGTGTGTCCTGGAGCTCAGGTTTTTGCGCCGCTTCAGCTCCACAGAGACGGGGGTAAAGTGAAAAACCAAACTGTTTATTAAGGGAAAGCGAAGCCAAGGGGTGAGCGGGGAGGCAAAAAAGGGGATGAGCAGGGCCTGAGGGCTGCAGGGAGGGAGCTGCCATCAGGGAGAGACATGGCAGGAGCTGCTGAAACTTCTCACAGGCTCAGCTCTGAGCAGCCACAGCTGTGCCTGGAGCTCCCCTGCTCTGCAGGGGGTCCCATCTTGCATGGGAACTGGAAATCGCCATTGGAGGCCCTTAGAGGTACATCTGATCAAGGAGACAAAGAAAGTTCTGCAGATCTTCTTTGGAATGTCAGCTGGATCAGAATGCTCATGCAGGATGGGTTCTCATCTTCCCTCAGGGCTTGAAGAGCTGGAAGAGAGAGGAACAGAGGCCACGGTCAGTGGCCAGATTAAGGGAATGCAGGAAAGTCTCCTGCCAGGGCCAACCCAGCCGGCTATGGCATGGCCAGGAGGGAGCGGGAGGCAAGGGCTTCAGCCGGAAGGCGCAGGCCACGGATCCCCCATGTGTCCCTGAAAGCTCTCGGGGCTCTGTCCCCTCCACAGCCCCTGGTTCTCACAGAGAGCGGCGGCCTCCGCAGCCCGGGCACGGATTGCAGCGCTGGGGCCGGGATTTGCAGCTGCCCCCGGCGGTCCTGGCTGCCTCACTCACCCTCCCTGAGGACTTGGAGCTCCTCCTTCTGCCCCAGCATGAGCACTCCGGCCACCCCTGGAAACACAGAGCACGTGGCGGCCCCAGGCGGCACAGCTGCCCGACACGGGCGCTGCCAGCCCTACGGCCGCACGCCCTCTTCCCCGGGAAGGGCTCCTTTCGGCCCCTGCCCCACGCTGCCACCCGAGGGCACGGCTGTGAGAGGGCGGCGGCAGCGCCGAGGGCGGGCGGGGCTCCAGCGGTCCGGGCGCGGCTCCCGCTGCAGGGGCTGCAGCCAGGACGGGAGGCAGGGAGGGGCGCCGGGCTGGTGGCTCACCGATGAACCTGACGGCCGCCTCTCGTAGGGGCCTCTGTGGGCTCTGCAGGTGCGGCAGGGCCCAGCCCAGGTGCTCGGCCACTCGGCTCTTGTCCTGCAGAAGCTGCGGGGAGCGCCAGGAGGGAAGGCTCGGCGTGGGCTCTGCCGCTCGGCCGGGCGCTCCCTGCACCCAGCACCGGCCGAGCCAGCCCGCACGGCCCGGGCCAGGGAGCAGCGTGTGAGGCGCAGGCTGGCAGGCCCGGGAGCGGCGCTGGCCGGGGACACAGCTGCCAGCCCACCATACCGAGCACCTGGGGCAGGGGGCTTCTCCAGCCCGCGGCTGGGGCTCCTGGGCTGTCCTTACCAGGTGCTCGGCGAACTTCATCTGCCGCTTCTTCGCCAGCAGCTCCTCGAGATCCCTCCTCCTCGGGAAGCCAGGCTTCGCCACAGGCCTGGAGAGCAGCAGAGAGCCGCAGGTGGCAGCAGGGCCCAGGGCACGGCACCTGGCTCCCTGTGCCAAGGCCAGGGGAGGCTGGAGCCCGCCAGGCACCAGGGCAGGAGGCGGCCGAGCCCCCTGCCAGGGATGCGGCAGCATCACACCAAACCTCACCTTGGCCACCTGCAGGTTCTCATCGTGCCAGCGCAAGAATAGAGGGAGCAGGCTCTGGCTCACAATGGTGGTCAGAGGATTTTCCCTCTCTTCCACTATCAGCTCCATCACCTTGCTGAAGAGCTGAATGGAGAGCTGCTGCACGTGGCTGTTGTCCTGGAGAAAAGGAAAAGTCCTAAGCACCAACTTCTCCAGGCCCATGGGGGCAAAGGCCCAAAACTGCCCAAAAGGGCGCAAAGTTTCCAGGCAGCGTCCAGTGCCCTTGGCTGGGGGCACAGAGCCTTACGTCCTCAAAGTGGGGCAGGAGGGACTCAGCCAGCTTCAGGGCGGTGATGCTGGCTATCTGGAGGTCTGTGTCCTGGAGCGTATGCGTCAGCACAGAGAGGGTCATCTCGACCACCTCTGCATCTGCATCGGCCAGCTGCTCCACCAGCTGCGGATACAGGCCGCGTATTCCTCCGCCCTGTGTGCAAGACGAGGCTGTGCTGTGAAGCCGTGACTGGCCGCGGCACCAAGGGCTGCTTGGGGCACTCGGGCGGCTGAAGCGGGACTCGGGAGAGCTGGGAGCAGCTGCCTCTGCTGCCAAAGGCCAGCCAAGCCCAAAGGACTGCGCTCCCCAGCCCCACGCTGCCAGCGGGGCTTCGGCCACGGCCCCCTCCTCACCAGCGAGGGCTCCTTGCTGAGCACCACCAGGCCTCTGAGCGCAAGGCGCAGCCTGTCCCTGCACTCGCTCGGCAGGTGCCGGGATACCACCAACAGGGCACTGGGACCGTGGATACGCAAGTCCAGACACTCCAGGAGCTGAAAGGCACAGGAGGGCAGTGGCAGGCGAGCCGGCTGGCAGGAGCCCGGAGCCGCAGAGGGCTGGGCCCAGGCAGCAGCAGCGGGCGCGGGCAGCGTCCCAGGCGGCTGCAGCTAAGAGAGACCAGAGAGCTGGGAGGCAGCTGAGCCAGGCAGCGCTGGCCATCAGGCTCACCTCCACAAAGATGGCCAGGGCAGGCAGATCACAGCGTGGCTGCTTCCCGATGAGCAGGCTGAGCAGGTGCGAGGCCATGTGGGGACACAAGCGGGTCAAGGCACAGCGCATCTCCCTGGCAGGGGAAAAAGGCGCCAAAGGCCCTGAGCCAGGCAGGCAAACCTCTCCCTGGAGCGACTCACAGTGGTCTGCTCTTTCCCCAGCACTCTGCAAGGGGACACGGGCCCCTTGGGAGGCGGCTGCTGCTGGCCATCCTCCTCTCCCAGCCTTTTGCACCCTCCCTCGGTGACAAGGCCCTCTGGTGGGGAGTAGGGCATCTCACCTGGCCAGCAGACCCGCTGCACAGTGTGGGCTGTTGGCACAGAGCAGGCTGTCCCAGAGCTGCTTGTGCTCCAGAGCCACCAGCTTCTTGCCAAAGCCCCGCTGGGAGAGCAGAGCCTCAATGGTCTGCACTGCAAACCTGTGTGCCGAGCAAAGGCGCGGTCACTCTAGGAGCACTGGCCCTGGCCACAAGGACATGGGAAGGACAGGGCGACTGGCACCTGTTGGGCGCTCTGCAAAGGCCGTCTTCCTCCTGGCACGCTCTCCAGAAGCTCAGGCTCTCCACCTCCTCTGGCCTCTGCTCTGTGGTGATGAAAACTTGCAAGAGCAGAGCCACAAAGAGGTGTGGAGAATGAATGAGGATTGCATAGCGCCACTCGGGCATGCTTGCAATCCTCCGCAGCACCAGAGTTGCCTGCAAGAGACAAAGCACCCCGAGGCAGCGCTCAGTGCCGAGGTGTCCATGCAGCAGGGCCTGAGGGGAGATGCAGGGGGAGCAGCCGGCCTGCTGCTCCTAGGCCAGCTTTCAGCCCAGGCAGGGAGCTGCAGGCTGGGGAGAGCATGGAGAGCTTCTGAGAAGGCCACTTGGAGAGCCAGCATAGGCCAGCTCCAGAAACTCACAGCCAGGGCAAAGACGGCCTCGTTGTCCCCGCTGCAGACGAACCCGCCGTACGCTGGCAGCTCCTCTAGGGCAGAGAGCAGTGCTGGAAGCACCTCCTCCACAGCCACTTCTGAGGTGCCGATGGCCCTCCACATCAGCTCAGCAGCTCTGTGGGAGCAGAGCTGGGCATCAGTACCGTGCCCCGTGCAGCTGCGTGGGGCCGGGAGGTAGCATGGCAGCAGGCTTAGGAAACAGATGGGCCCAAGGGTCCCAGGGTTCTCCGCCTGTCTGGCAGACCCCTCTGGAAAGGCTGTGCAGGGCCAGGGGCCCTACAGGCCCATGAGCACCGAGCTCTCCAGGCAGTTGTGCCCCGTACCTGTCACACAGTGGGGCGCAGCGCAGGAGGCTCATCACCACCTGGGCAGGGTGCTCTTCAGTCAGGCTGAGAATGATCATCTGCAGCTCGGCGTCCACGGTGCTACAGGACGTGAGTCTCTGCAGGATGTTCCTCACCACAGCTTGCACCTGGAAGAAGGGATATGGGGAAGACTTGGAGTGCTGCCCAAGGGAGCCACTTTCTCTGCTTCACCCAAGAAGTTGTTGATTTCCCAGCTCACTGGGATGGGCCAGAGGGGGCCCAGTGGACATGGCTTGAGGGGCCACGTCATCCTGGAAGACCTTCAGCCCCGGCCCCAGGCTGCTTCCCTGCTGCGGAGAAGAAACACCCGTCAGGAAAAACTCCAGACTGGGCCCAGGACTCACTCTCAGCATGGGCATGGCCTCAGTCTCAGGGATGGCCTCGAGACAGGTGTTAGTGGCGGCCATGCCCTCCGTCAGGGCCATGTCAGCCTCTGCCCTGTCCTCGGACGTTTCCTCCTCAGAGGTGTCCATGAAGTCCGAGGACGCTGTGCTGGAAGCATCCTCTGCCTGCAGCTCGCTGGGCCTGGAGTCGGGCTCGGCCGTGCCCTCGGTGGTGCGGCCGCTGGTCTTTCTGCGCCGAAGGCGCAGGAACCTCCGCAGTGCCTGCAGCAGAAGGAAGGGCGGGAAGAGAGGCACGTTCCGTGGTCTGCTCCAAGCGTGGGGCTCGGCCCAGCAGTGCCAACAGACCCGGCCCAGGTGGGGACAGCCGCAGGTACCTGGGCTACTCTGCGGAAGCGGCCACGGGTGAGCTCCTGCTCTTGAGTCCCGTCCTTGGATGCATCTGCCAATGAGCGAGCGCAGCCAGAGCTGAGGGGCCGCAGGAGGGGCCGGAGAAGCCAGCCCAGCCCTGCATGCCCCCGGCAGGGACAGCGCCCCGGGTTCCCAGTGGACGGAGCACGGCCATCGGGGGGGCAGGCCCGGCCCCTGTCCCATCCGGTCCGTGGGCACGTCCACAGGGATGAGATGGGATGGGATGGGATGGGATGGGATGGGATGGGATGGGATGGGATGGGATGGGATGGGATGGGATGGGATGGGATGGGATGGGATGGGATGGGATGGGATGGGATGGGATGGGATGGGATGGGATGGGATGGGGCCAGGCTGGCTGCAGGTACCGGCGTTGCATCCAGCTTCTCCACTCACCATCCTGCAGCGGCTCCAACTGCTCGGGCTCTGCAGGCTGCTGCGCTGGGGCAGCTGCAGGGCCTTTGCTTTTCTTGCCCCGAAGCCCCTTGAACAGGTTGAGCAGTCTGCCTGCCATCTCGCTGTCTGACCTCGAGGGCACCTTGGAGACAGATGCCCCGTCAAAGGTCCGATTCAGCGAGTGTTGCAGTTGTGCCTTGCAGGCACCTGCAGCAGAGGGGCCTCAGGAAGGCTACAGGACAGCAAGTCCTCTATTCTGTTCTCCAGGGCTCCTGCCACAATGACAGGAGACTCCTGGCGAACAATGGGGGTCACCAGCTCCCACGGCCTGGCAACGAGGGCGCCGGCCGCAGCGATGGGAGATGCCTCGGAAAAACTCCGAGACACCGAATCCTGAGGCCAGGCCGTGAGGCCAGGCACAGGAGGAATGCCTCGGAAAAGCTCCGGGTCAACAACGGACGAGCCGGCTGTGTGGGGATGCCTCACAGAACCGCTCTGTCACGTCCTGCCCCGTCGCGTGCACCGAGCACTCTGGCGTGGCCGTGTCACTGCCAGCACCTAGGTCAGCGTGTGTCACAAAGGGCTGCTCTGACACTCTGTCCCTTTCGGTGACACGGTGAACATTCTGCACCGAGTCACAAAGGGACATGCTGCCACGTGCCCCGGGGCCACCCCCTCCCCACCCAAGGTGCCCCCGGTTGGAGGCAATTCCTTGCCCCGAGCGTCTAACACAGCCCTGGACACACCAAGACCCGCCAAGTGCCAAGGGAAGGGCTCTCCACGGTGCCCGGCTGGCACAGCCCAGCTCGGTGCCGGCCCTGGAGCAGAGCCGCTTCCAGCAAGCAAGAGGCAAACACGTCTTGCCAAGAGTTAAAACACACCAGAGAGGGGAGATGGCATGAATGTTGGCATAAAGGCCTTTGAATTCACAGCTCTCTGAGAGGCATTTGGGGCTCTCGGCTGGACAGAGATACCAGCTCTGTCCTGTGCTTAGAGGAGGGAACGCACCCTGCCGCTGGTGCTTGGCTTGTCTTCTTCTCTGGAGGCCCAGGCAGATGCCAAAGCTGCTCTTCACAGCCTTCTCCCTTCCCACACCCCTCTGCCAAGTGCAAGGGGCCACAAGGATGGAAAGGGGAGCAGGGAGCCAAAGGGAGACAGCTGCACCTACCTCACTGGCGGCTCCGGGGGAAGCACGTTGCTTGAGATGCAAGCCCCTCTCTTCCAAAGGCATTTCCCCAAATGCCTACAATTCCCGGGGAACACCAACACACACTTCAGAAACCCTGGCAAGGCTGAATTACTTCTGCACCTTGTAGCACAGGCACTGCAGCTCGAGCTCATCTTTCTTCTCCCAAGTCTTTTTCCTTGTGTCCCTTGTGGCACGCAGCCCCGGGCCCCCTAGAAACAAGAGCTGCCCGCTGTCTCTTCGAGTGTCTGATCGCCTGCCTGTGCTCACGGCAGCAAAACCAGGCTGTTCCCAGCCAGGGAGCGGAGCCCTGTTCCTGGCAGGAGGCTCTCATCAGCCCCTTCCCCACTGTGCACGCAGCACTTCTGCCTGCCTGCCTGCCCAGAAGAGCACAAGCTGGCCAGCTCTGGGCTCAGCACAGCCCAAACACAGGCACAGGAAGACACAGCGGCTCTTTTGCAGCCGTGCCCCAGACAGGTGGGAAGGGGACCCTGCCTCTGGTCTCGCTTGGTTGGCTTGCTGACAGAGGGTTTGACTCCCTCCCCACAGAGGAAATCAAGGGCAGGTGCGAGCAGAGCAACTTCTCGGGATCCAAGAGAGCCACCTCCCCAGCCCGTCTGACACTCAGTCCCAGACTGAGAAATTCTCACCTCTGACCAGGAGACAAAGGAGGGCTCCAAACACAGCCTAGGATCCAAACGGGTTTATTGAGGGAGGGGCATAGGGTCTAGGAAGGGTCGAGGTGAAGAGAGAGGCAGGGACACAACCGCACTCAAAGGGAGGCTGGTGGTGGAGCCCGGAACAGCGGTGGGGCCAGGGTTGAAACCATGGGGCTGGCAGCTTGGGGCCAGGATACAGGGAACCAATGAGGAGAGGGACCAGAGGAGGAGCCGAGGTGGAGTGATGAGGGGTACACCAATGGGAGTGGGGGAAGAGGGTGGTCTTGTAGTACAATCCAGTGGGGAAGGGAGGAACATGGAACATGCTAGAACTGGGGAGGGGGCCATGGCTGAGTGGCATTTAAACAGGAGTGTCGTCCCAAGGGATCCCTGCCCTATTTTCCTTGGGGTCCCCTCCCCCATCTCCCCCTTTTCCATTTATTACAAATGCTTTGCCCCTAGTCTTTTGAAGGGCTCTTTTCAAGCAAGCAATAGCTGTCAAATCAATCACAAGGATGATCACAATCCACAGGAGGCCTTTCAAGTTAGAAGCCATCTATTCGGGAACATCCCAATGTCCAAAAAGTTGGTCCAGCCAGTAGGCCGCCTTTTTCTCAGTTTCTATGTCCTTCACCTGATTTTGAAGTCCCTTGATGTTGCTTTGAATTGATGTGCTGAGGGAGGACAAGTTGAAAGAGCACAGTCCTTCCAAGTCCTCACACCCACGGTGGGGGGCGAGCAGCAGGAAATCGATTGCAGCTCGATTTTGCAGCATGGCGTGTCTGGTGGTCTCCTCATCCACCAATAGATCAGAAAATGCGGCAGATGTAGAACTGGCCTGCTTACTGAGCCAGCACCCCAGGTGAGAAAGCTCACCGAGGGCCTTGGCAGCAGCAACCCATGGTAGAAAAATGGATACCGTGACCCTCTTCCTTGTTCCCTAATTATAAATTTGGGTCAAATTCCTCAAAGGATCTCTTTTGGCAAGCAAATGTATTGTTCTGCTTCCAAGCATGCAAAATGGTGGAATTTGAGGTGAGGCTAGTCAGCTGGCCAAGGCTGCAGGGACCCCCTTTGATGTTGGAGGGGATTCCTGCCCACACCCTAGCACCACAGAAAAGAAACACTCCCCGTGGGAGCACTCTGGGGTACGCCAGGGACTGGGACGGTGTGGTGCTAGTCTAGTTGCACCTTTCAGCCACATTGTAGCATTTATCATCGGGCGAGACATCTTTGGGGATGTTACTCTAGGGTTCTGTTGTGAATTGCAAATCTGGTCTGGCCTTCTATTCAAAGGTAACACAGTAACTTGCTTTGGTGGAGCCCAGGAGGTCTAGCTCCTGGGGCTCCTGTGATGCATGTGGGAGAATCCTTCTCCACTCGTCCAGGTGTCCACAGGGTTGGGTTTCTTACCTATGTGCGGGTAATCATTTTGTGACGGGGGGATTCCCACCAGACACGTAGAGAGAGGATCGTCCACGCTTTCCATGGCCATGCAAAGGCTGTCTTGCTGTAGGGACTTTGCCAAGGTGACCCAAACGTTCTGCTTTGGCTGTGGTATGATCCAGCCCATGGTCACCTGGGTGATCATGAAGGCACAGGTGAAGGCGGCGGCTCTGGCGGTGCTGGCGCTGTTGTGGGGGTTTCCCGGGTTTGTTGTGAGGCGGTTCATGGTTTTCCCGCTCTCTGCTCACTCCGAGTGTGTTGAGGATTTTTTGCAGATTGAGGACTTTTTGAAGAACAGTGGCCATATTCAGCTGACGCACAATCCAGTCTGCTTGGGATAATGGACAATGGACACGTTCACAAACAATAATGGAAATATTCAGAAAATGGGGTCGGTATATCCTTGAAAAAGATCCAAGAAGAAGAGTCAACTGGACTCAGCAAGTCTGTCAGTGAGCTTGGGAAAGTGAGGAAAAAAGACAGTTCTTGGGTGGGACAGAAAACCACAGCCAGACGCGTGAAAAGTTAGATGATCCAATCAGCATCCGATCTTAGACGCGTGAACAGCTAGGCCTGGCCAATGATGTATTAGCTAGAGAGGTGTGGACAGTAGGGAATTGTTATAAATATAGTCTTTTTAGGGATAATAAATTTGGCTTCACTGGATGATATTGGTGTTGGTGTGATGTCCCTGAAGCTCCGCATCCCACACTTTTCCCCCACCAGGCCCCCTAGAAACAAGAGCTGCCCGCTGCATGTTCAAGTGTCTGAACGCCTGCCTGCGCTCACGGCAGCAAAACCAGGCTGTTCCCAGCCAGGGAGCGGAGCCCTGTTCCTGGCAGGAGGCTCTCATCAGCCCCTTCCCCAACTGTGCACGCAGCACTTCTGCCTGCCTGCCTGCCCAGAAGAGCACAAGCTGGCCGGCTCTGGGCTCAGCACAGCCCAAACACAGGCGCAGGAAGACACAGTGGCTCTTTTGCAGCCATGCCCCAGACAGGTGGGAAGGGGACCCTGCCTCTGGTCTCTCTTGGTTGGCTTGCTGACTGGCTCTGAGGCAGGGGCTGCCCGATTCCTGGCTTGTGGGGAGAGCAGAGCCGCCGGAACCGCGCCCACCGTGCAGACACTGCCTGACAGCGCTGCGGCCGCTGGGACGCTGGCACCCCCGAGTCTCAGCCACTCCGCTGGGGCCGCTGCTGTTTCATTTGCTTTAGGCACCCCCAAAGCTGATTGCCAGGCCACGATGGTCTCTGCTTCTGCCCTCTTCCTGTCCCTGTGTAGGGATGGAGCATTGCTGTGCTTTCAGGAAGCTCTTTGTGGAAACTTCCGGCATTGCAAGCTCCTTTGCCCTCAGAGGATGCTTGCCATGGAATCCCTCACGGCTGGCTTCAGAGCATACTCCGGCAGGCTCTTCTAAAACCCAGGGTCCTTGTCCCCTTCAGAGTGCTCAGCAGGACCTTTTTTTAACAGCACGCTGCTTTACAGCTGGAGCAGCGAGACAGGGAGCTTTGTTATAAAAAATGAACGAGGCCAGATCTCCGACAGCGATTGAAACAGGCTCTCGTTTATTTAAAAACCATTCGGTGGGAGCAGAGAATCTGGGATAAGCCCAGATCCTCATACAACAGCTCAAAAAGGGAACCAGAAAGGAACCAGAAGAACCCCAAGAAAAAGCCCCTAAAAGAAAAAAAGCTCCCAAAGAAAAAGCCCCACCCCAGGAACAGAAAACTCCCCTTTTTAGAACAAATTCCTGGCCCAGGAATGGTGGGTTTTTGGTTCCACGCACCCATTGGTGGAATTCGGGCGCTTTGATTGGTCCTTACCGGGGTTCGTTTTGGACCAGTCATTTCCCCAGGGCGTCGAGTCATTGGTTGATGCTCTGGCCCAGTCACTCTTTGAGTTGTCCACCTCCTACCCCCACCAAGTCCCGGACCCCTTTCCCTTCCCCCACAACAAACAACTCCCCAGCATTATTACAAACTCATAACAACTCCCCCCTCTAAAACTTTGATCGGGCTTTAGCCCGCATCAACCTCACTCAGTTTAATTCTTTGGCTTTTAAACAGTTTCTTTGAACAGTCTTTTCAACAGTTCATTTCAAACTGTTTTTAAACAGTTTCTTCTTCAATTGCATATAGTTGTCTCAGTCTTTGGTATCTCTTGTATATTTCCATGGCCGATCCTTCAGTTTTTGCTACGGAGTTGTCTTCTGTCTCTTGTTCCTGCAGCATTAAAATGTCAGAACAAATCCACTTCTCTTTCATAGGGCATTCTCCCAACAAGTTTTGTTTAAAATTTCCTTTCTTTTCGAATAGCTAATATGTTTTTCCGTCCTCTATGCAAGTTGTGATTGATGAAAAGTTGATAAAATTCGGACTCGGGTTAGTGTGAGATCTGAGGACGGCAGTCCGAGATTCTCCTGCATACAAAGGGTAGTAACACTTCTCGCATGGTTCTGTCCCTCCTCCCTTGATGATTATAAGTAGGAGGATACATAGGAATGGGGGTCCGGTACAAGCCACTCTCCCAATCATGTCTCCCCTCCGTAGAGGATCAGCAACTCTCTGTGGCAAGAGTGTAACTTGATCCGGTCTTGCCCCCCCCCCTCCCCTTTTCTCCTTTTCTTAATGTGTTACTCTTACCAGTTACCATGGCAGAAGTTCACTTTTTCCTTTTTGTATCAACTTCTTTCTTCTGTTCTTTTTAGGGCCAGATTGCTAGATGCATGGGAGAATGCTCTATCTCTTTTCTTGGATCTTCTGATCTGTAACAAGAGATACTAGAAATTAATTTTACGTCTTTACATTAAATATCAATTTCATTTAGATCAGATTAACAACTTTTCATTTAAACATTTATACAACAATTTTCAGAAATTATATTTTATGGGTCCTTTTACGATGTGTCCGAGGTCTCCTTAGACTTTGTTAAAGTTGGCGGTGGTTCCGCGGGTGCGGAAATTGGCCCTTTCACTCGGGTTATATGTGTCCACCCTCGTTCTTGTGTCCGTATAGCAGTTTCAGTGGTCAATAGTACTTGAAAAGGGCCTTCCCATCTTGGGACTAAGGGTTGTTCTTTCCAAGTTCTGATTAACACCCAGTCACCAGGTTGAAGTTTATGTAGTTTGAAATCAATAGGCGTAGCTTGAGAAAGATATCCTTTTGCTCTTAGTTCTTCTAAAGTATTGGTGATAGTCTTTATATATTTTCTCGTGCTCACCTCTCCTTCCTCATATGTTCCTGCATGTCCTAGGGTTGTTAAAAACGGTAGCCCAAACATCATTTCATATGGGGAAACTCCTACATCTGCTCTCGGTCTCGTTCTTATTCTCAATAAAGCTAAAGGGAGACATTTTAACCAATTCATTTTTCTTTCCTCTGTTAATATGGTAAGCGTATTCTTAAGACTTTGATTCATTCGTTCTACTCTTCCAGAACTTTGGGGTCTCCAGGGTGTATGAAATTTCCATGTGATGTTTAGGGCTTCTACGAGCTGTTGTATTATTCTAGCTGTGAAATGAGGCCCTCTATCTGAATCGATGGTATTTATGATTCCGTATCGGGGTATGATTTGCTCCAATAGGATCTTGCTTACAGTTTCTGCAGTTTCTCTTGTAGTTGGAAATGCTTCCACCCAGTGGGTCAAGTGGTCTATTATTACTAATAGATACTTATATCTCTGCACCTGTGGTAGTTCTGTAAAATCTATTTGGACACTTTGAAATGGTCTTTTTGCTAGTTCTCTTCCCCCTTGAGGTGGTTTTCTCATCACTTTTCTATTTATTCTTTGACAAATCATGCAGTTTCTAGTTAGCATTTTTGCAATTTCCCATACCCTAATACATACATAGGTCCTCATAAAATGGTCATGCAATGCTTGGGTCCCCCAATCAGTTGATGCATGCAGGTCTTCCATTATCTTTTTGGTGAGTGCTTTGTTTAGTACTGTTCTCCCATCTGGCATTTCCCATTTTCCTGTTTCTTTTTGCGTTGCACCATGTTTTTGTAGTTCTTCTAGTTCTTTTTCATCAAATATAGGAATTTCCGCAATTTCTTTATCTTCTTCTTTCCCATCTCCTGTTTCATTTAACTTAAAGATCTTTTCTGACTCCTCTAGAGCAGCCCGTTTTGCTGCAAGATCAGCTAAATTATTCCCTTTTATCTCTCTAGTTTCCCCTCTTTGATGTCCTTTTACATGGACGATGGCAATTTCCTTTGGTCCTTTCAAGGCTTCGAAAACTGCCTTTATGAGGCCTTCGTGAATCAAAGTTTTTCCTTTTGTATTAATAAACCCTCTTTCCGCCCAGATTTTGCCAAAGGTGTGGACTACCCCATAAGCATATTTGGAGTCAGTATAGATTGTTCCACTTTTCTTTTCAAGCCATTTTAGTCCTTTTAATAGTGCATAGATTTCACAACACTGAGCAGACCAATTTACAGGTAATTTTCCTTGTTCTATAATCGCCATCGTACGTCCATTTACTACAGCATACCCTGATGCTCGCTTCCCGTCTACTACTCGAGACGATCCATCTACAAACAGCATTTCACCTTCCAGCAATGGTTGCTCTAGTAAGTCCTCTCTTACTTTTATTTGCATGTCTATAGTCTCGAGGCAGTGATGTTCTAGTTCTTCCTTTGGTTCTCCGTATAAAAATTGGGCAGGCTTTTGTATCTTTGTGGTGGATAGTTCTATATTCTCACTGTTACTTAAAATCAGTTCATATTTTAACAGTCTGCTATCGGAAATCCACTGGCATGCTCGTTTGTTTAATATGCTTTTCAAATCGTGGGGTGTATACACTTTTATTTTGTTGCCTAAGGTTAACTTGTAGCCGCCTTCTACGAGAATTACTGTTGCGGCTACTGCTTGCAGACATGTAGGCCAACCTCTGACAACTGGGTCAAGTAATTTTGAAATATAAGCAATAGGCTTCCGTACTCCACACCAGTCCTGTGTTATGCCTCCATAAGCTATTCCATCCTCAACATTAACAAACAGTTCAAAGAATCTATTTAAGTCTGGCAGGCTTAAAACTGGAGCATTCGCTATTTTTTCTTTTAATTCTTCTAATTTCTCGTCATCATCTTTATTCCAATTGATAGGTACATCTCCAACTAATTTATTGTATAGAAATTTGACTAATTTTGTATGACCATCAATCCACAACTTACAGTATCCAACCAGTCCCAATAATTTCCTTACATCGGTTTTTGGTTTTGGTGCTGGTAACGAGAGTATTCCTTGAATCCGGTCAGCATCCAATTTCTTGTAACCTTTTCCAATTAAGTGTCCCAAATACTTTACTTCAGGTTCCACAAATTGTAATTTTCTTTTTGATTCTTTTAGCCCTTTCTCACCTAGGAAGTTCAACAAGTTAACTGTTGTTTTCTGTACTTCCTCTTTTTGTTCTCCAGAAATTAATAAATCATCTACATATTGCAGAACTTGAGAATTACCTTCTGGTTTAAATTGTTTCATTATTTCTTCTAAAGTCTGTCCAAACAAATTAGGTGACTCTGTGAACCCTTGTGGCAACCTTGTCCATTGTAATTGTTGTTTCCTCCGCATCTCCTCGTCTTCCCATTCGAACGCAAACCATTTCCTGCTTTCTCTCTCTAGTGGACATGACCAAAATGCATCCTTCAAGTCTCCCGCACTGAAGCACGCATGGCTTGCTGGTACTTTACTCAGTAGGTTATATGGGTTGGCAACTACGGGATATCTTGTGACCGTCTCCTTGTTTACTTCTTGTAGATCTTGAACTAAACGGTATGTGCCATCCGGTTTCTTGATTGGTAATATGGGTGTGTTGTGTGGTGACATACATGGTTCTAATCTACCTTCCTTTATCAGATCTTTTATAACTGGTTTCAGTCCTTGTTTTCCCTCTACCGAAATTGGGTATTGTTTGACTCTGATTGGAGGAAGGTTCGGTTTCATTTTAATGTCAATAGGTGGAATGTCTAGCAACCCATGTCCTCCTTCCTCTGCCCACACATTCGAATTAATTCCTCTCTCATCTTCTTCTTTTAATACCATCATTTTTGCTATCACACACTTTCCTTCGGGTACCACTCCTATCTTTAGCTGCACCTGTAAGTCCCGGCCTAGAAGATTCGAATCAAGTTCTGGCATATATAGAAAATCAGTACAGCCTTCTCTAAAACTTCCTTTTATGGTTACATCCTCTATGACGGGCACTTCGAGAGGGTTATTTTCAGCACCTCTAACTTTACAAGTCTTATTACTTAGCTTGCATCCTTTTGGTATTTTTGACACACTTGATCTATCTGCTCCAGTGTCTACCAAAAATTCAATCTCTTCGCTCTGAGGGCCAATTTCCAAGTTTACCAGGGGCTCTTTTTGATGACCTATTCCATGCCTCAGAGCACAGAGCCCCCGACACCCCTAATCGTCTCCTCTTAGTTTCCTTTCTAATGTATCTTGTTCTTGAGACATAGCATCATCTATCTTTCTTTTTTTTTGCAAAAATTTCTGGTATGTCCTTTTTCTTCACAATAAAAACATATAACCTCTGCCCATGGTGGTCTCCCTTCTATCCACTGCGTTCTACTGTCCTTATTATATCCAGGGTTTCCAATAAATGGTCCTCTTGGTCCAAGATATTTATCCTTTCCCTCTTTAGGTGTCTCCATGTCTCCAAATTTTCCATTTTCTCTTGTTCTAGCCCCTCTAAGCTCACTTCTCCTAGGTCCATTATAATTGTTTCCTTCTCCTCCCACTGATCCATCGTTTCCAAATCCCGCACTCTCCCTTGCCACTGCCACCATGATTTTTGCCTTTGTCCTTGTCTTCTCTTCATCTCTCCTTAAATATACTTTCTGTGCCTCTCTTAATCATTCATTCATTCCCTTCTCTTGCCAATCATCTATCTTTTCTAGCTTTCTTCTTATATCAACCCATGCCCTTGTAACAAATTGTATCTTAACTAACACCTGTCCCTCTGGACTGTCTGGGTCTACACTTGAATATAAATGGAAATTCCTTTTCAACCTTTCCAACCAGGCACTTGGTGACTCTTCTTTTTCCTGTTGACTGTCAAAAGCTAATCTAGCGTTATTTGTTCTTGGTACTGCCTCCCGCATTCCTCTGATTATTAATGTTCTTTATTGTCTCATGTTTGTTCTTCCTTCCTCCTCGTTTGGATCCCAGTCTGGTACGTTAAGTGGCATTTTATCTTCCCCCCTAGGACCCCCTCGATTTTCTCTTTCCCATATTCTCATGCCTGCTGCTCTAATCATTTGTATTTCTTCCGAGGAAAAGAATATATCCATAATTGAATTTAGCTCCCCCCACATATAAATATTAGGTCACAAGAACTAATCCAATTGCTGGGAGATACCTATGGGGTCTTCCAATAGGGGTTTGATCTCTTTCCTAAAGTTTCTGACTTCCGAGGCAGTCAATGGTGCACTCACAAACCCTATACCTCCCCTAGCTCCACCCATAGGTACTTCCCTTAGAGGAAATAATTTTTCAGTCTTCTCTGGATTTTCCTTCATTCTCCTTGTTTGGAATCTAGTATTGTATGGATGACCCACTCCTTGTTTGTCAGGTTCATTTATTTTATTTTCCTCCTTATTTCTACAACAGCAGGCTGTTTCTGTTATTAATTGTTTCTCCTCTGTTTGGTCTTTAGGTTGTTGAAGTACATGGGGTATATAAAGGGGAGTACTACAAATGGGATTTTGAGAGGTTGGTGGAAATATAGGGGAAAAATAAAAAGCAGGATTTTGGAAGGTTTTAGGAATTATAATTGATGTCGGAGTATCTTGAGTAATATTTGTAGAATTTGATGCACTTGGCGGAATTAAAGATGAATTGGAGTGCTCAGGCTCAGGTGTTACTGTGTAGGGAGAGGACATAGAGGAGAATGTATCTACAATATGATGTTCTTTATTTGAGGAGGGAGGTGATTTTTCTGTAGTTGTTCTTATATCGTGCCTCAGCCTTTTCTCCATGGTTGGTATTGTAGGATATAAGTCTGGAGGAGGAGGTGGTGGTAAATCGTTTATAGGCGACATTAAGGGAGGAGGAGGTAATGGGAGGTATTCCATTGGATCTGGAGGGGGAGGAGGAGGAAGATGATCTAATGGATCCCACCTCTTTTCTGGTAATTTGCTAACTTCTTTTTCACCTTCTTTAGAGACTTTATACACTTTTATCTCTCCTTCTTGTTTTTCTCTTTCCATCCAACATCTAGCGTACTTAATTTCTTGTTGGCATGGATCTATTCTGGTATTAACATATCTGTTTAAAGCTGCACATAACCATTTTTCCTCTGTGCCATACCATGCCCAATATACCGGACCTTCTGCAATACTCTCGCTAGGCCATATTTCAGTACAATATCTTATCATTTGGATTCTATTTAACTCTTTTAATTCTTCCCTATTATCCCAACTGTCTAACATCCATCCTAACGGACTATTAGGTGGTATGTTTTTAAAAGTTTGATTTTCTTCCCCTTTCTTAACAACTCTCTTTCCAGCACACTGTCCCATTTTCTTTATAGTTTAACTGTATCTCTTCTCAGTGTACTTTGAAAAAAAAAAAAAAACACCACAACCCTACTCCTCGAAGCTTAGCTGTATCTCTTCTCACTGTACTTTGTAACAAACAACTCAACCCTACTCCTTAAAGCTGTTAAATATTGTTAAATGTAAGAAAACACCAAGCGTGGGAATGGGAATTAAGCTAACGGATTTTATAAAAATAAAATAGAATAAATATTGCGAGTGTGGGAATCAAAGTATAAATGGCGGGTTTAATAGAAATAAAATAAAATATAGTATCTTATGGTGGGAATTGAAATAAAGATGGCGGAGTCTATAAAACTAAAATAAAATAAATATGGCAATTCAAATATATCAGATAAATTGATAAATGACAACGTAGCGTGGGAATTGGAATAAAAATGGCCGATTTTATGGGAATGAAATAAAATAAATATGGCGACTTAGTGTGGGAATCAAAATAAATAATTATGGTTAATCGACTATAATAATAGAAAAGGGGAAATTAAAATGGCGGAACGTGGGAACCGAAACAAAGGTGGCAAATATAAATTAATAAATAGAAATAAATGAACGTAGGGATTGCAAATAAAATTACCAATTTTGGGGAGATTAACTGTTTTTAAATCTGGAAAGGATTAGAAGAAGTATAACAACTGCACTGTAATAACACAGGAATACTCAATTATAGAAATAAACTTCTCCGTTCTAAAAGAATCAAATATCCAAACTTATGAAATACAGATATTTCAGCTAATAATTCAAATAAACTGGCAATTAAAATTTTGGCTACTTCTTCTTCAAACTACTACACAATATAAACTTAAAATGGCTGACACCCAGCCTTCACACTTAAACACAACCTTCACCACTCGGCTCACACCCACGACACAGTATGAACTTAAAATGGCTGACACCCAGCCTTCACACTTAGGCACAACCTTAAAAATCAGCTTGGGAGTTGTCTGGGGACTTTTGGCTAGCCCTCACCCCAGAACCTCACTCCTTATATATATCTATTTCCAACACAATTTAAACACATTAAAAAAAATATTTTCCCTAACTTTAGACCAGTTCTCACCTCCTCTCCAGTCCTAGTGACTGGAAAGGCCCTTCCACAGCTGGTGGCCCACCTCCCCCCTGTGGGTCACCACTCCTGGGAAGAAATTTTCAGCTACCCCTACGACCCTCTTCAGCTAGGATCCTAGCTCGGGGCAGCCTACTTCCTCCTATGACCCCCTTCGACTGGGGTCCTAGTTCGGAGGGACCCTACTCCCCCTAGGTGGGGCACCCTCCCCCTCCCCGGCCTCGAAGAAGGGGCACTCCCCCGCACGGTGGCTGCTTTAAACTGCAGTCTCCGTGTGGGACTATTTTCTCCCACACCTAAGGTCCTAGTTCCTCAGGGGTCAAACTCCTCTCAGTCTGCCTCTGAGGAACAGCCCTCCAGATGGTTTTAGCGAGTGGGCAGAGGCCCCCCCCACTGGGCAAGTCCGCCTCACTAACCCCCACCCAGACACCCCTATGACCCTCTTTTGCTGGGGTCCTAGTTCAGAGTGCCGGGCATGCCCCCCTCTATGACCCCCTTCAACTGGGGTCCTAGTTCAAGGGGAGCTATTCGGGCCACTGACTAAAACCACCCCTAGGAGCCTCCCTCGCTCCCTCTCGGAGGGCTTACCCCTTTTTCAGCTGTTGCTGTTCCCTCCGACCTCGGGAGTCAGCGCGTTCCCCTCCTCGGTCCGACGTAGTCCAAGATCCGGGCAGCCGAAAAATGCGGCTGGACGCGTCTTCTCGGGCCCCGGGCTACCCCGGACCGCCTCAGGGTAGTGGCTGCTCCCGGGCGAGCCCCCAAAATGTTATAAAAAATGAACGAGGCCAGATCTCAGCGATTGAAACAGGCTCTCGTTTATTTAAAAACCAGTCGGTGGGAGCAGAGAATCTGGGATAAGCCCAGATCCTCATACAACAGCTCAAAAAGGGAACCAGAAAGGAACCAGAAGAACCCCAAGAAAAAGCCCCTAAAAGAAAAAAAGCTCCCAAAGAAAAAGCCCCACCCCAGGAACAGAAAACTCCCCTTTTTAGAACAAATTCCTGGCCCAGGAATGGTGGGTTTTTGGTTCCACGCACCCATTGGTGGAATTCGGGCGCTTTGATTGGTCCTTACCGGGGTTCGTTTTGGACCAGTCATTTCCCCAGGGCGTCGAGTCATTGGTTGATGCTCTGGCCCAGTCACTCTTTGAGTTGTCCACCTCCTACCCCCACCAAGTCCCGGACCCCTTTCCCTTCGCCCACAGCAAACAACTCCCCAGCATTATTACAAACCCGTAATAGCTTTGCAGCCTGAGCTGCCCTTCTTCCTCTCTGTCCGTGCACAGAACAGAGCGGGAAGGAGAAGGGCAGCAGGGCCCTGTGTGTCCTGGGGCTCAGGTTTTTGCGCCGCTTCAGCTCCACAGAGACGGGGGTAAAGTGAAAAACCAAACTGTTTATTAAGGGAAAGCGAAGCCAAGGGGTGAGCGGGGAGGCAAAAAAGGGGATGAGCAGGGCCTGAGGGCTGCAGGGAGGGAGCTGCCATCAGGGAGAGACATGGCAGGAGCTGCTGAAACTTCTCACAGGCTCAGCTCTGAGCAGCCACAGCTGTGCCTGGAGCTCCCCTGCTCTGCAGGGGGTCCCATCTTGCATGGGAACTGGAAATCGCCATTGGAGGCCCTTAGAGGTACATCTGATCAAGGAGACAAAGAAAGTTCTGCAGATCTTCTTTGGAATGTCAGCTGGATCAGAATGCTCATGCAGGATGGGTTCTCATCTTCCCTCAGGGCTTGAAGAGCTGGAAGAGAGAGGAACAGAGGCCACGGTCAGTGGCCAGATTAAGGGAATGCAGGAAAGTCTCCTGCCAGGGCCAACCCAGCCGGCTATGGCATGGCCAGGAGGGAGCGGGAGGCAAGGGCTTCAGCCGGAAGGCGCAGGCCACGGATCCCCCATGTGTCCCTGAAAGCTCTCGGGGCTCTGTCCCCTCCACAGCCCCTGGTTTTCACAGAGAGCGGAGGCCTCCGCAGCCCGGGCACGGATTGCAGCGCTGGGGCCGGGATTTGCAGCTGCCCCCGGCGGTCCTGGCTGCCTCACTCACCCTCCCTGAGGACTTGGAGCTCCTCCTTCTGCCCCAGCATGAGCACTCCGGCCACCCCTGGAAACACAGAGCACGTGGCGGCCCCAGGCGGCACAGCTGCCCGACACGGGCGCTGCCAGCCCTACGGCCGCACGCCCTCTTCCCCGGGAAGGGCTCCTTTTGGCCCCTGCCCCACGCTGCCACCCGAGGGCACGGCTGCGAGAGGGCGGCGGCAGCGCCGAGGGCGGGCGGAGCTCCAGCGGTCCGGGCTGGGCTCCCGCTGCAGGGACTGCAGCCGGGCCGGGAGGCAGGGAGGGGCGCCGGGCTGGTGGCTCACCGATGAACCTGACGGCCGCCTCTCGTAGGGGCCTCTGTGGGCTCTGCAGGTGCGGCAGGGCCCAGCCCAGGTGCTCGGCCACTCGGCTCTCGTCCTGCAGAAGCTGCGGGGAGCGCCAGGAGGGAAGGCTCGGCGTGGGCTCTGCCGCTCGGCCGGGCGCTCCCCGCACCCAGCACTGGCCGAGCCAGCCCGCACGGCCCGGGCCAGGGAGCAGCGTGTGAGGCGCAGGCTGGCGGGCCCGGGAGCGGCGCTGGCCGGGGACACAGCTGCCAGCCCCCCATACTGAGCAGCTGGGGAAGGGGGCTTCTCCAGCCCGCGGCTGGGGCTCCTGGGCTGTCCTTACCAGGTGCTCGGCGAACTTCATCCGCCGCTTCTTCGCCAGCAGCTCCTCGAGATCCCTCCTCCTCAGGAAGCAGGGCTTCGCCACAGGCCTGGAGAGCAGCAGAGAGCCGCAGGTGGCAGCAGGGCCCAGGGCACGGCACCTGGCTCCCTGTGCCAAGGCCAGGGGAGGCTGGAGCCCGCCAGGCACCAGGGCAGGAGGCGTCCGAGCCCCCTGCCAGGGATGCGGCAGCATCACACCAAACCTCACCTTGGCCACCTGCAGGTTCTCATCGTGCCAGCGCAAGAATAGAGGGAGCAGGCTCTGGCTCACAATGGTGGTCAGAGGATTTTCCCTCTCTTCCACTATCAGCTCCATCACCTTGCTGAAGAGCTGAATGGAGAGCTGCTGCACGTGGCTGTTGTCCTGGAGAAAAGGAAAAGTCCTAAGCACCAACTTCTCCAGGCCCATGGGGGCAAAGGCCCAAAACTGCCCAAAAGGGCGCAAAGTTTCCAGGCAGCGTCCAGTGCCCTTGGCTGGGGGCACAGAGCCTTACGTCCTCAAAGTGGGGCAGGAGGGACTCAGCCAGCTTCAGGGCGGTGATGCTGGCTATCTGGAGGTCTGTGTCCTGGAGCGTATGCGTCAGCACAGAGAGGGTCATCTCGACCACCTCTGCATCTGCATCAGCCAGCTGCTCCACCAGCTGCGGATACAGGCCGCGTATTCCTCCGCCCTGTGTGCAAGACGAGGCTGTGCTGTGAAGCCGTGACTGGCCGCGGCACCAAGGGCTGCTTGGGGCACTCGGGCGGCTGAAGCGGGACTCGGGAGAGCTGGGAGCAGCTGCCTCTGCTGCCAAAGGCCAGCCAAGCCCAAAGGACTGCGCTCCCCAGCCCCACGCTGCCAGCGGGGCTTCGGCCACGGCCCCCTCCTCACCAGCGAGGGCTCCTTGCTGAGCACCACCAGGCCTCTGAGCGCAAGGCGCAGCCTGTCCCTGCACTCGCTCGGCAGGTGCCGGGATACCACCAACAGGGCACTGGGACCGTGGATACGCAAGTCCAGACACTCCAGGAGCTGAAAGGCACAGGAGGGCAGTGGCAGGCGAGCCGGCCGGCAGGAGCCCGGAGCCGCAGAGGGCTGGGCCCAGGCAGCAGCAGCGGGCGCGGGCAGCGTCCCAGGCGGCTGCAGCTAAGAGAGACCAGAGAGCTGGGAGGCAGCTGAGCCAGGCAGCGCTGGCCATCAGGCTCACCTCCACAAAGATGGCCAGGGCAGGCAGATCACAGCGTGGCTGCTTCCCGATGAGCAGGCTGAGCAGGTGCGAGGCCATGTGGGGACACAAGGGGGTCAAGGCACAGCGCATCTCCCTGGCAGGGGAAAAAGGCGCCAAAGGCCCTGAGCCAGGCAGGCAAACCTCTCCCTGGAGCGACTCACAGTGGTCCGCTCTTTCCCCAGCACTCTGCAAGGGGACACGGGCCCCTTGGGAGGCGGCTGCTGCTGGCCATCCTCCTCTCCCAGCCTTTTGCACCCTCCCTCGGTGACAAGGCCCTCTGGTGGGGAGTAGGGCATCTCACCTGGCCAGCAGACCCGCTGCACAGTGTGGGCTGTTGGCACAGAGCAGGCTGTCCCAGAGCTGCTTGTGCTCCAGAGCCACCAGCTTCTTGCCAAAGCCCCGCTGGGAGAGCAGAGCCTCAATGGTCTGCACTGCAAACCTGTGTGCCGAGCAAAGGCGCGGTCACTCTAGGAGCACTGGCCCTGGCCACAAGGACATGGGAAGGACAGGGCGACTGGCACCTGTTGGGCGCTCTGCAAAGGCCGTCTTCCTCCTGGCACGCTCTCCAGAAGCTCAGGCTCTCCACCTCCTCTGGCCTCTGCTCTGTGGTGATGAAAACTTGCAAGAGCAGAGCCACAAAGAGGTGTGGAGAATGAATGAGGATTGCATAGCGCCACTCGGGCATGCTTGCAATCCTCCGCAGCACCAGAGTTGCCTGCAAGAGACAAAGCACCCCGAGGCAGTGCTCAGTGCCGAGGTGTCCATGCAGCAGGGCCTGAGGGGAGATGCAGGGGGAGCAGCCGGCCTGCTGCTCCTAGGCCAGCTTTCAGCCCAGGCAGGGAGCTGCAGGCTGGGGAGAGCATGGAGAGCTTCTGAGAAGGCCACTTGGAGAGCCAGCATAGGCCAGCTCCAGAAACTCACAGCCAGGGCAAAGACGGCCTCGTTGTCCCCGCTGCAGACGAACCCGCCGTACGCTGGCAGCTCCTCTAGGGCAGAGAGCAGTGCTGGAAGCACCTCCTCCACAGCCACTTCTGAGGTGCCGATGGCCCTCCACATCAGCTCAGCAGCTCTGTGGGAGCAGAGCTGGGCATCAGTACCGTGCCCCGTGCAGCTGCGTGGGGCCGGGAGGTAGCATGGCAGCAGGCTTAGGAAACAGATGGGCCCAAGGGTCCCAGGGTTCTCCGCCTGTCTGGCAGACCCCTCTGGAAAGGCTGTGCAGGGCCAGGGGCCCTACAGGCCCATGAGCACCGAGCTCTCCAGGCAGTTGTGCCCCGTACCTGTCACACAGTGGGGCGCAGCGCAGGAGGCTCATCACCACCTGGGCAGGGTGCTCTTCAGTCAGGCTGAGAATGATCATCTGCAGCTCGGCGTCCACGGTGCTACAGGACGTGAGTCTCTGCAGGATGTTCCTCACCACAGCTTGCACCTGGAAGAAGGGATATGGGGAAGACTTGGAGTGCTGCCCAAGGGAGCCACTTTCTCTGATTCACCCAAGAAGTTGTTGATTTCCCAGCTCACTGGGATGGGCCAGAGGGGGCCCAGTGGACATGGCTTGAGGGGCCACGTCATCCTGGGAGGCCTTCAGTCCCGGCCCCAGGCTGCTTCCCTGCTGCGGAGAAGAAACACCCGTCAGGAAAAACTCCAGACTGGGCCCAGGACTCACTCTCAGCATGGGCATGGCCTTAGTCTCAGGGATGGCCTCGAGACAGGTGTTAGTGGCGGCCATGCCCTCCGTCAGGGCCATGTCAGCCTCTGCCCTGTCCTCGGACGTTTCCTCCTCAGAGGTGTCCATGAAGTCCGAGGACGCTGTGCTGGAAGCATCCTCTGCCTGCAGCTCGCTGGGCCTGGAGTCGGGCTCGGCCGTGCCCTCGGTGGTGCGGCCGCTGGTCTTTCTGCGCCGAAGGCGCAGGAACCTCCGCAGTGCCTGCAGCAGAAGGAAGGGCGGGAAGAGAGGCACGTTCCGTGGTCTGCTCCAAGCGTGGGGCTCGGCCCAGCAGTGCCAACAGGCCCGGCCACGGTGGGGACAGCCGCAGGTACCTGGGCTACTCTGCGGAAGCGGCCACGGGTGAGCTCCTGCTCTTGAGTCCCGTCCTTGGATGCATCTGCCAATGAGCGAGCGCAGCCAGAGCTGAGGGGCCGCAGGAGAGGCCGGAGAAGCCAGCCCAGCCCTGCATGTCCCCGGCAGGGACAGCGCCCCGGGTTCCCAGTGGACGGAGCAGGCCATCGGGGGGGCAGGCCCGGCCCCTGTCCCATCCGGTCCGTGGGCACATCCACAGGGATGGGATGGGATGGGATGGGATGGGATGGGATGGGATGGGATGGGATGGGATGGGATGGGATGGGATGGGATGGGATGGGATGGGATGGGGCCAGGCTGGCTGCAGGTACCGGCGTTGCATCCAGCTCCTCCACTCACCATCCTGCAGCGGCTCCAACTGCTCGGGCTCTGCAGGCTGCTGCGCTGGGGCAGCTGCAGGGCCTTTGCTTTTCTTGCCCCGAAGCCCCTTGAACAGGCTGAGCAGTCTGCCTGCCATCTCGCTGTCTGACCTCGAGGGCACCTTGGAGACAGATGCCCCGTCAAAGGTCCGATTCAGCGAGTGTTGCAGTTGTGCCTTGCAGGCACCTGCAGCAGAGGGGCCTCAAGAAGGCTACAGGACAGCAAGTCCTCTATTCTGTTCTCCAGGGCTCCTGCCACAATGACAGGAGACTCCTGGCGAACAATGGGGGTCACCAGCTCCCACGGCCTGGCAACGAGGGCGCCGGCCGCAGCGATGGGAGATGCCTCGGAAAAACTCCGAGACACCGAATCCTGAGGCCAGGCCGTGAGGCCAGGCACAGGAGGAATGCCTCGGAAAAGCTCCGGGTCAACAACGGACGAGCCGGCTGTGTGGGGATGCCTCACAGAACCGCTCTGTCACGTCCTGCCCCGTCGCGTGCACCGAGCACTCTGGCGTGGCCGTGTCACTGCCAGCACCTAGGTCAGCGTGTGTCACAAAGGGCTGCTCTGACACTCTGTTCCTTTTCGGTGACACGGTGAACATTCTGCACCGAGTCACAAAGGGACATGCTGCCACGTGCCCCGGGGCCACCCCCTCCCCACCCAAGGTGCCCCCGGTTGGAGGCAATTCCTTGCCCCGAGCGTCTAACACAGCCCTGGACACACCAAGACCCGCCAAGTGCCAAGGGAAGGGCTCTCCACGGTGCCCGGCTGGCACAGCCCAGCTCGGTGCCGGCCCTGGAGCAGAGCCGCTTCCAGCAAGCAAGAGGCAAACACGTCTTGCCAAGAGTTAAAACACACCAGAGAGGGGAGATGGCATGAATGTTGGCATAAAGGCCTTTGAATTCACAGCTCTCTGAGAGGCATTTGGGGCTCTCGGCTGGACAGAGATACCAGCTCTGTCCTGTGCTTAGAGGAGGGAACGCACCCTGCCGCTGGTGCTTGGCTTGTCTTCTTCTCTGGAGGCCCAGGCAGATGCCAAAGCTGCTCTTCACAGCCTTCTCCCTTCCCACACCCCTCTGCCAAGTGCAAGGGGCCACAAGGATGGAAAGGGGAGCAGGGAGCCAAAGGGAGACAGCTGCACCTACCTCACTGGCGGCTCCGGGGGAAGCACGTTGCTTGAGATGCAAGCCCCTCTCTTCCAAAGGCATTTCCCCAAATGCCTACAATTCCCGGGGAGCACCAACACACACTTCAGAAACCCTGGCAAGGCTGAATTACTTCTGCACCTTGTAGCACAGGCACTGCAGCTCGAGCTCATCTTTCTTCTCCCAAGTCTTTTTCCTTGTGTCCCTTGTGGCACGCAGCCCCGGGCCCCCTAGAAACAAGAGCTGCCCGCTGTCTCTTCGAGTGTCTGATCGCCTGCCTGTGCTCACGGCAGCAAAACCAGGCTGTTCCCAGCCAGGGAGCGGAGCCCTGTTCCTGGCAGGAGGCTCTCATCAGCCCCTTCCCCACTGTGCACGCAGCACTTCTGCCTGCCTGCCTGCCCAGAAGAGCACAAGCTGGCCAGCTCTGGGCTCAGCACAGCCCAAACACAGGCGCAGGAAGACACAGCGGCTCTTTTGCAGCCGTGCCCCAGACAGGTGGGAAGGGGACCCATCCTCTGGTCTCGCTTGGTTGGCTTGCTGACAGAGGGTTTGACTCCCTCCCCACAGAGGAAATCAAGGGCAGGTGCGAGCAGAGCAACTTCTCGGGATCCAAGAGAGCCACCTCCCCAGCCCATCTGACACTCAGTCCCAGACTGAGAAATTCTCACCTCCAACCAGGAGACAAAGGAGGGCTCCAAACACAGCCTAGGATCCAAACGGGTTTATTGAGGGAGGGGCATAGGGTCTAGGAAGGGTCGAGGTGAAGAGAGAGGCAGGGACACAACCGCACTCAAAGGGAGGCTGGTGGTGGAGCCCGGAACAGCGGTAGGGCCAGGGTTGAAACCATGGGGCTGGCAGCTTGGGGCCAGGATACAGGGAACCAATGAGGAGAGGGACCAGAGGAGGAGCCGAGGTGGAGTGATGAGGGGTACACCAATGGGAGTGGGGGAAGAGGGTGGTCTTGTAGTACAATCCAGTGGGGAAGGGAGGAACATGGAACATGCTAGAACTGGGGAGGGGGCCATGGCTGAGTGGCATTTAAACAGGAGTGTCCTCCCAAGGCATCCCTGCCCTATTTTCCTTGGGGTCCCCTCCCCCATCTCCCCCTTTTCCATTTATTACAAATGCTTTGCCCCTAGTCTTTTGAAGGGCTCTTTTCAAGCAAGCAATAGCTGTCAAATCAATCACAAGGATGATCACAATCCACAGGAGGCCTTTCAAGTTAGAAGCCATCTATTCGGGAACATCCCAATGTCCAAAAAGTTGGTCCAGCCAGTAGGCCGCCTTTTTCTCAGTTTCTATGTCCTTCACCTGATTTTGAAGTCCCTTGATGTTGCTTTGAATTGATGTGCTGAGGGAGGACAAGTTGAAAGAGCACAGTCCTTCCAAGTCCTCACACCCACGGTGGGGGGCGAGCAGCAGGAAATCGATTGCAGCTCGATTTTGCAGCATGGCGTGTCTGGTGGTCTCCTCATCCACCAATAGATCAGAAAATGCGGCAGATGTAGAACTGGCCTGCTTACTGAGCCAGCACCCCAGGTGAGAAAGCTCACCGAGGGCCTTGGCAGCAGCAACCCATGGTAGAAAAATGGATACCGTGACCCTCTTCCTTGTTCCCTAATTATAAATTTGGGTCAAATTCCTCAAAGGATCTCTTTTGGCAAGCAAATGTATTGTTCTGCTTCCAAGCATGCAAAATGGTGGAATTTGAGGTGAGGCTAGTCAGCTGGCCAAGGCTGCAGGGACCCCCTTTGATGTTGGAGGGGATTCCTGCCCACACCCTAGCACCACAGAGAAGAAACACTCCCCGTGGGAGCACTCTGGGGTACGCTAGGGACTGGGACGGTGTGGTGCTAGTCTAGTTGCACCTTTCAGCCACATTGTAGCATTTATCATCGGGCGAGACATCTTTGGGGATGTTACTCTAGGGTTCTGTTGTGAATTGCAAATCTGGTCTGGCCTTCTATTCAAAGGTAACACAGTAACTTGCTTTGGTGGAGCCCAGGAGGTCTAGCTCCTGGGGCTCCTGTGATGCATGTGGGAGAATCCTTCTCCACTCGTCCAGGTGTCCACAGGGTTGG
Organism: Haemorhous mexicanus; assembly: GCF_027477595.1. Taxonomy (NCBI): domain Eukaryota; kingdom Metazoa; phylum Chordata; class Aves; order Passeriformes; family Fringillidae; genus Haemorhous; species Haemorhous mexicanus. Next base: position 10,469,986 of record NC_082344.1, read on the forward strand.
GTTTCTTACCTATGTGCGGGTAATCATTTTGTGACGGGGGGATTCCCACCAGACACGTAGAGAGAGGATCGTCCACGCTTTCCATGGCCATGCAAAGGCTGTCTTGCTGTAGGGACTTTGCCAAGGTGACCCAAACGTTCTGCTTTGGCTGTGGTATGATCCAGCCCATGGTCACCTGGGTGATCATGAAGGCACAGGTGAAGGCGGCGGCTCTGGCGGTGCTGGCGCTGTTGTGGGGGTTTCCCGGGTTTGTTGTGAGGCGGTTCATGGTTTTCCCGCTCTCTGCTCACTCCGAGTGTGTTGAGGATTTTTTGCAGATTGAGGACTTTTTGAAGAACAGTGGCCATATTCAGCTGACGCACAATCCAGTCTGCTTGGGATAATGGACAATGGACACGTTCACAAACAATAATGGAAATATTCAGAAAATGGGGTCGGTATATCCTTGAAAAAGATCCAAGAAGAAGAGTCAACTGGACTCAGCAAGTCTGTCAGTGAGCTTGGGAAAGTGAGGAAAAAAGACAGTTCTTGGGTGGGACAGAAAACCACAGCCAGACGCGTGAAAAGTTAGATGATCCAATCAGCATCCGATCTTAGACGCGTGAACAGCTAGGCCTGGCCAATGATGTATTAGCTAGAGAGGTGTGGACAGTAGGGAATTGTTATAAATATAGTCTTTTTAGGGATAATAAATTTGGCTTCACTGGATGATATTGGTGTTGGTGTGATGTCCCTGAAGCTCCGCATCCCACACTTTTCCCCCACCAGGCCCACTAGAAACAAGAGCTGCCCGCTGCATGTTCAAGTGTCTGAACGCCTGCCTGCGCTCACGGCAGCAAAACCAGGCTGTTCCCAGCCAGGGAGCGGAGCCCTGTTCCTGGCAGGAGGCTCTCATCAGCCCCTTCCCCAACTGTGCACGCAGCACTTCTGCCTGCCTGCCTGCCCAGAAGAGCACAAGCTGGCCGGCTCTGGGCTCAGCACAGCCCAAACACAGGCGCAGGAAGACACAGTGGCTCTTTTGCAGCCATGCCCCAGACAGGTGGGAAGGGGACCCTGCCTCTGGTCTCTCTTGGTTGGCTTGCTGACTGGCTCTGAGGCAGGGGCTGCCCGATTCCTGGCTTGTGGGGAGAGCAGAGCCGCCGGAACCGCGCCCACCGTGCAGACACTGCCTGACAGCGCTGCGGCCGCTGGGACGCTGGCACCCCCGAGTCTCAGCCACTCCGCTGGGGCCGCTGCTGTTTCATTTGCTTTAGGCACCCCCAAAGCTGATTGCCAGGCCACGATGGTCTCTGCTTCTGCCCTCTTCCTGTCCCTGTGTAGGGATGGAGCATTGCTGTGCTTTCAGGAAGCTCTTTGTGGAAACTTCCGGCATTGCAAGCTCCTTTGCCCTCAGAGGATGCTTGCCATGGAATCCCTCACGGCTGGCTTCAGAGCATACTCCGGCAGGCTCTTCTAAAACCCAGGGTCCTTGTCCCCTTCAGAGTGCTCAGCAGGACCTTTTTTTAACAGCACGCTGCTTTACAGCTGGAGCAGCGAGACAGGGAGCTTTGTTATAAAAAATGAACGAGGCCAGATCTCCGACAGCGATTGAAACAGGCTCTCGTTTATTTAAAAACCATTCGGTGGGAGCAGAGAATCTGGGATAAGCCCAGATCCTCATACAACAGCTCAAAAAGGGAACCAGAAAGGAACCAGAAGAACCCCAAGAAAAAGCCCCTAAAAGAAAAAAAGCTCCCAAAGAAAAAGCCCCACCCCAGGAACAGAAAACTCCCCTTTTTAGAACAAATTCCTGGCCCAGGAATGGTGGGTTTTTGGTTCCACGCACCCATTGGTGGAATTCGGGCGCTTTGATTGGTCCTTACCGGGGTTCGTTTTGGACCAGTCATTTCCCCAGGGCGTCGAGTCATTGGTTGATGCTCTGGCCCAGTCACTCTTTGAGTTGTCCACCTCCTACCCCCACCAAGTCCCGGACCCCTTTCCCTTCCCCCACAACAAACAACTCCCCAGCATTATTACAAACTCATAACAACTCCCCCCTCTAAAACTTTGATCGGGCTTTTACCCGCATCAACCTCACTCAGTTTAATTCTTTGGCTTTTAAACAGTTTCTTTGAACAGTCTTTTCAACAGTTCATTTCAAACTGTTTTTAGACAGTTTCTTCTTCAATTGCATATAGTTGTCTCAGTCTTTGGTATCTCTTGTATATTTCCATGGCCGATCCTTCAGTTTTTGCTACGGAGTTGTCTTCTGTCTCTTGTTCCTGCAGCATTAAAATGTCAGAACAAATCCACTTCTCTTTCATAGGGCATTCTCCCAACAAGTTTTGTTTAAAATTTCCTTTCTTTTCGAATAGCTAATATGTTTTTCCGTCCTCTATGCAAGTTGTGATTGATGAAAAGTTGATAAAATTCGGACTCGGGTTAGTGTGAGATCTGAGGACGGCAGTCCGAGATTCTCCTGCATACAAAGGGTAGTAACACTTCTCGCATGGTTCTGTCCCTCCTCCCTTGATGATTATAAGTAGGAGGATACATAGGAATGGGGGTCCGGTACAAGCCACTCTCCCAATCATGTCTCCCCTCCGTAGAGGATCAGCAACTCTCTGTGGCAAGAGTGTAACTTGATCCGGTCTTGCCCCCCCCCCTCCCCTTTTCTCCTTTTCTTAATGTGTTACTCTTACCAGTTACCATGGCAGAAGTTCACTTTTTCCTTTTTGTATCAACTTCTTTCTTCTGTTCTTTTTAGGGCCAGATTGCTAGATGCATGGGAGAATGCTCTATCTCTTTTCTTGGATCTTCTGATCTGTAACAAGAGATACTAGAAATTAATTTTACGTTTTTACATTAAATATCAATTTCATTTAGAACAGATTAACAACTTTTCATTTAAACATTTATACAACAATTTTCAGAAATTATATTTTATGGGTCCTTTTACGATGTGTCCGAGGTCTCCTTAGACTTTGTTAAAGTTGGCGGTGGTTCCGCGGGTGCGGAAATTGGCCCTTTCACTCGGGTTATATGTGTCCACCCTCGTTCTTGTGTCCGTATAGCAGTTTCAGTGGTCAATAGTACTTGAAAAGGGCCTTCCCATCTTGGGACTAAGGGTTGTTCCTTCCAAGTTCTGATTAACACCCAGTCACCAGGTTGAAGTTTATGTAGTTTGAAATCAATAGGCGTAGCTTGAGAAAGATATCCTTTTGCTCTTAGTTCTTCTAAAGTATTGGTGATAGTCTTTATATATTTTCTCGTGCTCACCTCTCCTTCCTCATATGTTCCTGCATGTCCTAGGGTTGTTAAAAACGGTAGCCCAAACATCATTTCATATGGGGAAACTCCTACATCTGCTCTCGGTCTCGTTCTTATTCTCAATAAAGCTAAAGGGAGACATTTTAACCAATTCATTTTTGTTTCCTCTGTTAATATGGTAAGCGTATTCTTAAGACTTTGATTCATTCGTTCTACTCTTCCAGAACTTTGGGGTCTCCAGGGTGTATGAAATTTCCATGTGATGTTTAGGGCTTCTACGAGCTGTTGTATTATTCTAGCTGTGAAATGAGGCCCTCTATCTGAATCGATGGTATTTATGATTCCGTATCGGGGTATGATTTGCTCCAATAGGATCTTGCTTACAGTTTCTGCAGTTTCTCTTGTAGTTGGAAATGCTTCCACCCAGTGGGTCAAGTGGTCTATTATTACTAATAGATACTTATATCTCTGCACCTGTGGTAGTTCTGTAAAATCTATTTGGACACTTTGAAATGGTCTTTTTGCTAGTTCTCTTCCCCCTTGAGGTGGTTTTCTCATCACTTTTCTATTTATTCTTTGACAAATCATGCAGTTTCTAGTTAGCATTTTTGCAATTTCCCATACCCTAATACATACATAGGTCCTCATAAAATGGTCATGCAATGCTTGGGTCCCCCAATCAGTTGATGCATGCAGGTCTTCCATTATCTTTTTGGTGAGTGCTTTGTTTAGTACTGTTCTCCCATCTGGCATTTCCCATTTTCCTGTTTCTTTTTGCGTTGCACCATGTTTTTGTAGTTCTTCTAGTTCTTTTTCATCAAATATAGGAATTTCCGCAATTTCTTTATCTTCTTCTTTCCCATCTCCTGTTTCATTTAACTTAAAGATCTTTTCTGACTCCTCTAGAGCAGCCCGTTTTGCTGAAAGATCAGCTAAATTATTCCCTTTTATCTCTCTAGTTTCCCCTCTTTGATGTCCTTTTACATGGACGATGGCAATTTCCTTTGGTCCTTTCAAGGCTTCGAAAACTGCCTTTATGAGGCCTTCGTGAATCAAAGTTTTTCCTTTTGTATTAATAAACCCTCTTTCCGCCCAGATTTTGCCAAAGGTGTGGACTACCCCATAAGCATATTTGGAGTCAGTATAGATTGTTCCACTTTTCTTTTCAAGCCATTTTAGTCCTTTTAATAGTGCATAGATTTCACAACACTGAGCAGACCAATTTACAGGTAATTTTCCTTGTTCTATAATCGCCATCGTACGTCCATTTACTACAGCATACCCTGATGCTCGCTTCCCGTCTACTACTCGAGACGATCCATCTACAAACAGCATTTCACCTTCCAGCAATGGTTGCTCTAGTAAGTCCTCTCTTACTTTTATTTGCATGTCTATAGTCTCGAGGCAGTGATGTTCTAGTTCTTCCTTTGGTTCTCCGTATAAAAATTGGGCAGGCTTTTGTATCTTTGTGGTGGATAGTTCTATATTCTCACTGTTACTTAAAATCAGTTCATATTTTAACAGTCTGCTATCGGAAATCCACTGGCATGCTCCTTTGTTTAATATGCTTTTCAAATCGTGGGGTGTATACACTTTTATTTTCTTGCCTAAGGTTAACTTGTAGCCGCCTTCTACGAGAATTACTGTTGCGGCTACTGCTTGCAGACATGTAGGCCAACCTCTGACAACTGGGTCAAGTAATTTTGAAATATAAGCAATAGGCTTCCGTACTCCACACCAGTCCTGTGTTATGCCTCCATAAGCTATTCCATCCTCAACATTAACAAACAGTTCAAACAATCTATTTAAGTCTGGCAGGCTTAAAACTGGAGCATTCGCTATTTTTTCTTTTAATTCTTCTAATTTCTCGTCATCATCTTTATTCCAATTGATAGGTTCATCTCCAACTAATTTATTGTATAGAAATTTGACTAATTTTGTATGACCATCAATCCACAACTTACAGTATCCAACCAGTCCCAATAATTTCCTTACATCGGTTTTTGGTTTTGGTGCTGGTAACGAGAGTATTCCTTGAATCCGGTCAGCATCCAATTTCTTGTAACCTTTTCCAATTAAGTGTCCCAAATACTTTACTTCAGGTTCCACAAATTGTAATTTTCTTTTTGATTCTTTTAGCCCTTTCTCACCTAGGAAGTTCAACAAGTTAACTGTTGTTTTCTGTACTTCCTCTTTTTGTTCTCCAGAAATTAATAAATCATCTACATATTGCAGAACTTGAGAATTACCTTCTGGTTTAAATTGTTTCATTATTTCTTCTAAAGTCTGTCCAAACAAATTAGGTGACTCTGTGAACCCTTGTGGCAACCTTGTCCATTGTAATTGTTGTTTCCTCCGCATCTCCTCGTCTTCCCATTCGAACGCAAACCATTTCCTGCTTTCTCTCTCTAGTGGACATGACCAAAATGCATCCTTCAAGTCTCCCGCACTGAAGCACGCATGGCTTGCTGGTACTTTACTCAGTAGGTTATATGGGTTGGCAACTACGGGATATCTTGTGACCGTCTGCTTGTTTACTTCTTGTAGATCTTGAACTAAACGGTATGTGCCATCCGGTTTCTTGATTGGTAATATGGGTGTGTTGTGTGGTGACATACATGGTTCTAATCTACCTTCCTTTATCAGATCTTTTATAACTGGTTTCAGTCCTTGTTTTCCCTCTACCGAAATTGGGTATTGTTTGACTCTGATTGGAGGAAGGTTCGGTTTCATTTTAATTTCAATAGGTGGAATGTCTAGCAACCCATGTCCTCCTTCCTCTGCCCACACATTCGAATTAATTCCTCTCTCATCTTCTTCTTTTAATACCATCATTTTTGCTATCATACACTTTCCTTCGGGTACCACTCCTAGCTTTAGCTGCACCTGTAAGTCCCGGCCTAGAAGATTCGAATCAAGTTCTGGCATATATAGAAAATCAGTACAGCCTTCTCTAAAACTTCCTTTTATGGTTACATCCTCTATGACGGGCACTTCGAGAGGGTTATTTTCAGCACCTCTAACTTTACAAGTCTTATTACTTAGCTTGCATCCTTTTGGTATTTTTGACACACTTGATCTATCTGCTCCAGTGTCTACCAAAAATTCAATCTCTTCGCTCTGAGGGCCAATTTCCAAGTTTACCAGGGGCTCTTTTTGATGACCTATTCCATGCCTCAGAGCACAGAGCCCCCGACACCCCTAATCGTCTCCTCTTAGTTTCCTTTCTAATGTATCTTGTTCTTGAGACATAGCATCATCTATCTTTCTTTTTTTTTGCAAAAATTTCTGGTATGTCCTTTTTCTTCACAATAAAAACATATAACCTCTGCCCATGGTGGTCTCCCTTCTATCCACTGCGTTCTACTGTCCTTATTATATCCAGGGTTTCCAATAAATGGTCCTCTTGGTCCAAGATATTTATCCTTTCCCTCTTTAGGTGTCTCCATGTCTCCAAATTTTCCATTTTCTCTTGTTCTAGCCCCTCTAAGCTCACTTCTCCTAGGTCCATTATAATTGTTTCCTTCTCCTCCCACTGATCCATCGTTTCCAAATCCCGCACTCTCCCTTGCCACTGCCACCATGATTTTTGCCTTTGTCCTTGTCTTCTCTTCATCTCTCCTTAAATATACTTTCTGTGCCTCTCTTAATCATTCATTCATTCCCTTCTCTTGCCAATCATCTATCTTTTCTAGCTTTCTTCTTATATCAACCCATGCCCTTGTAACAAATTGTATCTTAACTAACACCTGTCCCTCTGGACTGTCTGGGTCTACACTTGAATATAAATGGAAATTCCTTTTCAACCTTTCCAACCAGGCACTTGGTGACTCTTCTTTTTCCTGTTGACTGTCAAAAGCTAATCTAGCGTTATTTGTTCTTGGTACTGCCTCCCGCATTCCTCTGATTATTAATGTTCTTTATTGTCTCATGTTTGTTCTTCCTTCCTCCTCGTTTGGATCCCAGTCTGGTACGTTAAGTGGCATTTTATCTTCCCCCCTAGGACCCCCTCGATTTTCTCTTTCCCATATTCTCATGCCTGCTGCTCTAATCATTTGTATTTCTTCCGAGGAAAAGAATATATCCATAATTGAATTTAGCTCCCCCCACATATAAATATTAGGTCACAAGAACTGATCCAATTGCTGGGAGATACCTATGGGGTCTTCCAATAGGGGTTTGATCTCTTTCCTAAAGTTTCTGACTTCCGAGGCAGTCAATGGTGCACTCACAAACCCTATACCTCCCCTAGCTCCACCCATAGGTACTTCCCTTAGAGGAAATAATTTTTCAGTCTTCTCTGGATTTTCCTTCATTCTCCTTGTTTGGAATCTAGTATTGTATGGATGACCCACTCCTTGTTTGTCAGGTTCATTTATTTTATTTTCCTCCTTATTTCTACAACAGCAGGCTGTTTCTGTTATTAATTGTTTCTCCTCTGTTTGGTCTTTAGGTTGTTGAAGTACATGGGGTATATAAAGGGGAGTACTACAAATGGGATTTTGAGAGGTTGGTGGAAATATAGGGGAAAAATAAAAAGCAGGATTTTGGAAGGTTTTAGGAATTATAATTGATGTCGGAGTATCTTGAGTAATATTTGTAGAATTTGATGCACTTGGCGGAATTAAAGATGAATTGGAGTGCTCAGGCTCAGGTGTTACTGTGTAGGGAGAGGACATAGAGGAGAATGTATCTACAATATGATGTTCTTTATTTGAGGAGGGAGGTGATTTTTCTGTAGTTGTTCTTATATCGTGCCTCAGCCTTTTCTCCATGGTTGGTATTGTAGGATATAAGTCTGGAGGAGGAGGTGGTGGTAAATCGTTTATAGGCGACATTAAGGGAGGAGGAGGTAATGGGAGGTATTCTATTGGATCTGGAGGGGGAGGAGGAGGAAGATGATCTAATGGATCCCACCTCTTTTCTGGTAATTTGCTAACTTCTTTTTCACCTTCTTTAGAGACTTTATACACTTTTATCTCTCCTTCTTGTTTTTCTCTTTCCATCCAACATCTAGCGTACTTAATTTCTTGTTGGCATGGATCTATTCTGGTATTAACATATCTGTTTAAAGCTGCACATAACCATTTTTCCTCTGTGCCATACCATGCCCAATATACCGGACCTTCTGCAATACTCTCGCTAGGCCATATTTCAGTACAATATCTTATCATTTGGATTCTATTTAACTCTTTTAATTCTTCCCTATTATCCCAACTGTCTAACATCCTTCCTAACGGACTATTAGGTGGTATGTTTTTAAAAGTTCGATTTTCTTCCCCTTTCTTAACAACTCTCTTTCCAGCACACTGTCCCATTTTCTTTATAGTTTAACTGTATCTCTTCTCAGTGTACTTTGAAAAAAAAAAAAAAAAACCACAACCCTACTCCTCGAAGCTTAGCTGTATCTCTTCTCACTGTACTTTGTAACAAACAACTCAACCCTACTCCTTAAAGCTGTTAAATATAGTTAAATGTAAGAAAACACCAAGCGTGGGAATGGGAATTAAGCTAACGGATTTTATAAAAATAAAATAGAATAAATATTGCGAGTGTGGGAATCAAAGTATAAATGGCGGGTTTAATAGAAATAAAATAAAATATAGTATCTTATGGTGGGAATTGAAATAAAGATGGTGGAGTCTATAAAACTAAAATAAAATAAATATGGCAATTCAAATATATCAGATAAATTGATAAATGACAACGTAGCGTGGGAATTGGAATAAAAATGGCTGATTTTATGGGAATGAAATAAAATAAATATGGCGACTTAGTGTGGGAATCAAAATAAATAATTATGGTTAATCGACTATAATAATAGAAAAGGGGAAATTAAAATGGTGGAACGTGGGAACCGAAACAAAGGTGGCAAATATAAATTAATAAATAGAAATAAATGAACGTAGGGATTGCAAATAAAATTACCAATTTTGGGGAGATTAACTGTTTTTAAATCTGGAAAGGATTAGAAGAAGTATAACAACTGCACTGTAATAACACAGGAATACTCAATTATAGAAATAAACTTCTCCGTTCTAAAAGAATCAAATATCCAAACTTATGAAATACAGATATTTCAGCTAATAATTCAAATAAACTGGCAATTAAAATTTTGGCTACTTCTTCTTCAAACTACTACACAATATAAACTTAAAATGGCTGACACCCAGCCTTCACACTTAAACACAACCTTCACCACTCGGCTCACACCCACGACACAGTATGAACTTAAAATGGCTGACACCCAGCCTTCACACTTAGGCACAACCTTAAAAATCAGCTTGGGAGTTGTCTGGGGACTTTTGGCTAGCCCTCACCCCAGAACCTCCCTCCTTATATATATCTATTTCCAACACAATTTAAACACATTAAAAAAAATATTTTCCCTAACTTCAGACCAGTTCTAACCTCCTCTCCAGTCCTAGTGACTGGAAAGGCCCTTCCACAGCTGGTGGCCCACCTCCCCCCTGTGGGTCACCACTCCTGGGAAGAAATTTTCAGCTACCCCTACGACCCTCTTCAGCTAGGATCCTAGCTCGGGGCAGCCTACTTCCTCCTATGACCCCCTTCGACTGGGGTCCTAGTTCGGAGGGACCCTACTCCCCCTAGGTGGGGCACCCTCCCCCTCCCCGGCCTCGAAGAAGGGGCACTCCCCCGCACGGTGGCTGCTTTAAACTGCAGTCTCCGTGTGGGAGTATTTTCTCCCACACCTAAGGTCCTAGTTCCTCAGGGGTCAAACTCCTCTCAGTCTGCCTCTGAGGAACAGCCCTCCAGATGGTTTTAGCGAGTGGGCAGAGGCCCCCCCCACTGGGCAAGTCCGCCTCACTAACCCCCACCCAGACACCCCTATGAGCCCCTTTTGCTGGGGTCCTAGTTCAGAGTGCCGGGCGTGCCCCCCTCTATGACCCCCTTCAACTGGGGTCCTAGTTCAAGGGGAGCTATTCGGGCCACTGACTAAAACCACCCCTAGGAGCCTCCCTCGCTCCCTCTCGGAGGGCTTACCCCTTTTTCAGCTGTTGCTGTTCCCTCCGACCTCGGGAGTCAGCGCGTTCCCCTCCTCGGTCCGACGTAGTCCAAGATCCGGGCAGCCGAAAAATGCGGCTGGACGCGTCTTCTCGGGCCCCGGGCTACCCCGGACCGCCTCAGGGTAGTGGCTGCTCCCGGGCGAGCCCCCAAGATGTTATAAAAAATGAACGAGGCCAGATCTCAGCGATTGAAACAGGCTCTCGTTTATTTAAAAACCAGTCGGTGGGAGCAGAGAATCTGGGATAAGCCCAGATCCTCATACAACAGCTCAAAAAGGGAACCAGAAAGGAACCAGAAGAACCCCAAGAAAAAGCCCTAAAAGAAAAAAAGCTCCCAAAAGAAAAAGCCCCACCCCAGGAACAGAAAACTCCCCTTTTTAGAACAAATTCCTGGCCCAGGATTGGTGGGTTTTTGGATCCACGCACCCATTGGTGGAATTCGGGCACTTTGATTGGTCCTTACCGGGGTTCATTTTGGACCAATCATTTCCCCAGGGCGTTGAGTGATTGGTTGATGCTCTGGCCCAATCACTCTTTGAGTTGTTCACCTCCTACCCCCACCAAGTCCCGGACCCCTTTCCCTTTGCCCACAACAAACAACTCCCCAGCATTATTACAAACCCGTAATAGCTTTGCAGCCTGAGCTGCCCTTCTTCCTCTCTGTCCGTGCACAGAACAGAGCGGGAAGGAGAAGGGCAGCAGGGCCCTGTGTGTCCTGGGGCTCAGGTTTTTGCGCCGCTTCAGCTCCACAGAGACGGGGGTAAAGTGAAAAACCAAACTGTTTATTAAGGGAAAGCGAAGCCAAGGGGTGAGCGGGGAGGCAAAAAAGGGGATGAGCAGGGCCTGAGGGCTGCAGGGAGGGAGCTGCCATCAGTGAGAGACATGGCAGGAGCTGCTGAAACTTCTCACAGGCTCAGCTCTGAGCAGCCACAGCTGTGCCTGGAGCTCCCCTGCTCTGCAGGGGGTCCCATCTTGCATGGGAACTGGAAATCGCCATTGGAGGCCCTTAGAGGTACATCTGATCAAGGAGACAAAGAAAGTTCTGCAGATCTTCTTTGGAATGTCAGCTGGATCAGAATGCTCATGCAGGATGGGTTCTCATCTTCCCTCAGGGCTTGAAGAGCTGGAAGAGAGAGGAACAGAGGCCACGGTCAGTGGCCAGATTAAGGGAATGCAGGAAAGTCTCCTGCCAGGGCCAACCCAGCCGGCTATGGCATGGCCAGGAGGGAGCGGGAGGCAAGGGCTTCAGCCGAAAGGCGCAGGCCACGGATCCCCCATGCGTCCCTGAAAGCTCTCGGGGCTCTGTCCCCTCCACAGCCCCTGGTTCTCACAGAGAGCGGAGGCCTCCGCAGCCCGGGCACGGATTGCAGCGCTGGGGCCGGGATTTGCAGCTGCCCCCGGCGGTCCTGGCTGCCTCACTCACCCTCCCTGAGGACTTGGAGCTCCTCCTTCTGCCCCAGCATGAGCACTCCGGCCACCCCTGGAAACACAGAGCACGTGGCGGCCCCAGGCGGCACAGCTGCCCGACACGGGCGCTGCCAGCCCTACGGCCGCACGCCCTCTTCCCCGGGAAGGGCTCCTTTCGGCCCCTGCCCCACGCTGCCACCCGAGGGCACGGCTGCGAGAGGGCGGCGGCAGCACCGAGGGCGGGCGGGGCTCCAGCGGTCCGGGCGGGGCTCCCGCTGCAGGGAGTGCAGCCGGGCCGGGAGGCAGGGAGGGGCGCCGGGCTGGTGGCTCACCGATGAACCTGACGGCCGCCTCTCGTAGGGGCCTCTGTGGGCTCTGCAGGTGCGGCAGGGCCCAGACCAGGTGCTCGGCCACTCGGCTCTCGTCCTGCAGAAGCTGCGGGGAGCGCCAGGAGGGAAGGCTCGGCGTGGGCTCTGCCGCTCGGCCGGGCGCTCCCTGCACCCAGCACCGGCCGAGCCAGCCCGCACGGCCCGGGCCATGGAGCAGCGTGTGAGGCGCAGGCTGGCGGGCCCGGGAGCGGCGCTGGCCGGGGACACAGCTGCCAGCCCCCCATACTGAGCAGCTGGGGAAGGGGGCTTCTCCAGCCCGCGGCTGGGGCTCCTGGGCTGTCCTTACCAGGTGCTCGGCGAACTTCATCTGCCGCTTCTTCGCCAGCAGCTCCTCGAGATCCCTCCTCCTCAGGAAGCAGGGCTTCGCCACAGGCCTGGAGAGCAGCAGAGAGCCGCAGGTGGCAGCAGGGCCCAGGGCACGGCACCTGGCTCCCTGTGCCAAGGCCAGGGGAGGCTGGAGCCCGCCAGGCACCAGGGCAGGAGGCGGCCGAGCCCCCTGCCAGGGATGCGGCAGCATCACACCAAACCTCACCTTGGCCACCTGCAGGTTCTCATCGTGCCAGCGCAAGAATAGAGGGAGCAGGCTCTGGCTCACAATGGTGGTCAGAGGATTTTCCCTCTCTTCCACTATCAGCTCCATCACCTTGCTGAAGAGCTGAATGGAGAGCTGCTGCACGTGGCTGTTGTCCTGGAGAAAAGGAAAAGTCCTAAGCACCAACTTCTCCAGGCCCATGGGGGCAAAGGCCCAAAACTGCCCAAAAGGGCGCAAAGTTTCCAGGCAGCGTCCAGTGCCCTTGGCTGGGGGCACAGAGCCTTACGTCCTCAAAGTGGGGCAGGAGGGACTCAGCCAGCTTCAGGGCGGTGATGCTGGCTATTTGGAGGTCTGTGTCCTGGAGCGTATGCGTCAGCACAGAGAGGGTCATCTCGACCACCTCTGCATCTGCATCAGCCAGCTGCTCCACCAGCTGCGGATACAGGCCGCGTATTCCTCCGCCCTGTGTGCAAGACGAGGCTGTGCTGTGAAGCCGTGACTGGCCGCGGCACCAAGGGCTGCTTGGGGCACTCGGGCGGCTGAAGCGGGACTCGGGAGAGCTGGGAGCAGCTGCCTCTGCTGCCAAAGGCCAGCCAAGCCCAAAGGACTGCGCTCCCCAGCCCCACGCTGCCAGCGGGGCTTCGGCCACAGCCCCCTCCTCACCAGCGAGGGCTCCTTGCTGAACACCACCAGGCCTCTGAGCGCAAGGCGCAGCCTGTCTCTGCACTCGCTCGGCAGGTGCCGGGATACCACCAACAGGGCACTGGGACCGTGGATACGCAAGTCCAGACACTCCAGGAGCTGAAAGGCACAGGAGGGCAGTGGCAGGCGAGCCGGCCGGCAGGAGCCCGGAGCCGCAGAGGGCTGGGCCCAGGCAGCAGCAGCGGGCGCGGGCAGCGTCCCAGGCGGCTGCAGCTAAGAGAGACCAGAGAGCTGGGAGGCAGCTGAGCCAGGCAGCGCTGGCCATCAGGCTCACCTCCACAAAGATGGCCAGGGCAGGCAGATCACAGCGTGGCTGCTTCCCGATGAGCAGGCTGAGCAGGTGCGAGGCCATGTGGGGACACAAGCGGGTCAAGGCACAGCGCATCTCCCTGGCAGGGGAAAAAGGCGCCAAAGGCCCTGAGCCAGGCAGGCAAACCTCTCCCTGGAGCGACTCACAGTGGTCCGCTCTTTCCCCAGCACTCTGCAAGGGGACACGGGCCCCTTGGGAGGCGGCTGCTGCTGGCCATCCTCCTCTCCCAGCCTTTTGCACCCTCCCTCGGTGACAAGGCCCTCTGGTGGGGAGTAGGGCATCTCACCTGGCCAGCAGACCCGCTGCACAGTGTGGGCTGTTGGCACAGAGCAGGCTGTCCCAGAGCTGCTTGTGCTCCAGAGCCACCAGCTTCTTGCCAAAGCCCCGCTGGGAGAGCAGAGCCTCAATGGTCTGCACTGCAAACCTGTGTGCCGAGCAAAGGCGCGGTCACTCTAGGAGCACTGGCCCTGGCCACAAGGACATGGGAAGGACAGGGCGACTGGCACCTGTTGGGCGCTCTGCAAAGGCCGTCTTCCTCCTGGCACGCTCTCCAGAAGCTCAGGCTCTCCACCTCCTCTGGCCTCTGCTCTGTGGTGATGAAAACTTGCAAGAGCAGAGCCACAAAGAGGTGTGGAGAATGAATGAGGATTGCATAGCGCCACTCGGGCATGCTTGCAATCCTCCGCAGCACCAGAGTTGCCTGCAAGAGACAAAGCACCCCGAGGCAGCGCTCAGTGCCGAGGTGTCCATGCAGCAGGGCCTGAGGGGAGATGCAGGGGGAGCAGCCGGCCTGCTGCTCCTAGGCCAGCTTTCAGCCCAGGCAGGGAGCTGCAGGCTGGGGAGAGCATGGAGAGCTTCTGAGAAGGCCACTTGGAGAGCCAGCATAGGCCAGCTCCAGAAACTCACAGCCAGGGCAAAGACGGCCTCGTTGTCCCCGCTGCAGACGAACCCGCCGTACGGTGGCAGCTCCTCTAGGGCAGAGAGCAGTGCTGGAAGCACCTCCTCCACAGCCACTTCTGAGGTGCCGATGGCCCTCCACATCAGCTCAGCAGCTCTGTGGGAGCAGAGCTGGGCATCAGTACCGTGCCCCGTGCAGCTGCGTGGGGCCGGGAGGTAGCATGGCAGCAGGCTTAGGAAACAGATGGGCCCAAGGGTCCCAGGGTTCTCCGCCTGTCTGGCAGACCCCTCTGGAAAGGCTGTGCAGGGCCAGGGGCCCTACAGGCCCATGAGCACCGAGCTCTCCAGGCAGTTGTGCCCCGTACCTGTCACACAGTGGGGCGCAGCGCAGGAGGCTCATCACCACCTGGGCAGGGTGCTCTTCAGTCAGGCTGAGAATGATCATCTGCAGCTCGGCGTCCACGGTGCTACAGGACGTGAGTCTCTGCAGGATGTTCCTCACCACAGCTTGCACCTGGAAGAAGGGATATGGGGAAGACTTGGAGTGCTGCCCAAGGGAGCCACTTTCTCTGCTTCACCCAAGAAGCTGTTGATTTCCCAGCTCACTGGGATGGGCCAGAGGGGGCCCAGTGGACATGGCTTGAGGGGCCACGTCATCCTGGGAGGCCTTCAGTCCCGGCCCCAGGCTGCTTCCCTGCTGCGGAGAAGAAACACCCGTCAGGAAAAACTCCAGACTGGGCCCAGGACTCACTCTCAGCATGGGCATGGCCTCAGTCTCAGGGATGGCCTCGAGACAGGTGTTAGTGGCGGCCATGCCCTCCGTCAGGGCCATGTCAGCCTCTGCCCTGTCCTCGGACGTTTCCTCCTCAGAGGTGTCCATGAAGTCCGAGGACGCTGTGCTGGAAGCATCCTCTGCCTGCAGCTCGCTGGGCCTGGAGTCGGGCTCGGCCGTGCCCTCGGTGGTGCGGCCGCTGGTCTTTCTGCGCCGAAGGCGCAGGAACCTCCGCAGTGCCTGCAGCAGAAGGAAGGGTGGGAAGAGAGGCACGTTCCGTGGTCTGCTCCAAGCGTGGGGCTCGGCCCAGCAGTGCCAACAGGCCCGGCCCAGGTGGGGACAGCCGCAGGTACCTGGGCTACTCTGCGGAAGCGGCCACGGGTGAGCTCCTGCTCTTGAGTCCCGTCCTTGGATGCATCTGCCAATGAGCGAGCGCAGCCAGAGCTGAGGGGCCGCAGGAGAGGCCGGAGAAGCCAGCCCAGCCCTGCATGCCCCCGGCAGGGACAGCGCCCCGGGTTCCCAGTGGACGGAGCAGGCCATCGGGGGGGCAGGCCCGGCCCCCATCCGGTCCGTGGGCACGTCCACAGGGATGGGATGGGATGGGATGGGATGGGATGGGATGGGATGGGATGGGATGGGATGGGATGGGATGGGATGGGATGGGATGGGATGGGATGGGATGGGATGGGATGGGATGGGATGGGGCCAGGCTGGCTGCAGGTACCGGCGTTGCATCCAGCTCCTCCACTCACCATCCTGCAGCGGCTCCAACTGCTCGGGCTCTGCAGGCTGCTGCGCTGGGGCAGCTGCAGGGCCTTTGCTTTTCTTGCCCCGAAGCCCCTTGAACAGGCTGAGCAGTCTGCCTGCCATCTCGCTGTCTGACCTCGAGGGCACCTTGGAGACAGATGCCCCGTCAAAGGTCCGATTCAGCGAGTGTTGCAGTTGTGCCTTGCAGGCACCTTCAGCAGAGGGGCCTCAAGAAGGCTACAGGACAGCAAGTCCTCTATTCTGTTCTCCAGGGCTCCTGCCACAATGACAGGAGACTCCTGGCGAACAATGGGGGTCACCAGCTCCCACGGCCTGGCAACGAGGGCGCCGGCCGCAGCGATGGGAGATGCCTCGGAAAAACTCCGAGACACCGAATCCTGAGGCCAGGCCGTGAGGCCAGGCACAGGAGGAATGCCTCGGTAAAGCTCCGGGTCAACAACGGACGAGCCGGCTGTGTGGGGATGCCTCACAGCACCGCTCTGTCACGTCCTGCCCCGTCGCGTGCACCGAGCACTCTGGCGTGGCCGTGTCACTGCCAGCACCTAGGTCAGCGTGTGTCACAAAGGGCTGCTCTGACACTCTGTCCCTTTCGGTGACACGGTGAACATTCTGCACCGAGTCACAAAGGGACATGCTGCCACGTGCCCCGGGGCCACCCCCTCCCCACCCAAGGTGCCCCCGGTTGGAGGCAATTCCTTGCCCCGAGCGTCTAACACAGCCCTGGACACACCAAGACCCGCCAAGTGCCAAGGGAAGGGCTCTCCACGGTGCCCGGCTGGCATAGCCCAGCTCGGTGCCGGCCCTGGAGCAGAGCCGCTTCCAGCAAGCAAGAGGCAAACACGTCTTGCCAAGAGTTAAAACACACCAGAGAGGGGAGATGGCATGAATGTTGGCATAAAGGCCTTTGAATTCACAGCTCTCTGAGAGGCATTTGGGGCTCTCGGCTGGACAGAGATACCAGCTCTGTCCTGTGCTTAGAGGAGGGAACGCACCCTGCCGGTGGTGCTTGGCTTGTCTTCTTCTCTGGAGGCCCAGGCAGATGACAAAGCTGCTCTTCACAGCCTTCTCCCTTCCCACACCCCTCTGCCAAGTGCAAGGGGCCACAAGGATGGAAAGGGGAGCAGGGAGCCAAAGGGAGACAGCTGCACCTACCTCACTGGCGGCTCCGGGGGAAGCACGTTGCTTGAGATGCAAGCCCCTCTCTTCCAAAGGCATTTCCCCAAATGCCTACAATTCCCGGGGAACACCAACACACACTTCAGAAACCCTGGCAAGGCTGAAGTACTTCTGCACCTTGTAGCACAGGCACTGCAGCTCGAGCTCATCTTTCTTCTCCCAAGTCTTTTTCCTTGTGTCCCTTGTGGCACGCAGCCCCGGGCCCCCTAGAAACAAGAGCTGCCCGCTGTCTCTTCGAGTGTCTGATCGCCTGCCTGTGCTCACGGCAGCAAAACCAGGCTGTTCCCAGCCAGGGAGCGGAGCCCTGTTCCTGGCAGGAGGCTCTCATCAGCCCCTTCCCCACTGTGCACGCAGCACTTCTGCCTGCCTGCCTGCCCAGAAGAGCACAAGCTGGCCAGCTCTGGGCTCAGCACAGCCCAAACACAGGCGCAGGAAGACACAGCGGCTCTTTTGCAGCCGTGCCCCAGACAGGTGGGAAGTGGACCCTGCCTCTGGTCTCGCTTGGTTGGCTTGCTGACAGAGGGTTTGACTCCCTCCCCACAGAGGAAATCAAGGGCAGGTGCGAGCAGAGCAACTTCTCGGGATCCAAGAGAGCCACCTCCCCAGCCCGTCTGACACTCAGTCCCAGACTGAGAAATTCTCACCTCCAACCAGGAGACAAAGGAGGGCTCCAAACACAGCCTAGGATCAAAACGGGTTTATTGAGGGAGGGGCATAGGGTCTAGGAAGGGTCGAGGTGAAGAGAGAGGCAGGGACACAACCGCACTCAAAGGGAGGCTGGTGGTGGAGCCCGGAACAGCTGTGGGGCCAGGGTTGAAACCATGGGGCTGGCAGCTGGGGCCAGGATACAGGGAACCAATGAGGAGAGGGACCAGAGGAGGAGCCGAGGTGGAGTGATGAGGGGTACACCAATGGGAGTGGGGGAAGAGGGTGGTCTTGTAGTACAATCCAGTGGGGAAGGGAGGAACATGGAACATGCTAGAACTGGGGAGGGGGCCATGGCTGAGTGGCATTTAAACAGGAGTGTCCTCCCAAGGCATCCCTGCCCTATTTTCCTTGGGGTCCCCTCCCCCATCTCCCCCTTTTCCATTTATTACAAATGCTTTGCCCTTAGTCTTTTGAAGGGCTCTTTTCAAGCAAGCAATAGCTGTCAAATCAATCACAAGGATGATCACAATCCACAGGAGGCCTTTCAAGTTAGAAGCCATCTATTCGGGAACATCCCAATGTCCAAAAAGTTGGTCCAGCCAGTAGGCCGCCTTTTTCTCAGTTTCTATGTCCTTCACCTGATTTTGAAGTCCCTTGATGTTGCTTTGAATTGATGTGCTGAGGGAGGACAAGTTGAAAGAGCACAGTCCTTCCAAGTCCTCACACCCATGGTGGGGGGCGAGCAGCAGGAAATCGATTGCAGCTCGATTTTGCAGCATGGCGTGTCTGGTGGTCTCCTCATCCACCAATAGATCAGAAAATGCGGCAGATGTAGCACTGGCCTGCTTACTGAGCCAGCACCCCAGGTGAGAAAGCTCACCGAGGGCCTTGGCAGCAGCAACCCATGGTAGAAAAATGGATACCATGACCCTCTTCCTTGTTCCCTAATTATAAATTTGGGTCAAATTCCTCAAAGGATCTCTTTTGGCAAGCAAATGTATTGTTCTGCTTCCAAGCATGCAAAATGGTGGAATTTGAGGTGAGGGTAGTCAGCTGGCCAAGGCGGCAGGGACCCCCTTTGATGTTGGAGGGGATTCCTGCCCACACCCTAGCACCACAGAGAAGAAACACTCCCCGTGGGAGCACTCTGGGGTACGCCAGGGACTGGGATGGTGTGGTGCTAGTCTAGTTGCACCTTTCAGCCACATTGTAGCATTTATCATCGGGCGAGACATCTTTGGGGATGTTACTCTAGGGTTCTGTTGTGAATTGCAAATCTGGTCTGGCCTTCTATTCAAAGGTAACACAGTAACTTGCTTTGGTGGAGCCCAGGAGGTCTAGCTCCTGGGGCTCCTGTGATGCATGTGGGAGAATCCTTCTCCACTCGTCCAGGTGTCCACAGGGTTGGGTTTCTTACCTATGTGCGGGTAATCATTTTGTGACAGGGGGATTCCCACCAGACACGTAGAGAGAGGATCGTCCACGCTTTCCATGGCCATGCAAAGGCTGTCTTGCTGTAGGGACTTTGCCAAGGTGACCCAAACGTTCTGCTTTGGCTGTGGTATGATCCAGCCCATGGTCACCTGGGTGATCATGAAGGCACAGGTGAAGGCGGCGGCTCTGGCGGTGCTGGCGCTGTGGTGGGGGTTTCCCGGGTTTGTTGTGAGGCGGTTCATGGTTTTCCCGCTCTCTGCTCACGCCGAGTGTGTTGAGGATTTTTTGCAGATTGAGGACTTTTTGAAGAACAGTAGCCATATTCAGCTGACGCACAATCCAGTCTGCTTGGGATAATGGACAATGGACACGTTCACAAACAATAATGGAAATATTCAGAAAATGGGGTCGGTATATCCTTGAAAAAGATCCAAGAAGAAGAGTCAACTGGACTCAGCAAGTTTGTCAGTGAGCTTGGGAAAGTGAGGAAAAAAGACAGTTCTTGGGTGGGACAGAAAACCACAGCCAGACGCGTGAAAAGTAAGATGATCCAATCAGCATCCGATCTTAGACGCGTGAACAGCTAGGCCTGGCCAATGATGTATTAGCTAGAGAGGTGTGGACAGTAGGGAATTGTTATAAATATAGTCTTTTTAGGGATAATAAATTTGGCTTCACTGGATGATATTGGTGTTGGTGTGATGTCCCTGAAGCTCCGCATCCCACACTTTTCCCCCACCAGGCCCCCTAGAAACAAGAGCTGCCCGCTGCATGTTCAAGTGTCTGAACGCCTGCCTGCGCTCACGGCAGCAAAACCAGGCTGTTCCCAGCCAGGGAGCAGAGCCCTGTTCCTGGCAGGAGGCTCTCATCAGCCCCGTCCCCACTGCGCACGCAGCACTTCTGCCTGCCTGCCTGCCCAGAAGAGCACAAGCTGGCCGGCTCTGGGCTCAGCACAGCCCAAACACAGGCGCAGGAAGACACAGCGGCTCTTTTGCAGCCATGCCCCAGACAGGTGGGAAGGGGACCCTGCCTCTGGTCTCTCTTGGTTGGCTTGCTGACTGGCTCTGAGGCAGGGGCTGCCCGATTCCTGGCTTGTGGGGAGAGCAGAGCCGCCGGAACCGCGCCCACCGTGCAGACACTGCCTGACAGCGCTGCGGCCGCTGGGACGGTGGCACCCCCGAGTCTCTGCCACTCCGCTGAGGCCGCTGCTGTTTCATTTGCTTTAGGCACCCCCAAAGCTGATTGCCAGGCCACGATGGTCTCTGCTTCTGCCCTCTTCCTGTCCCTGTGTAGGGATGGAGCATTGCTGTGCTTTCAGGAAGCTCTTTGTGGAAACTTCCGGCATTGCAAGCTCCTTTGCCCTCAGAGGATGCTTGCCATGGAATCCCTCACGGCTGGCTTCAGAGCATACTCCGGCAGGCTCTTCTAAAACCCAGGGTCCTTGTCCCCTTCAGAGTGCTCAGCAGGACCTTTTTTTAACAGCACGCTGCTTTACAGCTGGAGCAGCGAGACAGGGAGCTTTGTTATAAAAAACGAACGAGGCCAGATCTCCGACAGCGATTGAAACAGGCTCTCGTTTATTTAAAAACCATTCGGTGGGAGCAGAGAATCTGGGATAAGCCCAGATCCTCATACAACAGCTCAAAAAGGGAACCAGAAAGGAACCAGAAGAACCCCAAGAAAAAGCCCCTAAAAGAAAAAAAGCTCCCAAAGAAAAAGCCCCACCCCAGGAACAGAAAACTCCCCTTTTTAGAACAAATTCCTGGCCCAGGAATGGTGGGTTTTTGGTTCCACGCACCCATTGGTGGAATTCGGGCGCTTTGATTGGTCCTTACCGGGGTTCGTTTTGGACCAGTCATTTCCCCAGGGCGTCGAGTCATTGGTTGATGCTCTGGCCCAGTCACTCTTTGAGTTGTCCACCTCCTACCCCCACCAAGTCCTGGACCCCTTTCCCTTCGCCCACAGCAAACAACTCCCCAGCGTTATTACAAACCCGTAATAGCTTTGCAGCCTGAGCTGCCCTTCTTCCTCTCTGTCCGTGCACAGAACAGAGCGGGAAGGAGAAGGGCAGCAGGGCCCTGTGTGTCCTGGGGCTCAGCTTTTTGCGCCGCTTCAGCTCCACAGAGACGGGGGTAAAGTGAAAAACCAAACTGTTTATTAAGGGAAAGCGAAGCCAAGGGGTGAGCGGGGAGGCAAAAAAGGGGATGAGCAGGGCCTGAGGGCTGCAGGGAGGGAGCTGCCATCAGGGAGAGACATGGCAGGAGCTGCTGAAACTTCTCACAGGCTCAGCTCTGAGCAGCCACAGCTGTGCCTGGAGCTCCCCTGCTCTGCAGGGGGTCCCATCTTGCATGGGAACTGGAAATCGCCATTGGAGGCCCTTAGAGGTACATCTGATCAAGGAGACAAAGAAAGTTCTGCAGATCTTCTTTGGAATGTCAGCTGGATCAGAATGCTCATGCAGGATGGGTTCTCATCTTCCCTCAGGGCTTGAAGAGCTGGAAGAGAGAGGAACAGAGGCCACGGTCAGTGGCCAGATTAAGGGAATGCAGGAAAGTCTCCTGCCAGGGCCAACCCAGTCAGCTATGGCATGGCCAGGAGGGAGCGGGAGGCAAGGGCTTCAGCCGGAAGGCGCAGGCCACGGATCCCCCATGTGTCCCTGAAAGCTCTCGGGGCTCTGTCCCCTCCACAGCCCCTGGTTCTCACAGGGAGCGGAGGCCTCCGCAGCCCGGGCACGGATTGCAGCGCTGGGGCCGGGATTTGCAGCTGCCCCCGGCGGTCCTGGCTGCCTCACTCACCCTCCCTGAGGACTTGGAGCTCCTCCTTCTGCCCCAGCATGAGCACTCCGGCCACCCCTGGAAACACAGAGCACGTGGCGGCCCCAGGCGGCACAGCTGCCCGACACGGGCGCTGCCAGCCCTACGGCCGCACGCCCTCTTCCCCGGGAAGGGCTCCTTTCGGCCCCTGCCCCACGCTGCCTCCCGAGGGCACGGCTGCGAGAGGGCGGCGGCAGCGCCGAGGGCAGGCGGAGCTCCAGCGGTCCGGGCGCGGCTCCCGCTGCAGGGAGTGCAGCCGGGCCGGGAGGCAGGGAGGGGCGCCGGGCTGGTGGCTCACCGATGAACCTGACGGCCGCCTCTCGTAGGGGCCTCTGTGGGCTCTGCAGGTGCGGCAGGGCCCAGCCCAGGTGCTCGGCCACTCGGCTCTCGTCCTGCAGAAGCTGCGGGGAGCGCCAGGAGGGAAGGCTCGGCGTGGGCTCTGCCGCTCGGCCGGGCGCTCCCTGCACCCAGCACCGGCCGAGCCAGCCCGCACGGCCCGGGCCAGGGAGCAGCGTGTGAGGCGCAGGCTGGCGGGCCCGGGAGCGGTGCTGGGTGGGGACACAGCTGCCAGCCCCCCATACTGAGCAGCTGGGGAAGGGGGCTTCTCCAGCCCGCAGCTGGGGCTCCTGGGCTGTCCTTACCAGGTGCTCGGCGAACTTCATCTGCCGCTTCTTCGCCAGCAGCTCCTCGAGATCCCTCCTCCTCAGGAAGCAGGGCTTCGCCACAGGCCTGGAGAGCAGCAGAGAGCCGCAGGTGGCAGCAGGGCCCAGGGCACGGCACCTGGCTCCCTGTGCCAAGGCCAGGGGAGGCTGGAGCCCGCCAGGCACCAGGGCAGGAGGCGGCCGAGCCCCCTGCCAGGGATGCGGCAGCATCACACCAAACCTCACCTTGGCCACCTGCAGGTTCTCATCGTGCCAGCGCAAGAATAGAGGGAGCAGGCTCTGGCTCACAATGGTGGTCAGAGGATTTTCCCTCTCTTCCACTATCAGCTCCATCACCTTGCTGAAGAGCTGAATGGAGAGCTGCTGCACGTGGCTGTTGTCCTGGAGAAAAGGAAAAGTCCTAAGCACCAACTTCTCCAGGCCCATGGGGGCAAAGGCCCAAAACTGCCCAAAAGGGCGCAAAGTTTCCAGGCAGCGTCCAGTGCCCTTGGCTGGGGGCACAGAGCCTTACGTCCTCAAAGTGGGGCAGGAGGGACTCAGCCAGCTTCAGGGCGGTGATGCTGGCTATTTGGAGGTCTGTGTCCTGGAGCGTATGCGTCAGCACAGAGAGGGTCATCTTGACCACCTCTGCATCTGCATCAGCCAGCTGCTCCACCAGCTGCGGATACAGGCCGCGTATTCCTCCGCCCTGTGTGCAAGACGAGGCTGTGCTGTGAAGCCGTGACTGGCCGCGGCACCAAGGGCTGCTTGGGGCACTCGGGCGGCTGAAGCGGGACTCGGGAGAGCTGGGAGCGGCTGCCTCTGCTGCCAAAGGCCAGCCAAGCCCAAAGGACTGCGCTCCCCAGCCCCACGCTGCCAGCGGGGCTTCGGCCACAGCCCCCTCCTCACCAGCGAGGGCTCCTTGCTGAGCACCACCAGGCCTCTGAGCGCAAGGCGCAGCCTGTCTCTGCACTCGCTCGGCAGGTGCCGGGATACCACCAACAGGGCACTGGGACCGTGGATACGCAAGTCCAGACACTCCAGGAGCTGAAAGGCACAGGAGGGCAGTGGCAGGCGAGCCGGCCGGCAGGAGCCCGGAGCCGCAGAGGGCTGGGCCCAGGCAGCAGCAGCGGGCGCGGGCAGCGTCCCAGGCGGCTGCAGCTAAGAGAGACCAGAGAGCTGGGAGGCAGCTGAGCCAGGCAGCGCTGGCCATCAGGCTCACCTCCACAAAGATGGCCAGGGCAGGCAGATCACAGCGTGGCTGCTTCCCGATGAGCAGGCTGAGCAGGTGCGAGGCCATGTGGGGACACAAGGGGGTCAAGGCACAGCGCATCTCCCTGGCAGGGGAAAAAGGCGCCAAAGGCCCTGAGCCAGGCAGGCAAACCTCTCCCTGGAGCGACTCACAGTGGTCCGCTCTTTCCCCAGCACTCTGCAAGGGGACACGGGCCCCTTGGGAGGCGGCTGCTGCTGGCCATCCTCCTCTCCCAGCCTTTTGCACCCTCCCTCGGTGACAAGGCCCTCTGGTGGGGAGTAGGGCATCTCACCTGGCCAGCAGACCCGCTGCACAGTGTGGGCTGTTGGCACAGAGCAGGCTGTCCCAGAGCTGCTTGTGCTCCAGAGCCACCAGCTTCTTGCCAAAGCCCCGCTGGGAGAGCAGAGCCTCAATGGTCTGCACTGCAAACCTGTGTGCCGAGCAAAGGCGCGGTCACTCTAGGAGCACTGGCCCTGGCCACAAGGACATGGGAAGGACAGGGCGACTGGCACCTGTTGGGCGCTCTGCAAAGGCCGTCTTCCTCCTGGCACGCTCTCCAGAAGCTCAGGCTCTCCACCTCCTCTGGCCTCTGCTCTGTGGTGATGAAAACTTGCAAGAGCAGAGCCACAAAGAGGTGTGGAGAATGAATGAGGATTGCATAGCGCCACTCGGGCATGCTTGCAATCCTCCGCAGCACCAGAGTTGCCTGCAAGAGACAAAGCACCCCGAGGCAGCGCTCAGTGCCGAGGTGTCCATGCAGCAGGGCCTGAAGGGAGATGCAGGGGGAGCAGCCAGCCTGCTGCTCCTAGGCCAGCTTTCAGCCCAGGCAGGGAGCTGCAGGCTGGGGAGAGCATGGAGAGCTTCTGAGAAGGCCACTTGGAGAGCCAGCATAGGCCAGCTCCAGAAACTCACAGCCAGGGCAAAGACGGCCTCGTTGTCCCCGCTGCAGACGAACCCGCCGTACGGTGGCAGCTCCTCTAGGGCAGAGAGCAGTGCTGGAAGCACCTCCTCCACAGCCACTTCTGAGGTGCCGATGGCCCTCCACATCAGCTCAGCAGCTCTGTGGGAGCAGAGCTGGGCATCAGTACCGTGCCCCGTGCAGCTGCGTGGGGCCGGGAGGTAGCATGGCAGCAGGCTTAGGAAACAGATGGGCCCAAGGGTCCCAGGGTTCTCCGCCTGTCTGGCAGACCCCTCTGGAAAGGCTGTGCAGGGCCAGGGGCCCTACAGGCCCATGAGCACCGAGCTCTCCAGGCAGTTGTGCCCCGTACCTGTCACACAGTGGGGCGCAGCGCAGGAGGCTCATCACCACCTGGGCAGGGTGCTCTTCAGTCAGGCTGAGAATGATCATCTGCAGCTCGGCGTCCACGGTGCTACAGGACGTGAGTCTCTGCAGGATGTTCCTCACCACAGCTTGCACCTGGAAGAAGGGATATGGGGAAGACTTGGAGTGCTGCCCAAGGGAGCCACTTTCTCTGCTTCACCCAAGAAGCTGTTGATTTCCCAGCTCACTGGGATGGGCCAGAGGGGGCCCAGTGGACATGGCTTGAGGGGCCACGTCATCCTGGGAGGCCTTCAGTCCCGGCCCCAGGCTGCTTCCCTGCTGCGGAGAAGAAACACCCGTCAGGAAAAACTCCAGACTGGGCCCAGGACTCACTCTCAGCATGGGCATGGCCTCAGTCTCAGGGATGGCCTCGAGACAGGTGTTAGTGGCGGCCATGCCCTCCGTCAGGGCCATGTCAGCCTCTGCCCTGTCCTCGGACGTTTCCTCCTCAGAGGTGTCCATGAAGTCCGAGGACGCTGTGCTGGAAGCATCCTCTGCCTGCAGCTCGCTGGGCCTGGAGTCGGGCTCGGCCGTGCCCTCGGTGGTGCGGCCGCTGGTCTTTCTGCGCCGAAGGCGCAGGAACCTCCGCAGTGCCTGCAGCAGAAGGAAGGGCGGGAAGAGAGGCACGTTCCGTGGTCTGCTCCAAGCGTGGGGCTCGGCCCAGCAGTGCCAACAGGCCCGGCCACGGTGGGGACAGCCGCAGGTACCTGGGCTACTCTGCGGAAGCGGCCACGGGTGAGCTCCTGCTCTTGAGTCCCGTCCTTGGATGCATCTGCCAATGAGCGAGCGCAGCCAGAGCTGAGGGGCCGCAGGAGAGGCCGGAGAAGCCAGCCCAGCCCTGCATGCCCCCGGCAGGGACAGCGCCCTGGGTTCCCAGTGGACGGAGCAGGCCATCGGGGGGGCAGGCCCGGCCCCTGTCCCATCCGGTCCGTGGGCACATCCACAGGGATGGGATGGGATGGGATGGGATGGGATGGGATGGGATGGGATGGGATGGGATGGGATGGGATGGGATGGGATGGGATGGGATGGGATGGGATGGGATGGGATGGGATGGGATGGGATGGGATGGGATGGGATGGGATGGGATGGGATGGGATGGGATGGGATGGGATGGGATGGGATGGGATGGGGCCAGGCTGGCTGCAGGTACCGGCGTTGCATCCAGCTCCTCCACTCACCATCCTGCAGCGGCTCCAACTGCTCGGGCTCTGCAGGCTGCTGCGCTGGGGCAGCTGCAGGGCCTTTGCTTTTCTTGCCCCGAAGCCCCTTGAACAGGCTGAGCAGTCTGCCTGCCATCTCGCTGTCTGACCTCGAGGGCACCTTGGAGACAGATGCCCCGTCAAAGGTCCGATTCAGCGAGTGTTGCAGTTGTGCCTTGCAGGCACCTGCAGCAGAGGGGCCTCAAGAAGGCTACAGGACAGCAAGTCCTCTATTCTGTTCTCCAGGGCTCCTGCCACAATGACAGGAGACTCCTGGCGAACAATGGGGGTCACCAGCTCCCACGGCCTGGCAACGAGGGCGCCGGCCGCAGCGATGGGAGATGCCTCGGAAAAACTCCGAGACACCGAATCCTGAGGCCAGGCCGTGAGGCCAGGCACAGGAGGAATGCCTCGGAAAAGCTCCGGGTCAACAACGGACGAGCCGGCTGTGTGGGGATGCCTCACAGCACCGCTCTGTCACGTCCTGCCCCGTCGCGTGCACCGAGCACTCTGGCGTGGCCGTGTCACTGCCAGCACCTAGGTCAGCGTGTGTCACAAAGGGCTGCTCTGACACTCTGTCCCTTTCGGTGACACGGTGAACATTCTGCACCGAGTCACAAAGGGACATGCTGCCACGTGCCCCGGGGCCACCCCCTCCCCACCCAAGGTGCCCCCGGTTGGAGGCAATTCCTTGCCCCGAGCGTCTAACACAGCCCTGGACACACCAAGACCCGCCAAGTGCCAAGGGAAGGGCTCTCCACGGTGCCCGGCTGGCACAGCCCAGCTCGGTGCCGGCCCTGGAGCAGAGCCGCTTCCAGCAAGCAAGAGGCAAACACGTCTTGCCAAGAGTTAAAACACACCAGAGAGGGGAGATGGCATGAATGTTGGCATAAAGGCCTTTGAATTCACAGCTCTCTGAGAGGCATTTGGGGCTCTCGGCTGGACAGAGATACCAGCTCTGTCCTGTGCTTAGAGGAGGGAACGCACCCTGCCGCTGGTGCTTGGCTTGTCTTCTTCTCTGGAGGCCCAGGCAGATGACAAAGCTGCTCTTCACAGCCTTCTCCCTTCCCACACCCCTCTGCCAAGTGCAAGGGGCCACAAGGATGGAAAGGGGAGCAGGGAGCCAAAGGGAGACAGCTGCACCTACCTCACTGGCGGCTCCGGGGGAAGCACGTTGCTTGAGATGCAAGCCCCTCTCTTCCAAAGGCATTTCCCCAAATGCCTACAATTCCCGGGGAACACCAACACACACTTCAGAAACCCTGGCAAGGCTGAATTACTTCTGCACCTTGTAGCACAGGCACTGCAGCTCGAGCTCATCTTTCTTCTCCCAAGTCTTTTTCCTTGTGTCCCTTGTGGCACGCAGCCCCGGGCCCCCTAGAAACAAGAGCTGCCCGCTGTCTCTTCGAGTGTCTGATCACCTGCCTGTGCTCACGGCAGCAAAACCAGGCTGTTCCCAGCCAGGGAGCGGAGCCCTGTTCCTGGCAGGAGGCTCTCATCAGCCCCTTCCCCACTGTGCACGCAGCACTTCTGCCTGCCTGCCTGCCCAGAAGAGCACAAGCATGCCAGCTCTGGGTCCAGTACAGCCCAAACACAGGCACAGGAAGACACAGCGGCTCTTTTGCAGCCATGCCCCAGACAGGTGGGAAGTGGACCCTGCCTCTGGTCTCGCTTGGTTGGCTTGCTGACAGAGGGTTTGACTCCCTCCCCACAGAGGAAATCAAGGGCAGGTGCGAGCAGAGCAACTTCTCGGGATCCAAGAGAGCCACCTCCCCAGCCCGTCTGACACTCAGTCCCAGACTGAGAAATTCTCACCTCCAACCAGGAGACAAAGGAGGGCTCCAAACACAGCCTAGGATCCAAACGGGTTTATTGAGGGAGGGGCATAGGGTCTAGGAAGGGTCGAGGTGAAGAGAGAGGCAGGGACACAACCGCACTCAAAGGGAGGCTGGTGGTGGAGCCCGGAACAGCTGTGGGGCCAGGGTTGAAACCATGGGGCTGGCAGCTGGGGCCAGGATACAGGGAACCAATGAGGAGAGGGACCAGAGGAGGAGCCGAGGTGGAGTGATGAGGGGTACACCAATGGGAGTGGGGAAGAGGGTGGTCTTGTAGTACAATCCAGTGGGGAAGGGAGGAACATGGAACATGCTAGAACTGGGGAGGGGGCCATGGCTGAGTGGCATTTAAACAGGAGTGTCCTCCCAAGGCATCCCTGCCCTATTTTCCTTGGGGTCCCCTCCCCCATCTCCCCCTTTTCCATTTATTACAAATGCTTTGCCCCTAGTCTTTTGAAGGGCTCTTTTCAAGCAAGCAATAGCTGTCAAATCAATCACAAGGATGATCACAATCCACAGGAGGCCTTTCAAGTTAGAAGCCATCTATTCGGGAACATCCCAATGTCCAAAAAGTTGGTCCAGCCAGTAGGCCGCTGTAGTATTGTCCACAAGGGTCCCAGGATGAGGGAAGAGACGAGAAAGTTGACTCCATGTATCAGCAAGCTAGGTTTATTATTTTATGATAGAAAATATATTAAAACTATACTAAAAGAACAGAGAGAAAAGATTTCATCAGAAGGCTAAGCTAAGAATAGAAAAGGAATCAATAACAAAGGCTTGTCTCCGACCGAGACGGTCTGGACAGGTGAACTGTGGTTGGCCGTTAATTCCAAACAACCAGATGAGACCAATCACAGATTCCCCCTGTTGCATTCCACAGCAGCAGATAAGAATTGTTTACAGTTTGTTCCTGAGGCCTCTCAGCTTATCAGGAGGGAACAATCCTAAGGAAAGGATTTTTCCTAAAACATGTCGGTGACATCTCACCCTTTTTATTTTAAATAAATTAAAAGGAAAAAGTGTTTGCAATTTCATCTGCTGGCCCATGCAGAGGAAAGAACAAGCACCTGAGAGGCTTAATGTTGCCAATCAAAACATCAATCAGTGCTGATGTGGAACCGTCAGGGAAATTCTTCACCTGCAAAACATCAAATTACATCACACACCAAAACAATCTTAAGATATAAGAAAATGCAAAAACAATGAAAAGAAAGTTCATTGCTTCAAGTCCAAACAGCTGAGTTTCAGGGAAAGTCCAAACTGAAGATGTTCCTCTCTGACATCGCTGAAAGTCCCTTTTGGTCCTGAAACAGGCTTGCTTGGCTTTTCAACGCTTTTTGAGCTGCTAGCTCTTTCAACTCTTTTTATTTAATTTTTTTTTTTTTTTTTTTTTTTTTTTCTTTTTTTTTTTTCTTTTGGTGGACGAAAGAGCAGCAGCAGAGAGGAGCCACTGAGGCTCTGCGGGGGCCCTGGCCCTCGTGGAAGGAACAGGGACCCCAGACCTGGCCTACAGAACGGTGGTCCAGGTCCTCGTGGAAGGATCAGGGATCCCAGACCTGGCCTCCAGAACGGTGGCCCAGGTCCTGACGGGGGAAGCAAAGCCCCCGAACCAAACAGCCGCTGGCCGGGCGGAGGCCCTGGCCCAGGGAACCGAGCCAAACGGCCCAGACACGGCCCGCGGAGCGGGCTCTGTGGTCTCACAACCCGGCACTCTGCTGCCAATGCCTGGGCAGCACGAGTGACCGAACGCTTCATCCCCTCTGAACCGGTGCACACCAGCAGCTGGGGAAGAGAAGCTTTCCCAGGGATCATCACCCTAGATCTGGGGGTGTTTTGTCCCCAGAGCAATTGAGCGATGCTCACTTTCCACTGTTTCTCCTGCCTCTGCAACGCAAATGCAAAAGGTGTTCCTCCTTTCTGCCCCTCGGTACCACCCCCACTCCCTGCGGGCTGGGGACCAGAAGCAGAAGGCTCAGGAGCCACCTCCCCCACGGTGCTGGGGTGCGCAGGGGGAGTCAGGCATTCCAACCCCCAACGGGAACCTCCGAACCAAACCCGAACCGGCCCACGAAAAACGCTGAGTTTGAAAGCAGGCTGACGGGCTGAGCCCGCAATCAGCTGTCGAGCCACAACCCCCCCACGGAGGGGCAGGCCGGCATCCCCTTCCCCTGTCCCAGCTCCCCCCGCAGGGGCAGCCTCGGGACAGCCCGAAAAGCTCGGGGGGGAATCCAGGCTGATCGCAGGCGCCGCGGTGGCCGCCGCGGGGAGCGGCGGGGCCACGGGCGACTCCAATGATGGTTCTGTTTGGTGGTTCTCAACCTCAGCCTCCTCCACTGGCGTGGCAGGCAAAGGCGGAGCCGCCGCGCTCGGAGCCCTCACGGGCTCTGCTGGAGGGTCGAACGCGGATTCGACCGGCGCGGGCAGCGCGGCATCGACCCCCGCCGGGCTGGGGACAGCAGCCGCGTCTTCTCCGGGTACCGGAAGCTGCAGCGCGGGCGCAGACAGCAAAGCCGGCGGAGCCGACACGGGAGGCGGCGGGACAGCCGCGGGGGGCGGCAGGGGCGCGGGGCCGGCGCCCACCGGTGCCGCCTGCACTGTTGTCTCACTTTGCTTCGGGAGCGGCAGCGCAGTCGCGAGCTCTTGGCGATTGCTGTCGAGTGTGTCGCCTAGCAACTCGGGCGAAGCCCCGGGAGGCGGTGCTTCTGCCACGGGAACGCCGACAAACTCCGCTGGAGGCGACGGGTCCGGTCCGGGCTGAGGCGGTGCCGCGGGAGGGGCCGCGGGGACTGGCACCTCCTGCGGGGCGGGTTGGGGTGGGGCCCGCGGCTCCGGCTCGGGCGGTGGAGCCAACTCACCTCCCCCCTGAGAGCAGCGAGGCGGGGGAGGCGGTTCCGTCGGAGCATGCTCCAAAGGCGCAGAAAAAAACTTTTCTTCTGTCGCGGGCAAAACTTCGCCCCCCCGCCGCGATTCGGGGGGGCTGGGAACCTGCAGGCTGTGGATTTGCACTGGTTCCCCTCTTGCCAGCGCCAGCGAGAAGGGAGACATACCTCGGCAATCCGAAATCCACTGATATGCAGACGCTTTCCGTTTCAAAACTGGGAAGAGAGTTCTGAATGACGGATAAACCCGAGGAAATCCAAGTCCCCGGTAAAGAAGGTCTCGGATAATGAATTCCATGCATTCCCATATGTATGAATCAAGGGCATACAGCACATCAGTGAAAAAGCCATGGTGCTTTGCCCACCTGAAAAACTCATAGAAGTGTATCTTCAGCATAGGAATTCTGTCCTCATGACCCCATTTTTGCCAGAGGCCAATAAGTTTCTCCTCTGAGGGAGAGAATGGAACCTCTGCCTCCGTAGGCACCCTTGTCCAGATCCGAATCTGCCTTGTAAGAAGGGAAGCATTTTCAGGAAGGGAAGTGTAAACAGTACCTTGTGACAGTGTCCTCTGGGCTTCGGCAGACTGCTCTGTGCTGCAAAGACTTCTGGACATCTTGTCTCGGAGACTTTTCAAAAGGTTCTCTCTGCGGCCAGCCAAATGAAGAATTCTTCCTCACTCAGGGTCCAATTGTGGTGATTCCTTCACTCGAGGCACCATCTGTCAGTTCTGTCCTCGGTGTTCACCTTCTGTGGTGGTGCTCCTTTTTTCACTCGGGGTCACCATTTGTAGTATTGTCCACAAGGGTCCCAGGATGAGGGAAGAGACGAGAAAGTTGACTCCATTTATCAGCAAGCTAGGTTTATTATTTTATGATAGAAAATATATTAAAACTATACTAAAAGAACAGAGAGAAAAGATTTCATCAGAAGGCTAAGCTAAGAATAGAAAAGGAATCAATAACAAAGGCTTGTCTCCGACCGAGACGGTCTGGACAGGTGAACTGTGGTTGGCCGTTAATTCCAAACAACCAGATGAGACCAATCACAGATTCCCCCTGTTGCATTCCACAGCAGCAGATAAGAATTGTTTACAGTTTGTTCCTGAGGCCTCTCAGCTTCTCAGGAGGGAAAAATCCTAAGGAAAGGATTTTTCCTAAAACATGTCGGTGACAGGCCGCCTTTTTCTCAGTTTCTATGTCCTTCACCTGATTTTGAAGTCCCTTGATGTTGCTTTGAATTGATGTGCTGAGGGAGGACAAGTTGAAAAAGCACAGTCCTTCCAAGTCCTCACACTCACGGTGGGGGGCGAGCAGCAGGAAATCGATTGCAGCTCGATTTTGCAGCATGGCGTGTCTGGTGGTCTCCTCATCCACCAATAGATCAGAAAATGCGGCAGATGTAGAACTGGCCTGCTTACTGAGCCAGCACCCCAGGTGAGAAAGCTCACCGAGGGCCTTGGCAGCAGCAACCCATGGTAGAAAAATGGATACCGTGACCCTCTTCCTTGTTCCCTAATTATAAATTTGGGTCAAATTCCTCAAAGGATCTCTTTTGGCAAGCAAATGTATTGTTCTGCTTCCAAGCATGCAAAATGGTGGAATTTGAGGTGAGGGTAGTCAGCTGGCCAAGGCGGCAGGGACCCCCTTTGATGTTGGAGGGGATTCCTGCCCACACCCTAGCACCACAGAGAAGAAACACTCCCCGTGGGAGCACTCTGGGGTACGCTAGGGACTGGGACGGTGTGGTGCTAGTCTAGTTGCACCTTTCAGCCACATTGTAGCATTTATCATCGGGCGAGACATCTTTGGGGATGTTACTCTAGGGTTCTGTTGTGAATTGCAAATCTGGTCTGGCCTTCTATTCAAAGGTAACACAGTAACTTGCTTTGGTGGAGCCCAGGAGGTCTAGCTCCTGGGGCTCCTGTGATGCATGTGGGAGAATCCTTCTCCACTCGTCCAGGTGTCCACAGGGTTGGGTTTCTTACCTATGT
The DNA here is from genome assembly GCF_027477595.1 of Haemorhous mexicanus. Lineage (NCBI taxonomy): Eukaryota > Metazoa > Chordata > Aves > Passeriformes > Fringillidae > Haemorhous > Haemorhous mexicanus. The sequence continues at coordinate 10,503,234 of NC_082344.1, forward strand.
GCGGGTAATCATTTTGTGACGGGGGGATTCCCACCAGACACGTAGAGAGAGGATCGTCCACGCTTTCCATGGCCATGCAAAGGCTGTCTTGCTGTAGGGACTTTGCCAAGGTGACCCAAACGTTCTGCTTTGGCTGTGGTATGATCCAGCCCATGGTCACCTGGGTGATCATGAAGGCACAGGTGAAGGCGGCGGCTCTGGCGGTGCTGGCGCTGTTGTGGGGGTTTCCCGGGTTTGTTGTGAGGCGGTTCATGGTTTTCCCGCTCTCTGCTCACGCCGAGTGTGTTGAGGATTTTTTGCAGATTGAGGACTTTTTGAAGAACAGTGGCCATATTCAGCTGACGCACAATCCAGTCTGCTTGGGATAATGGACAATGGACACGTTCACAAACAATAATGGAAATATTCAGAAAATGGGGTCGGTATATCCTTGAAAAAGATCCAAGAAGAAGAGTCAACTGGACTCAGCAAGTTTGTCAGTGAGCTTGGGAAAGTGAGGAAAAAAGACAGTTCTTGGGTGGGACAGAAAACCACAGCCAGACGCGTGAAAAGTAAGATGATCCAATCAGCATCCGATCTTAGACGCGTGAACAGCTAGGCCTGGCCAATGATGTATTAGCTAGAGAGGTGTGGACAGTAGGGAATTGTTATAAATATAGTCTTTTTAGGGATAATAAATTTGGCTTCACTGGATGATATTGGTGTTGGTGTGATGTCCCTGAAGCTCCGCATCCCACACTTTTCCCCCACCAGGCCCCCTAGAAACAAGAGCTGCCCGCTGCATGTTCAAGTGTCTGAACGCCTGCCTGCGCTCACGGCAGCAAAACCAGGCTGTTCCCAGCCAGGGAGCGGAGCCCTGTTCCTGGCAGGAGGCTCTCATCAGCCCCTTCCCCACTGTGCACGCAGCACTTCTGCCTGCCTGCCTGCCCAGAAGAGCACAAGCTGGCCGGCTCTGGGCTCAGCACAGCCCAAACACAGGCGCAGGAAGACACAGCGGCTCTTTTGCAGCCATGCCCCAGACAGGTGGGAAGGGGACCCTGCCTCTGGTCTCTCTTGGTTGGCTTGCTGACTGGCTCTGAGGCAGGGGCTGCCCGATTCCTGGCTTGTGGGGAGAGCAGAGCCGCCGGAACCGCGCCCACCGTGCAGACACTGCCTGACAGCGCTGCGGCCGCTGGGACGGTGGCACCCCCGAGTCTCAGCCACTCCGCTGAGGCCGCTGCTGTTTCATTTGCTTTAGGCACCCCCAAAGCTGATTGCCAGGCCACGATGGTCTCTGCTTCTGCCCTCTTCCTGTCCCTGTGTAGGGATGGAGCATTGCTGTGCTTTCAGGAAGCTCTTTGTGGAAACTTCCGGCATTGCAAGCTCCTTTGCCCTCAGAGGATGCTTGCCATGGAATCCCTCACGGCTGGCTTCAGAGCATACTCCGGCAGGCTCTTCTAAAACCCAGGGTCCTTGTCCCCTTCAGAGTGCTCAGCAGGACCTTTTTTTAACAGCACGCTGCTTTACAGCTGGAGCAGCGAGACAGGGAGCTTTGTTATAAAAAACGAACGAGGCCAGATCTCCGACAGCGATTGAAACAGGCTCTCGTTTATTTAAAAACCATTCGGTGGGAGCAGAGAATCTGGGATAAGCCCAGATCCTCATACAACAGCTCAAAAAGGGAACCAGAAAGGAACCAGAAGAACCCCAAGAAAAAGCCCCTAAAAGAAAAAAAGCTCCCAAAGAAAAAGCCCCACCCCAGGAACAGAAAACTCCCCTTTTTAGAACAAATTCCTGGCCCAGGAATGGTGGGTTTTTGGTTCCACGCACCCATTGGTGGAATTCGGGCGCTTTGATTGGTCCTTACCGGGGTTCGTTTTGGACCAGTCATTTCCCCAGGGCGTCGAGTCATTGGTTGATGCTCTGGCCCAGTCACTCTTTGAGTTGTCCACCTCCTACCCCCACCAAGTCCCGGACCCCTTTCCCTTCGCCCACAGCAAACAACTCCCCAGCATTATTACAAACCCGTAATAGCTTTGCAGCCTGAGCTGCCCTTCTTCCTCTCTGTCCGTGCACAGAACAGAGCGGGAAGGAGAAGGGCAGCAGGGCCCTGTGTGTCCTGGGGCTCAGGTTTTTGCGCCGCTTCAGCTCCACAGAGACGGGGGTAAAGTGAAAAACCAAACTGTTTATTAAGGGAAAGCGAAGCCAAGGGGTGAGCGGGGAGGCAAAAAAGGGGATGAGCAGGGCCTGAGGGCTGCAGGGAGGGAGCTGCCATCAGGGAGAGACATGGCAGGAGCTGCTGAAACTTCTCACAGGCTCAGCTCTGAGCAGCCACAGCTGTGCCTGGAGCTCCCCTGCTCTGCAGGGGGTCCCATCTTGCATGGGAACTGGAAATCGCCATTGGAGGCCCTTAGAGGTACATCTGATCAAGGAGACAAAGAAAGTTCTGCAGATCTTCTTTGGAATGTCAGCTGGATCAGAATGCTCATGCAGGATGGGTTCTCATCTTCCCTCAGGGCTTGAAGAGCTGGAAGAGAGAGGAACAGAGGCCACGGTCAGTGGCCAGATTAAGGGAATGCAGGAAAGTCTCCTGCCAGGGCCAACCCAGCCGGCTATGGCATGGCCAGGAGGGAGCGGGAGGCAAGGGCTTCGGCCCGAAGGCGCAGGCCAACGGATCCCCCATGTGTCCCTGAAAGCTCTCGGGGCTCTGTCCCCTCCACAGCCCCTGGTTCTCACAGAGAGCGGAGGCCTCCGCAGCCCGGGCACGGATTGCAGCGCTGGGGCCGGGATTTGCAGCTGCCCCCGGCGGTCCTGGCTGCCTCACTCACCCTCCCTGAGGACTTGGAGCTCCTCCTTCTGCCCCAGCATGAGCACTCCGGCCACCCCTGGAAACACAGAGCACGTGGCGGCCCCAGGTGGCAAAGCTGCCCGACACGGGCGCTGCCAGCCCTACGGCCGCACGCCCTCTTCCCCGGGAAGGGCTCCTTTTGGCCCCTGCCCCACGCTGCCACCCAAGGGCACGGCTGCGAGAGGGCGGTGGCAGCGCCGTGGGCGGGCGGGGCTCCAGCGGTCCGGGCGCGGCTCCCGCTGCAGGGGCTGCAGCCGGGCCGGAAGGCAGGGAGGGGCACCGGGCTGGTGGCTCACCGATGAACCTGATGGCCGCCTCTCGTAGGGGCCTCTGTGGGCTCTGCAGGTGCGGCAGGGCCCAGACCAGGTGCTCGGCCACTCGGCTCTCGTCCTGCAGAAGCTGCGGGGAGCGCCAGGAGGGAAGGCTCGGCGTGGGCTCTGCCGCTCGGCCGGGCGCTCCCTGCACCCAGCACCGGCCGAGCCAGCCCGCACGGCCCGGGCCAGGGAGCAGCGTGTGAGGCGCAGGCTGGCGGGCCCGGGAGCGGCGCTGGCCGGGGACACAGCTGCCAGCCCCCCATACTGAGCAGCTGGGGAAGGGGGCTTCTCCAGCCCGCGGCTGGGGCTCCTGGGCTGTCCTTACCAGGTGCTTGGCGAACTTCATCCGCCGCTTCTTCGCCAGCAGCTCCTCGAGATCCCTCCTCCTCAGGAAGCAGGGCTTCGCCACAGGCCTGGAGAGCAGCAGAGAGCCGCAGGTGGCAGCAGGGCCCAGGGCACGGCACCTGGCTCCCTGTGCCAAGGCCAGGGGAGGCTGGAGCCCGCCAGGCACCAGGGCAGGAGGCAGCCGAGCCCCCTGCCAGGGATGCGGCAGCATCACACCAAACCTCACCTTGGCCACCTGCAGGTTCTCATCGTGCCAGCGCAAGAATAGAGGGAGCAGGCTCTGGCTCACAATGGTGGTCAGAGGATTTTCCCTCTCTTCCACTATCAGCTCCATCACCTTGCTGAAGAGCTGAATGGAGAGCTGCTGCACGTGGCTGTTGTCCTGGAGAAAAGGAAAAGTCCTAAGCACCAACTTCTCCAGGCCCATGGGGGCAAAGGCCCAAAACTGCCCAAAAGGGCGCAAAGTTTCCAGGCAGCGTCCAGTGCCCTTGGCTGGGGGCACAGAGCCTTACGTCCTCAAAGTGGGGCAGGAGGGACTCAGCCAGCTTCAGGGCGGTGATGCTGGCTATTTGGAGGTCTGTGTCCTGGAGCGTATGCGTCAGCACAGAGAGGGTCATCTCGACCACCTCTGCATCTGCATCAGCCAGCTGCTCCACCAGCTGCGGATACAGGCCGCATATTCCTCCGCCCTGTGTGCAAGACGAGGCTGTGCTGTGAAGCCGTGACTGGCCGCGGCACCAAGGGCTGCTTGGGGCACTCGGGCGGCTGAAGCGGGACTCGGGAGAGCTGGGAGCAGCTGCCTCTGCTGCCAAAGGCCAGCCAAGCCCAAAGGACTGCGCTCCCCAGCCCCACGCTGCCAGCGGGGCTTCGGCCACGGCCCCCTCCTCACCAGCGAGGGCTCCTTGCTGAGCACCACCAGGCCTCTGAGCGCAAGGCGCAGCCTGTCCCTGCACTCGCTCGGCAGGTGCCGGGATACCACCAACAGGGCACTGGGACCGTGGATACGCAAGTCCAGACACTCCAGGAGCTGAAAGGCACAGGAGGGCAGTGGCAGGCGAGCCGGCCGGCAGGAGCCCGGAGCCGCAGAGGGCTGGGCCCAGGCAGCAGCAGCGGGCGCGGGCAGCGTCCCAGGCGGCTGCAGCTAAGAGAGACCAGAGAGCTGGGAGGCAGCTGAGCCAGGCAGCGCTGGCCATCAGGCTCACCTCCACAAAGATGGCCAGGGCAGGCAGATCACAGCGTGGCTGCTTCCCGATGAGCAGGCTGAGCAGGTGCGAGGCCATGTGGGGACACAAGCGGGTCAAGGCACAGCGCATCTCCCTGGCAGGGGAAAAAGGCGCCAAAGGCCCTGAGCCAGGCAGGCAAACCTCTCCCTGGAGCGACTCACAGTGGTCCGCTCTTTCCCCAGCACTCTGCAAGGGGACACGGGCCCCTTGGGAGGCGGCTGCTGCTGGCCATCCTCCTCTCCCAGCCTTTTGCACCCTCCCTCGGTGACAAGGCCCTCTGGTGGGGAGTAGGGCATCTCACCTGGCCAGCAGACCCGCTGCACAGTGTGGGCTGTTGGCACAGAGCAGGCTGTCCCAGAGCTGCTTGTGCTCCAGAGCCACCAGCTTCTTGCCAAAGCCCCGCTGGGAGAGCAGAGCCTCAATGGTCTGCACTGCAAACCTGTGTGCCGAGCAAAGGCGCGGTCACTCTAGGAGCACTGGCCCTGGCCACAAGGACATGGGAAGGACAGGGCGACTGGCACCTGTTGGGCGCTCTGCAAAGGCCGTCTTCCTCCTGGCACGCTCTCCAGAAGCTCAGGCTCTCCACCTCCTCTGGCCTCTGCTCTGTGGTGATGAAAACTTGCAAGAGCAGAGCCACAAAGAGGTGTGGAGAATGAATGAGGATTGCATAGCGCCACTCGGGCATGCTTGCAATCCTCCGCAGCACCAGAGTTGCCTGCAAGAGACAAAGCACCCCGAGGCAGCGCTCAGTGCCGAGGTGTCCATGCAGCAGGGCCTGAGGGGAGATGCAGGGGGAGCAGCCGGCCTGCTGCTCCTAGGCCAGCTTTCAGCCCAGGCAGGGAGCTGCAGGCTGGGGAGAGCATGGAGAGCTTCTGAGAAGGCCACTTGGAGAGCCAGCATAGGCCAGCTCCAGAAACTCACAGCCAGGGCAAAGACGGCCTCGTTGTCCCCGCTGCAGACGAACCCGCCGTACGGTGGCAGCTCCTCTAGGGCAGAGAGCAGTGCTGGAAGCACCTCCTCCACAGCCACTTCTGAGGTGCCGATGGCCCTCCACATCAGCTCAGCAGCTCTGTGGGAGCAGAGCTGGGCATCAGTACCGTGCCCCGTGCAGCTGCGTGGGGCCGGGAGGTAGCATGGCAGCAGGCTTAGGAAACAGATGGGCCCAAGGGTCCCAGGGTTCTCCGCCTGTCTGGCAGACCCCTCTGGAAAGGCTGTGCAGGGCCAGGGGCCCTACAGGCCCATGAGCACCGAGCTCTCCAGGCAGTTGTGCCCCGTACCTGTCACACAGTGGGGCGCAGCGCAGGAGGCTCATCACCACCTGGGCAGGGTGCTCTTCAGTCAGGCTGAGAATGATCATCTGCAGCTCGGCGTCCACGGTGCTACAGGACGTGAGTCTCTGCAGGATGTTCCTCACCACAGCTTGCACCTGGAAGAAGGGATATGGGGAAGACTTGGAGTGCTGCCCAAGGGAGCCACTTTCTCTGCTTCACCCAAGAAGCTGTTGATTTCCCAGCTCACTGGGATGGGCCAGAGGGGGCCCAGTGGACATGGCTTGAGGGGCCACGTCATCCTGGGAGGCCTTCAGTCCCGGCCCCAGGCTGCTTCCCTGCTGCGGAGAAGAAACACCCGTCAGGAAAAACTCCAGACTGGGCCCAGGACTCACTCTCAGCATGGGCATGGCCTCAGTCTCAGGGATGGCCTCGAGACAGGTGTTAGTGGCGGCCATGCCCTCCGTCAGGGCCATGTCAGCCTCTGCCCTGTCCTCGGACGTTTCCTCCTCAGAGGTGTCCATGAAGTCCGAGGACGCTGTGCTGGAAGCATCCTCTGCCTGCAGCTCGCTGGGCCTGGAGTCGGGCTCGGCCGTGCCCTCGGTGGTGCGGCCGCTGGTCTTTCTGCGCCGAAGGCGCAGGAACCTCCGCAGTGCCTGCAGCAGAAGGAAGGGTGGGAAGAGAGGCACGTTCCGTGGTCTGCTCCAAGCGTGGGGCTCGGCCCAGCAGTGCCAACAGGCCCGGCCCAGGTGGGGACAGCCGCAGGTACCTGGGCTACTCTGCGGAAGCGGCCACGGGTGAGCTCCTGCTCTTGAGTCCCGTCCTTGGATGCATCTGCCAATGAGCGAGCGCAGCCAGAGCTGAGGGGCCGCAGGAGAGGCCGGAGAAGCCAGCCCAGCCCTGCATGCCCCCGGCAGGGACAGCGCCCCGGGTTCCCAGGGGACGGAGCAGGCCATCGGGGGGGCAGGCCCGGCCCCCATCCGGTCCGTGGGCACGTCCACAGGGATGGGATGGGATGGGATGGGATGGGATGGGATGGGATGGGATGGGATGGGATGGGATGGGATGGGATGGGATGGGATGGGATGGGATGGGATGGGATGGGATGGGATGGGATGGGATGGGATGGGGCCAGGCTGGCTGCAGGTACCGGCGTTGCATCCAGCTCCTCCACTCACCATCCTGCAGCGGCTCCAACTGCTCGGGCTCTGCAGGCTGCTGCGCTGGGGCAGCTGCAGGGCCTTTGCTTTTCTTGCCCCGAAGCCCCTTGAACAGGCTGAGCAGTCTGCCTGCCATCTCGCTGTCTGACCTCGAGGGCACCTTGGAGACAGATGCCCCGTCAAAGGTCCGATTCAGCGAGTGTTGCAGTTGTGCCTTGCAGGCACCTTCAGCAGAGGGGCCTCAAGAAGGCTACAGGACAGCAAGTCCTCTATTCTGTTCTCCAGGGCTCCTGCCACAATGACAGGAGACTCCTGGCGAACAATGGGGGTCACCAGCTCCCACGGCCTGGCAACGAGGGCGCCGGCCGCAGCGATGGGAGATGCCTCGGAAAAACTCCGAGACACCGAATCCTGAGGCCAGGCCGTGAGGCCAGGCACAGGAGGAATGCCTCGGTAAAGCTCCGGGTCAACAACGGACGAGCCGGCTGTGTGGGGATGCCTCACAGCACCGCTCTGTCACGTCCTGCCCCGTCGCGTGCACCGAGCACTCTGGCGTGGCCGTGTCACTGCCAGCACCTAGGTCAGCGTGTGTCACAAAGGGCTGCTCTGACACTCTGTCCCTTTCGGTGACACGGTGAACATTCTGCACCGAGTCACAAAGGGACATGCTGCCACGTGCCCCGGGGCCACCCCCTCCCCACCCAAGGTGCCCCCGGTTGGAGGCAATTCCTTGCCCCGAGCGTCTAACACAGCCCTGGACACACCAAGACCCGCCAAGTGCCAAGGGAAGGGCTCTCCACGGTGCCCGGCTGGCATAGCCCAGCTCGGTGCCGGCCCTGGAGCAGAGCCGCTTCCAGCAAGCAAGAGGCAAACACGTCTTGCCAAGAGTTAAAACACACCAGAGAGGGGAGATGGCATGAATGTTGGCATAAAGGCCTTTGAATTCACAGCTCTCTGAGAGGCATTTGGGGCTCTCGGCTGGACAGAGATACCAGCTCTGTCCTGTGCTTAGAGGAGGGAACGCACCCTGCCGGTGGTGCTTGGCTTGTCTTCTTCTCTGGAGGCCCAGGCAGATGACAAAGCTGCTCTTCACAGCCTTCTCCCTTCCCACACCCCTCTGCCAAGTGCAAGGGGCCACAAGGATGGAAAGGGGAGCAGGGAGCCAAAGGGAGACAGCTGCACCTACCTCACTGGCGGCTCCGGGGGAAGCACGTTGCTTGAGATGCAAGCCCCTCTCTTCCAAAGGCATTTCCCCAAATGCCTACAATTCCCGGGGAACACCAACACACACTTCAGAAACCCTGGCAAGGCTGAAGTACTTCTGCACCTTGTAGCACAGGCACTGCAGCTCGAGCTCATCTTTCTTCTCCCAAGTCTTTTTCCTTGTGTCCCTTGTGGCACGCAGCCCCGGGCCCCCTAGAAACAAGAGCTGCCCGCTGTCTCTTCGAGTGTCTGATCGCCTGCCTGTGCTCACGGCAGCAAAACCAGGCTGTTCCCAGCCAGGGAGCGGAGCCCTGTTCCTGGCAGGAGGCTCTCATCAGCCCCTTCCCCACTGTGCACGCAGCACTTCTGCCTGCCTGCCTGCCCAGAAGAGCACAAGCTGGCCAGCTCTGGGCTCAGCACAGCCCAAACACAGGCGCAGGAAGACACAGCGGCTCTTTTGCAGCCATGCCCCAGACAGGTGGGAAGGGGACCCTGCCTCTGGTCTCTCTTGGTTGGCTTGCTGACTGGCTCTGAGGCAGGGGCTGCCCGATTCCTGGCTTGTGGGGAGAGCAGAGCCGCCGGAACCGCGCCCACCGTGCAGACACTGCCTGACAGCGCTGCGGCCGCTGGGACGCTGGCACCCCCGAGTCTCAGCCACTCCGCTGAGGCCGCTGCTGTTTCATTTGCTTTAGGCACCCCCAAAGCTGATTGCCAGGCCACGATGGTCTCTGCTTCTGCCCTCTTCCTGTCCCTGTGTAGGGATGGAGCATTGCTGTGCTTTCAGGAAGCTCTTTGTGGAAACTTCCGGCATTGCAAGCTCCTTTGCCCTCAGAGGATGCTTGCCATGGAATCCCTCACGGCTGGCTTCAGAGCATACTCCGGCAGGCTCTTCTAAAACCCAGGGTCCTTGTCCCCTTCAGAGTGCTCAGCAGGACCTTTTTTTAACAGCACGCTGCTTTACAGCTGGAGCAGCGAGACAGGGAGCTTTGTTATAAAAAACGAACGAGGCCAGATCTCCGACAGCGATTGAAACAGGCTCTCGTTTATTTAAAAACCATTCGGTGGGAGCAGAGAATCTGGGATAAGCCCAGATCCTCATACAACAGCTCAAAAAGGGAACCAGAAAGGAACCAGAAGAACCCCAAGAAAAAGCCCCTAAAAGAAAAAAAGCTCCCAAAGAAAAAGCCCCACCCCAGGAACAGAAAACTCCCCTTTTTAGAACAAATTCCTGGCCCAGGAATGGTGGGTTTTTGGTTCCACGCACCCATTGGTGGAATTCGGGCGCTTTGATTGGTCCTTACCGGGGTTCGTTTTGGACCAGTCATTTCCCCAGGGCGTCGAGTCATTGGTTGATGCTCTGGCCCAGTCACTCTTTGAGTTGTCCACCTCCTACCCCCACCAAGTCCCGGACCCCTTTCCCTTCGCCCACAGCAAACAACTCCCCAGCGTTATTACAAACCCGTAATAGCTTTGCAGCCTGAGCTGCCCTTCTTCCTCTCTGTCCGTGCACAGAACAGAGCGGGAAGGAGAAGGGCAGCAGGGCCCTGTGTGTCCTGGGGCTCAGGTTTTTGCGCCGCTTCAGCTCCACAGAGACGGGGGTAAAGTGAAAAACCAAACTGTTTATTAAGGGAAAGCGAAGCCAAGGGGTGAGCGGGGAGGCAAAAAAGGGGATGAGCAGGGCCTGAGGGCTGCAGGGAGGGAGCTGCCATCAGGGAGAGACATGGCAGGAGGTGCTGAAACTTCTCACAGGCTCAGCTCTGAGCAGCCACAGCTGTGCCTGGAGCTCCCCTGCTCTGCAGGGGGTCCCATCTTGCATGGGAACTGGAAATCGCCATTGGAGGCCCTTAGAGGTACATCTGATCAAGGAGACAAAGAAAGTTCTGCAGATCTTCTTTGGAATGTCAGCTGGATCAGAATGCTCATGCAGGATGGGTTCTCATCTTCCCTCAGGGCTTGAAGAGCTGGAAGAGAGAGGAACAGAGGCCACGGTCAGTGGCCAGATTAAGGGAATGCAGGAAAGTCTCCTGCCAGGGCCAACCCAGCCGGCTATGGCATGGCCAGGAGGGAGCGGGAGGCAAGGGCTTCAGCCGGAAGGCGCAGGCCACAGATCCCCCATGTGTCCCTGAAAGCTCTCGGGGCTCTGTCCCCTCCACAGCCCCTGGTTCTCACAGAGAGCGGAGGCCTCCGCAGCCCGGGCACGGATTGCAGCGCTGGGGCCGGTATTTGCAGCTGCCCCCGGCGGTCCTGGCTGCCTCACTCACCCTCCCTGAGGACTTGGAGCTCCTCCTTCTGCCCCAGCATGAGCACTCCGGCCACCCCTGGAAACACAGAGCACGTGGCGGCCCCAGGCGGCAAAGCTGCCCGACACGGGCGCTGCCAGCCCTACGGCCGTACGCCCTCTTCCCCGGGAAGGGCTCCTTTTGGCCCCTGCCCCACGCTGCCACCCGAGGGCACGGCTGCGAGAGGGCGGTGGCAGCGCCGTGGGCGGGCGGGGCTCCAGCGGTCCGGGCGCGGCTCCCGCTGCAGGGACTGCAGCCGGGCCGGGAGGCAGGGAGGGGCGCCGGGCTGGTGGCTCACCGATGAACCTGACGGCCGCCTCTCGTAGGGGCCTCTGTGGGCTCTGCAGGTGCGGCAGGGCCCAGCCCAGGTGCTCGGCCACTCGGCTCTCGTCCTGCAGAAGCTGCGGGGAGCGCCAGGAGGGAAGGCTCGGCGTGGGCTCTGCCACTCGGCCGGGCGCTCCCTGCACCCAGCACCGGCCGAGCCAGCCCGCACGGCCCGGGCCAGGGAGCAGCGTGTGAGGCGCAGGCTGGCGGGCCCGGGAGCGGCGCTGGCCGGGGACACAGCTGCCAGCCCCCCATACTGAGCAGCTGGGGAAGGGGGCTTCTCCAGCCCGCGGCTGGGGCTCCTGGGCTGTCCTTACCAGGTGCTCGGCAAACTTCATCCGCCGCTTCTTCGCCAGCAGCTCCTCGAGATCCCTCCTCCTCAGGAAGCAGGGCTTCGCCACAGGCCTGGAGAGCAGCAGAGAGCCGCAGGTGGCAGCAGGGCCCAGGGCACGGCACCTGGCTCCCTGTGCCAAGGCCAGGGGAGGCTGGAGCCCGCCAGGCACCAGGGCAGGAGGCAGCCGAGCCCCCTGCCAGGGATGCGGCAGCATCACACCAAACCTCACCTTGGCCACCTGCAGGTTCTCATCGTGCCAGCGCAAGAATAGAGGGAGCAGGCTCTGGCTCACAATGGTGGTCAGAGGATTTTCCCTCTCTTCCACTATCAGCTCCATCACCTTGCTGAAGAGCTGAATGGAGAGCTGCTGCACGTGGCTGTTGTCCTGGAGAAAAGGAAAAGTCCTAAGCACCAACTTCTCCAGGCCCATGGGGGCAAAGGCCCAAAACTGCCCAAAAGGGCGCAAAGTTTCCAGGCAGCGTCCAGTGCCCTTGGCTGGGGGCACAGAGCCTTACGTCCTCAAAGTGGGGCAGGAGGGACTCAGCCAGCTTCAGGGCGGTGATGCTGGCTATTTGGAGGTCTGTGTCCTGGAGCGTATGCGTCAGCACAGAGAGGGTCATCTCGACCACCTCTGCATCTGCATCGGCCAGCTGCTCCACCAGCTGCGGATACAGGCCGCGTATTCCTCCGCCCTGTGTGCAAGACGAGGCTGTGCTGTGAAGCCGTGACTGGCCGCGGCACCAAGGGCTGCTTGGGGCACTCGGGTGGCTGAAGCGGGACTCGGGAGAGCTGGGAGCAGCTGCCTCTGCTGCCAAAGGCCAGCCAAGCCCAAAGGACTGCGCTCCCCAGCCCCACGCTGCCAGCGGGGCTTCGGCCACGGCCCCCTCCTCACCAGCGAGGGCTCCTTGCTGAGCACCACCAGGCCTCTGAGCGCAAGGCGCAGCCTGTCCCTGCACTCGCTCGGCAGGTGCCGGGATACCACCAACAGGGCACTGGGACCGTGGATACGCAAGTCCAGACACTCCAGGAGCTGAAAGGCACAGGAGGGCAGTGGCAGGCGAGCCGGCCGGCAGGAGCCCGGAGCCGCAGAGGGCTGGGCCCAGGCAGCAGCAGCGGGCGCGGGCAGCGTCCCAGGCGGCTGCAGCTAAGAGAGACCAGAGAGCTGGGAGGCAGCTGAGCCAGGCAGCGCTGGCCATCAGGCTCACCTCCACAAAGATGGCCAGGGCAGGCAGATCACAGCGTGGCTGCTTCCCGATGAGCAGGCTGAGCAGGTGCGAGGCCATGTGGGGACACAAGGGGGTCAAGGCACAGCGCATCTCCCTGGCAGGGGAAAAAGGCGCCAAAGGCCCTGAGCCAGGCAGGCAAACCTCTCCCTGGAGCGACTCACAGTGGTCCGCTCTTTCCCCAGCACTCTGCAAGGGGACACGGGCCCCTTGGGAGGCGGCTGCTGCTGGCCATCCTCCTCTCCCAGCCTTTTGCACCCTCCCTCGGTGACAAGGCCCTCTGGTGGGGAGTAGGGCATCTCACCTGGCCAGCAGACCCGCTGCACAGTGTGGGCTGTTGGCACAGAGCAGGCTGTCCCAGAGCTGCTTGTGCTCCAGAGCCACCAGCTTCTTGCCAAAGCCCCGCTGGGAGAGCAGAGCCTCAATGGTCTGCACTGCAAACCTGTGTGCCGAGCAAAGGCGCGGTCACTCTAGGAGCACTGGCCCTGGCCACAAGGACATGGGAAGGACAGGGCGACTGGCACCTGTTGGGCGCTCTGCAAAGGCCGTCTTCCTCCTGGCACGCTCTCCAGAAGCTCAGGCTCTCCACCTCCTCTGGCCTCTGCTCTGTGGTGATGAAAACTTGCAAGAGCAGAGCCACAAAGAGGTGTGGAGAATGAATGAGGATTGCATAGCACCACTCGGGCATGCTTGCAATCCTCCGCAGCACCAGAGTTGCCTGCAAGAGACAAAGCACCCCGAGGCAGCGCTCAGTGCCGAGGTGTCCATGCAGCAGGGCCTGAGGGGAGATGCAGGGGGAGCAGCCGGCCTGCTGCTCCTAGGCCAGCTTTCAGCCCAGGCAGGGAGCTGCAGGCTGGGGAGAGCATGGAGAGCTTCTGAGAAGGCCACTTGGAGAGCCAGCATAGGCCAGCTCCAGAAACTCACAGCCAGGGCAAAGACGGCCTCGTTGTCCCCGCTGCAGACGAACCCGCCGTACGGTGGCAGCTCCTCTAGGGCAGAGAGCAGTGCTGGAAGCACCTCCTCCACAGCCACTTCTGAGGTGCCGATGGCCCTCCACATCAGCTCAGCAGCTCTGTGGGAGCAGAGCTGGGCATCAGTACCGTGCCCCGTGCAGCTGCGTGGGGCCGGGAGGTAGCATGGCAGCAGGCTTAGGAAACAGATGGGCCCAAGGGTCCCAGGGTTCTCCGCCTGTCTGGCAGACCCCTCTGGAAAGGCTGTGCAGGGCCAGGGGCCCTACAGGCCCATGAGCACCGAGCTCTCCAGGCAGTTGTGCCCCGTACCTGTCACACAGTGGGGCGCAGCGCAGGAGGCTCATCACCACCTGGGCAGGGTGCTCTTCAGTCAGGCTGAGAATGATCATCTGCAGCTCGGCGTCCACGGTGCTACAGGACGTGAGTCTCTGCAGGATGTTCCTCACCACAGCTTGCACCTGGAAGAAGGGATATGGGGAAGACTTGGAGTGCTGCCCAAGGGAGCCACTTTCTCTGCTTCACCCAAGAAGCTGTTGATTTCCCAGCTCACTGGGATGGGCCAGAGGGGGCCCAGTGGACATGGCTTGAGGGGCCACGTCATCCTGGGAGGCCTTCAGTCCCGGCCCCAGGCTGCTTCCCTGCTGCGGAGAAGAAACACCCGTCAGGAAAAACTCCAGACTGGGCCCAGGACTCACTCTCAGCATGGGCATGGCCTCAGTCTCAGGGATGGCCTCGAGACAGGTGTTAGTGGCGGCCATGCCCTCCGTCAGGGCCATGTCAGCCTCTGCCCTGTCCTCGGACGTTTCCTCCTCAGAGGTGTCCATGAAGTCCGAGGACGCTGTGCTGGAAGCATCCTCTGCCTGCAGCTCGCTGGGCCTGGAGTCGGGCTCGGCCGTGCCCTCGGTGGTGCGGCCGCTGGTCTTTCTGCGCCGAAGGCGCAGGAACCTCCGCAGTGCCTGCAGCAGAAGGAAGGGCGGGAAGAGAGGCACGTTCCGTGGTCTGCTCCAAGCGTGGGGCTCGGCCCAGCAGTGCCAACAGGCCCGGCCCAGGTGGGGACAGCCGCAGGTACCTGGGCTACTCTGCGGAAGCGGCCACGGGTGAGCTCCTGCTCTTGAGTCCCGTCCTTGGATGCATCTGCCAATGAGCGAGCGCAGCCAGAGCTGAGGGGCCGCAGGAGAGGCCGGAGAAGCCAGCCCAGCCCTGCATGCCCCCGGCAGGGACAGCGCCCCGGGTTCCCAGGGGACGGAGCACGGCCATCGGGGGGGCAGGCCCGGCCCCTGTCCCATCCGGTCCGTGGGCACGTCCACAGGGATGGGATGGGATGGGATGGGATGGGATGGGATGGGATGGGATGGGATGGGATGGGATGGGATGGGATGGGATGGGATGGGATGGGATGGGATGGGATGGGATGGGATGGGATGGGATGGGATGGGATGGGATGGGGCCAGGCTGGCTGCAGGTACCGGCGTTGCATCCAGCTCCTCCACTCACCATCCTGCAGCGGCTCCAACTGCTCGGGCTCTGCAGGCTGCTGCGCTGGGGCAGCTGCAGGGCCTTTGCTTTTCTTGCCCCGAAGCCCCTTGAACAGGCTGAGCAGTCTGCCTGCCATCTCGCTGTCTGACCTCGAGGGCACCTTGGAGACAGATGCCCCGTCAAAGGTCCGATTCAGCGAGTGTTGCAGTTGTGCCTTGCAGGCACCTGCAGCAGAGGGGCCTCAAGAAGGCTACAGGACAGCAAGTCCTCTATTCTGTTCTCCAGGGCTCCTGCCACAATGACAGGAGACTCCTGGCGAACAATGGGGGTCACCAGCTCCCACGGCCTGGCAACGAGGGCGCCGGCCGCAGCGATGGGAGATGCCTCGGAAAAACTCCGAGACACCGAATCCTGAGGCCAGGCCGTGAGGCCAGGCACAGGAGGAATGCCTCGGAAAAGCTCCGGGTCAACAACGGACGAGCCGGCTGTGTGGGGATGCCTCACAGAACCGCTCTGTCACGTCCTGCCCCGTCACGTGCACCGAGCACTCTGGCGTGGCCGTGTCACTGCCAGCACCTAGGTCAGCGTGTGTCACAAAGGGCTGCTCTGACACTCTGTCCCTTTCGGTGACACGGTGAACATTCTGCACCGAGTCACAAAGGGACATGCTGCCACGTGCCCCGGGGCCACCCCCTCCCCACCCAAGGTGCCCCCGGTTGGAGGCAATTCCTTGCCCCGAGCGTCTAACACAGCCCTGGACACACCAAGACCCGCCAAGTGCCAAGGGAAGGGCTCTCCACGGTGCCCGGCTGGCACAGCCCAGCTCGGTGCCGGCCCTGGAGCAGAGCCGCTTCCAGCAAGCAAGAGGCAAACACGTCTTGCCAAGAGTTAAAACACACCAGAGAGCGGAGATGGCATGAATGTTGGCATAAAGGCCTTTGAATTCACAGCTCTCTGAGAGGCATTTGGGGCTCTCGGCTGGACAGAGATACCAGCTCTGTCCTGTGCTTAGAGGAGGGAACGCACCCTGCCGCTGGTGCTTGGCTTGTCTTCTTCTCTGGAGGCCCAGGCAGATGCCAAAGCTGCTCTTCACAGCCTTCTCCCTTCCCACACCCCTCTGCCAAGTGCAAGGGGCCACAAGGATGGAAAGGGGAGCAGGGAGCCAAAGGGAGACAGCTGCACCTACCTCACTGGCGGCTCCGGGGGAAGCACGTTGCTTGAGATGCAAGCCCCTCTCTTCCAAAGGCATTTCCCCAAATGCCTACAATTCCCGGGGAACACCAACACACACTTCAGAAACCCTGGCAAGGCTGAATTACTTCTGCACCTTGTAGCACAGGCACTGCAGCTCGAGCTCATCTTTCTTCTCCCAAGTCTTTTTCCTTGTGTCCCTTGTGGCACGCAGCCCCGGGCCCCCTAGAAACAAGAGCTGCCCGCTGTCTCTTCGAGTGTCTGATCGCCTGCCTGTGCTCACGGCAGCAAAACCAGGCTGTTCCCAGCCAGGGAGCGGAGCCCCGTTCCTGGCAGGAGGCTCTCATCAGCCCCTTCCCCACTGTGCACGCAGCACTTCTGCCTGCCTGCCTGCCCAGAAGAGCACAAGCTGGCCAGCTCTGGGCTCAGCACAGCCCAAACACAGGCACAGGAAGACACAGCGGCTCTTTTGCAGCCATGCCCCAGACAGGTGGGAAGTGGACCCTGCCTCTGGTCTCGCTTGGTTGGCTTGCTGACAGAGGGTTTGACTCCCTCCCCACAGAGGAAATCAAGGGCAGGTGCGAGCAGAGCAACTTCTCGGGATCCAAGAGAGCCACCTCCCCAGCCCGTCTGACACTCAGTCCCAGACTGAGAAATTCTCACCTCCAACCAGGAGACAAAGGAGGGCTCCAAACACAGCCTAGGATCCAAACGGGTTTATTGAGGGAGGGGCATAGGGTCTAGGAAGGGTCGAGGTGAAGAGAGAGGCAGGGACACAACCGCACTCAAAGGGAGGCTGGTGGTGGAGCCCAGAACAGCGGTGGGGCCAGGGTTGAAACCATGGGGCTGGCAGCTGGGGCCAGGATACAGGGAACCAATGAGGAGAGGGACCAGAGGAGGAGCCGAGGTGGAGTGATGAGGGGTACACCAATGGGAGTGGGGGAAGAGGGTGGTCTTGTAGTACAATCCAGTGGGGAAGGGAGGAACATGGAACATGCTAGAACTGGGGAGGGGGCCATGGCTGAGTGGCATTTAAACAGGAGTGTCCTCCCAAGGCATCCCTGCCCTATTTTCCTTGGGGTCCCCTCCCCCATCTCCCCCTTTTCCATTTATTACAAATGCTTTGCCCCTAGTCTTTTGAAGGGCTCTTTTCAAGCAAGCAATAGCTGTCAAATCAATCACAAGGATGATCACAATCCACAGGAGGCCTTTCAAGTTAGAAGCCATCTATTCGGGAACATCCCAATGTCCAAAAAGTTGGTCCAGCCAGTAGGCCGCCTTTTTCTCAGTTTCTATGTCCTTCACCTGATTTTGAAGTCCCTTGATGTTGCTTTGAATTGATGTGCTGAGGGAGGACAAGTTGAAAGAGCACAGTCCTTCCAAGTCCTCACACCCATGGTGGGGGGCGAGCAGCAGGAAATCGATTGCAGCTCGATTTTGCAGCATGGCGTGTCTGGTGGTCTCCTCATCCACCAATAGATCAGAAAATGCGGCAGATGTAGAACTGGCCTGCTTACTGAGCCAGCACCCCAGGTGAGAAAGCTCACCGAGGGCCTTGGCAGCAGACACCCATGGTAGAAAAATGGATACCGTGACCCTCTTCCTTGTTCCCTAATTATAAATTTGGGTCAAATTCCTCAAAGGATCTCTTTTGGCAAGCAAATGTATTGTTCTGCTTCCAAGCATGCAAAATGGTGGAATTTGAGGTGAGGGTAGTCAGCTGGCCAAGGCTGCAGGGACCCCCTTTGATGTTGGAGGGGATTCCTGCCCACACCCTAGCACCACAGAGAAGAAACACTCCCCGTGGGAGCACTCTGGGGTACGCCAGGGACTGGGACGGTGTGGTGCTAGTCTAGTTGCACCTTTCAGCCACATTGTAGCATTTATCATCGGGCGAGACATCTTTGGGGATGTTACTCTAGGGTTCTGTTGTGAATTGCAAATCTGGTCTGGCCTTCTATTCAAAGGTAACACAGTAACTTGCTTTGGTGGAGCCCAGGAGGTCTAGCTCCTGGGGCTCCTGTGATGCATGTGGGAGAATCCTTCTCCACTCGTCCAGGTGTCCACAGGGTTGGGTTTCTTACCTATGTGCGGGTAATCATTTTGTGACGGGGGGATTCCCACCAGACACGTAGAGAGAGGATCGTCCACGCTTTCCATGGCCATGCAAAGGCTGTCTTGCTGTAGGGACTTTGCCAAGGTGACCCAAACGTTCTGCTTTGGCTGTGGTATGATCCAGCCCATGGTCACCTGGGTGATCATGAAGGCACAGGTGAAGGCGGCGGCTCTGGCGGTGCTGGCGCTGTTGTGGGGGTTTCCCGGGTTTGTTGTGAGGCGGTTCATGGTTTTCCCGCTCTCTGCTCACTCCGAGTGTGTTGAGGATTTTTTGCAGATTGAGGACTTTTTGAAGAACAGTGGCCATATTCAGCTGACGCACAATCCAGTCTGCTTGGGATAATGGACAATGGACACGTTCACAAACAATAATGGAAATATTCAGAAAATGGGGTCGGTATATCCTTGAAAAAGATCCAAGAAGAAGAGTCAACTGGACTCAGCAAGTTTGTCAGTGAGCTTGGGAAAGTGAGGAAAAAAGACAGTTCTTGGGTGGGACAGAAAACCACAGCCAGACGCGTGAAAAGTTAGATGATCCAATCAGCATCCGATCTTAGACGCGTGAACAGCTAGGCCTGGCCAATGATGTATTAGCTAGAGAGGTGTGGACAGTAGGGAATTGTTATAAATATAGTCTTTTTAGGGATAATAAATTTGGCTTCACTGGATGATATTGGTGTTGGTGTGATGCCCCTGAAGCTCTGCATCCCACACTTTTCCCCCACCAGGCCCCCTAGAAACAAGAGCTGCCCGCTGCATGTTCAAGTGTCTGAACGCCTGCCTGCGCTCACGGCAGCAAAACCAGGCTGTTCCCAGCCAGGGAGCGGAGCCCTGTTCCTGGCAGGAGGCTCTCATCAGCCCCTTCCCCAACTGTGCACGCAGCACTTCTGCCTGCCTGCCTGCCCAGAAGAGCACAAGCTGGCCGGCTCTGGGCTCAGCACAGCCCAAACACAGGCGCAGGAAGACACAGCGGCTCTTTTGCAGCCATGCCCCAGACAGGTGGGAAGGGGACCCTGCCTCTGGTCTCTCTTGCTTGGCTTGCTGACTGGCTCTGAGGCAGGGGCTGCCCGATTCCTGGCTTGTGGGGAGAGCAGAGCCGCCGGAACCGCGCCCACCGTGCAGACACTGCCTGACAGCGCTGCGGCCGCTGGGACGCTGGCACCCCCGAGTCTCAGCCACTCCGCTGAGGCCGCTGCTGTTTCATTTGCTTTAGGCACCCCCAAAGCTGATTGCCAGGCCACGATGGTCTCTGCTTCTGCCCTCCTCCTGTCCCTGTGTAGGGATGGAGCATTGCTGTGCTTTCAGGAAGCTCTTTGTGGAAACTTCCGGCATTGCAAGCTCCTTTGCCCTCAGAGGATGCTTGCCATGGAATCCCTCACGGCTGGCTTCAGAGCATACTCCGGCAGGCTCTTCTAAAACCCAGGGTCCTTGTCCCCTTCAGAGTGCTCAGCAGGACCTTTTTTTAACAGCACGCTGCTTTACAGCTGGAGCAGCGAGACAGGGAGCTTTGTTATAAAAAACGAACGAGGCCAGATCTCCGACAGCGATTGAAACAGGCTCTCATTTATTTAAAAACCATTCGGTGGGAGCAGAGAATCTGGGATAAGCCCAGATCCTCATACAACAGCTCAAAAAGGGAACCAGAAAGGAACCAGAAGAACTCCAAGAAAAAGCCCCTAAAAGAAAAAAAGCTCCCAAAGAAAAAGCCCCACCCCAGGAACAGAAAACTCCCCTTTTTAGAACAAATTCCTGGCCCAGGAATGGTGGGTTTTTGGTTCCACGCACCCATTGGTGGAATTCGGGCACTTTGATTGGTCCTTACCGGGGTTCGTTTTGGACCAGTCATTTCCCCAGGGCGTCGAGTCATTGGTTGATGCTCTGGCCCAGTCACTCTTTGAGTTGTCCACCTCCTACCCCCACCAAGTCCCGGACCCCTTTCCCTTCCCCCACAACAAACAACTCCCCAGCATTATTACAAACTCATAACAACTCCCCCCTCTAAAACTTTGATCAGGCTTTAGCCCGCATCAACCTCACTCAGTTTAATTCTTTGGCTTTTAAACAGTTTCTTTGAACAGTCTTTTCAACAGTTCATTTCAAACTGTTTTTAAACAGTTTCTTCTTCAATTGCATATAGTTGCCTCAGTCTTTGGTATCTCTTGTATATTTCCATGGCCGATCCTTCAGTTTTTGCTACGGAGTTGTCTTCTGTCTCTTGTTCCTGCAGCATTAAAATGTCAGAACAAATCCACTTCTCTTTCATAGGGCATTCTCCCAACAAGTTTTGTTTAAAATTTCCTTTCTTTTCGAATAGCTAATATGTTTTTCCGTCCTCTATGCAAGTTGTGATTGATGAAAAGTTGATAAAATTCGGACTCGGGTTAGTGTGAGATCTGAGGACGGCAGTCCGAGATTCTCCTGCATACAAAGGGTAGTAACACTTCTCGCATGGTTCTGTCCCTCCTCCCTTGATGATTATAAGTAGGAGGATACATAGGAATGGGGGTCCGGTACAAGCCACTCTCCCAATCATGTCTCCCCTCCGTAGAGGATCAGCAACTCTCTGTGGCAAGAGTGTAACTTGATCCGGTCTTGCCCCCCCCCCTCCCCTTTTCTCCTTTTCTTAATGTGTTACTCTTACCAGTTACCATGGCAGAAGTTCACTTTTTCCTTTTTGTATCAACTTCTTTCTTCTGTTCTTTTTAGGGCCAGATTGCTAGATGCATGGGAGAATGCTCTATCTCTTTTCTTGGATCTTCTGATCTGTAACAAGAGATACTAGAAATTAATTTTACGTCTTTACATTAAATATCAATTTCATTTAGAACAGATTAACAACTTTTCATTTAAACATTTATACAACAATTTTCAGAAATTATATTTTATGGGTCCTTTTACGATGTGTCCGAGGTCTCCTTAGACTTTGTTAAAGTTGGCGGTGGTTCCGCGGGTGCGGAAACTGGCCCTTTCACTCGGGTTATATGTGTCCACCCTCGTTCTTGTGTCCGTATAGCAGTTTCAGTGGTCAATAGTACTTGAAAAGGGCCTTCCCATCTTGGGACTAAGGGTTGTTCTTTCCAAGTTCTGATTAACACCCAGTCACCAGGTTGAAGTTTATGTAGTTTGAAATCAATAGGCGTAGCTTGAGAAAGATATCCTTTTGCTCTTAGTTCTTCTAAAGTATTGGTGATAGTCTTTATATATTTTCTCGTGCTCACCTCTCCTTCCTCATATGTTCCTGCATGTCCTAGGGTTGTTAAAAACGGTAGCCCAAACATCATTTCATATGGGGAAACTCCTACATCTGCTCTCGGTCTCGTTCTTATTCTCAATAAAGCTAAAGGGAGACATTTTAACCAATTCATTTTTCTTTCCTCTGTTAATATGGTAAGCGTATTCTTAAGACTTTGATTCATTCGTTCTACTCTTCCAGAACTTTGGGGTCTCCAGGGTGTATGAAATTTCCATGTGATGTTTAGGGCTTCTACGAGCTGTTGTATTATTCTAGCTGTGAAATGAGGCCCTCTATCTGAATCGATGGTATTTATGATTCCGTATCGGGGTATGATTTGCTCCAATAGGATCTTGCTTACAGTTTCTGCAGTTTCTCTTGTAGTTGGAAATGCTTCCACCCAGTGGGTCAAGTGGTCTATTATTACTAATAGATACTTATATCTCTGCACCTGTGGTAGTTCTGTAAAATCTATTTGGACACTTTGAAATGGTCTTTTTGCTAGTTCTCTTCCCCCTTGAGGTGGTTTTCTCATCACTTTTCTATTTATTCTTTGACAAATCATGCAGTTTCTAGTTAGCATTTTTGCCATTTCCCATACCCCAATACATACATAGGTCCTCATAAAATGGTCATGCAATGCTTGGGTCCCCCAATCAGTTGATGCATGCAGGTCTTCCATTATCTTTTTGGTGAGTGCTTTGTTTAGTACTGTTCTCCCATATGGCATTTCCCATTTTCCTGTTTCTTTTTGCGTTGCACCATGTTTTTGTAGTTCTTCTAGTTCTTTTTCATCAAATATAGGAATTTCCGCAATTTCTTTATCTTCTTCTTTCCCATCTCCTGTTTCATTTAACTTAAAGATCTTTTCTGACTCCTCTAGAGCAGCCCGTTTTGCTGCAAGATCAGCTAAATTATTCCCTTTTATCTCTCTAGTTTCCCCTCTTTGATGTCCTTTTACATGGACGATGGCAATTTCCTTTGGTCCTTTCAAGGCTTCGAAAACTGCCTTTATGAGGCCTTCGTGAATCAAAGTTTTTCCTTTTGTATTAATAAACCCTCTTTCCGCCCAGATTTTGCCAAAGGTGTGGACTACCCCATAAGCATATTTGGAGTCAGTATAGATTGTTCCACTTTTCTTTTCAAGCCATTTTAGTCCTTTTAATAGTGCATAGATTTCACAACACTGAGCAGACCAATTTACAGGTAATTTTCCCTGTTCTATAATCGCCATCGTACGTCCATTTACTACAGCATACCCTGATGCTCGCTTCCCGTCTACTACTCGAGACGATCCATCTACAAACAGCATTTCACCTTCCAGCAATGGTTGCTCTAGTAAGTCCTCTCTTACTTTTATTTGCATGTCTATAGTCTCGAGGCAGTGATGTTCTAGTTCTTCCTTTGGTTCTCCGTATAAAAATTGGGCAGGCTTTTGTATCTTTGTGGTGGATAGTTCTATATTCTCACTGTTACTTAAAATCAGTTCATATTTTAACAGTCTGCTATCGGAAATCCACTGGCATGCTCCTTTGTTTAATATGCTTTTCAAATCGTGGGGTGTATACACTTTTATTTTCTTGCCTAAGGTTAACTTGTAGCCGCCTTCTACGAGAATTACTGTTGCGGCTACTGCTTGCAGACATGTAGGCCAACCTCTGACAACTGGGTCAAGTAATTTTGAAATATAAGCAATAGGCTTCCGTACTCCACACCAGTCCTGTGTTATGCCTCCATAAGCTATTCCATCCTCAACATTAACAAACAGTTCAAAGAATCTATTTAAGTCTGGCAGGCTTAAAACTGGAGCATTCGCTATTTTTTCTTTTAATTCTTCTAATTTCTCGTCATCATCTTTATTCCAATTGATAGGTACATCTCCAACTAATTTATTGTATAGAAATTTGACTAATTTTGTATGACCATCAATCCACAACTTACAGTATCCAACCAGTCCCAATAATTTCCTTACATCGGTTTTTGGTTTTGGTGCTGGTAACGAGAGTATTCCTTGAATCCGGTCAGCATCCAATTTCTTGTAACCTTTTCCAATTAAGTGTCCCAAATACTTTACTTCAGGTTCCACAAATTGTAATTTTCTTTTTGATTCTTTTAGCCCTTTCTCACCTAGGAAGTTCAACAAGTTAACTGTTGTTTTCTGTACTTCCTCTTTTTGTTCTCCAGAAATTAATAAATCATCTACATATTGCAGAACTTGAGAATTACCTTCTGGTTTAAATTGTTTCATTATTTCTTCTAAAGTCTGTCCAAACAAATTAGGTGACTCTGTGAACCCTTGTGGCAACCTTGTCCATTGTAATTGTTGTTTCCTCCGCATCTCCTCGTCTTCCCATTCGAACGCAAACCATTTCCTGCTTTCTCTCTCTAGTGGACATGACCAAAATGCATCCTTCAAGTCTCCCGCACTGAAGCACGCATGGCTTGCTGGTACTTTACTCAGTAGGTTATATGGGTTGGCAACTACGGGATATCTTGTGACCGTCTCCTTGTTTACTTCTTGTAGATCTTGAACTAAACGGTATGTGCCATCCGGTTTCTTGATTGGTAATATGGGTGTGTTGTGTGGTGACATACATGGTTCTAATCTACCTTCCTTTATCAGATCTTTTATAACTGGTTTCAGTCCTTGTTTTCCCTCTACCGAAATTGGGTATTGTTTGACTCTGATTGGAGGAAGGTTCGGTTTCATTTTAATGTCAATAGGTGGAATGTCTAGCAACCCATGTCCTCCTTCCTCTGCCCACACATTCGAATTAATTCCTCTCTCATCTTCTTCTTTTAATACCATCATTTTTGCTATCACACACTTTCCTTCGGGTACCACTCCTATCTTTAGCTGCACCTGTAAGTCCCGGCCTAGAAGATTCGAATCAAGTTCTGGCATATATAGAAAATCAGTACAGCCTTCTCTAAAACTTCCTTTTATGGTTACATCCTCTATGACGGGCACTTCGAGAGGGTTATTTTCAGCACCTCTAACTTTACAAGTCTTATTACTTAGCTTGCATCCTTTTGATATTTTTGACACACTTGATCTATCTGCTCCAGTGTCTACCAAAAATTCAATCTCTTCGCTCTGAGGGCCAATTTCCAAGTTTACCAGGGGCTCTTTTTGATGACCTATTCCATGCCTCAGAGCACAGAGCCCCCGACACCCCTAATCGTCTCCTCTTAGTTTCCTTTCTAATGTATCTTGTTCTTGAGACATAGCATCATCTATCTTTCTTTTTTTTGCAAAAATTTCTGGTATGTCCTTTTTCTTCACAATAAAAACATATAACCTCTGTCCATGGTGGTCTCCCTTCTATCCACTGCGTTCTACTGTCCTTATTATATCCAGGGTTTCCAATAAATGGTCCTCTTGGTCCAAGATATTTATCCTTTCCCTCTTTAGGTGTCTCCATGTCTCCAAATTTTCCATTTTCTCTTGTTCTAGCCCCTCTAAGCTCACTTCTCCTAGGTCCATTATAATTGTTTCCTTCTCCTCCCACTGATCCATCGTTTCCAAACCCCGCACTCTCCCTTGCCACTGCCACCATGATTTTTGCCTTTGTCCTTGTCTTCTCTTCATCTCTCCTTAAATATACTTTCTGTGCCTCTCTTAATAATTCATTCATTCCCTTCTCTTGCCAATCATCTATCTTTTCTAGCTTTCTTCTTATATCAACCCATGCCCTTGTAACAAATTGTATCTTAACTAACACCTGTCCCTCTGGACTGTCTGGGTCTACACTTGAATATAAATGGAAATTCCTTTTCAACCTTTCCAACCAGGCACTTGGTGACTCTTCTTTTTCCTGTTGACTGTCAAAAGCTAATCTAGCGTTATTTGTTCTTGGTACTGCCTCCCGTATTCCTCTGATTATTAATGTTCTTTATTGTCTCATGTTTGTTCTTCCTTCCTCCTCGTTTGGATCCCAGTCTGGTACGTTAAGTGGCATTTTATCTTCCCCCCTAGGACCCCCTCGATTTTCTCTTTCCCATATTCTCATGCCTGCTGCTCTAATCATTTGTATTTCTTCCGAGGAAAAGAATATATCCATAATTGAATTTAGCTCCTCCCACATATAAATATTAGGTCACAAGAACTGATCCAATTGCTGGGAGATACCTATGAGGTCTTCCAATAGGGGTTTGATCTCTTTCCTAAAGTTTCTGACTTCCGAGGCGGTCAATGGTGCACTCACAAACCCTATACCTCCCCTAGCTCCACCCATAGGTACTTCCCTTAGAGGAAATAATTTTTCAGTCTTCTCTGGATTTTCCTTCATTCTCCTTGTTTGGAATCTAGTATTGTATGGATGACCCACTCCTTGTTTGTCAGGTTCATTTATTTTATTTTCCTCCTTATTTCTACAACAGCAGGCTGTTTCTGTTATTAATTGTTTCTCCTCTGTTTGGTCTTTAGGTTGTTGAAGTACATGGGGTATATAAAGGGGAGTACTACAAATGGGATTTTGAGAGGTTGGTGGAAATATAGGGGAAAAATAAAAAGCAGGATTTTGGAAGGTTTTAGGAAATATAATTGATGTCGGAGTATCTTGAGTAATATTTGTAGAATTTGATGCACTTGGCGGAATTAAAGATGAATTGGAGTGCTCAGGCTCAGGTGTTACTGTGTAGGGAGAGGACATAGAGGAGAATGTATTTACAATATGATGTTCTTTATTTGAGGAGGGAGGTGATTTTTCTGTAGTTGTTCTTATATCGTGCCTCAGCCTTTTCTCCATGGTTGGTATTGTAGGATATAAGTCTGGAGGAGGAGGTGGTGGTAAATCGTTTATAGGCGACATTAAGGGAGGAGGAGGTAATGGGAGGTATTCCATTGGATCTGGAGGGGGAGGAGGAGGAAGATGATCTAATGGATCCCACCTCTTTTCTGGTAATTTGCTAACTTCTTTTTCACCTTCTTTAGAGACTTTATACACTTTTATCTCTCCTTCTTGTTTTTCTCTTTCCATCCAACATCTAGCGTACTTAATTTCTTGTTGGCATGGATCTATCCTGGTATTAACATATCTGTTTAAAGCTGCACATAACCATTTTTCCTCTGTGCCATACCATGCCCAATATACCGGACCTTCTGCAATACTCTCGCTAGGCCATATTTCAGTACAATATCTTATCATTTGGATTCTATTTAACTCTTTTAATTCTTCCCTATTATCCCAACTGTCTAACATCCATCCTAACGGACTATTAGGTGGTATGTTTTTAAAAGTTCGATTTTCTTCCCCTTTCTTAACAACTCTCTTTCCAGCACACTGTCCCATTTTCTTTATAGTTTAACTGTATCTCTTCTCAGTGTACTTTGAAAAAAAAAAAAAAACACCACAACCCTACTCCTCGAAGCTTAGCTGTATCTCTTCTCACTGTACTTTGTAACAAACAACTCAACCCTACTCCTTAAAGCTGTTAAATATTGTTAAATGTAAGAAAACACCAAGCGTGGGAATGGGAATTAAGCTAACGGATTTTATAAAAATAAAATAGAATAAATATTGCGAGTGTGGGAATCAAAGTATAAATGGCGGGTTTAATAGAAATAAAATAAAATATAGTATCTTATGGTGGGAATTGAAATAAAGATGGCGGAGTCTATAAAACTAAAATAAAATAAATATGGCAATTCAAATATATCAGATAAATTGATAAATGACAACGTAGCGTGGGAATTGGAATAAAAATGGCCGATTTTATGGGAATGAAATAAAATAAATATGGCGACTTAGTGTGGGAATCAAAATAAATAATTATGGTTAATCGACTATAATAATAGAAAAGGGGAAATTAAAATGGCGGAACGTGGGAACCGAAACAAAGGTGGCAAATATAAATTAATAAATAGAAATAAATGAACGTAGGGATTGCAAATAAAATTACCAATTTTGGGGAGATTAACTGTTTTTAAATCTGGAAAGGATTAGAAGAAGTATAACAACTGCACTGTAATAACACAGGAATACTCAATTATAGAAATAAACTTCTCCGTTCTAAAAGAATCAAATATCCAAACTTATGAAATACAGATATTTCAGCTAATAATTCAAATAAACTGGCAATTAAAATTTTGGCTACTTCTTCTTCAAACTACTACACAATATAAACTTAAAATGGCTGACACCCAGCCTTCACACTTAAACACAACCTTCACCACTCGGCTCACACCCACGACACAGTATGAACTTAAAATGGCTGACACCCAGCCTTCACACTTAGGCACAACCTTAAAAATCAGCTTGGGAGTTGTCTGGGGACTTTTGGCTAGCCCTCACCCCAGAACCTCACTCCTTATATATATCTATTTCCAACACAATTTAAACACATTAAAAAAAATATTTTCCCTAACTTCAGGCCAGTTCTAACCTCCTCTCCAGTCCTAGTGACTGGAAAGGCCCTTCCACAGCTGGTGGCCCACCTCCCCCCTGTGGGTCACCACTCCTGGGAAGAAATTTTCAGCTACCCCTACGACCCTCTTCAGCTAGGATCCTAGCTCGGGGCAGCCTACTTCCTCCTATGACCCCCTTCGACTGGGGTCCTAGTTCGGAGGGACCCTACTCCCCCTAGGTGGGGCACCCTCCCCCTCCCCGGCCTCGAAGAAGGGGCACTCCCCCGCACGGTGGCTGCTTTAAACTGCAGTCTCCGTGTGGGACTATTTTCTCCCACACCTAAGGTCCTAGTTCCTCAGGGGTCAAACTCCTCTCAGTCTGCCTCTGAGGAACAGCCCTCCAGATGGTTTTAGCGAGTGGGCAGAGGCCCCCCCCACTGGGCAAGTCCGCCTCACTAACCCCCACCCAGACACCCCTATGAGCCTCTTTTGCTGGGGTCCTAGTTCAGAGTGCCGGGCATGCCCCCCTCTATGACCCCCTTCAACTGGGGTCCTAGTTCAAGGGGAGCTATTCGGGCCACTGACTAAAACCACCCCTAGGAGCCTCCCTCGCTCCCTCTCGGAGGGCTTACCCCGTTTTTCAGCTGTTGCTGTTCCCTCCGACCTCGGGAGTCAGCGCGTTCCCCTCCTCGGTCCGACGTAGTCCAAGATCCGGGCAGCCGAAAAATGCGGCTGGACGCGTCTTCTCGGGCCCCGGGCTACCCCGGACCGCCTCAGGGTAGTGGCTGCTCCCGGGCGAGCCCCCAAGATGTTATAAAAAATGAACGAGGCCAGATCTCAGCGATTGAAACAGGCTCTCGTTTATTTAAAAACCAGTCGGTGGGAGCAGAGAATCTGGGATAAGCCCAGATCCTCATACAACAGCTCAAAAAGGGAACCAGAAAGGAACCAGAAGAACCCCAAGAAAAAGCCCCAAAAGAAAAAAAGCTCCCAAAAGAAAAAGCCCCACCCCAGGAACAGAAAACTCCCCTTTTTAGAACAAATTTCTGGTCCAGGATTGGTGGGTTTTTGGATCCACGCACCGATTGGTGGAATTCGGGCACTTTGATTGGTCTTTACCGGGGTTCATTTTGGACCAATCATTTCCCCAGGGCGTCGAGTGATTGGTTGATGCTCTGGCCCAGTCACTCTTTGAGTTGTTCACCTCCTACCCCCACCAAGTCCCGGACCCCTTTCCCTTCCCCCACAACAAACAACTCCCCAGCATTATTACAAACCCGTAATAGCTTTGCAGCCTGAGCTGCCCTTCTTCCTCTCTGTCCGTGCACAGAACAGAGCGGGAAGGAGAAGGGCAGCAGGGCCCTGTGTGTCCTGGGGCTCAGGTTTTTGCGCCGCTTCAGCTCCACAGAGACGGGGGTAAAGTGAAAAACCAAACTGTTTATTAAGGGAAAGCGAAGCCAAGGGGTGAGCGGGGAGGCAAAAAAGGGGATGAGCAGGGCCTGAGGGCTGCAGGGAGGGAGCTGCCATCAGGGAGAGACATGGCAGGAGCTGCTGAAACTTCTCACAGGCTCAGCTCTGAGCAGCCACAGCTGTGCCTGGAGCTCCCCTGCTCTGCAGGGGGTCCCATCTTGCATGGGAACTGGAAATCGCCATTGGAGGCTCTTAGAGGTACATCTGATCAAGGAGACAAAGAAAGTTCTGCAGATCTTCTTTGGAATGTCAGCTGGATCAGAATGCTCATGCAGGATGGGTTCTCATCTTCCCTCAGGGCTTGAAGAGCTGGAAGAGAGAGGAACAGAGGCCATGGTCAGTGGCCAGATTAAGGGAATGCAGGAAAGTCTCCTGCCAGGGCCAACCCAGCCGGCTATGGCATGGCCAGGAGGGAGCGGGAGGCAAGGGCTTCAGCCGGAAGGCGCAGGCCACGGATCCCCCATGTGTCCCTGAAAGCTCTCGGGGCTCTGTCCCCTCCACAGCCCCTGGTTCTCACAGAGAGCGGAGGCCTCCGCAGCCCGGGCACGGATTGCAGCGCTGGGGCCGGGATTTGCAGCTGCCCCCGGCGGTCCTGGCTGCCTCACTCACCCTCCCTGAGGACTTGGAGCTCCTCCTTCTGCCCCAGCATGAGCACTCCGGCCACCCCTGGAAACACAGAGCACGTGGCGGCCCCAGGCGGCACAGCTGCCCGACACGGGCGCTGCCAGCCCTACGGCCGCACGCCTTCTTCCCCGGGAAGGGCTCCTTTCGGCCCCTGCCCCACGCTGCCACCCGAGGGCACGGCTGCGAGAGGGCGGCGGCAGCGCCGAGGGCGGGCGGGGCTCCAGCGGTCCGGGCGCGGCTCCTGCTGCAGGGACTGCAGCCGGGCCGGGAGGCAGGGAGGGGCGCCGGGCTGGTGGCTCACCGATGAACCTGACGGCCGCCTCTCGTAGGGGCCTCTGTGGGCTCTGCAGGTGCGGCAGGGCCCAGCCCAGGTGCTCGGCCACTCGGCTCTCGTCCTGCAGAAGCTGCGGGGAGCGCCAGGAGGGAAGGCTCGGCGTGGGCTCTGCTGCTAGGCCGGGCGCTCCCCGCACCCAGCACCGGCCGAGCCAGCCCGCACGGCCCGGGCCAGGGAGCAGCGTGTGAGGCGCAGGCTGGCGGGCCCGGGAGCGGCGCTGGCCGGGGACACAGCTGCCAGCCCCCCATACTGAGCAGCTGGGGAAGGGGGCTTCTCCAGCCCGCGGCTGGGGCTCCTGGGCTGTCCTTACCAGGTGCTCGGCGAACTTCATCCGCCGCTTCTTCGCCAGCAGCTCCTCGAGATCCCTCCTCCTCGGGAAGCAGGGCTTCGCCACAGGCCTGGAGAGCAGCAGAGAGCCGCAGGTGGCAGCAGGGCCCAGGGCACGGCACCTGGCTCCCTGTGCCAAGGCCAGGGGAGGCTGGAGCCCGCCAGGCACCAGGGCAGGAGGCGGCCGAGCCCCCTGCCAGGGATGCGGCAGCATCACACCAAACCTCACCTTGGCCACCTGCAGGTTCTCATCGTGCCAGCGCAAGAATAGAGGGAGCAGGCTCTGGCTCACAATGGTGGTCAGAGGATTTTCCCTCTCTTCCACTATCAGCTCCATCACCTTGCTGAAGAGCTGAATGGAGAGCTGCTGCACGTGGCTGTTGTCCTGGAGAAAAGGAAAAGTCCTAAGCACCAACTTCTCCAGGCCCATGGGGGCAAAGGCCCAAAACTGCCCAAAAGGGCGCAAAGTTTCCAGGCAGCGTCCAGTGCCCTTGGCTGGGGGCACAGAGCCTTACGTCCTCAAAGTGGGGCAGGAGGGACTCAGCCAGCTTCAGGGCGGTGATGCTGGCTATCTGGAGGTCTGTGTCCTGGAGCGTATGCGTCAGCACAGAGAGGGTCATCTCGACCACCTCTGCATCTGCATCGGCCAGCTGCTCCACCAGCTGCGGATACAGGCCGCGTATTCCTCCGCCCTGTGTGCAAGACGAGGCTGTGCTGTGAAGCCGTGACTGGCCGCGGCACCAAGGGCTGCTTGGGGCACTCGGGCGGCTGAAGCGGGACTCGGGAGAGCTGGGAGCAGCTGCCTCTGCTGCCAAAGGCCAGCCAAGCCCAAAGGACTGCGCTCCCCAGCCCCACGCTGCCAGCGGGGCTTCGGCCACGGCCCCCTCCTCACCAGCGAGGGCTCCTTGCTGAGCACCACCAGGCCTCTGAGCGCAAGGCGCAGCCTGTCCCTGCACTCGCTCGGCAGGTGCCGGGATACCACCAACAGGGCACTGGGACCGTGGATACGCAAGTCCAGACACTCCAGGAGCTGAAAGGCACAGGAGGGCAGTGGCAGGCGAGCCGGCCGGCAGGAGCCCGGAGCCGCAGAGGGCTGGGCCCAGGCAGCAGCAGCGGGCGCGGGCAGCGTCCCAGGCGGCTGCAGCTAAGAGAGACCAGAGAGCTGGGAGGCAGCTGAGCCAGGCAGCGCTGGCCATCAGGCTCACCTCCACAAAGATGGCCAGGGCAGGCAGATCACAGCGTGGCTGCTTCCCGATGAGCAGGCTGAGCAGGTGCGAGGCCATGTGGGGACACAAGGGGGTCAAGGCACAGCGCATCTCCCTGGCAGGGGAAAAAGGCGCCAAAGGCCCTGAGCCAGGCAGGCAAACCTCTCCCTGGAGCGACTCACAGTGGTCCGCTCTTTCCCCAGCACTCTGCAAGGGGACACGGGCCCCTTGGGAGGCGGCTGCTGCTGGCCATCCTCCTCTCCCAGCCTTTTGCACCCTCCCTCGGTGACAAGGCCCTCTGGTGGGGAGTAGGGCATCTCACCTGGCCAGCAGACCCGCTGCACAGTGTGGGCTGTTGGCACAGAGCAGGCTGTCCCAGAGCTGCTTGTGCTCCAGAGCCACCAGCTTCTTGCCAAAGCCCCGCTGGGAGAGCAGAGCCTCAATGGTCTGCACTGCAAACCTGTGTGCCGAGCAAAGGCGCGGTCACTCTAGGAGCACTGGCCCTGGCCACAAGGACATGGGAAGGACAGGGCGACTGGCACCTGTTGGGCGCTCTGCAAAGGCCGTCTTCCTCCTGGCACGCTCTCCAGAAGCTCAGGCTCTCCACCTCCTCTGGCCTCTGCTCTGTGGTGATGAAAACTTGCAAGAGCAGAGCCACAAAGAGGTGTGGAGAATGAATGAGGATTGCATAGCGCCACTCGGGCATGCTTGCAATCCTCCGCAGCACCAGAGTTGCCTGCAAGAGACAAAGCACCCCGAGGCAGCGCTCAGTGCCGAGGTGTCCATGCAGCAGGGCCTGAGGGGAGATGCAGGGGGAGCAGCCGGCCTGCTGCTCCTAGGCCAGCTTTCAGCCCAGGCAGGGAGCTGCAGGCTGGGGAGAGCATGGAGAGCTTCTGAGAAGGCCACTTGGAGAGCCAGCATAGGCCAGCTCCAGAAACTCACAGCCAGGGCAAAGACGGCCTCGTTGTCCCCGCTGCAGACGAACCCGCCGTACGGTGGCAGCTCCTCTAGGGCAGAGAGCAGTGCTGGAAGCACCTCCTCCACAGCCACTTCTGAGGTGCCGATGGCCCTCCACATCAGCTCAGCAGCTCTGTGGGAGCAGAGCTGGGCATCAGTACCGTGCCCCGTGCAGCTGCGTGGGGCCGGGAGGTAGCATGGCAGCAGGCTTAGGAAACAGATGGGCCCAAGGGTCCCAGGGTTCTCCGCCTGTCTGGCAGACCCCTCTGGAAAGGCTGTGCAGGGCCAGGGGCCCTACAGGCCCATGAGCACCGAGCTCTCCAGGCAGTTGTGCCCCGTACCTGTCACACAGTGGGGCGCAGCGCAGGAGGCTCATCACCACCTGGGCAGGGTGCTCTTCAGTCAGGCTGAGAATGATCATCTGCAGCTCGGCGTCCACGGTGCTACAGGACGTGAGTCTCTGCAGGATGTTCCTCACCACAGCTTGCACCTGGAAGAAGGGATATGGGGAAGACTTGGAGTGCTGCCCAAGGGAGCCACTTTCTCTGCTTCACCCAAGAAGCTGTTGATTTCCCAGCTCACTGGGATGGGCCAGAGGGGGCCCAGTGGACATGGCTTGAGGGGCCACGTCATCCTGGGAGGCCTTCAGTCCCGGCCCCAGGCTGCTTCCCTGCTGCGGAGAAGAAACACCCGTCAGGAAAAACTCCAGACTGGGCCCAGGACTCACTCTCAGCATGGGCATGGCCTCAGTCTCAGGGATGGCCTCGAGACAGGTGTTAGTGGCGGCCATGCCCTCCGTCAGGGCCATGTCAGCCTCTGCCCTGTCCTCGGACGTTTCCTCCTCAGAGGTGTCCATGAAGTCCGAGGACGCTGTGCTGGAAGCATCCTCTGCCTGCAGCTCGCTGGGCCTGGAGTCGGGCTCGGCCGTGCCCTCGGTGGTGCGGCCGCTGGTCTTTCTGCGCCGAAGGCGCAGGAACCTCCGCAGTGCCTGCAGCAGAAGGAAGGGCGGGAAGAGAGGCACGTTCCGTGGTCTGCTCCAAGCGTGGGGCTCGGCCCAGCAGTGCCAACAGGCCCGGCCCAGGTGGGGACAGCCGCAGGTACCTGGGCTACTCTGCGGAAGCGGCCACGGGTGAGCTCCTGCTCTTGAGTCCCGTCCTTGGATGCATCTGCCAATGAGCGAGCGCAGCCAGAGCTGAGGGGCCGCAGGAGAGGCCGGAGAAGCCAGCCCAGCCCTGCATGCCCCCGGCAGGGACAGCGCCCCGGGTTCCCAGTGGACGGAGCAGGCCATCGGGGGGGCAGGCCCGGCCCCTGTCCCATCCGGTCCGTGGGCACATCCACAGGGATGGGATGGGATGGGATGGGATGGGATGGGATGGGATGGGATGGGATGGGATGGGATGGGATGGGATGGGATGGGATGGGATGGGATGGGATGGGATGGGATGGGATGGGATGGGATGGGATGGGGCCAGGCTGGCTGCAGGTACCGGCGTTGCATCCAGCTCCTCCACTCACCATCCTGCAGCGGCTCCAACTGCTCGGGCTCTGCAGGCTGCTGCGCTGGGGCAGCTGCATGGCCTTTGCTTTTCTTGCCCCGAAGCCCCTTGAACAGGCTGAGCAGTCTGCCTGCCATCTCGCTGTCTGACCTCGAGGGCACCTTGGAGACAGATGCCCCGTCAAAGGTCCGATTCAGCGAGTGTTGCAGTTGTGCCTTGCAGGCACCTGCAGCAGAGGGGCCTCAAGAAGGCTACAGGACAGCAAGTCCTCTATTCTGTTCTCCAGGGCTCCTGCCACAATGACAGGAGACTCCTGGCGAACAATGGGGGTCACCAGCTCCCACGGCCTGGCAACGAGGGCGCCGGCCGCAGCGATGGGAGATGCCTCGGAAAAACTCCGAGACACCGAATCCTGAGGCCAGGCCGTGAGGCCAGGCACAGGAGGAATGCCTCGGAAAAGCTCCGGGTCAACAACGGACGAGCCGGCTGTGTGGGGATGCCTCACAGAACCGCTCTGTCACGTCCTGCCCCGTCGCGTGCACCGAGCACTCTGGCGTGGCCGTGTCACTGCCAGCACCTAGGTCAGCGTGTGTCACAAAGGGCTGCTCTGACACTCTGTCCCTTTCGGTGACACGGTGAACATTCTGCACCGAGTCACAAAGGGACATGCTGCCACGTGCCCCGGGGCCACCCCCTCCCCACCCAAGGTGCCCCCGGTTGGAGGCAATTCCTTGCCCCGAGCGTCTAACACAGCCCTGGACACACCAAGACCCGCCAAGTGCCAAGGGAAGGGCTCTCCACGGTGCCCGGCTGGCACAGCCCAGCTCGGTGCCGGCCCTGGAGCAGAGCCGCTTCCAGCAAGCAAGAGGCAAACACGTCTTGCCAAGAGTTAAAACACACCAGAGAGCGGAGATGGCATGAATGTTGGCATAAAGGCCTTTGAATTCACAGCTCTCTGAGAGGCATTTGGGGCTCTCGGCTGGACAGAGATACCAGCTCTGTCCTGTGCTTAGAGGAGGGAACGCACCCTGCCGCTGGTGCTTGGCTTGTCTTCTTCTCTGGAGGCCCAGGCAGATGCCAAAGCTGCTCTTCACAGCCTTCTCCCTTCCCACACCCCTCTGCCAAGTGCAAGGGGCCACAAGAATGGAAAGGGGAGCAGGGAGCCAAAGGGAGACAGCTGCACCTACCTCACTGGCGGCTCCGGGGGAAGCACGTTGCTTGAGATGCAAGCCCCTCTCTTCCAAAGGCATTTCCCCAAATGCCTACAATTCCCGGGGAACACCAACACACACTTCAGAAACCCTGGCAAGGCTGAATTACTTCTGCACCTTGTAGCACAGGCACTGCAGCTCGAGCTCATCTTTCTTCTCCCAAGTCTTTTTCCTTGTGTCCCTTGTGGCACGCAGCCCCGGGCCCCCTAGAAACAAGAGCTGCCCGCTGTCTCTTCGAGTGTCTGATCGCCTGCCTGTGCTCACGGCAGCAAAACCAGGCTGTTCCCAGCCAGGGAGCGGAGCCCCGTTCCTGGCAGGAGGCTCTCATCAGCCCCTTCCCCACTGTGCACGCAGCACTTCTGCCTGCCTGCCTGCCCAGAAGAGCACAAGCTGGCCAGCTCTGGGCTCAGCACAGCCCAAACACAGGCACAGGAAGACACAGCGGCTCTTTTGCAGCCATGCCCCAGACAGGTGGGAAGTGGACCCTGCCTCTGGTCTCGCTTGGTTGGCTTGCTGACAGAGGGTTTGACTCCCTCCCCACAGAGGAAATCAAGGGCAGGTGCGAGCAGAGCAACTTCTCGGGATCCAAGAGAGCCACCTCCCCAGCCCGTCTGACACTCAGTCCCAGACTGAGAAATTCTCACCTCCAACCAGGAGACAAAGGAGGGCTCCAAACACAGCCTAGGATCCAAACGGGTTTATTGAGGGAGGGGCATAGGGTCTAGGAAGGGTCGAGGTGAAGAGAGAGGCAGGGACACAACCGCACTCAAAGGGAGGCTGGTGGTGGAGCCCAGAACAGCGGTGGGGCCAGGGTTGAAACCATGGGGCTGGCAGCTGGGGCCAGGATACAGGGAACCAATGAGGAGAGGGACCAGAGGAGGAGCCGAGGTGGAGTGATGAGGGGTACACCAATGGGAGTGGGGGAAGAGGGTGGTCTTGTAGTACAATCCAGTGGGGAAGGGAGGAACATGGAACATGCTAGAACTGGGGAGGGGGCCATGGCTGAGTGGCATTTAAACAGGAGTGTCCTCCCAAGGCATCCCTGCCCTATTTTCCTTGGGGTCCCCTCCCCCATCTCCCCCTTTTCCATTTATTACAAATGCTTTGCCACTAGTCTTTTGAAGGGCTCTTTTCAAGCAAGCAATAGCTGTCAAATCAATCACAAGGATGATCACAATCCACAGGAGGCCTTTCAAGTTAGAAGCCATCTATTCGGGAACATCCCAATGTCCAAAAAGTTGGTCCAGCCAGTAGGCCGCCTTTTTCTCAGTTTCTATGTCCTTCACCTGATTTTGAAGTCCCTTGATGTTGCTTTGAATTGATGTGCTGAGGGAGGACAAGTTGAAAGAGCACAGTCCTTCCAAGTCCTCACACCCATGGTGGGGGGCGAGCAGCAGGAAATCGATTGCAGCTCGATTTTGCAGCATGGCGTGTCTGGTGGTCTCCTCATCCACCAATAGATCAGAAAATGCGGCAGATGTAGAACTGGCCTGCTTACTGAGCCAGCACCCCAGGTGAGAAAGCTCACCGAGGGCCTTGGCAGCAGCAACCCATGGTAGAAAAATGGATACCGTGACCCTCTTCCTTGTTCCCTAATTATAAATTTGGGTCAAATTCCTCAAAGGATCTCTTTTGGCAAGCAAATGTATTGTTCTGCTTCCAAGCATGCAAAATGGTGGAATTTGAGGTGAGGGTAGTCAGCTGGCCAAGGCTGCAGGGACCCCCTTTGATGTTGGAGGGGATTCCTGCCCACACCCTAGCACCACAGAGAAGAAACACTCCCCGTGGGAGCACTCTGGGGTACGCCAGGGACTGGGACGGTGTGGTGCTAGTCTAGTTGCACCTTTCAGCCACATTGTAGCATTTATCATCGGGCGAGACATCTTTGGGGATGTTACTCTAGGGTTCTGTTGTGAATTGCAAATCTGGTCTGGCCTTCTATTCAAAGGTAACACAGTAACTTGCTTTGGTGGAGCCCAGGAGGTCTAGCTCCTGGGGCTCCTGTGATGCATGTGGGAGAATCCTTATCCACTCGTCCAGGTGTCCACAGGGTTGGGTTTCTTACCTATGTGCGGGTAATCATTTTGTGACGGGGGGATTCCCACCAGACACGTAGAGAGAGGATCGTCCACGCTTTCCATGGCCATGCAAAGGCTGTCTTGCTGTAGGGACTTTGCCAAGGTGACCCAAACGTTCTGCTTTGGCTGTGGTATGATCCAGCCCATGGTCACCTGGGTGATCATGAAGGCACAGGTGAAGGCGGCGGCTCTGGCGGTGCTGGCGCTGTTGTGGGGGTTTCCCGGGTTTGTTGTGAGGCGGTTCATGGTTTTCCCGCTCTCTGCTCACTCCGAGTGTGTTGAGGATTTTTTGCAGATTGAGGACTTTTTGAAGAACAGTGGCCATATTCAGCTGACGCACAATCCAGTCTGCTTGGGATAATGGACAATGGACACGTTCACAAACAATAATGGAAATATTCAGAAAATGGGGTCGGTATATCCTTGAAAAAGATCCAAGAAGAAGAGTCAACTGGACTCAGCAAGTTTGTCAGTGAGCTTGGGAAAGTGAGGAAAAAAGACAGTTCTTGGGTGGGACAGAAAACCACAGCCAGACGCGTGAAAAGTTAGATGATCCAATCAGCATCCGATCTTAGACGCGTGAACAGCTAGGCCTGGCCAATGATGTATTAGCTAGAGAGGTGTGGACAGTAGGGAATTGTTATAAATATAGTCTTTTTAGGGATAATAAATTTGGCTTCACTGGATGATATTGGTGTTGGTGTGATGCCCCTGAAGCTCCGCATCCCACACTTTTCCCCCACCAGGCCCCCTAGAAACAAGAGCTGCCCGCTGCATGTTCAAGTGTCTGAACGCCTGCCTGCGCTCACGGCAGCAAAACCAGGCTGTTCCCAGCCAGGGAGCGGAGCCCTGTTCCTGGCAGGAGGCTCTCATCAGCCCCTTCCCCAACTGTGCACGCAGCACTTCTGCCTGCCTGCCTGCCCAGAAGAGCACAAGCTGGCCGGCTCTGGGCTCAGCACAGCCCAAACACAGGCGCAGGAAGACACAGCGGCTCTTTTGCAGCCATGCCCCAGACAGGTGGGAAGGGGACCCTGCCTCTGGTCTCTCTTGCTTGGCTTGCTGACTGGCTCTGAGGCAGGGGCTGCCCGATTCCTGGCTTGTGGGGAGAGCAGAGCCGCCGGAACCGCGCCCACCGTGCAGACACTGCCTGACAGCGCTGCGGCCGCTGGGACGCTGGCACCCCCGAGTCTCAGCCACTCCGCTGAGGCCGCTGCTGTTTCATTTGCTTTAGGCACCCCCAAAGCTGATTGCCAGGCCACGATGGTCTCTGCTTCTGCCCTCCTCCTGTCCCTGTGTAGGGATGGAGCATTGCTGTGCTTTCAGGAAGCTCTTTGTGGAAACTTCCGGCATTGCAAGCTCCTTTGCCCTCAGAGGATGCTTGCCATGGAATCCCTCACGGCTGGCTTCAGAGCATACTCCGGCAGGCTCTTCTAAAACCCAGGGTCCTTGTCCCCTTCAGAGTGCTCAGCAGGACCTTTTTTTAACAGCACGCTGCTTTACAGCTGGAGCAGCGAGACAGGGAGCTTTGTTATAAAAAATGAACGAGGCCAGATCTCCGACAGCGATTGAAACAGGCTCTCGTTTATTTAAAAACCATTCGGTGGGAGCAGAGAATTTGGGATAAGCCCAGATCCTCATACAACAGCTCAAAAAGGGAACCAGAAAGGAACCAGAAGAACCCCAAGAAAAAGCCCCTAAAAGAAAAAAAGCTCCCAAAGAAAAAGCCCCACCCCAGGAACAGAAAACTCCCCTTTTTAGAACAAATTCCTGGCCCAGGAATGGTGGGTTTTTGGTTCCACGCACCCATTGGTGGAATTCGGGCGCTTTGATTGGTCCTTACCGGGGTTCGTTTTGGACCAGTCATTTCCCCAGGGCGTCGAGTCATTGGTTGATGCTCTGGCCCAGTCACTCTTTGAGTTGTCCACCTCCTACCCCCACCAAGTCCCGGACCCCTTTCCCTTCCCCCACAACAAACAACTCCCCAGCATTATTACAAACTCATAACAACTCCCCCCTCTAAAACTTTGATCAGGCTTTAGCCCGCATCAACCTCACTCAGTTTAATTCTTTGGCTTTTAAACAGTTTCTTTGAACAGTCTTTTCAACAGTTCATTTCAAACTGTTTTTAAACAGTTTCTTCTTCAATTGCATATAGTTGCCTCAGTCTTTGGTATCTCTTGTATATTTCCATGGCCGATCCTTCAGTTTTTGCTACGGAGTTGTCTTCTGTCTCTTGTTCCTGCAGCATTAAAATGTCAGAACAAATCCACTTCTCTTTCATAGGGCATTCTCCCAACAAGTTTTGTTTAAAATTTCCTTTCTTTTCGAATAGCTAATATGTTTTTCCGTCCTCTATGCAAGTTGTGATTGATGAAAAGTTGATAAAATTCGGACTCGGGTTAGTGTGAGATCTGAGGACGGCAGTCCGAGATTCTCCTGCATACAAAGGGTAGTAACACTTCTCGCATGGTTCTGTCCCTCCTCCCTTGATGATTATAAGTAGGAGGATACATAGGAATGGGGGTCCGGTACAAGCCACTCTCCCAATCATGTCTCCCCTCCGTAGAGGATCAGCAACTCTCTGTGGCAAGAGTGTAACTTGATCCGGTCTTGCCCCCCCCCCTCCCCTTTTCTCCTTTTCTTAATGTGTTACTCTTACCAGTTACCATGGCAGAAGTTCACTTTTTCCTTTTTGTATCAACTTCTTTCTTCTGTTCTTTTTAGGGCCAGATTGCTAGATGCATGGGAGAATGCTCTATCTCTTTTCTTGGATCTTCTGATCTGTAACAAGAGATACTAGAAATTAATTTTACGTCTTTACATTAAATATCAATTTCATTTAGAACAGATTAACAACTTTTCATTTAAACATTTATACAACAATTTTCAGAAATTATATTTTATGGGTCCTTTTACGATGTGTCCGAGGTCTCCTTAGACTTTGTTAAAGTTGGCGGTGGTTCCGCGGGTGCGGAAACTGGCCCTTTCACTCGGGTTATATGTGTCCACCCTCGTTCTTGTGTCCGTATAGCAGTTTCAGTGGTCAATAGTACTTGAAAAGGGCCTTCCCATCTTGGGACTAAGGGTTGTTCCTTCCAAGTTCTGATTAACACCCAGTCACCAGGTTGAAGTTTATGTAGTTTGAAATCAATAGGCGTAGCTTGAGAAAGATATCCTTTTGCTCTTAGTTCTTCTAAAGTATTGGTGATAGTCTTTATATATTTTCTCGTGCTCACCTCTCCTTCCTCATATGTTCCTGCATGTCCTAGGGTTGTTAAAAACGGTAGCCCAAACATCATTTCATATGGGGAAACTCCTACATCTGCTCTCGGTCTCGTTCTTATTCTCAATAAAGCTAAAGGGAGACATTTTAACCAATTCATTTTTCTTTCCTCTGTTAATATGGTAAGCGTATTCTTAAGACTTTGATTCATTCGTTCTACTCTTCCAGAACTTTGGGGTCTCCAGGGTGTATGAAATTTCCATGTGATGTTTAGGGCTTCTACGAGCTGTTGTATTATTCTAGCTGTGAAATGAGGCCCTCTATCTGAATCGATGGTATTTATGATTCCGTATCGGGGTATGATTTGCTCCAATAGGATCTTGCTTACAGTTTCTGCAGTTTCTCTTGTAGTTGGAAATGCTTCCACCCAGTGGGTCAAGTGGTCTATTATTACTAATAGATACTTATATCTCTGCACCTGTGGTAGTTCTGTAAAATCTATTTGGACACTTTGAAATGGTCTTTTTGCTAGTTCTCTTCCCCCTTGAGGTGGTTTTCTCATCACTTTTCTATTTATTCTTTGACAAATCATGCAGTTTCTAGTTAGCATTTTTGCCATTTCCCATACCCCAATACATACATAGGTCCTCATAAAATGGTCATGCAATGCTTGGGTCCCCCAATCAGTTGATGCATGCAGGTCTTCCATTATCTTTTTGGTGAGTGCTTTGTTTAGTACTGTTCTCCCATATGGCATTTCCCATTTTCCTGTTTCTTTTTGCGTTGCACCATGTTTTTGTAGTTCTTCTAGTTCTTTTTCATCAAATATAGGAATTTCCGCAATTTCTTTATCTTCTTCTTTCCCATCTCCTGTTTCATTTAACTTAAAGATCTTTTCTGACTCCTCTAGAGCAGCCCGTTTTGCTGCAAGATCAGCTAAATTATTCCCTTTTATCTCTCTAGTTTCCCCTCTTTGATGTCCTTTTACATGGACGATGGCAATTTCCTTTGGTCCTTTCAAGGCTTCGAAAACTGCCTTTATGAGGCCTTCGTGAATCAAAGTTTTTCCTTTTGTATTAATAAACCCTCTTTCCGCCCAGATTTTGCCAAAGGTGTGGACTACCCCATAAGCATATTTGGAGTCAGTATAGATTGTTCCACTTTTCTTTTCAAGCCATTTTAGTCCTTTTAATAGTGCATAGATTTCACAACACTGAGCAGACCAATTTACAGGTAATTTTCCTTGTTCTATAATCGCCATCGTACGTCCATTTACTACAGCATACCCTGATGCTCGCTTCCCGTCTACTACTCGAGACGATCCATCTACAAACAGCATTTCACCTTCCAGCAATGGTTGCTCTAGTAAGTCCTCTCTTACTTTTATTTGCATGTCTATAGTCTCGAGGCAGTGATGTTCTAGTTCTTCCTTTGGTTCTCCGTATAAAAATTGGGCAGGCTTTTGTATCTTTGTGGTGGATAGTTCTATATTCTCACTGTTACTTAAAATCAGTTCATATTTTAACAGTCTGCTATCGGAAATCCACTGGCATGCTCCTTTGTTTAATATGCTTTTCAAATCGTGGGGTGTATACACTTTTATTTTCTTGCCTAAGGTTAACTTGTAGCCGCCTTCTACGAGAATTACTGTTGCGGCTACTGCTTGCAGACATGTAGGCCAACCTCTGACAACTGGGTCAAGTAATTTTGAAATATAAGCAATAGGCTTCCGTACTCCACACCAGTCCTGTGTTATGCCTCCATAAGCTATTCCATCCTCAACATTAACAAACAGTTCAAAGAATCTATTTAAGTCTGGCAGGCTTAAAACTGGAGCATTCGCTATTTTTTCTTTTAATTCTTCTAATTTCTCGTCATCATCTTTATTCCAATTGATAGGTTCATCTCCAACTAATTTATTGTATAGAAATTTGACTAATTTTGTATGACCATCAATCCACAACTTACAGTATCCAACCAGTCCCAATAATTTCCTTACATCGGTTTTTGGTTTTGGTGCTGGTAACGAGAGTATTCCTTGAATCCGGTCAGCATCCAATTTCTTGTAACCTTTTCCAATTAAGTGTCCCAAATACTTTACTTCAGGTTCCACAAATTGTAATTTTCTTTTTGATTCTTTTAGCCCTTTCTCACCTAGGAAGTTCAACAAGTTAACGGTTGTTTTCTGTACTTCCTCTTTTTGTTCTCCAGAAATTAATAAATCATCTACATATTGCAGAACTTGAGAATTACCTTCTGGTTTAAATTGTTTCATTATCTCTTCTAAAGTCTGTCCAAACAAATTAGGTGACTCTGTGAACCCTTGTGGCAACCTTGTCCATTGTAATTGTTGTTTCCTCCGCATCTCCTCGTCTTCCCATTCGAACGCAAACCATTTCCTGCTTTCTCTCTCTAGTGGACATGACCAAAATGCATCCTTCAAGTCTCCCGCACTGAAGCACGCATGGCTTGCTGGTACTTTACTCAGTAGGTTATATGGGTTGGCAACTACGGGATATCTTGTGACCGTCTGCTTGTTTACTTCTTGTAGATCTTGAACTAAACGGTATGTGCCATCCGGTTTCTTGATTGGTAATATGGGTGTGTTGTGTGGTGACATACATGGTTCTAATCTACCTTCCTTTATCAGATCTTTTATAACTGGTTTCAGTCCTTGTTTTCCCTCTACCGAAATTGGGTATTGTTTGACTCTGATTGGAGGAAGGTTCGGTTTCATTTTAATTTCAATAGGTGGAATGTCTAGCAACCCATGTCCTCCTTCCTCTGCCCACACATTCGAATTAATTCCTCTCTCATCTTCTTCTTTTAATACCATCATTTTTGCTATCACACACTTTCCTTCGGGTACCACTCCTATCTTTAGCTGCACCTGTAAGTCCCGGCCTAGAAGATTCGAATCAAGTTCTGGCATATATAGAAAATCAGTACAGCCTTCTCTAAAACTTCCTTTTATGGTTACATCCTCTATGACGGGCACTTCGAGAGGGTTATTTTCAGCACCTCTAACTTTACAAGTCTTATTACTTAGCTTGCATCCTTTTGGTATTTTTGACACACTTGATCTATCTGCTCCAGTGTCTACCAAAAATTCAATCTCTTCGCTCTGAGGGCCAATTTCCAAGTGTACCAGGGGCTCTTTTTGATGACCTATTCCATGCCTCAGAGCACAGAGCCCCCGACACCCCTAATCGTCTCCTCTTAGTTTCCTTTCTAATGTATCTTGTTCTTGAGACATAGCATCATCTATCTTTCTTTTTTTTGCAAAAATTTCTGGTATGTCCTTTTTCTTCACAATAAAAACATATAACCTCTGTCCATGGTGGTCTCCCTTCTATCCACTGCGTTCTAC
This sequence comes from Haemorhous mexicanus, assembly GCF_027477595.1. NCBI lineage: Eukaryota > Metazoa > Chordata > Aves > Passeriformes > Fringillidae > Haemorhous > Haemorhous mexicanus. The sequence goes on from NC_082344.1 coordinate 10,547,363, forward strand.
TGTCCTTATTATATCCAGGGTTTCCAATAAATGGTCCTCTTGGTCCAAGATATTTATCCTTTCCCTCTTTAGGTGTCTCCATGTCTCCAAATTTTCCATTTTCTCTTGTTCTAGCCCCTCTAAGCTCACTTCTCCTAGGTCCATTATAATTGTTTCCTTCTCCTCCCACTGATCCATCGTTTCCAAACCCCGCACTCTCCCTTGCCACTGCCACCATGATTTTTGCCTTTGTCCTTGTCTTCTCTTCATCTCTCCTTAAATATACTTTCTGTGCCTCTCTTAATCATTCATTCATTCCCTTCTCTTGCCAATCATCTATCTTTTCTAGCTTTCTTCTTATATCAACCCATGCCCTTGTAACAAATTGTATCTTAACTAACACCTGTCCCTCTGGACTGTCTGGGTCTACACTTGAATATAAATGGAAATTCCTTTTCAACCTTTCCAACCAGGCACTTGGTGACTCTTCTTTTTCCTGTTGACTGTCAAAAGCTAATCTAGCGTTATTTGTTCTTGGTACTGCCTCCCGTATTCCTCTGATTATTAATGTTCTTTATTGTCTCATGTTTGTTCTTCCTTCCTCCTCGTTTGGATCCCAGTCTGGTACGTTAAGTGGCATTTTATCTTCCCCCCTAGGACCCCCTCGATTTTCTCTTTCCCATATTCTCATGCCTGCTGCTCTAATCATTTGTATTTCTTCCGAGGAAAAGAATATATCCATAATTGAATTTAGCTCCTCCCACATATAAATATTAGGTCACAAGAACTGATCCAATTGCTGGGAGATACCTATGAGGTCTTCCAATAGGGGTTTGATCTCTTTCCTAAAGTTTCTGACTTCCGAGGCGGTCAATGGTGCATTCACAAAGCCTATACCTCCCCTAGCTCCACCCATAGGTACTTCCCTTAGAGGAAATAATTTTTCAGTCTTCTCTGGATTTTCCTTCATTCTCCTTGTTTGGAATCTAGTATTGTATGGATGACCCACTCCTTGTTTGTCAGGTTCATTTATTTTATTTTCCTCCTTATTTCTACAACAGCAGGCTGTTTCTGTTATTAATTGTTTCTCCTCTGTTTGGTCTTTAGGTTGTTGAAGTACATGGGGTATATAAAGGGGTATACTACAAATGGGATTTTGAGAGGTTGGTGGAAATATAGGGGAAAAATAAAAAGCAGGATTTGGAAGGTTTTAGGAAATATAATTGATGTCGGAGTATCTTGAGTAATATTTGTAGAATTTGATGCACTTGGCGGAATTAAAGATGAATTGGAGTGCTCAGGCTCAGGTGTTACTGTGTAGGGAGAGGACATAGAGGAGAATGTATTTACAATATGATGTTCTTTATTTGAGGAGGGAGGTGATTTTTCTGTAGTTGTTCTTATATCGTGCCTCAGCCTTTTCTCCATGGTTGGTATTGTAGGATATAAGTCTGGAGGAGGAGGTGGTGGTAAATCGTTCATAGGCGACATTAAGGGAGGAGGAGGTAATGGGAGGTATTCTATTGGATCTGGAGGGGGAGGAGGAGGAAGATGATCTAATGGATCCCACCTCTTTTCTGGTAATTTGCTAACTTCTTTTTCACCTTCTTTAGAGACTTTATACACTTTTATCTCTCCTTCTTGTTTTTCTCTTTCCATCCAACATCTAGCGTACTTAATTTCTTGTTGGCATGGATCTATCCTGGTATTAACATATCTGTTTAAAGCTGCACATAACCATTTTTCCTCTGTGCCATACCATGCCCAATATACCGGACCTTCTGCAATACTCTCGCTAGGCCATATTTCAGTACAATATCTTATCATTTGGATTCTATTTAACTCTTTTAATTCTTCCCTATTATCCCAACTGTCTAACATCCTTCCTAACGGACTATTAGGTGGTATGTTTTTAAAAGTTCGATTTTCTTCCCCTTTCTTAACAACTCTCTTTCCAGCACACTGTCCCATTTTCTTTATAGTTTAACTGTATCTCTTCTCAGTGTACTTTGAAAAAAAAAAAAAAAAACCACAACCCTACTCCTCGAAGCTTAGCTGTATCTCTTCTCACTGTACTTTGTAACAAACAACTCAACCCTACTCCTTAAAGCTGTTAAATATAGTTAAATGTAAGAAAACACCAAGCGTGGGAATGGGAATTAAGCTAACGGATTTTATAAAAATAAAATAGAATAAATATTGCGAGTGTGGGAATCAAACTATAAATGGCGGGTTTAATAGAAATAAAATAAAATATAGTATCTTATGGTGGGAATTGAAATAAAGATGGCGGAGTCTATAAAACTAAAATAAAATAAATATGGCAATTCAAATATATCAGATAAATTGATAAATGACAACGTAGCGTGGGAATTGGAATAAAAATGGCCGATTTTATGGGAATGAAATAAAATAAATATGGCGACTTAGTGTGGGAATCAAAATAAATAATTATGGTTAATCGACTATAATAATAGAAAAGGGGAAATTAAAATGGCGGAACGTGGGAACCGAAACAAAGGTGGCAAATATAAATTAATAAATAGAAATAAATGAACGTAGGGATTGCAAATAAAATTACCAATTTTGGGGAGATTAACTGTTTTTAAATCTGGAAAGGATTAGAAGAAGTATAACAACTGCACTGTAATAACACAGGAATACTCAATTATAGAAATAAACTTCTCCGTTCTAAAAGAATCAAATATCCAAACTTATGAAATACAGATATTTCAGCTAATAATTCAAATAAACTGGCAATTAAAATTTTGGCTACTTCTTCTTCAAACTACTACACAATATAAACTTAAAATGGCTGACACCCAGCCTTCACACTTAAACACAACCTTCACCACTCGGCTCACACCCACGACACAGTATGAACTTAAAATGGCTGACACCCAGCCTTCACACTTAGGCACAACCTTAAAAATCAGCTTGGGAGTTGTCTGGGGACTTTTGGCTAGCCCTCACCCCAGAACCTCACTCCTTATATATATTTATTTCCAACACAATTTAAACACATTAAAAAAAAATATTTTCCCTAACTTCAGACCAGTTCTAACCTCCTCTCCAGTCCTAGTGACTGGAAAGGCCCTTCCACAGCTGGTGGCCCACCTCCCCCCTGTGGGTCACCACTCCTGGGAAGAAATTTTCAGCTACCCCTACGACCCTCTTCAGCTAGGATCCTAGCTCGGGGCAGCCTACTTCCTCCTATGACCCCCTTCGACTGGGGTCCTAGTTCGGAGGGACCCTACTCCCCCTAGGTGGGGCACCCTCCCCCTCCCCGGCCTCGAAGAAGGGGCACTCCCCCGCACGGTGGCTGCTTTAAACTGCAGTCTCCGTGTGGGACTATTTTCTCCCACACCTAAGGTCCTAGTTCCTCAGGGGTCAAACTCCTCTCAGTCTGCCTCTGAGGAACAGCCCTCCAGATGGTTTTAGCGAGTGGGCAGAGGCCCCCCCCACTGGGCAAGTCCGCCTCACTAACCCCCACCCAGACACCCCTATGAGCCTCTTTTGCTGGGGTCCTAGTTCAGAGTGCCGGGCATGCCCCCCTCTATGACCCCCTTCAACTGGGGTCCTAGTTCAAGGGGAGCTATTCGGGCCACTGACTAAAACCACCCCTAGGAGCCTCCCTCGCTCCCTCTCGGAGGGCTTACCCCTTTTTCAGCTGTTGCTGTTCCCTCCGACCTCGGGAGTCAGCGCGTTCCCCTCCTCGGTCCGACGTAGTCCAAGATCCGGGCAGCCGAAAAATGCGGCTGGACGCGTCTTCTCGGGCCCCGGGCTACCCCGGACCGCCTCAGCGTAGTGGCTGCTCCCGGGCGAGCCCCCAAGATGTTATAAAAAATGAACGAGGCCAGATCTCAGCGATTGAAACAGGCTCTCGTTTATTTAAAAACCAGTCGGTGGGAGCAGAGAATCTGGGATAAGCCCAGATCCTCATACAACAGCTCAAAAAGGGAACCAGAAAGGAACCAGAAGAACCCCAAGAAAAAGCCCCAAAAGAAAAAAAGCTCCCAAAAGAAAAAGCCCCACCCCAGGAACAGAAAACTCCCCTTTTTAGAACAAATTTCTGGTCCAGGATTGGTGGGTTTTTGGATCCACGCACCGATTGGTGGAATTCGGGCACTTTGATTGGTCTTTACCGGGGTTCATTTTGGACCAATCATTTCCCCAGGGCGTCGAGTCATTGGTTGATGCTCTGGCCCAGTCACTCTTTGAGTTGTTCACCTCCTACCCCCACCAAGTCCCGGACCCCTTTCCCTTCCCCCACAACAAACAACTCCCCAGCATTATTACAAACCCGTAATAGCTTTGCAGCCTGAGCTGCCCTTCTTCCTCTCTGTCCGTGCACAGAACAGAGCGGGAAGGAGAAGGGCAGCAGGGCCATGTGTGTCCTGGGGCTCAGGTTTTTGCGCCGCTTCAGCTCCACAGAGACGGGGGTAAAGTGAAAAACCAAACTGTTTATTAAGGGAAAGCGAAGCCAAGGGGTGAGCGGGGAGGCAAAAAAGGGGATGAGCAGGGCCTGAGGGCTGCAGGGAGGGAGCTGCCATCAGGGAGAGACATGGCAGGAGCTGCTGAAACTTCTCACAGGCTCAGCTCTGAGCAGCCACAGCTGTGCCTGGAGCTCCCCTGCTCTGCAGGGGGTCCCATCTTGCATGGGAACTGGAAATCGCCATTGGAGGCCCTTAGAGGTACATCTGATCAAGGAGACAAAGAAAGTTCTGCAGATCTTCTTTGGAATGTCAGCTGGATCAGAATGCTCATGCAGGATGGGTTCTCATCTTCCCTCAGGGCTTGAAGAGCTGGAAGAGAGAGGAACAGAGGCCACGGTCAGTGGCCAGATTAAGGGAATGCAGGAAAGTCTCCTGCCAGGGCCAACCCAGCCGGCTATGGCATGGCCAGGAGGGAGCGGGAGGCAAGGGCTTCAGCCGGAAGGCGCAGGCCACGGATCCCCCATGTGTCCCTGAAAGCTCTCGGGGCTCTGTCCCCTCCACAGCCCCTGGTTCTCACAGAGAGCGGAGGCCTCCGCAGCCCGGGCACGGATTGCAGCGCTGAGGCCGGGATTTGCAGCTGCCCCCGGCGGTCCTGGCTGCCTCACTCACCCTCCCTGAGGACTTGGAGCTCCTCCTTCTGCCCCAGCATGAGCACTCCGGCCACCCCTGGAAACACAGAGCACGTGGCGGCCCCAGGCGGCACAGCTGCCCGACACGGGCGCTGCCAGCCCTACGGCCGCACGCCCTCTTCCCCGGGAAGGGCTCCTTTCGGCCCCTGCCCCACGCTGCCACCCGAGGGCACGGCTGCGAGAGGGCGGCGGCAGCGCCGAGGGCGGGCGGGGCTCCAGCGGTCCGGGCGGGTCTCCCGCTGCAGGGACTGCAGCCGGGCCGGGAGGCAGGGAGGGGCGCCGGGCTGGTGGCTCACCGATGAACCTGACGGCCGCCTCTCGTAGGGGCCTCTGTGGGCTCTGCAGGTGCGGCAGGGCCCAGCCCAGGTGCTCGGCCACTCGGCTCTCGTCCTGCAGAAGCTGCGGGGAGCGCCAGGAGGGAAGGCTCGGCGTGGGCTCTGCCGCTCGGCCGGGCGCTCCCCGCACCCAGCACCGGCCGAGCCAGCCCGCACGGCCCGGGCCAGGGAGCAGCGTGTGAGGCGCAGGCTGGCGGGCCCGGGAGCGGCGCTGGCCGGGGACACAGCTGCCAGCCCCCCATACTGAGCACCTGGGGCAGGGGGCTTCTCCAGCCCGCGGCTGGGGCTCCTGGGCTGTCCTTACCAGGTGCTCGGCGAACTTCATCTGCCGCTTCTTCGCCAGCAGCTCCTCGAGATCCCTCCTCCTCGGGAAGCAGGGCTTCGCCACAGGCCTGGAGAGCAGCAGAGAGCCGCAGGTGGCAGCAGGGCCCAGGGCACGGCACCTGGCTCCCTGTGCCAAGGCCAGGGGAGGCTGGAGCCCGCCAGGCACCAGGGCAGGAGGCGGCCGAGCCCCCTGCCAGGGATGCGGCAGCATCACACCAAACCTCACCTTGGCCACCTGCAGGTTCTCATCGTGCCAGCGCAAGAATAGAGGGAGCAGGCTCTGGCTCACAATGGTGGTCAGAGGATTTTCCCTCTCTTCCACTATCAGCTCCATCACCTTGCTGAAGAGCTGAATGGAGAGCTGCTGCACGTGGCTGTTGTCCTGGAGAAAAGGAAAAGTCCTAAGCACCAACTTCTCCAGGCCCATGGGGGCAAAGGCCCAAAACTGCCCAAAAGGGCGCAAAGTTTCCAGGCAGCGTCCAGTGCCCTTGGCTGGGGGCACAGAGCCTTACGTCCTCAAAGTGGGGCAGGAGGGACTCAGCCAGCTTCAGGGCGGTGATGCTGGCTATCTGGAGGTCTGTGTCCTGGAGCGTATGCGTCAGCACAGAGAGGGTCATCTCGACCACCTCTGCATCTGCATCAGCCAGCTGCTCCACCAGCTGCGGATACAGGCCGCGTATTCCTCCGCCCTGTGTGCAAGACGAGGCTGTGCTGTGAAGCCGTGACTGGCCGCGGCACCAAGGGCTGCTTGGGGCACTCGGGCGGCTGAAGCGGGACTCGGGAGAGCTGGGAGCAGCTGCCTCTGCTGCCAAAGGCCAGCCAAGCCCAAAGGACTGCGCTCCCCAGCCCCACGCTGCCAGCGGGGCTTCGGCCACGGCCCCCTCCTCACCAGCGAGGGCTCCTTGCTGAGCACCACCAGGCCTCTGAGCGCAAGGCGCAGCCTGTCCCTGCACTCGCTCGGCAGGTGCCGGGATACCACCAACAGGGCACTGGGACCGTGGATACGCAAGTCCAGACACTCCAGGAGCTGAAAGGCACAGGAGGGCAGTGGCAGGCGAGCCGGCCGGCAGGAGCCCGGAGCCGCAGAGGGCTGGGCCCAGGCAGCAGCAGCGGGCGCGGGCAGCGTCCCAGGCGGCTGCAGCTAAGAGAGACCAGAGAGCTGGGAGGCAGCTGAGCCAGGCAGCGCTGGCCATCAGGCTCACCTCCACAAAGATGGCCAGGGCAGGCAGATCACAGCGTGGCTGCTTCCCGATGAGCAGGCTGAGCAGGTGCGAGGCCATGTGGGGACACAAGGGGGTCAAGGCACAGCGCATCTCCCTGGCAGGGGAAAAAGGCGCCAAAGGCCCTGAGCCAGGCAGGCAAACCTCTCCCTGGAGCGACTCACAGTGGTCCGCTCTTTCCCCAGCACTCTGCAAGGGGACACGGGCCCCTTGGGAGGCGGCTGCTGCTGGCCATCCTCCTCTCCCAGCCTTTTGCACCCTCCCTCGGTGACAAGGCCCTCTGGTGGGGAGTAGGGCATCTCACCTGGCCAGCAGACCCGCTGCACAGTGTGGGCTGTTGGCACAGAGCAGGCTGTCCCAGAGCTGCTTGTGCTCCAGAGCCACCAGCTTCTTGCCAAAGCCCCGCTGGGAGAGCAGAGCCTCAATGGTCTGCACTGCAAACCTGTGTGCCGAGCAAAGGCGCGGTCACTCTAGGAGCACTGGCCCTGGCCACAAGGACATGGGAAGGACAGGGCGACTGGCACCTGTTGGGCGCTCTGCAAAGGCCGTCTTCCTCCTGGCACGCTCTCCAGAAGCTCAGGCTCTCCACCTCCTCTGGCCTCTGCTCTGTGGTGATGAAAACTTGCAAGAGCAGAGCCACAAAGAGGTGTGGAGAATGAATGAGGATTGCATAGCGCCACTCGGGCATGCTTGCAATCCTCCGCAGCACCAGAGTTGCCTGCAAGAGACAAAGCACCCCGAGGCAGCGCTCAGTGCCGAGGTGTCCATGCAGCAGGGCCTGAGGGGAGATGCAGGGGGAGCAGCCAGCCTGCTGCTCCTAGGCCAGCTTTCAGCCCAGGCAGGGAGCTGCAGGCTGGGGAGAGCATGGAGAGCTTCTGAGAAGGCCACTTGGAGAGCCAGCATAGGCCAGCTCCAGAAACTCACAGCCAGGGCAAAGACGGCCTCGTTGTCCCCGCTGCAGACGAACCCGCCGTACGGTGGCAGCTCCTCTAGGGCAGAGAGCAGTGCTGGAAGCACCTCCTCCACAGCCACTTCTGAGGTGCCGATGGCCCTCCACATCAGCTCAGCAGCTCTGTGGGAGCAGAGCTGCGCATCAGTACCGTGCCCCGTGCAGCTGCGTGGGGCCGGGAGGTAGCATGGCAGCAGGCTTAGGAAACAGATGGGCCCAAGGGTCCCAGGGTTCTCCGCCTGTCTGGCAGACCCCTCTGGAAAGGCTGTGCAGGGCCAGGGGCCCTACAGGCCCATGAGCACCGAGCTCTCCAGGCAGTTGTGCCCCGTACCTGTCACACAGTGGGGCGCAGCGCAGGAGGCTCATCAACACCTGGGCAGGGTGCTCTTCAGTCAGGCTGAGAATGATCATCTGCAGCTCGGCGTCCACGGTGCTACAGGACGTGAGTCTCTGCAGGATGTTCCTCACCACAGCTTGCACCTGGAAGAAGGGATATGGGGAAGACTTGGAGTGTTGCCCAAGGGAGCCACTTTCTCTGCTTCACCCAAGAAGCTGTTGATTTCCCAGCTCACTGGGATGGGCCAGAGGGGGCCCAGTGGACATGGCTTGAGGGGCCACGTCATCCTGGGAGGCCTTCAGTCCCGGCCCCAGGCTGCTTCCCTGCTGCGGAGAAGAAACACCCGTCAGGAAAAACTCCAGACTGGGCCCAGGACTCACTCTCAGCATGGGCATGGCCTCAGTCTCAGGGATGGCCTCGAGACAGGTGTTAGTGGCGGCCATGCCCTCCGTCAGGGCCATGTCAGCCTCTGCCCTGTCCTCGGACGTTTCCTCCTCAGAGGTGTCCATGAAGTCCGAGGACGCTGTGCTGGAAGCATCCTCTGCCTGCAGCTCGCTGGGCCTGGAGTCGGGCTCGGCCGTGCCCTCGGTGGTGCGGCCGCTGGTCTTTCTGCGCCGAAGGCGCAGGAACCTCCGCAGTGCCTGCAGCAGAAGGAAGGGCGGGAAGAGAGGCACGTTCCGTGGTCTGCTCCAAGCGTGGGGCTCGGCCCAGCAGTGCCAACAGGCCCGGCCACGGTGGGGACAGCCGCAGGTACCTGGGCTACTCTGCGGAAGCGGCCACGGGTGAGCTCCTGCTCTTGAGTCCCGTCCTTGGATGCATCTGCCAATGAGCGAGCGCAGCCAGAGCTGAGGGGCCGCAGGAGAGGCCGGAGAAGCCAGCCCAGCCCTGCATGTCCCCGGCAGGGACAGCGCCCCGGGTTCCCAGTGGACGGAGCAGGCCATCGGGGGGGCAGGCCCGGCCCCTGTCCCATCCGGTCCGTGGGCACATCCACAGGGATGGGATGGGATGGGATGGGATGGGATGGGATGGGATGGGATGGGATGGGATGGGATGGGATGGGATGGGATGGGATGGGATGGGGCCAGGCTGGCTGCAGGTACCGGCGTTGCATCCAGCTCCTCCACTCACCATCCTGCAGCGGCTCCAACTGCTCGGGCTCTGCAGGCTGCTGCGCTGGGGCAGCTGCATGGCCTTTGCTTTTCTTGCCCCGAAGCCCCTTGAACAGGCTGAGCAGTCTGCCTGCCATCTCGCTGTCTGACCTCGAGGGCACCTTGGAGACAGATGCCCCGTCAAAGGTCCGATTCAGCGAGTGTTGCAGTTGTGCCTTGCAGGCACCTGCAGCAGAGGGGCCTCAAGAAGGCTACAGGACAGCAAGTCCTCTATTCTGTTCTCCAGGGCTCCTGCCACAATGACAGGAGACTCCTGGCGAACAATGGGGGTCACCAGCTCCCACGGCCTGGCAACGAGGGCGCCGGCCGCAGCGATGGGAGATGCCTCGGAAAAACTCCGAGACACCGAATCCTGAGGCCAGGCCGTGAGGCCAGGCACAGGAGGAATGCCTCGGAAAAGCTCCGGGTCAACAACGGACGAGCCGGCTGTGTGGGGATGCCTCACAGAACCGCTCTGTCACGTCCTGCCCCGTCGCGTGCACCGAGCACTCTGGCGTGGCCGTGTCACTGCCAGCACCTAGGTCAGCGTGTGTCACAAAGGGCTGCTCTGACACTCTGTTCCTTTTCGGTGACACGGTGAACATTCTGCACCGAGTCACAAAGGGACATGCTGCCACGTGCCCCGGGGCCACCCCCTCCCCACCCAAGGTGCCCCCGGTTGGAGGCAATTCCTTGCCCCGAGCGTCTAACACAGCCCTGGACACACCAAGACCCGCCAAGTGCCAAGGGAAGGGCTCTCCACGGTGCCCGGCTGGCACAGCCCAGCTCGGTGCCGGCCCTGGAGCAGAGCCGCTTCCAGCAAGCAAGAGGCAAACACGTCTTGCCAAGAGTTAAAACACACCAGAGAGGGGAGATGGCATGAATGTTGGCATAAAGGCCTTTGAATTCACAGCTCTCTGAGAGGCATTTGGGGCTCTCGGCTGGACAGAGATACCAGCTCTGTCCTGTGCTTAGAGGAGGGAACGCACCCTGCCGCTGGTGCTTGGCTTGTCTTCTTCTCTGGAGGCGCAGGCAGATGCCAAAGCTGCTCTTCACAGCCTTCTCCCTTCCCACACCCCTCTGCCAAGTGCAAGGGGCCACAAGGATGGAAAGGGGAGCAGGGAGCCAAAGGGAGACAGCTGCACCTACCTCACTGGCGGCTCCGGGGGAAGCACGTTGCTTGAGATGCAAGCCCCTCTCTTCCAAAGGCATTTCCCCAAATGCCTACAATTCCTGGGGAACACCAACACACACTTCAGAAACCCTGGCAAGGCTGAAGTACTTCTGCACCTTGTAGCACAGGCACTGCAGCTCGAGCTCATCTTTCTTCTCCCAAGTCTTTTTCCTTGTGTCCCTTGTGGCACGCAGCCCCGGGCCCCCTAGAAACAAGAGCTGCCCGCTGTCTCTTCGAGTGTCTGATCGCCTGCCTGTGCTCACGGCAGCAAAACCAGGCTGTTCCCAGCCAGGGAGCGGAGCCCTGTTCCTGGCAGGAGGCTCTCATCAGCCCCTTCCCCACTGTGCACGCAGCACTTCTGCCTGCCTGCCTGCCCAGAAGAGCACAAGCTGGCCAGCTCTGGGCTCAGCACAGCCCAAACACAGGCACAGGAAGACACAGCGGCTCTTTTGCAGCCGTGCCCCAGACAGGTGGGAAGGGGACCCTGCCTCTGGTCTCGCTTGGTTGGCTTGCTGACAGAGGGTTTGACTCCCTCCCCACAGAGGAAATCAAGGGCAGGTGCGAGCAGAGCAACTTCTCGGGATCCAAGAGAGCCACCTCCCCAGCCCGTCTGACACTCAGTCCCAGACTGAGAAATTCTCACCTCTGACCAGGAGACAAAGGAGGGCTCCAAACACAGCCTAGGATCCAAACGGGTTTATTGAGGGAGGGGCATAGGGTCTAGGAAGGGTCGAGGTGAAGAGAGAGGCAGGGACACAACCGCACTCAAAGGGAGGCTGGTGGTGGAGCCCGGAACAGCGGTGGGGCCAGGGTTGAAACCATGGGGCTGGCAGCTGGGGCCAGGATACAGGGAACCAATGAGGAGAGGGACCAGAGGAGGAGCCGAGGTGGAGTGATGAGGGGTACACCAATGGGAGTGGGGGAAGAGGGTGGTCTTGTAGTACAATCCAGTGGGGAAGGGAGGAACATGGAACATGCTAGAACTGGGGAGGGGGCCATGGCTGAGTGGCATTTAAACAGGAGTGTCGTCCCAAGGGATCCCTGCCCTATTTTCCTTGGGGTCCCCTCCCCCATCTCCCCCTTTTCCATTTATTACAAATGCTTTGCCCCTAGTCTTTTGAAGGGCTCTTTTCAAGCAAGCAATAGCTGTGAAATCAATCACAAGGATGATCACAATCCACAGGAGGCCTTTCAAGTTAGAAGCCATCTATTCGGGAACATCCCAATGTCCAAAAAGTTGGTCCAGCCAGTAGGCCGCCTTTTTCTCAGTTTCTATGTCCTTCACCTGATTTTGAAGTCCCTTGATGTTGCTTTGAATTGATGTGCTGAGGGAGGACAAGTTGAAAGAGCACAGTCCTTCCAAGTCCTCACACCCACGGTGGGGGGCGAGCAGCAGGAAATCGATTGCAGCTCGATTTTGCAGCATGGCGTGTCTGGTGGTCTCCTCATCCACCAATAGATCAGAAAATGCGGCAGATGTAGCACTGGCCTGCTTACTGAGCCAGCACCCCAGGTGAGAAAGCTCACCGAGGGCCTTGGCAGCAGCAACCCATGGTAGAAAAATGGATACCGTGACCCTCTTCCTTGTTCCCTAATTATAAATTTGGGTCAAATTCCTCAAAGGATCTCTTTTGGCAAGCAAATGTATTGTTCTGCTTCCAAGCATGCAAAATGGTGGAATTTGAGGTGAGGGTAGTCAGCTGGCCAAGGCTGCAGGGACCCCCTTTGATGTTGGAGGGGATTCCTGCCCACACCCTAGCACCACAGAGAAGAAACACTCCCCGTGGGAGCACTCTGGGGTACGCCAGGGACTGGGATGGTGTGGTGCTAGTCTAGTTGCACCTTTCAGCCACATTGTAGCATTTATCATCGGGCGAGACATCTTTGGGGATGTTACTCTAGGGTTCTGTTGTGAATTGCAAATCTGGTCTGGCCTTCTATTCAAAGGTAACACAGTAACTTGCTTTGGTGGAGCCCAGGAGGTCTAGCTCCTGGGGCTCCTGTGATGCATGTGGGAGAATCCTTCTCCACTCGTCCAGGTGTCCACAGGGTTGGGTTTCTTACCTATGTGCGGGTAATCATTTTGTGACGGGGGGATTCCCACCAGACACGTAGAGAGAGGATCGTCCACGCTTTCCATGGCCATGCAAAGGCTGTCTTGCTGTAGGGACTTTGCCAAGGTGACCCAAACGTTCTGCTTTGGCTGTGGTATGATCCAGCCCATGGTCACCTGGGTGATCATGAAGGCACAGGTGAAGGCGGCGGCTCTGGCGGTGCTGGCGCTGTTGTGGGGGTTTCCCAGGTTTGTTGTGAGGCGGTTCATGGTTTTCCCGCTCTCTGCTCACGCCGAGTGTGTTGAGGATTTTTTGCAGATTGAGGACTTTTTGAAGAACAGTGGCCATATTCAGCTGACGTACAATCCAGTCTGCTTGGGATAATGGACAATGGACACGTTCACAAACAATAATGGAAATATTCAGAAAATGGGGTCGGTATATCCTTGAAAAAGATCCAAGAAGAAGAGTCAACTGGACTCAGCAAGTTTGTCAGTGAGCTTGGGAAAGTGAGGAAAAAAGACAGTTCTTGGGTGGGACAGAAAACCACAGCCAGACGCGTGAAAAGTTAGATGATCCAATCAGCATCCGATCTTAGACGCGTGAACAGCTAGGCCTGGCCAATGATGTATTAGCTAGAGAGGTGTGGACAGTAGGGAATTGTTATAAATATAGTCTTTTTAGGGATAATAAATTTGGCTTCACTGGATGATATTGGTGTTGGTGTGATGTCCCTGAAGCTCCGCATCCCACACTTTTCCCCCACCAGGCCCCCTAGAAACAAGAGCTGCCCGCTGCATGTTCAAGTGTCTGAACGCCTGCCTGCGCTCACGGCAGCAAAACCAGGCTGTTCCCAGCCAGGGAGCGGAGCCCTGTTCCTGGCAGGAGGCTCTCATCAGCCCCTTCCCCACTGCGCACGCAGCACTTCTGCCTGCCTGCCTGCCCAGAAGAGCACAAGCTGGCCGGCTCTGGGCTCAGCACAGCCCAAACACAGGCGCAGGAAGACACAGCGGCTCTTTTGCAGCCATGCCCCAGACAGGTGGGAAGGGGACCCTGCCTCTGGTCTCTCTTGGTTGGCTTGCTGACTGGCTCTGAGGCAGGGGCTGCCCGATTCCTGGCTTGTGGGGAGAGCAGAGCTGCCGGAACCGCGCCCACCGTGCAGACACTGCCTGACAGCGCTGCGGCCGCTGGGACGCTGGCACCCCCGAGTCTCAGCCACTCCGCTGAGGCCGCTGCTGTTTCATTTGCTTTAGGCACCCCCAAAGCTGATTGCCAGGCCACGATGGTCTCTGCTTCTGCCCTCTTCCTGTCCCTGTGTAGGGATGGAGCATTGCTGTGCTTTCAGGAAGCTCTTTGTGGAAACTTCCAGCATTGCAAGCTCCTTTGCCCTCAGAGGATGCTTGCCATGGAATCCCTCACGGCTGGCTTCAGAGCATACTCCGGCAGGCTCTTCTAAAACCCAGGGTCCTTGTCCCCTTCAGAGTGCTCAGCAGGACCTTTTTTTAACAGCACGCTGCTTTACAGCTGGAGCAGCGAGACAGGGAGCTTTGTTATAAAAAACGAACGAGGCCAGATCTCCGACAGCGATTGAAACAGGCTCTCGTTTATTTAAAAACCATTCGGTGGGAGCAGAGAATTTGGGATAAGCCCAGATCCTCATACAACAGCTCAAAAAGGGAACCAGAAAGGAACCAGAAGAACCCCAAGAAAAAGCCCCTAAAAGAAAAAAAGCTCCCAAAGAAAAAGCCCCACCCCAGGAACAGAAAACTCCCCTTTTTAGAACAAATTCCTGGCCCAGGAATGGTGGGTTTTTGGTTCCAGGCACCCATTGGTGGAATTCGGGCGCTTTGATTGGTCCTTACCGGGGTTCGTTTTGGACCAGTCATTTCCCCAGGGCGTCGAGTCATTGGTTGATGCTCTGGCCCAGTCACTCTTTGAGTTGTCCACCTCCTACCCCCACCAAGTCCCGGACCCCTTTCCCTTCGCCCACAGCAAACAACTCCCCAGCATTATTACAAACCCGTAATAGCTTTGCAGCCTGAGCTGCCCTTCTTCCTCTCTGTCCGTGCACAGAACAGAGCGGGAAGGAGAAGGGCAGCAGGGCCATGTGTGTCCTGGGGCTCAGGTTTTTGCGCCGCTTCAGCTCCACAGAGACGGGGGTAAAGGGAAAAACCAAACTGTTTATTAAGGGAAAGCGAAGCCAAGGGGTGAGCGGGGAGGCAAAAAAGGGGATGAGCAGGGCCTGAGGGCTGCAGGGAGGGAGCTGCCATCAGGGAGAGACATGGCAGGAGCTCCTGAAACTTCTCACAGGCTCAGCTCTGAGCAGCCACAGCTGTGCCTGGAGCTCCCCTGCTCTGCAGGGGGTCCCATCTTGCATGGGAACTGGAAATCGCCATTGGAGGCCCTTAGAGGTACATCTGATCAAGGAGACAAAGAAAGTTCTGCAGATCTTCTTTGGAATGTCAGCTGGATCAGAATGCTCATGCAGGATGGGTTCTCATCTTCCCTCAGGGCTTGAAGAGCTGGAAGAGAGAGGAACAGAGGCCACGGTCAGTGGCCAGATTAAGGGAATGCAGGAAAGTCTCCTGCCAAGGGCCAACCCAGCCGGCTATGGCATGGCATGGAGGGAGCGGGAGGCAAGGGCTTCAGCCGGAAGGCGCAGGCCACGGATCCCCCATGTGTCCCTGAAAGCTCTCGGGGCTCTGTCCCCTCCACAGCCCCTGGTTCTCACAGAGAGCGGAGGCCTCCGCAGCCCGGGCACGGATTGCAGCGCTGGGGCCGGGATTTGCAGCTGCCCCCGGCGGTCCTGGCTGCCTCACTCACCCTCCCTGAGGACTTGGAGCTCCTCCTTCTGCCCCAGCATGAGCACTCCGGCCACCCCTGGAAACACAGAGCACGTGGCGGCCCCAGGCGGCACAGCTGCCTGACACGGGCGCTGTCAGCCCTACGGCCGCACGCCCTCTTCCCCGGGAAGGGCTCCTTTCGGCCCCTGCCCCACGCTGCCACCCGAGGGCACGGCTGCGAGAGGGCGGCGGCAGCGCCGAGGGCGGGCGGGGCTCCAGCGGTCAGGGCTGGGCTCCCACTGCAGGGACTGCAGCCGGGCCGGGAGGCAGGGAGGGGCGCCGGGCTGGTGGCTCACCGATGAACCTGACGGCCGCCTCTCGTAGGGGCCTCTGTGGGCTCTGCAGGTGCGGCAGGGCCCAGCCCAGGTGCTCGGCCACTCGGCTCTCGTCCTGCAGAAGCTGCGGGGAGCGCCAGGAGGGAAGGCTCGGCGTGGGCTCTGCCACTCGGCCGGGCGCTCCCTGCACCCAGCACTGGCCGAGCCAGCCCGCACGGCCCGTGCCAGGGAGCAGCGTGTGAGGCGCAGGCTGGCAGGCCCAGGAGCGGCGCTGGCCGGGGGCACAGCTGCCAGCCCCCCATACTGAGCACCTGGGGCAGGGGGCTTCTCCAGCCCGCGGCTGGGGCTCCTGGGCTGTCCTTACCAGGTGCTCGGCGAACTTCATCCGCCGCTTCTTCGCCAGCAGCTCCTCGAGATCCCTCCTCCTCGGGAAGCAGGGCTTCGCCACAGGCCTGGAGAGCAGCAGAGAGCCGCAGGTGGCAGCAGGGCCCAGGGCACGGCACCTGGCTCCCTGTGCCAAGGCCAGGGGAGGCTGGAGCCCGCCAGGCACCAGGGCAGGAGGCGGCCGAGCCCCCTGCCAGGGATGCGGCAGCATCACACCAAACCTCACCTTGGCCACCTGCAGGTTCTCATCGTGCCAGCGCAAGAATAGAGGGAGCAGGCTCTGGCTCACAATGGTGGTCAGAGGATTTTCCCTCTCTTCCACTATCAGCTCCATCACCTTGCTGAAGAGCTGAATGGAGAGCTGCTGCACGTGGCTCTTGTCCTGGAGAAAAGGAAAAGTCCTAAGCACCAACTTCTCCAGGCCCATGGGGGCAAAGGCCCAAAACTGCCCAAAAGGGCGCAAAGTTTCCAGGCAGCGTCCAGTGCCCTTGGCTGGGGGCACAGAGCCTTACGTCCTCAAAGTGGGGCAGGAGGGACTCAGCCAGCTTCAGGGCGGTGATGCTGGCTATCTGGAGGTCTGTGTCCTGGAGCGTATGCGTCAGCACAGAGAGGGTCATCTCGACCACCTCTGCATCTGCATCAGCCAGCTGCTCCACCAGCTGCGGATACAGGCCGCGTATTCCTCCGCCCTGTGTGCAAGACGAGGCTGTGCTGTGAAGCCGTGACTGGCCGCGGCACCAAGGGCTGCTTGGGGCACTCGGGCGGCTGAAGCGGGACTCGGGAGAGCTGGGAGCAGCTGCCTCTGCTGCCAAAGGCCAGCCAAGCCCAAAGGACTGCGCTCCCCAGCCCCACGCTGCCAGCGGGGCTTCGGCCACGGCCCCCTCCTCACCAGCGAGGGCTCCTTGCTGAGCACCACCAGGCCTCTGAGCGCAAGGCGCAGCCTGTCCCTGCACTCGCTCGGCAGGTGCCGGGATACCACCAACAGGGCACTGGGACCGTGGATACGCAAGTCCAGACACTCCAGGAGCTGAAAGGCACAGGAGGGCAGTGGCAGGCGAGCCGGCCGGCAGGAGCCCGGAGCCGCAGAGGGCTGGGCCCAGGCAGCAGCAGCGGGCGCGGGCAGCGTCCCAGGCGGCTGCAGCTAAGAGAGACCAGAGAGCTGGGAGGCAGCTGAGCCAGGCAGCGCTGGCCATCAGGCTCACCTCCACAAAGATGGCCAGGGCAGGCAGATCACAGCGTGGCTGCTTCCCGATGAGCAGGCTGAGCAGGTGCGAGGCCATGTGGGGACACAAGGGGGTCAAGGCACAGCGCATCTCCCTGGCAGGGGAAAAAGGCGCCAAAGGCCCTGAGCCAGGCAGGCAAACCTCTCCCTGGAGCGACTCACAGTGGTCCGCTCTTTCCCCAGCACTCTGCAAGGGGACACGGGCCCCTTGGGAGGCGGCTGCTGCTGGCCATCCTCCTCTCCCAGCCTTTTGCACCCTCCCTCGGTGACAAGGCCCTCTGGTGGGGAGTAGGGCATCTCACCTGGCCAGCAGACCCGCTGCACAGTGTGGGCTGTTGGCACAGAGCAGGCTGTCCCAGAGCTGCTTGTGCTCCAGAGCCACCAGCTTCTTGCCAAAGCCCCGCTGGGAGAGCAGAGCCTCAATGGTCTGCACTGCAAACCTGTGTGCCGAGCAAAGGCGCGGTCACTCTAGGAGCACTGGCCCTGGCCACAAGGACATGGGAAGGACAGGGCGACTGGCACCTGTTGGGCGCTCTGCAAAGGCCGTCTTCCTCCTGGCACGCTCTCCAGAAGCTCAGGCTCTCCACCTCCTCTGGCCTCTGCTCTGTGGTGATGAAAACTTGCAAGAGCAGAGCCACAAAGAGGTGTGGAGAATGAATGAGGATTGCATAGCGCCACTCGGGCATGCTTGCAATCCTCCGCAGCACCAGAGTTGCCTGCAAGAGACAAAGCACCCCGAGGCAGCGCTCAGTGCCGAGGTGTCCATGCAGCAGGGCCTGAGGGGAGATGCAGGGGGAGCAGCCGGCCTGCTGCTCCTAGGCCAGCTTTCAGCCCAGGCAGGGAGCTGCAGGCTGGGGAGAGCATGGAGAGCTTCTGAGAAGGCCACTTGGAGAGCCAGCATAGGCCAGCTCCAGAAACTCACAGCCAGGGCAAAGACGGCCTCGTTGTCCCCGCTGCAGACGAACCCGCCGTACGGTGGCAGCTCCTCTAGGGCAGAGAGCAGTGCTGGAAGCACCTCCTCCACAGCCACTTCTGAGGTGCCGATGGCCCTCCACATCAGCTCAGCAGCTCTGTGGGAGCAGAGCTGGGCATCAGTACCGTGCCCCGTGCAGCTGTGTGGGGCCGGGAGGTAGCATGGCAGCAGGCTTAGGAAACAGATGGGCCCAAGGGTCCCAGGGTTCTCCGCCTGTCTGGCAGACCCCTCTGGAAAGGCTGTGCAGGGCCAGGGGCCCTACAGGCCCATGAGCACCGAGCTCTCCAGGCAGTTGTGCCCCGTACCTGTCACACAGTGGGGCGCAGCGCAGGAGGCTCATCACCACCTGGGCAGGGTGCTCTTCAGTCAGGCTGAGAATGATCATCTGCAGCTCGGCGTCCACGGTGCTACAGGACGTGAGTCTCTGCAGGATGTTCCTCACCACAGCTTGCACCTGGAAGAAGGGATATGGGGAAGACTTGGAGTGCTGCCCAAGGGAGCCACTTTCTCTGCTTCACCCAAGAAGCTGTTGATTTCCCAGCTCACTGGGATGGGCCAGAGGGGGCCCAGTGGACATGGCTTGAGGGGCCACGTCATCCTGGGAGGCCTTCAGTCCCGGCCCCAGGCTGCTTCCCTGCTGCGGAGAAGAAACACCCGTCAGGAAAAACTCCAGACTGGGCCCAGGACTCACTCTCAGCATGGGCATGGCCTCAGTCTCAGGGATGGCCTCGAGACAGGTGTTAGTGGCGGCCATGCCCTCCGTCAGGGCCATGTCAGCCTCTGCCCTGTCCTCGGACGTTTCCTCCTCAGAGGTGTCCATGAAGTCCGAGGACGCTGTGCTGGAAGCATCCTCTGCCTGCAGCTCGCTGGGCCTGGAGTCGGGCTCGGCCGTGCCCTCGGTGGTGCGGCCGCTGGTCTTTCTGCGCCGAAGGCGCAGGAACCTCCGCAGTGCCTGCAGCAGAAGGAAGGGCGGGAAGAGAGGCACGTTCCGTGGTCTGCTCCAAGCGTGGGGCTCGGCCCAGCAGTGCCAACAGGCCCGGCCCAGGTGGGGACAGCCGCAGGTACCTGGGCTACTCTGCGGAAGCGGCCACGGGTGAGCTCCTGCTCTTGAGTCCCGTCCTTGGATGCATCTGCCAATGAGCGAGCGCAGCCAGAGCTGAGGGGCCGCAGGAGGGGCCGGAGAAGCCAGCCCAGCCCTGCATGCCCCCGGCAGGGACAGCGCCCCGGGTTCCCAGGGGACGGAGCACGGCCATCGGGGGGGAGGCCCGGCCCCTGTCCCATCCGGTCCGTGGGCACGTCCACAGGGATGGGATGGGATGGGATGGGATGGGATGGGATGGGATGGGATGGGATGGGATGGGATGGGATGGGATGGGATGGGATGGGATGGGATGGGATGGGATGGGATGGGATGGGATGGGATGGGATGGGATAGGATGGGATGGGGCCAGGCTGGCTGCAGGTACCGGCGTTGCATCCAGCTCCTCCACTCACCATCCTGCAGCGGCTCCAACTGCTCGGGCTCTGCAGGCTGCTGCGCTGGGGCAGCTGCAGGGCCTTTGCTTTTCTTGCCCCGAAGCCCCTTGAACAGGCTGAGCAGTCTGCCTGCCATCTCGCTGTCTGACCTCGAGGGCACCTTGGAGACAGATGCCCCGTCAAAGGTCCGATTCAGCGAGTGTTGCAGTTGTGCCTTGCAGGCACCTGCAGCAGAGGGGCCTCAAGAAGGCTACAGGACAGCAAGTCCTCTATTCTGTTCTCCAGGGCTCCTGCCACAATGACAGGAGACTCCTGGCGAACAATGGGGGTCACCAGCTCCCACGGCCTGGCAACGAGGGCGCCGGCCGCAGCGATGGGAGATGCCTCGGAAAAACTCCGAGACACCGAATCCTGAGGCCAGGCCGTGAGGCCAGGCACAGGAGGAATGCCTCGGAAAAGCTCCGGGTCAACAACGGACGAGCCGGCTGTGTGGGGATGCCTCACAGAACCGCTCTGTCACGTCCTGCCCCGTCGCGTGCACCGAGCACTCTGGCGTGGCCGTGTCACTGCCAGCACCTAGGTCAGCGTGTGTCACAAAGGGCTGCTCTGACACTCTGTTCCTTTTCGGTGACACGGTGAACATTCTGCACCGAGTCACAAAGGGACATGCTGCCACGTGCCCCGGGGCCACCCCCTCCCCACCCAAGGTGCCCCCGGTTGGAGGCAATTCCTTGCCCCGAGCGTCTAACACAGCCCTGGACACACCAAGACCCGCCAAGTGCCAAGGGAAGGGCTCTCCACGGTGCCCGGCTGGCACAGCCCAGCTCGGTGCCGGCCCTGGAGCAGAGCCGCTTCCAGCAAGCAAGAGGCAAACACGTCTTGCCAAGAGTTAAAACACACCAGAGAGCGGAGATGGCATGAATGTTGGCATAAAGGCCTTTGAATTCACAGCTCTCTGAGAGGCATTTGGGGCTCTCGGCTGGACAGAGATACCAGCTCTGTCCTGTGCTTAGAGGAGGGAACGCACCCTGCCGCTGGTGCTTGGCTTGTCTTCTTCTCTGGAGGCCCAGGCAGATGCCAAAGCTGCTCTTCACAGCCTTCTCCCTTCCCACACCCCTCTGCCAAGTGCAAGGGGCCACAAGGATGGAAAGGGGAGCAGGGAGCCAAAGGGAGACAGCTGCACCTACCTCACTGGCGGCTCCGGGGGAAGCACGTTGCTTGAGATGCAAGCCCCTCTCTTCCAAAGGCATTTCCCCAAATGCCTACAATTCCTGGGGAACACCAACACACACTTCAGAAACCCTGGCAAGGCTGAAGTACTTCTGCACCTTGTAGCACAGGCACTGCAGCTCGAGCTCATCTTTCTTCTCCCAAGTCTTTTTCCTTGTGTCCCTTGTGGCACGCAGCCCCGGGCCCCCTAGAAACAAGAGCTGCCCGCTGTCTCTTCGAGTGTCTGATCGCCTGCCTGTGCTCACGGCAGCAAAACCAGGCTGTTCCCAGCCAGGGAGCGGAGCCCTGTTCCTGGCAGGAGGCTCTCATCAGCCCCTTCCCCACTGTGCACGCAGCACTTCTGCCTGCCTGCCTGCCCAGAAGAGCACAAGCTGGCCAGCTCTGGGCTCAGCACAGCCCAAACACAGGCACAGGAAGACACAGCGGCTCTTTTGCAGCCGTGCCCCAGACAGGTGGGAAGTGGACCCTGCCTCTGGTCTCGCTTGGTTGGCTTGCTGACAGAGGGTTTGACTCCCTCCCCACAGAGGAAATCAAGGGCAGGTGCGAGCAGAGCAACTTCTCGGGATCCAAGAGAGCCACCTCCCCAGCCCGTCTGACACTCAGTCCCAGACTGAGAAATTCTCACCTCTGACCAGGAGACAAAGGAGGGCTCCAAACACAGCCTAGGATCCAAACGGGTTTATTGAGGGAGGGGCATAGGGTCTAGGAAGGGTCGAGGTGAAGAGAGAGGCAGGGACACAACCGCACTCAAAGGGAGGCTGGTGGTGGAGCCCGGAACAGCGGTGGGGCCAGGGTTGAAACCATGGGGCTGGCAGCTGGGGCCAGGATACAGGGAACCAATGAGGAGAGGGACCAGAGGAGGAGCCGAGGTGGAGTGATGAGGGGTACACCAATGGGAGTGGGGGAAGAGGGTGGTCTTGTAGTACAATCCAGTGGGGAAGGGAGGAACATGGAACATGCTAGAACTGGGGAGGGGGCCATGGCTGAGTGGCATTTAAACAGGAGTGTCCTCCCAAGGCATCCCTGCCCTATTTTCCTTGGGGTCCCCTCCCCCATCTCCCCCTTTTCCATTTATTACAAATGCTTTGCCCCTAGTCTTTTGAAGGGCTCTTTTCAAGCAAGCAATAGCTGTCAAATCAATCACAAGGATGATCACAATCCACAGGAGGCCTTTCAAGTTAGAAGCCATCTATTCGGGAACATCCCAATGTCCAAAAAGTTGGTCCAGCCAGTAGGCCGCCTTTTTCTCAGTTTCTATGTCCTTCACCTGATTTTGAAGTCCCTTGATGTTGCTTTGAATTGATGTGCTGAGGGAGGACAAGTTGAAAGAGCACAGTCCTTCCAAGTCCTCACACCCACGGTGGGGGGCGAGCAGCAGGAAATCGATTGCAGCTCGATTTTGCAGCATGGCGTGTCTGGTGGTCTCCTCATCCACCAATAGATCAGAAAATGCGGCAGATGTAGCACTGGCCTGCTTACTGAGCCAGCACCCCAGGTGAGAAAGCTCACCGAGGGCCTTGGCAGCAACAACCCATGGTAGAAAAATGGATACCGTGACCCTCTTCCTTGTTCCCTAATTATAAATTTGGGTCAAATTCCTCAAAGGATCTCTTTTGGCAAGCAAATGTATTGTTCTGCTTCCAAGCATGCAAAATGGTGGAATTTGAGGTGAGGCTAGTCAGCTGGCCAAGGCGGCAGGGACCCCCTTTGATGTTGGAGGGGATTCCTGCCCACACCCTAGCACCACAGAGAAGAAACACTCCCCGTGGGAGCACTCTGGGGTACGCTAGGGACTGGGACGGTGTGGTGCTAGTCTAGTTGCACCTTTCAGCCACATTGTAGCATTTATCATCGGGCGAGACATCTTTGGGGATGTTACTCTAGGGTTCTGTTGTGAATTGCAAATCTGGTCTGGCCTTCTATTCAAAGGTAACACAGTAACTTGCTTTGGTGGAGCCCAGGAGGTCTAGCTCCTGGGGCTCCTGTGATGCATGTGGGAGAATCCTTATCCACTCGTCCAGGTGTCCACAGGGTTGGGTTTCTTACCTATGTGCGGGTAATCATTTTGTGACGGGGGGATTCCCACCAGACACGTAGAGAGAGGATCGTCCACGCTTTCCATGGCCATGCAAAGGCTGTCTTGCTGTAGGGACTTTGCCAAGGTGACCCAAACGTTCTGCTTTGGCTGTGGTATGATCCAGCCCATGGTCACCTGGGTGATCATGAAGGCACAGGTGAAGGCGGCGGCTCTGGCGGTGCTGGCGCTGTTGTGGGGGTTTCCCGGGTTTGTTGTGAGGCGGTTCATGGTTTTCCCGCTCTCTGCTCACGCCGAGTGTGTTGAGGATTTTTTGCAGATTGAGGACTTTTTGAAGAACAGTGGCCATATTCAGCTGACGCACAATCCAGTCTGCTTGGGATAATGGACAATGGACACGTTCACAAACAATAATAGAAATATTCAGAAAATGGGGTCGGTATATCCTTGAAAAAGATCCAAGAAGAAGAGTCAACTGGACTCAGCAAGTTTGTCAGTGAGCTTGGGAAAGTGAGGAAAAAAGACAGTTCTTGGGTGGGACAGAAAACCACAGCCAGACGCGTGAAAAGTTAGATGATCCAATCAGCATCCGATCTTAGACGCGTGAACAGCTAGGCCTGGCCAATGATGTATTAGCTAGAGAGGTGTGGACAGTAGGGAATTGTTATAAATATAGTCTTTTTAGGGATAATAAATTTGGCTTCACTGGATGATATTGGTGTTGGTGTGATGTCCCTGAAGCTCCGCATCCCACACTTTTCCCCCACCAGGCCCCCTAGAAACAAGAGCTGCCCGCTGCATGTTCAAGTGTCTGAACGCCTGCCTGTGCTCACGGCAGCAAAACCAGGCTGTTCCCAGCCAGGGAGCGGAGCCCTGTTCCTGGCAGGAGGCTCTCATCAGCCCCTTCCCCACTGTACACGCAGCACTTCTGCCTGCCTGCCTGCCCAAAAGAGCACAAGCTGGCCAGCTCTGGGCTCAGCACAGCCCAAACACAGGCGCAGGAAGACCCAGCGGCTCTTTTGCAGCCATGCCCCAGACAGGTGGGAAGGGGACCCTGCCTCTGGTCTCTCTTGGTTGGCTTGCTGACTGGCTCTGAGGCAGGGGCTGCCCGATTCCTGGCTTGTGGGGAGAGCAGAGCCGCCGGAACCGCGCCCACCGTGCAGACACTGCCTGACAGCGCTGCGGCCGCTGGGACGCTGGCACCCCCGAGTCTCAGCCACTCCGCTGAGGCCGCTGCTGTTTCATTTGCTTTAGGCACCCCCAAAGCTGACTGCCAGGCCACGATGGTCTCTGCTTCTGCCCTCTTCCTGTCCCTGTGTAGGGATGGAGCATTGCTGTGCTTTCAGGAAGCTCTTTGTGGAAACTTCCGGCATTGCAAGCTCCTTTGCCCTCAGAGGATGCTTGCCATGGAATCCCTCACGGCTGGCTTCAGAGCATACTCCGGCAGGCTCTTCTAAAACCCAGGGTCCTTGTCCCCTTCAGAGTGCTCAGCAGGACCTTTTTTTAACAGCACGCTGCTTTACAGCTGGAGCAGCGAGACAGGGAGCTTTGTTATAAAAAATGAACGAGGCCAGATCTCCGACAGCGATTGAAACAGGCTCTCGTTTATTTAAAAACCAGTCGGTGGGAGCAGAGAATCTGGGATAAGCCCAGATCCTCATACAACAGCTCAAAAAGGGAACCAGAAAGGAACCAGAAGAACCCCAAGAAAAAGCCCCTAAAAGAAAAAAAGCTCCCAAAGAAAAAGCCCCACCCCAGGAACAGAAAACTCCCCTTTTTAGAACAAATTCCTGGCCCGGGAATGGTGGGTTTTTGGTTCCACGCACCGATTGGTGGAATTCGGGCGCTTTGATTGGTCCTTACCGGGGTTCGTTTTGGACCAGTCATTTCCCCAGGGCGTCGAGTCATTGGTTGATGCTCTGGCCCAGTCACTCTTTGAGTTGTTCACCTCCTACCCCCACCAAGTCCTGGACACCTTTCCCTTCCCCTACAAAAAACAACTCCCCAGCATTATTACAAACCCGTAATAGCTTTGCAGCCTGAGCTGCCCTTCTTCCTCTCTGTCCGTGCACAGAACAGAGCGGGAAGGAGAAGGGCAGCAGGGCCCTGTGTGTCCTGGGGCTCAGGTTTTTGCGCCGCTTCAGCTCCACAGAGACGGGGGTAAAGTGAAAAACCAAACTGTTTATTAAGGGAAAGCGAAGCCAAGGGGTGAGCGGGGAGGCAAAAAAGGGGATGAGCAGGGCCTGAGGGCTGCAGGGAGGGAGCTGCCATCAGGGAGAGACATGGCAGGAGCTGCTGAAACTTCTCACAGGCTCAGCTCTGAGCAGCCACAGCTGTGCCTGGAGCTCCCCTGCTCTGCAGGGGGTCCCATCTTGCATGGGAACTGGAAATCGCCATTGGAGGCCCTTAGAGGTACATCTGATCAAGGAGACAAAGAAAGTTCTGCAGATCTTCTTTGGAATGTCAGCTGGATCAGAATGCTCATGCAGGATGGGTTCTCATCTTCCCTCAGGCCTTGAAGAGCTGGAAGAGAGAGGAACACAGGCCACGGTCAGTGGCCAGATTAAGGGAATGCAGGAAAGTCTCCTGCCAGGGCCAACCCAGCCGGCTATGGCATGGCCAGGAGGGAGCAGGAGGCAAGGGCTTCAGCCGGAAGGCGCAGGCCACGGATCCCCCATGTGTCCCTGAAAGCTCTCGGGGCTCTGTCCCCTCCACAGCCCCTGGTTCTCACAGAGAGCGGAGGCCTCCGCAGCCCGGGCACGGATTGCAGCGCTGGGGCCGGGATTTGCAGCTGCCCCCGGCTGTCCTGGCTGCCTCACTCACCCTCCCTGAGGACTTGGAGCTCCTCCTTCTGCCCCAGCATGAGCACTCCGGCCACCCCTGGAAACACAGAGCACGTGGCGGCCCCAGGCGGCACAGCTGCCCGACACGGGCGCAGCCAGCCCTACGGCCGCACGCCCTCTTCCCCGGGAAGGGCTCCTTTTGGCCCCTGCCCCACGCTGCCACCCGAGGGCACGGCTGCGAGAGGGCGGCGGCAGCGCCGAGGGCGGGCGGAGCTCCAGCGGTCCGGGCTGGGCTCCCGCTGCAGGGACTGCAGCCGGGCCGGGAGGCAGGGAGGGGCGCCGGGCTGGTGGCTCACCGATGAACCTGACGGCCGCCTCTCGTAGGGGCCTCTGTGGGCTCTGCAGGTGCGGCAGGGCCCAGCCCAGGTGCTCGGCCACTCGGCTCTCGTCCTGCAGAAGCTGCGGGGAGCGCCAGGAGGGAAGGCTCGGCGTGGGCTCTGCCGCTCGGCCGGGCGCTCCCCGCACCCAGCACTGGCCGAGCCAGCCCGCACGGCCCGGGCCAGGGAGCAGCGTGTGAGGCGCAGGCTGGTGAGCCCGGGAGCGGCGCTGGTAGGGGACACAGCTGCCAGACCCCATACTGAGCACCTGGGGCAGGGGGCTTCTCCAGCCCGCGGCTGGGGCTCCTGGGCTGTCCTTACCAGGTGCTCGGCGAACTTCATCCGCCGCTTCTTCGCCAGCAGCTCCTCGAGATCCCTCCTCCTCAGAAAGCAGGGCTTCGCCACAGGCCTGGAGAGCCGCAGAGAGCCGCAGGTGGCAGCAGGGCCCAGGGCACGGCACCTGGCTCCCTGTGCCAAGGCCAGGGGAGGCTGGAGCCCGCCAGGCACCAGGGCAGGAGGCGGCCGAGCCCCCTGCCAGGGATGCGGCAGCATCACACCAAACCTCACCTTGGCCACCTGCAGGTTCTCATCGTGCCAGCGCAAGAATAGAGGGAGCAGGCTCTGGCTCACAATGGTGGTCAGAGGATTTTCCCTCTCTTCCACTATCAGCTCCATCACCTTGCTGAAGAGCTGAATGGAGAGCTGCTGCACGTGGCTCTTGTCCTGGAGAAAAGGAAAAGTCCTAAGCACCAACTTCTCCAGGCCCATGGGGGCAAAGGCCCAAAACTGCCCAAAAGGGCGCAAAGTTTCCAGGCAGCGTCCAGTGCCCTTGGCTGGGGGCACAGAGCCTTACGTCCTCAAAGTGGGGCAGGAAGGACTCAGCCAGCTTCAGGGCGGTGATGCTGGCTATCTGGAGGTCTGTGTCCTGGAGCATATGCGTCAGCACAGAGAGGGTCATCTCGACCACCTCTGCATCTGCATCGGCCAGCTGCTCCACCAGCTGCGGATACAGGCCGCGTATTCCTCCGCCCTGTGTGCAAGACGAGGCTGTGCTGTGAAGCCGTGACTGGCCGCGGCACCAAGGGCTGCTTGGGGCACTCGGGCGGCTGAAGCGGGACTCGGGAGAGCTGGGAGCAGCTGCCTCTGCTGCCAAAGGCCAGCCAAGCCCAAAGGACTGCGCTCCCCAGCCCCACGCTGCCAGCGGGGCTTCGGCCACGGCCCCCTCCTCACCAGCGAGGGCTCCTTGCTGAGCACCACCAGGCCTCTGAGCGCAAGGCGCAGCCTGTCCCTGCACTCGCTCGGCAGGTGCCGGGATACCACCAACAGGGCACTGGGACCGTGGATACGCAAGTCCAGACACTCCAGGAGCTGAAAGGCACAGGAGGGCAGTGGCAGGCGAGCCGGCTGGCAGGAGCCCGGA
The DNA here is from genome assembly GCF_027477595.1 of Haemorhous mexicanus. Classification (NCBI taxonomy): domain Eukaryota; kingdom Metazoa; phylum Chordata; class Aves; order Passeriformes; family Fringillidae; genus Haemorhous; species Haemorhous mexicanus. The sequence continues at coordinate 10,575,026 of NC_082344.1, forward strand.
GCCGCAGAGGGCTGGGCCCAGGCAGCAGCAGCGGGCGCGGGCAGCGTCCCAGGCGGCTGCAGCTAAGAGAGACCAGAGAGCTGGGAGGCAGCTGAGCCAGGCAGCGCTGGCCATCAGGCTCACCTCCACAAAGATGGCCAGGGCAGGCAGATCACAGCGTGGCTGCTTCCCGATGAGCAGGCTGAGCAGGTGCGAGGCCATGTGGGGACACAAGGGGGTCAAGGCACAGCGCATCTCCCTGGCAGGGGAAAAAGGCGCCAAAGGCCCTGAGCCAGGCAGGCAAACCTCTCCCTGGAGCGACTCACAGTGGTCTGCTCTTTCCCCAGCACTCTGCAAGGGGACACGGGCCCCTTGGGAGGCGGCTGCTGCTGGCCATCCTCCTCTCCCAGCCTTTTGCACCCTCCCTCGGTGACAAGGCCCTCTGGTGGGGAGTAGGGCATCTCACCTGGCCAGCAGACCCGCTGCACAGTGTGGGCTGTTGGCACAGAGCAGGCTGTCCCAGAGCTGCTTGTGCTCCAGAGCTACCAGCTTCTTGCCAAAGCCCCGCTGGGAGAGCAGAGCCTCAATGGTCTGCACTGCAAACCTGTGTGCCGAGCAAAGGCGCGGTCACTCTAGGAGCACTGGCCCTGGCCACAAGGACATGGGAAGGACAGGGCGACTGGCACCTGTTGGGCGCTCTGCAAAGGCCGTCTTCCTCCTGGCACGCTCTCCAGAAGCTCAGGCTCTCCACCTCCTCTGGCCTCTGCTCTGTGGTGATGAAAACTTGCAAGAGCAGAGCCACAAAGAGGTGTGGAGAATGAATGAGGATTGCATAGCGCCACTCGGGCATGCTTGCAATCCTCCGCAGCACCAGAGTTGCCTGCAAGAGACAAAGCACCCCGAGGCAGCGCTCAGTGCCGAGGTGTCCATGCAGCAGGGCCTGAGGGGAGATGCAGGGGGAGCAGCCAGCCTGCTGCTCCTAGGCCAGCTTTCAGCCCAGGCAGGGAGCTGCAGGCTGGGGAGAGCATGGAGAGCTTCTGAGAAGGCCACTTGGAGAGCCAGCATAGGCCAGCTCCAGAAACTCACAGCCAGGGCAAAGACGGCCTCGTTGTCCCCGCTGCAGACGAACCCGCCGTACGGTGGCAGCTCCTCTAGGGCAGAGAGCAGTGCTGGAAGCACCTCCTCCACAGCCACTTCTGAGGTGCCGATGGCCCTCCACATCAGCTCAGCAGCTCTGTGGGAGCAGAGCTGCGCATCAGTACCGTGCCCCGTGCAGCTGCGTGGGGCCGGGAGGTAGCATGGCAGCAGGCTTAGGAAACAGATGGGCCCAAGGGTCCCAGGGTTCTCCGCCTGTCTGGCAGACCCCTCTGGAAAGGCTGTGCAGGGCCAGGGGCCCTACAGGCCCATGAGCACCGAGCTCTCCAGGCAGTTGTGCCCCGTACCTGTCACACAGTGGGGCGCAGCGCAGGAGGCTCATCACCACCTGGGCAGGGTGCTCTTCAGTCAGGCTGAGAATGATCATCTGCAGCTCGGCGTCCACGGTGCTACAGGACGTGAGTCTCTGCAGGATGTTCCTCACCACAGCTTGCACCTGGAAGAAGGGATATGGGGAAGACTTGGAGTGCTGCCCAAGGGAGCCACTTTCTCTGCTTCACCCAAGAAGCTGTTGATTTCCCAGCTCACTGGGATGGGCCAGAGGGGGCCCAGTGGACATGGCTTGAGGGGCCACGTCATCCTGGGAGGCCTTCAGTCCCGGCCCCAGGCTGCTTCCCTGCTGCGGAGAAGAAACACCCATCAGGAAAAACTCCAGACTGGGCCCAGGACTCACTCTCAGCATGGGCATGGCCTCAGTCTCAGGGATGGCCTCGAGACAGGTGTTAGTGGCGGCCATGCCCTCCGTCAGGGCCATGTCAGCCTCTGCCCTGTCCTCGGACGTTTCCTCCTCAGAGGTGTCCATGAAGTCCGAGGACGCTGTGCTGGAAGCATCCTCTGCCTGCAGCTCGCTGGGCCTGGAGTCGGGCTCGGCCGTGCCCTCGGTGGTGCGGCCGCTGGTCTTTCTGCGCCGAAGGCGCAGGAACCTCCGCAGTGCCTGCAGCAGAAGGAAGGGCGGGAAGAGAGGCACGTTCCGTGGTCTGCTCCAAGCGTGGGGCTCGGCCCAGCAGTGCCAACAGGCCCGGCCCAGGTGGGGACAGCCGCAGGTACCTGGGCTACTCTGCGGAAGCGGCCACGGGTGAGCTCCTGCTCTTGAGTCCCGTCCTTGGATGCATCTGCCAATGAGCGAGCGCAGCCAGAGCTGAGGGGCCGCAGGAGAGGCCGGAGAAGCCAGCCCAGCCCTGCATGCCCCCGGCAGGGACAGCGCCCCGGGTTCCCAGTGGACGGAGCACGGCCATCGGGGGGGCAGGCCCGGCCCCTGTCCCATCCGGTCCGTGGGCACATCCACAGGGATGAGATGGGATGGGATGGGATGGGATGGGATGGGATGGGATGGGATGGGATGGGATGGGATGGGATGGGATGGGATGGGATGGGATGGGATGGGGCCAGGCTGGCTGCAGGTACCGGCGTTGCATCCAGCTCCTCCACTCACCATCCTGCAGCGGCTCCAACTGCTCGGGCTCTGCAGGCTGCTGCGCTGGGGCAGCTGCAGGGCCTTTGCTTTTCTTGCCCCGAAGCCCCTTGAACAGGCTGAGCAGTCTGCCTGCCATCTCGCTGTCTGACCTCGAGGGCACCTTGGAGACAGATGCCCCGTCAAAGGTCCGATTCAGCGAGTGTTGCAGTTGTGCCTTGCAGGCACCTGCAGCAGAGGGGCCTCAAGAAGGCTACAGGACAGCAAGTCCTCTATTCTGTTCTCCAGGGCTCCTGCCACAATGACAGGAGACTCCTGGCGAACAATGGGGGTCACCAGCTCCCACGGCCTGGCAACGAGGGCGCCGGCCGCAGCGATGGGAGATGCCTCGGAAAAACTCCGAGACACCGAATCCTGAGGCCAGGCCGTGAGGCCAGGCACAGGAGGAATGCCTCGGAAAAGCTCCGGGTCAACAACGGACGAGCCGGCTGTGTGGGGATGCCTCACAGAACCGCTCTGTCACGTCCTGCCCCGTCACGTGCACCGAGCACTCTGGCGTGGCCGTGTCACTGCCAGCACCTAGGTCAGCGTGTGTCACAAAGGGCTGCTCTGACACTCTGTTCCTTTTCGGTGACACGGTGAACATTCTGCACCGAGTCACAAAGGGACATGCTGCCACGTGCCCCGGGGCCACCCCCTCCCCACCCAAGGTGCCCCCGGTTGGAGGCAATTCCTTGCCCCGAGCGTCTAACACAGCCCTGGACACACCAAGACCCGCCAAGTGCCAAGGGAAGGGCTCTCCACGGTGCCCGGCTGGCACAGCCCAGCTCGGTGCCGGTCCTGGAGCAGAGCCGCTTCCAGCAAGCAAGAGGCAAACACGTCTTGCCAAGAGTTAAAACACACCAGAGAGGGGAGATGGCATGAATGTTGGCATAAAGGCCTTTGAATTCACAGCTCTCTGAGAGGCATTTGGGGCTCTCGGCTGGACAGAGATACCAGCTCTGTCCTGTGCTTAGAGGAGGGAACGCACCCTGCCGCTGGTGCTTGGCTTGTCTTCTTCTCTGGAGGCCCAGGCAGATGCCAAAGCTGCTCTTCACAGCCTTCTCCCTTCCCACACCCCTCTGCCAAGTGCAAGGGGCCACAAGGATGGAAAGGGGAGCAGGGAGCCAAAGGGAGACAGCTGCACCTACCTCACGGGCGGCTCCGGGGGAAGCACGTTGCTTGAGATGCAAGCCCCTCTCTTCCAAAGGCATTTCCCCAAATGCCTACAATTCCCGGGGAGCACCAACACACACTTCAGAAACCCTGGCAAGGCTGAATTACTTCTGCACCTTGTAGCACAGGCACTGCAGCTCGAGCTCATCTTTCTTCTCCCAAGTCTTTTTCCTTGTGTCCCTTGTGGCACGCAGCCCCGGGCCCCCTAGAAACAAGAGCTGCCCGCTGTCTCTTCGAGTGTCTGATCGCCTGCCTGTGCTCACGGCAGCAAAACCAGGCTGTTCCCAGCCAGGGAGCGGAGCCCTGTTCCTGGCAGGAGGCTCTCATCAGCCCCTTCCCCACTGTGCACGCAGCACTTCTGCCTGCCTGCCTGCCCAGAAGAGCACAAGCTGGCCAGCTCTGGGCTCAGCACAGCCCAAACACAGGCACAGGAAGACACAGCGGCTCTTTTGCAGCCGTGCCCCAGACAGGTGGGAAGTGGACCCTGCCTCTGGTCTCGCTTGGTTGGCTTGCTGACAGAGGGTTTGACTCCCTCCCCACAGAGGAAATCAAGGGCAGGTGCGAGCAGAGCAACTTCTCGGGATCCAAGAGAGCCACCTCCCCAGCCCGTCTGACACTCAGTCCCAGACTGAGAAATTCTCACCTCCAACCAGGAGACAAAGGAGGGCTCCAAACACAGCCTAGGATCCAAACGGGTTTATTGAGGGAGGGGCATAGGGTCTAGGAAGGGTCGAGGTGAAGAGAGAGGCAGGGACACAACCGCACTCAAAGGGAGGCTGGTGGTGGAGCCCGGAACAGCGGTGGGGCCAGGGTTGAAACCATGGGGCTGGCAGCTGGGGCCAGGATACAGGGAACCAATGAGGAGAGGGACCAGAGGAGGAGCCGAGGTGGAGTGATGAGGGGTACACCAATGGGAGTGGGGGAAGAGGGTGGTCTTGTAGTACAATCCAGTGGGGAAGGGAGGAACATGGAACATGCTAGAACTGGGGAGGGGGCCATGGCTGAGTGGCATTTAAACAGGAGTGTCCTCCCAAGGCATCCCTGCCCTATTTTCCTTGGGGTCCCCTCCCCCATCTCCCCCTTTTCCATTTATTACAAATGCTTTGCCCCTAGTCTTTTGAAGGGCTCTTTTCAAGCAAGCAATAGCTGTCAAATCAATCACAAGGATGATCACAATCCACAGGAGGCCTTTCAAGTTAGAAGCCATCTATTCGGGAACATCCCAATGTCCAAAAGTTGGTCCAGCCAGTAGGCCGCCTTTTTCTCAGTTTCTATGTCCTTCACCTGATTTTGAAGTCCCTTGATGTTGCTTTGAATTGATGTGCTGAGGGAGGACAAGTTGAAAGAGCACAGTCTTTCCAAGTCCTCACACCCACGGTGGGGGGCGAGCAGCAGGAAATCGATTGCAGCTCGATTTTGCAGCATGGCGTGTCTGGTGGTCTCCTCATCCACCAATAGATCAGAAAATGCGGCAGATGTAGAACTGGCCTGCTTACTGAGCCAGCACCCCAGGTGAGAAAGCTCACCGAGGGCCTTGGCAGCAGCAACCCATGGTAGAAAAATGGATACCGTGACCCTCTTCCTTGTTCCCTAATTATAAATTTGGGTCAAATTCCTCAAAGGATCTCTTTTGGCAAGCAAATGTATTGTTCTGCTTCCAAGCATGCAAAATGGTGGAATTTGAGGTGAGGGTAGTCAGCTGGCCAAGGCTGCAGGGACCCCCTTTGATGTTGGAGGGGATTCCTGCCCACACCCTAGCACCACAGAGAAGAAACACTCCCCGTGGGAGCACTCTGGGGTAAGCCAGGGACTGGGATGGTGTGGTGCTAGTCTAGTTGCACCTTTCAGCCACATTGTAGCATTTATCATCGGGCGAGACATCTTTGGGGATGTTACTCTAGGGTTCTGTTGTGAATTGCAAATCTGGTCTGGCCTTCTATTCAAAGGTAACACAGTAACTTGCTTTGGTGGAGCCCAGGAGGTCTAGCTCCTGGGGCTCCTGTGATGCATGTGGGAGAATCCTTCTCCACTCGTCCAGGTGTCCACAGGGTTGGGTTTCTTACCTATGTGCGGGTAATCATTTTGTGACGGGGGGATTCCCACCAGACACGTAGAGAGAGGATCGTCCACGCTTTCCATGGCCATGCAAAGGCTGTCTTGCTGTAGGGACTTTGCCAAGGTGACCCAAACGTTCTGCTTTGGCTGTGGTATGATCCAGCCCATGGTCACCTGGGTGATCATGAAGGCACAGGTGAAGGCGGCGGCTCTGGCGGTGCTGGCGCTGTTGTGGGGGTTTCCCGGGTTTGTTGTGAGGCGGTTCATGGTTTTCCCGCTCTCTGCTCACTCCGAGTGTGTTGAGGATTTTTTGCAGATTGAGGACTTTTTGAAGAACAGTGGCCATATTCAGCTGACGCACAATCCAGTCTGCTTGGGATAATGGACAATGGACACGTTCACAAACAATAATGGAAATATTCAGAAAATGGGGTCGGTATATCCTTGAAAAAGATCCAAGAAGAAGAGTCAACTGGACTCAGCAAGTTTGTCAGTGAGCTTGGGAAAGTGAGGAAAAAAGACAGTTCTTGGGTGGGACAGAAAACCACAGCCAGACGCGTGAAAAGTTAGATGATCCAATCAGCATCCGATCTTAGACGCGTGAACAGCTAGGCCTGGCCAATGATGTATTAGCTAGAGAGGTGTGGACAGTAGGGAATTGTTATAAATATAGTCTTTTTAGGGATAATAAATTTGGCTTCACTGGATGATATTGGTGTTGGTGTGATGTCCCTGAAGCTCCGCATCCCACACTTTTCCCCCACCAGGCCCCCTAGAAACAAGAGCTGCCCGCTGCATGTTCAAGTGTCTGAACGCCTGCCTGCGCTCACGGCAGCAAAACCAGGCTGTTCCCAGCCCGGGAGCGGAGCCCTGTTCCTGGCAGGAGGCTCTCATCAGCCCCTTCCCCAACTGTGCACGCAGCACTTCTGCCTGCCTGCCTGCCCAGAAGAGCACAAGCTGGCCGGCTCTGGGCTCAGCACAGCCCAAACACAGGCGCAGGAAGACCCAGCGGCTCTTTTGCAGCCATGCCCCAGACAGGTGGGAAGGGGACCCTGCCTCTGGTCTCTCTTGCTTGGCTTGCTGACTGGCTCTGAGGCAGGGGCTGCCCGATTCCTGGCTTGTGGGGAGAGCAGAGCCGCCGGAACCGCGCCCACCGTGCAGACACTGCCTGACAGCGCTGCGGCCGCTGGGACGCTGGCACCCCCGAGTCTCAGCCACTCCGCTGAGGCCGCTGCTGTTTCATTTGCTTTAGGCACCCCCAAAGCTGATTGCCAGGCCACGATGGTCTCTGCTTCTGCCCTCTTCCTGTCCCTGTGTAGGGATGGAGCATTGCTGTGCTTTCAGGAAGCTCTTTGTGGAAACTTCCGGCATTGCAAGCTCCTTTGCCCTCAGAGGATGCTTGCCATGGAATCCCTTACGGCTGGCTTCAGAGCATACTCCGGCAGGCTCTTCTAAAACCAAGGGTCCTTGTCCCCTTCAGAGTGCTCAGCAGGACCTTTTTTTAACAGCACGCTGCTTTACAGCTGGAGCAGCGAGACAGGGAGCTTTGTTATAAAAAATGAACGAGGCCAGATCTCCGACAGCGATTGAAACAGGCTCTCGTTTATTTAAAAACCATTCGGTGGGAGCAGAGAATCTGGGATAAGCCCAGATCCTCATACAACAGCTCAAAAAGGGAACCAGAAAGGAACCAGAAGAACCCCAAGAAAAAGCCCCTAAAAGAAAAAAAGCTCCCAAAGAAAAAGCCCCACCCCAGGAACAGAAAACTCCCCTTTTTAGAACAAATTCCTGGCCCAGGAATGGTGGGTTTTTGGTTCCACGCACCCATTGGTGGAATTCGGGCGCTTTGATTGGTCCTTACCGGGGTTCGTTTTGGACCAGTCATTTCCCCAGGGCGTCGAGTCATTGGTTGATGCTCTGGCCCAGTCACTCTTTGAGTTGTTCACCTCCTACCCCCACCAAGTCCCGGACCCCTTTCCCTTCCCCCACAACAAACAACTCCCCAGCATTATTACAAACTCATAACAACTCCCCCCTCTAAAACTTTGATCGGGCTTTAGCCCGCATCAACCTCACTCAGTTTAATTCTTTGGCTTTTAAACAGTTTCTTTGAACAGTCTTTTCAACAGTTCATTTCAAACTGTTTTTAAACAGTTTCTTCTTCAATTGCATATAGTTGTCTCAGTCTTTGGTATCTCTTGTATATTTCCATGGCCGATCCTTCAGTTTTTGCTACGGAGTTGTCTTCTGTCTCTTGTTCCTGCAGCATTAAAATGTCAGAACAAATCCACTTCTCTTTCATAGGGCATTCTCCCAACAAGTTTTGTTTAAAATTTCCTTTCTTTTTGAATAGCTAATATGTTTTTCCGTCCTCTATGCAAGTTGTGATTGATGAAAAGTTGATACAATTCGGACTCGGGTTAGTGTGAGATCTGAGGACGGCAGTCCGAGATTCTCCTGCATACAAAGGGTAGTAACACTTCTCGCATGGTTCTGTCCCTCCTCCCTTGATGATTATAAGTAGGAGGATACATAGGAATGGGGGTCCGGTACAAGCCACTCTCCCAATCATGTCTCCCCTCCGTAGAGGATCAGCAACTCTCTGTGGCAAGAGTGTAACTTGATCCGGTCTTGCCCCCCCCCCTCCCCTTTTCTCCTTTTCTTAATGTGTTACTCTTACCAGTTACCATGGCAGAAGTTCACTTTTTCCTTTTTGTATCAACTTCTTTCTTCTGTTCTTTTTAGGGCCAGATTGCTAGATGCATGGGAGAATGCTCTATCTCTTTTCTTGGATCTTCTGATCTGTAACAAGAGATACTAGAAATTAATTTTACGTCTTTACATTAAATATCAATTTCATTTAGAACAGATTAACAACTTTTCATTTAAACATTTATACAACAATTTTCAGAAATTATATTTTATGGGTCCTTTTACGATGTGTCCGAGGTCTCCTTAGACTTTGTTAAAGTTGGCGGTGGTTCCGCGGGTGCGGAAACTGGCCCTTTCACTCGGGTTATATGTGTCCACCCTCGTTCTTGTGTCCGTATAGCAGTTTCAGTGGTCAATAGTACTTGAAAAGGGCCTTCCCATCTTGGGACTAAGGGTTGTTCCTTCCAAGTTCTGATTAACACCCAGTCACCAGGTTGAAGTTTATGTAGTTTGAAATCAATAGGCGTAGCTTGAGAAAGATATCCTTTTGCTCTTAGTTCTTCTAAAGTATTGGTGATAGTCTTTATATATTTTCTCGTGCTCACCTCTCCTTCCTCATATGTTCCTGCATGTCCTAGGGTTGTTAAAAACGGTAGCCCAAACATCATTTCATATGGGGAAACTCCTACATCTGCTCTCGGTCTCGTTCTTATTCTCAATAAAGCTAAAGGGAGACATTTTAACCAATTCATTTTTGTTTCCTCTGTTAATATGGTAAGCGTATTCTTAAGACTTTGATTCATTCGTTCTACTCTTCCAGAACTTTGGGGTCTCCAGGGTGTATGAAATTTCCATGTGATGTTTAGGGCTTCTACGAGCTGTTGTATTATTCTAGCTGTGAAATGAGGCCCTCTATCTGAATCGATGGTATTTATGATTCCGTATCGGGCTATGATTTGCTCCAATAGGATCTTGCTTACAGTTTCTGCAGTTTCTCTTGTAGTTGGAAATGCTTCCACCCAGTGGGTCAAGTGGTCTATTATTACTAATAGATACTTATATCTCTGCACCTGTGGTAGTTCTGTAAAATCTATTTGGACACTTTGAAATGGTCTTTTTGCTAGTTCTCTTCCCCCTTGAGGTGGTTTTCTCATCACTTTTCTATTTATTCTTTGACAAATCATGCAGTTTCTAGTTAGCATTTTTGCCATTTCCCATACCCCAATACATACATAGGTCCTCATAAAATGGTCATGCAATGCTTGGGTCCCCCAATCAGTTGATGCATGCAGGTCTTCCATTATCTTTTTGGTGAGTGCTTTGTTTAGTACTGTTCTCCCATCTGGCATTTCCCATTTTCCTGTTTCTTTTTGCGTTGCACCATGTTTTTGTAGTTCTTCTAGTTCTTTTTCATCAAATATAGGAATTTCCGCAATTTCTTTATCTTCTTCTTTCCCATCTCCTGTTTCATTTAACTTAAAGATCTTTTCTGACTCCTCTAGAGCAGCCCGTTTTGCTGAAAGATCAGCTAAATTATTCCCTTTTATCTCTCTAGTTTCCCCTCTTTGATGTCCTTTTACATGGACGATGGCAATTTCCTTTGGTCCTTTCAAGGCTTCGAAAACTGCCTTTATGAGGCCTTCGTGAATCAAAGTTTTTCCTTTTGTATTAATAAACCCTCTTTCCGCCCAGATTTTGCCAAAGGTGTGGACTACCCCATAAGCATATTTGGAGTCAGTATAGATTGTTCCACTTTTCTTTTCAAGCCATTTTAGTCCTTTTAATAGTGCATAGATTTCACAACACTGAGCAGACCAATTTACAGGTAATTTTCCCTGTTCTATAATCGCCATCGTACGTCCATTTACTACAGCATACCCTGATGCTCGCTTCCCGTCTACTACTCGAGACGATCCATCTACAAACAGCATTTCACCTTCCAGCAATGGTTGCTCTAGTAAGTCCTCTCTTACTTTTATTTGCATGTCTATAGTCTCGAGGCAGTGATGTTCTAGTTCTTCCTTTGGTTCTCCGTATAAAAATTGGGCAGGCTTTTGTATCTTTGTGGTGGATAGTTCTATATTCTCACTGTTACTTAAAATCAGTTCATATTTTAACAGTCTGCTATCGGAAATCCACTGGCATGCTCGTTTGTTTAATATGCTTTTCAAATCGTGGGGTGTATACACTTTTATTTTCTTGCCTAAGGTTAACTTGTAGCCGCCTTCTACGAGAATTACTGTTGCGGCTACTGCTTGCAGACATGTAGGCCAACCTCTGACAACTGGGTCAAGTAATTTTGAAATATAAGCAATAGGCTTCCGTACTCCACACCAGTCCTGTGTTATGCCTCCATAAGCTATTCCATCCTCAACATTAACAAACAGTTCAAACAATCTATTTAAGTCTGGCAGGCTTAAAACTGGAGCATTCGCTATTTTTTCTTTTAATTCTTCTAATTTCTCGTCATCATCTTTATTCCAATTGATAGGTTCATCTCCAACTAATTTATTGTATAGAAATTTGACTAATTTTGTATGACCATCAATCCACAACTTACAGTATCCAACCAGTCCCAATAATTTCCTTACATCGGTTTTTGGTTTTGGTGCTGGTAACGAGAGTATTCCTTGAATCCGGTCAGCATCCAATTTCTTGTAACCTTTTCCAATTAAGTGTCCCAAATACTTTACTTCAGGTTCCACAAATTGTAATTTTCTTTTTGATTCTTTTAGCCCTTTCTCACCTAGGAAGTTCAACAAGTTAACTGTTGTTTTCTGTACTTCCTCTTTTTGTTCTCCAGAAATTAATAAATCATCTACATATTGCAGAACTTGAGAATTACCTTCTGGTTTAAATTGTTTCATTATTTCTTCTAAAGTCTGTCCAAACAAATTAGGTGACTCTGTGAACCCTTGTGGCAACCTTGTCCATTGTAATTGTTGTTTCCTCCGCATCTCCTCGTCTTCCCATTCGAACGCAAACCATTTCCTGCTTTCTCTCTCTAGTGGACATGACCAAAATGCATCCTTCAAGTCTCCCGCACTGAAGCACGCATGGCTTGCTGGTACTTTACTCAGTAGGTTATATGGGTTGGCAACTACGGGATATCTTGTGACCGTCTCCTTGTTTACTTCTTGTAGATCTTGAACTAAACGGTATGTGCCATCCGGTTTCTTGATTGGTAATATGGGTGTGTTGTGTGGTGACATACATGGTTCTAATCTACCTTCCTTTATCAGATCTTTTATAACTGGTTTCAGTCCTTGTTTTCCCTCTACCGAAATTGGGTATTGTTTGACTCTGATTGGAGGAAGGTTCGGTTTCATTTTAATGTCAATAGGTGGAATGTCTAGCAACCCATGTCCTCCTTCCTCTGCCCACACATTCGAATTAATTCCTCTCTCATCTTCTTCTTTTAATACCATCATTTTTGCTATCATACACTTTCCTTCGGGTACCACTCCTATCTTTAGCTGCACCTGTAAGTCCCGGCCTAGAAGATTCGAATCAAGTTCTGGCATATATAGAAAATCAGTACAGCCTTCTCTAAAACTTCCTTTTATGGTTACATCCTCTATGACGGGCACTTCGAGAGGGTTATTTTCAGCACCTCTAACTTTACAAGTCTTATTACTTAGCTTGCATCCTTTTGGTATTTTTGACACACTTGATCTATCTGCTCCAGTGTCTACCAAAAATTCAATCTCTTCGCTCTGAGGGCCAATTTCCAAGTGTACCAGGGGCTCTTTTTGATGACCTATTCCATGCCTCAGAGCACAGAGCCCCCGACACCCCTAATCGTCTCCTCTTAGTTTCCTTTCTAATGTATCTTGTTCTTGAGACATAGCATCATCTATCTTTCTTTTTTTTGCAAAAATTTCTGGTATGTCCTTTTTCTTCACAATAAAAACATATAACCTCTGCCCATGGTGGTCTCCCTTCTATCCACTGCGTTCTACTGTCCTTATTATATCCAGGGTTTCCAATAAATGGTCCTCTTGGTCCAAGATATTTATCCTTTCCCTCTTTAGGTGTCTCCATGTCTCCAAATTTTCCATTTTCTCTTGTTCTAGCCCCTCTAAGCTCACTTCTCCTAGGTCCATTATAATTGTTTCCTTCTCCTCCCACTGATCCATCGTTTCCAAACCCCGCACTCTCCCTTGCCACTGCCACCATGATTTTTGCCTTTGTCCTTGTCTTCTCTTCATCTCTCCTTAAATATACTTTCTGTGCCTCTCTTAATCATTCATTCATTCCCTTCTCTTGCCAATCATCTATCTTTTCTAGCTTTCTTCTTATATCAACCCATGCCCTTGTAACAAATTGTATCTTAACTAACACCTGTCCCTCTGGACTGTCTGGGTCTACACTTGAATATAAATGGAAATTCCTTTTCAACCTTTCCAACCAGGCACTTGGTGACTCTTCTTTTTCCTGTTGACTGTCAAAAGCTAATCTAGCGTTATTTGTTCTTGGTACTGCCTCCCGCATTCCTCTGATTATTAATGTTCTTTATTGTCTCATGTTTGTTCTTCCTTCCTCCTCGTTTGGATCCCAGTCTGGTACGTTAAGTGGCATTTTATCTTCCCCCCTAGGACCCCCTCGATTTTCTCTTTCCCATATTCTCATGCCTGCTGCTCTAATCATTTGTATTTCTTCCGAGGAAAAGAATATATCCATAATTGAATTTAGCTCCCCCCACATATAAATATTAGGTCACAAGAACTGATCCAATTGCTGGGAGATACCTATGGGGTCTTCCAATAGGGGTTTGATCTCTTTCCTAAAGTTTCTGACTTCCGAGGCAGTCAATGGTGCACTCACAAACCCTATACCTCCCCTAGCTCCACCCATAGGTACTTCCCTTAGAGGAAATAATTTTTCAGTCTTCTCTGGATTTTCCTTCATTCTCCTTGTTTGGAATCTAGTATTGTATGGATGACCCACTCCTTGTCTGTCAGGTTCATTTATTTTATTTTCCTCCTTATTTCTACAACAGCAGGCTGTTTCTGTTATTAATTGTTTCTCCTCTGTTTGGTCTTTAGGTTGTTGAAGTACATGGGGTATATAAAGGGGAGTACTACAAATGGGATTTTGAGAGGTTGGTGGAAATATAGGGGAAAAATAAAAAGCAGGATTTTGGAAGGTTTTAGGAATTATAATTGATGTCGGAGTATCTTGAGTAATATTTGTAGAATTTGATGCACTTGGCGGAATTAAAGATGAATTGGAGTGCTCAGGCTCAGGTGTTACTGTGTAGGGAGAGGACATAGAGGAGAATGTATCTACAATATGATGTTCTTTATTTGAGGAGGGAGGTGATTTTTCTGTAGTTGTTCTTATATCGTGCCTCAGCCTTTTCTCCATGGTTGGTATTGTAGGATATAAGTCTGGAGGAGGAGGTGGTGGTAAATCGTTTATAGGCGACATTAAGGGAGGAGGAGGTAATGGGAGGTATTCCATTGGATCTGGAGGGGGAGGAGGAGGAAGATGATCTAATGGATCCCACCTCTTTTCTGGTAATTTGCTAACTTCTTTTTCACCTTCTTTAGAGACTTTATACACTTTTATCTCTCCTTCTTGTTTTTCTCTTTCCATCCAACATCTAGCGTACTTAATTTCTTGTTGGCATGGATCTATTCTGGTATTAACATATCTGTTTAAAGCTGCACATAACCATTTTTCCTCTGTGCCATACCATGCCCAATATACCGGACCTTCTGCAATACTCTCGCTAGGCCATATTTCAGTACAATATCTTATCATTTGGATTCTATTTAACTCTTTTAATTCTTCCCTATTATCCCAACTGTCTAACATCCATCCTAACGGACTATTAGGTGGTATGTTTTTAAAAGTTTGATTTTCTTCCCCTTTCTTAACAACTCTCTTTCCAGCACACTGTCCCATTTTCTTTATAGTTTAACTGTATCTCTTCTCAGTGTACTTTGAAAAAAAAAAAAAAAAAACCACAACCCTACTCCTCGAAGCTTAGCTGTATCTCTTCTCACTGTACTTTGTAACAAACAACTCAACCCTACTCCTTAAAGCTGTTAAATATTGTTAAATGTAAGAAAACACCAAGCGTGGGAATGGGAATTAAGCTAATGGATTTTATAAAAATAAAATAGAATAAATATTGCGAGTGTGGGAATCAAAGTATAAATGGCGGGTTTAATAGAAATAAAATAAAATATAGTATCTTATGGTGGGAATTGAAATAAAGATGGCGGAGTCTATAAAACTAAAATAAAATAAATATGGCAATTCAAATATATCAGATAAATTGATAAATGACAACGTAGCGTGGGAATTGGAATAAAAATGGCCGATTTTATGGGAATGAAATAAAATAAATATGGCGACTTAGTGTGGGAATCAAAATAAATAATTATGGTTAATCGACTATAATAATAGAAAAGGGGAAATTAAAATGGCGGAACGTGGGAACCGAAACAAAGGTGGCAAATATAAATTAATAAATAGAAATAAATGAACGTAGGGATTGCAAATAAAATTACCAATTTTGGGGAGATTAACTGTTTTTAAATCTGGAAAGGATTAGAAGAAGTATAACAACTGCACTGTAATAACACAGGAATACTCAATTATAGAAATAAACTTCTCCGTTCTAAAAGAATCAAATATCCAAACTTATGAAATACAGATATTTCAGCTAATAATTCAAATAAACTGGCAATTAAAATTTTGGCTACTTCTTCTTCAAACTACTACACAATATAAACTTAAAATGGCTGACACCCAGCCTTCACACTTAAACACAACCTTCACCACTCAGCTCACACCCACGACACAGTATGAACTTAAAATGGCTGACACCCAGCCTTCACACTTAGGCACAACCTTAAAAATCAGCTTGGGAGTTGTCTGGGGACTTTTGGCTAGCCCTCACCCCAGAACCTCACTCCTTATATATATCTATTTCCAACACAATTTAAACACATTAAAAAAAATATTTTCCCTAACTTTAGACCAGTTCTCACCTCCTCTCCAGTCCTAGTGACTGGAAAGGCCCTTCCACAGCTGGTGGCCCACCTCCCCCCTGTGGGTCACCACTCCTGGGAAGAAATTTTCAGCTACCCCTACGACCCTCTTCAGCTAGGATCCTAGCTCGGGGCAGCCTACTTCCTCCTATGACCCCCTTCGACTGGGGTCCTAGTTCGGAGGGACCCTACTCCCCCTAGGTGGGGCACCCTCCCCCTCCCCGGCCTCGAAGAAGGGGCACTCCCCCGCACGGTGGCTGCTTTAAACTGCAGTCTCCATGTGGGAGTATTTTCTCCCACACCTAAGGTCCTAGTTCCTCAGGGGTCAAACTCCTCTCAGTCTGCCTCTGAGGAACAGCCCTCCAGATGGTTTTAGCGAGTGGGCAGAGGCCCCCCCCACTGGGCAAGTCCGCCTCACTAACCCCCACCCAGACACCCCTATGAGCCCCTTTTGCTGGGGTCCTAGTTCAGAGTGCCGGGCGTGCCCCCCTCTATGACCCCCTTCAACTGGGGTCCTAGTTCAAGGGGAGCTATTCGGGCCACTGACTAAAACCACCCCTAGGAGCCTCCCTCGCTCCCTCTCGGAGGGCTTACCCCTTTTTCAGCTGTTGCTGTTCCCTCCGACCTCGGGAGTCAGCGCGTTCCCCTCCTCGGTCCGACGTAGTCCAAGATCCGGGCAGCCGAAAAATGCGGCTGGACGCGTCTTCTCGGGCCCCGGGCTACCCCGGACCGCCTCAGGGTAGTGGCTGCTCCCGGGCGAGCCCCCAAAATGTTATAAAAAATGAACGAGGCCAGATCTCAGCGATTGAAACAGGCTCTCGTTTATTTAAAAACCAGTCGGTGGGAGCAGAGAATCTGGGATAAGCCCAGATCCTCATACAACAGCTCAAAAAGGGAACCAGAAAGGAACCAGAAGAACCCCAAGAAAAAGCCCCTAAAAGAAAAAAAGCTCCCAAAAGAAAAAGCCCCACCCCAGGAACAGAAAACTCCCCTTTTTAGAACAAATTCCTGGCCCAGGAATGGTGGGTTTTTGGTTCCACGCACCGATTGGTGGAATTCGGGCACTTTGATTGGTCCTTACCGGGGTTCATTTTGGACCAATCATTTCCCCAGGGCGTTGAGTGATTGGTTGATGCTCTGGCCCAATCACTCTTTGAGTTGTCCACCTCCTACCCCCACCAAGTCCCGGACCCCTTTCCCTTCCCCCACAACAAACAACTCCCCAGCATTATTACAAACCCGTAATAGCTTTGCAGCCTGAGCTGCCCTTCTTCCTCTCTGTCCGTGCACAGAACAGAGCGGGAAGGAGAAGGGCAGCAGGGCCATGTGTGTCCTGGAGCTCAGGTTTTTGCGCCGCTTCAGCTCCACAGAGACGGGGGTAAAGTGAAAAACCAAACTGTTTATTAAGGGAAAGCGAAGCCAAGGGGTGAGCGGGGAGGCAAAAAAGGGGATGAGCAGGGCCTGAGGGCTGCAGGGAGGGAGCTGCCATCAGGGAGAGACATGGCAGGAGCTGCTGAAACTTCTCACAGGCTCAGCTCTGAGCAGCCACAGCTGTGCCTGGAGCTCCCCTGCTCTGCAGGGGGTCCCATCTTGCATGGGAACTGGAAATCGCCATTGGAGGCCCTTAGAGGTACATCTGATCAAGGAGACAAAGAAAGTTCTGCAGATCTTCTTTGGAATGTCAGCTGGATCAGAATGCTCATGCAGGATGGGTTCTCATCTTCCCTCAGGGCTTGAAGAGCTGGAAGAGAGAGGAACAGAGGCCACGGTCAGTGGCCAGATTAAGGGAATGCAGGAAAGTCTCCTGCCAGGGCCAACCCAGCCGGCTATGGCATGGCCAGGAGGGAGCGGGAGGCAAGGGCTTCAGCCGGAAGGCGCAGGCCACGGATCCCCCATGTGTCCCTGAAAGCTCTCGGGGCTCTGTCCCCTCCACAGCCCCTGGTTCTCACAGAGAGCGGCGGCCTCCGCAGCCCGGGCACGGATTGCAGCGCTGGGGCCGGGATTTGCAGCTGTCCCCGGCGGTCCTGGCTGCCTCACTCACCCTCCCTGAGGACTTGGAGCTCCTCCTTCTGCCCCAGCATGAGCACTCCGGCCACCCCTGGAAACACAGAGCACGTGGCGGCCCCAGGCGGCACAGCTGCCCGACACGGGCGCTGCCAGCCCTACGGCCGCACGCCCTCTTCCCCGGGAAGGGCTCCTTTCGGCCCCTGCCCCACGCTGCCACCCGAGGGCACGGCTGTGAGAGGGCGGCGGCAGCGCCGAGGGCGGGCGGGGCTCCAGCGGTCCGGGCGCGGCTCCCGCTGCAGGGGCTGCAGCCAGGACGGGAGGCAGGGAGGGGCGCCGGGCTGGTGGCTCACCGATGAACCTGACGGCCGCCTCTCGTAGGGGCCTCTGTGGGCTCTGCAGGTGCGGCAGGGCCCAGCCCAGGTGCTCGGCCACTCGGCTCTTGTCCTGCAGAAGCTGCGGGGAGCGCCAGGAGGGAAGGCTCGGCGTGGGCTCTGCCGCTCGGCCGGGCGCTCCCTGCACCCAGCACCGGCCGAGCCAGCCCGCACGGCCCGGGCCAGGGAGCAGCGTGTGAGGCGCAGGCTGGCAGGCCCGGGAGCGGCGCTGGCCGGGGACACAGCTGCCAGCCCCCCATACTGAGCAGCTGGGGCAGGGGGCTTCTCCAGCCCGCGGCTGGGGCTCCTGGGCTGTCCTTACCAGGTGCTCGGCGAACTTCATCCGCCGCTTCTTCGCCAGCAGCTCCTCGAGATCCCTCCTCCTCGGGAAGCCAGGCTTCGCCACAGGCCTGGAGAGCAGCAGAGAGCCGCAGGTGGCAGCAGGGCCCAGGGCACGGCACCTGGCTCCCTGTGCCAAGGCCAGGGGAGGCTGGAGCCCGCCAGGCACCAGGGCAGGAGGCGGCCGAGCCCCCTGCCAGGGATGCGGCAGCATCACACCAAACCTCACCTTGGCCACCTGCAGGTTCTCATCGTGCCAGCGCAAGAATAGAGGGAGCAGGCTCTGGCTCACAATGGTGGTCAGAGGATTTTCCCTCTCTTCCACTATCAGCTCCATCACCTTGCTGAAGAGCTGAATGGAGAGCTGCTGCACGTGGCTGTTGTCCTGGAGAAAAGGAAAAGTCCTAAGCACCAACTTCTCCAGGCCCATGGGGGCAAAGGCCCAAAACTGCCCAAAAGGGCGCAAAGTTTCCAGGCAGCGTCCAGTGCCCTTGGCTGGGGGCACAGAGCCTTACGTCCTCAAAGTGGGGCAGGAGGGACTCAGCCAGCTTCAGGGCGGTGATGCTGGCTATCTGGAGGTCTGTGTCCTGGAGCGTATGCGTCAGCACAGAGAGGGTCATCTCGACCACCTCTGCATCTGCATCGGCCAGCTGCTCCACCAGCTGCGGATACAGGCCGCGTATTCCTCCGCCCTGTGTGCAAGACGAGGCTGTGCTGTGAAGCCGTGACTGGCCGCGGCACCAAGGGCTGCTTGGGGCACTCGGGCGGCTGAAGCGGGACTCGGGAGAGCTGGGAGCAGCTGCCTCTGCTGCCAAAGGCCAGCCAAGCCCAAAGGACTGCGCTCCCCAGCCCCACGCTGCCAGCGGGGCTTCGGCCACGGCCCCCTCCTCACCAGCGAGGGCTCCTTGCTGAGCACCACCAGGCCTCTGAGCGCAAGGCGCAGCCTGTCCCTGCACTCGCTCGGCAGGTGCCGGGATACCACCAACAGGGCACTGGGACCGTGGATACGCAAGTCCAGACACTCCAGGAGCTGAAAGGCACAGGAGGGCAGTGGCAGGCGAGCCGGCTGGCAGGAGCCCGGAGCCGCAGAGGGCTGGGCCCAGGCAGCAGCAGCGGGCGCGGGCAGCGTCCCAGGCGGCTGCAGCTAAGAGAGACCAGAGAGCTGGGAGGCAGCTGAGCCAGGCAGCGCTGGCCATCAGGCTCACCTCCACAAAGATGGCCAGGGCAGGCAGATCACAGCGTGGCTGCTTCCCGATGAGCAGGCTGAGCAGGTGCGAGGCCATGTGGGGACACAAGCGGGTCAAGGCACAGCGCATCTCCCTGGCAGGGGAAAAAGGCGCCAAAGGCCCTGAGCCAGGCAGGCAAACCTCTCCCTGGAGCGACTCACAGTGGTCCGCTCTTTCCCCAGCACTCTGCAAGGGGACACGGGCCCCTTGGGAGGCGGCTGCTGCTGGCCATCCTCCTCTCCCAGCCTTTTGCACCCTCCCTCGGTGACAAGGCCCTCTGGTGGGGAGTAGGGCATCTCACCTGGCCAGCAGACCCGCTGCACAGTGTGGGCTGTTGGCACAGAGCAGGCTGTCCCAGAGCTGCTTGTGCTCCAGAGCCACCAGCTTCTTGCCAAAGCCCCGCTGGGAGAGCAGAGCCTCAATGGTCTGCACTGCAAACCTGTGTGCCGAGCAAAGGCGCGGTCACTCTAGGAGCACTGGCCCTGGCCACAAGGACATGGGAAGGACAGGGCGACTAGCACCTGTTGGGCGCTCTGCAAAGGCCGTCTTCCTCCTGGCACGCTCTCCAGAAGCTCAGGCTCTCCACCTCCTCTGGCCTCTGCTCTGTGGTGATGAAAACTTGCAAGAGCAGAGCCACAAAGAGGTGTGGAGAATGAATGAGGATTGCATAGCGCCACTCGGGCATGCTTGCAATCCTCCGCAGCACCAGAGTTGCCTGCAAGAGACAAAGCACCCCGAGGCAGCGCTCAGTGCCGAGGTGTCCATGCAGCAGGGCCTGAGGGGAGATGCAGGGGGAGCAGCCGGCCTGCTGCTCCTAGGCCAGCTTTCAGCCCAGGCAGGGAGCTGCAGGCTGGGGAGAGCATGGAGAGCTTCTGAGAAGGCCACTTGGAGAGCCAGCATAGGCCAGCTCCAGAAACTCACAGCCAGGGCAAAGACGGCCTCGTTGTCCCCGCTGCAGACGAACCCGCCGTACGCTGGCAGCTCCTCTAGGGCAGAGAGCAGTGCTGGAAGCACCTCCTCCACAGCCACTTCTGAGGTGCCGATGGCCCTCCACATCAGCTCAGCAGCTCTGTGGGAGCAGAGCTGGGCATCAGTACCGTGCCCCGTGCAGCTGCGTGGGGCCGGGAGGTAGCATGGCAGCAGGCTTAGGAAACAGATGGGCCCAAGGGTCCCAGGGTTCTCCGCCTGTCTGGCAGACCCCTCTGGAAAGGCTGTGCAGGGCCAGGGGCCCTACAGGCCCATGAGCACCGAGCTCTCCAGGCAGTTGTGCCCCGTACCTGTCACACAGTGGGGCGCAGCGCAGGAGGCTCATCACCACCTGGGCAGGGTGCTCTTCAGTCAGGCTGAGAATGATCATCTGCAGCTCGGCGTCCACGGTGCTACAGGACGTGAGTCTCTGCAGGATGTTCCTCACCACAGCTTGCACCTGGAAGAAGGGATATGGGGAAGACTTGGAGTGCTGCCCAAGGGAGCCACTTTCTCTGCTTCACCCAAGAAGTTGTTGATTTCCCAGCTCACTGGGATGGGCCAGAGGGGGCCCAGTGGACATGGCTTGAGGGGCCACGTCATCCTGGAAGACCTTCAGCCCCGGCCCCAGGCTGCTTCCCTGCTGCGGAGAAGAAACACCCGTCAGGAAAAACTCCAGACTGGGCCCAGGACTCACTCTCAGCATGGGCATGGCCTCAGTCTCAGGGATGGCCTCGAGACAGGTGTTAGTGGCGGCCATGCCCTCCGTCAGGGCCATGTCAGCCTCTGCCCTGTCCTCGGACGTTTCCTCCTCAGAGGTGTCCATGAAGTCCGAGGACGCTGTGCTGGAAGCATCCTCTGCCTGCAGCTCGCTGGGCCTGGAGTCGGGCTCGGCCGTGCCCTCGGTGGTGCGGCCGCTGGTCTTTCTGCGCCGAAGGCGCAGGAACCTCCGCAGTGCCTGCAGCAGAAGGAAGGGCGGGAAGAGAGGCACGTTCCGTGGTCTGCTCCAAGCGTGGGGCTCGGCCCAGCAGTGCCAACAGGCCCGGCCCAGGTGGGGACAGCCGCAGGTACCTGGGCTACTCTGCGGAAGCGGCCACGGGTGAGCTCCTGCTCTTGAGTCCCGTCCTTGGATGCATCTGCCAATGAGCGAGCGCAGCCAGAGCTGAGGGGCCGCAGGAGAGGCCGGAGAAGCCAGCCCAGCCCTGCATGCCCCCGGCAGGGACAGCGCCCCGGGTTCCCAGTGGACGGAGCACGGCCATCGGGGGGGCAGGCCCGGCCCCTGTCCCATCCGGTCCGTGGGCACGTCCACAGGGATGAGATGGGATGGGATGGGATGGGATGGGATGGGATGGGATGGGATGGGATGGGATGGGATGGGATGGGATGGGATGGGATGGGATGGGATGGGATGGGATGGGATGGGATGGGATGGGATGGGATGGGATGGGATGGGATGGGATGGGATGGGATGGGATGGGATGGGATGGGGCCAGGCTGGCTGCAGGTACCGGCGTTGCATCCAGCTTCTCCACTCACCATCCTGCAGCGGCTCCAACTGCTCGGGCTCTGCAGGCTGCTGCGCTGGGGCAGCTGCAGGGCCTTTGCTTTTCTTGCCCCGAAGCCCCTTGAACAGGTTGAGCAGTCTGCCTGCCATCTCGCTGTCTGACCTCGAGGGCACCTTGGAGACAGATGCCCCGTCAAAGGTCCGATTCAGCGAGTGTTGCAGTTGTGCCTTGCAGGCACCTGCAGCAGAGGGGCCTCAGGAAGGCTACAGGACAGCAAGTCCTCTATTCTGTTCTCCAGGGCTCCTGCCACAATGACAGGAGACTCCTGGCGAACAATGGGGGTCACCAGCTCCCACGGCCTGGCAACGAGGGCGCCGGCCGCAGCGATGGGAGATGCCTCGGAAAAACTCCGAGACACCGAATCCTGAGGCCAGGCCGTGAGGCCAGGCACAGGAGGAATGCCTCGGAAAAGCTCCGGGTCAACAACGGACGAGCCGGCTGTGTGGGGATGCCTCACAGAACCGCTCTGTCACGTCCTGCCCCGTCGCGTGCACCGAGCACTCTGGCGTGGCCGTGTCACTGCCAGCACCTAGGTCAGCGTGTGTCACAAAGGGCTGCTCTGACACTCTGTCCCTTTCGGTGACACGGTGAACATTCTGCACCGAGTCACAAAGGGACATGCTGCCACGTGCCCCGGGGCCACCCCCTCCCCACCCAAGGTGCCCCCGGTTGGAGGCAATTCCTTGCCCCGAGCGTCTAACACAGCCCTGGACACACCAAGACCCGCCAAGTGCCAAGGGAAGGGCTCTCCACGGTGCCCGGCTGGCACAGCCCAGCTCGGTGCCGGCCCTGGAGCAGAGCCGCTTCCAGCAAGCAAGAGGCAAACACGTCTTGCCAAGAGTTAAAACACACCAGAGAGCGGAGATGGCATGAATGTTGGCATAAAGGCCTTTGAATTCACAGCTCTCTGAGAGGCATTTGGGGCTCTCGGCTGGACAGAGATACCAGCTCTGTCCTGTGCTTAGAGGAGGGAACGCACCCTGCCGCTGGTGCTTGGCTTGTCTTCTTCTCTGGAGGCCCAGGCAGATGCCAAAGCTGCTCTTCACAGCCTTCTCCCTTCCCACACCCCTCTGCCAAGTGCAAGGGGCCACAAGGATGGAAAGGGGAGCAGGGAGCCAAAGGGAGACAGCTGCACCTACCTCACTGGCGGCTCCGGGGGAAGCACGTTGCTTGAGATGCAAGCCCCTCTCTTCCAAAGGCATTTCCCCAAATGCCTACAATTCCCGGGGAACACCAACACACACTTCAGAAACCCTGGCAAGGCTGAATTACTTCTGCACCTTGTAGCACAGGCACTGCAGCTCGAGCTCATCTTTCTTCTCCCAAGTCTTTTTCCTTGTGTCCCTTGTGGCACGCAGCCCCGGGCCCCCTAGAAACAAGAGCTGCCCGCTGTCTCTTCGAGTGTCTGATCGCCTGCCTGTGCTCACGGCAGCAAAACCAGGCTGTTCCCAGCCAGGGAGCGGAGCCCTGTTCCTGGCAGGAGGCTCTCATCAGCCCCTTCCCCACTGTGCACGCAGCACTTCTGCCTGCCTGCCTGCCCAGAAGAGCACAAGCTGGCCAGCTCTGGGCTCAGCACAGCCCAAACACAGGCACAGGAAGACACAGCGGCTCTTTTGCAGCCGTGCCCCAGACAGGTGGGAAGGGGACCCTGCCTCTGGTCTCGCTTGGTTGGCTTGCTGACAGAGGGTTTGACTCCCTCCCCACAGAGGAAATCAAGGGCAGGTGCGAGCAGAGCAACTTCTCGGGATCCAAGAGAGCCACCTCCCCAGCCCGTCTGACACTCAGTCCCAGACTGAGAAATTCTCACCTCTGACCAGGAGACAAAGGAGGGCTCCAAACACAGCCTAGGATCCAAACGGGTTTATTGAGGGAGGGGCATAGGGTCTAGGAAGGGTCGAGGTGAAGAGAGAGGCAGGGACACAACCGCACTCAAAGGGAGGCTGGTGGTGGAGCCCGGAACAGCGGTGGGGCCAGGGTTGAAACCATGGGGCTGGCAGCTTGGGGCCAGGATACAGGGAACCAATGAGGAGAGGGACCAGAGGAGGAGCCGAGGTGGAGTGATGAGGGGTATACCAATGGGAGTGGGGGAAGAGGGTGGTCTTGTAGTACAATCCAGTGGGGAAGGGAGGAACATGGAACATGCTAGAACTGGGGAGGGGGCCATGGCTGAGTGGCATTTAAACAGGAGTGTCGTCCCAAGGGATCCCTGCCCTATTTTCCTTGGGGTCCCCTCCCCCATCTCCCCCTTTTCCATTTATTACAAATGCTTTGCCCCTAGTCTTTTGAAGGGCTCTTTTCAAGCAAGCAATAGCTGTCAAATCAATCACAAGGATGATCACAATCCACAGGAGGCCTTTCAAGTTAGAAGCCATCTATTCGGGAACATCCCAATGTCCAAAAAGTTGGTCCAGCCAGTAGGCCGCCTTTTTCTCAGTTTCTATGTCCTTCACCTGATTTTGAAGTCCCTTGATGTTGCTTTGAATTGATGTGCTGAGGGAGGACAAGTTGAAAGAGCACAGTCCTTCCAAGTCCTCACACCCACGGTGGGGGGCGAGCAGCAGGAAATCGATTGCAGCTCGATTTTGCAGCATGGCGTGTCTGGTGGTCTCCTCATCCACCAATAGATCAGAAAATGCGGCAGATGTAGAACTGGCCTGCTTACTGAGCCAGCACCCCAGGTGAGAAAGCTCACCGAGGGCCTTGGCAGCAGCAACCCATGGTAGAAAAATGGATACCGTGACCCTCTTCCTTGTTCCCTAATTATAAATTTGGGTCAAATTCCTCAAAGGATCTCTTTTGGCAAGCAAATGTATTGTTCTGCTTCCAAGCATGCAAAATGGTGGAATTTGAGGTGAGGCTAGTCAGCTGGCCAAGGCTGCAGGGACCCCCTTTGATGTTGGAGGGGATTCCTGCCCACACCCTAGCACCACAGAAAAGAAACACTCCCCGTGGGAGCACTCTGGGGTACGCCAGGGACTGGGACGGTGTGGTGCTAGTCTAGTTGCACCTTTCAGCCACATTGTAGCATTTATCATCGGGCGAGACATCTTTGGGGATGTTACTCTAGGGTTCTGTTGTGAATTGCAAATCTGGTCTGGCCTTCTATTCAAAGGTAACACAGTAACTTGCTTTGGTGGAGCCCAGGAGGTCTAGCTCCTGGGGCTCCTGTGATGCATGTGGGAAAATCCTTCTCCACTCGTCCAGGTGTCCACAGGGTTGGGTTTCTTACCTATGTGCGGGTAATCATTTTGTGACGGGGGGATTCCCACCAGACACGTAGAGAGAGGATCGTCCACGCTTTCCATGGCCATGCAAAGGCTGTCTTGCTGTAGGGACTTTGCCAAGGTGACCCAAACGTTCTGCTTTGGCTGTGGTATGATCCAGCCCATGGTCACCTGGGTGATCATGAAGGCACAGGTGAAGGCGGCGGCTCTGGCGGTGCTGGCGCTGTTGTGGGGGTTTCCCGGGTTTGTTGTGAGGCGGTTCATGGTTTTCCCGCTCTCTGCTCACTCCGAGTGTGTTGAGGATTTTTTGCAGATTGAGGACTTTTTGAAGAACAGTGGCCATATTCAGCTGACGCACAATCCAGTCTGCTTGGGATAATGGACAATGGACACGTTCACAAACAATAATGGAAATATTCAGAAAATGGGGTCGGTATATCCTTGAAAAAGATCCAAGAAGAAGAGTCAACTGGACTCAGCAAGTCTGTCAGTGAGCTTGGGAAAGTGAGGAAAAAAGACAGTTCTTGGGTGGGACAGAAAACCACAGCCAGACGCGTGAAAAGTTAGATGATCCAATCAGCATCCGATCTTAGACGCGTGAACAGCTAGGCCTGGCCAATGATGTATTAGCTAGAGAGGTGTGGACAGTAGGGAATTGTTATAAATATAGTCTTTTTAGGGATAATAAATTTGGCTTCACTGGATGATATTGGTGTTGGTGTGATGTCCCTGAAGCTCCGCATCCCACACTTTTCCCCCACCAGGCCCCCTAGAAACAAGAGCTGCCCGCTGCATGTTCAAGTGTCTGAACGCCTGCCTGCGCTCACGGCAGCAAAACCAGGCTGTTCCCAGCCAGGGAGCGGAGCCCTGTTCCTGGCAGGAGGCTCTCATCAGCCCCTTCCCCAACTGTGCACGCAGCACTTCTGCCTGCCTGCCTGCCCAGAAGAGCACAAGCTGGCCGGCTCTGGGCTCAGCACAGCCCAAACACAGGCGCAGGAAGACACAGTGGCTCTTTTGCAGCCATGCCCCAGACAGGTGGGAAGGGGACCCTGCCTCTGGTCTCTCTTGGTTGGCTTGCTGACTGGCTCTGAGGCAGGGGCTGCCCGATTCCTGGCTTGTGGGGAGAGCAGAGCCGCCGGAACCGCGCCCACCGTGCAGACACTGCCTGACAGCGCTGCGGCCGCTGGGACGGTGGCACCCCCGAGTCTCAGCCACTCCGCTGGGGCCGCTGCTGTTTCATTTGCTTTAGGCACCCCCAAAGCTGATTGCCAGGCCACGATGGTCTCTGCTTCTGCCCTCTTCCTGTCCCTGTGTAGGGATGGAGCATTGCTGTGCTTTCAGGAAGCTCTTTGTGGAAACTTCCGGCATTGCAAGCTCCTTTGCCCTCAGAGGATGCTTGCCATGGAATCCCTCACGGCTGGCTTCAGAGCATACTCCGGCAGGCTCTTCTAAAACCCAGGGTCCTTGTCCCCTTCAGAGTGCTCAGCAGGACCTTTTTTTAACAGCACGCTGCTTTACAGCTGGAGCAGCGAGACAGGGAGCTTTGTTATAAAAAATGAACGAGGCCAGATCTCCGACAGCGATTGAAACAGGCTCTCGTTTATTTAAAAACCATTCGGTGGGAGCAGAGAATCTGGGATAAGCCCAGATCCTCATACAACAGCTCAAAAAGGGAACCAGAAAGGAACCAGAAGAACCCCAAGAAAAAGCCCCTAAAAGAAAAAAAGCTCCCAAAGAAAAAGCCCCACCCCAGGAACAGAAAACTCCCCTTTTTAGAACAAATTCCTGGCCCAGGAATGGTGGGTTTTTGGTTCCACGCACCCATTGGTGGAATTCGGGCGCTTTGATTGGTCCTTACCGGGGTTCGTTTTGGACCAGTCATTTCCCCAGGGCGTCGAGTCATTGGTTGATGCTCTGGCCCAGTCACTCTTTGAGTTGTCCACCTCCTACCCCCACCAAGTCCCGGACCCCTTTCCCTTCCCCCACAACAAACAACTCCCCAGCATTATTACAAACTCATAACAACTCCCCCCTCTAAAACTTTGATCGGGCTTTAGCCCGCATCAACCTCACTCAGTTTAATTCTTTGGCTTTTAAACAGTTTCTTTGAACAGTCTTTTCAACAGTTCATTTCAAACTGTTTTTAAACAGTTTCTTCTTCAATTGCATATAGTTGTCTCAGTCTTTGGTATCTCTTGTATATTTCCATGGCCGATCCTTCAGTTTTTGCTACGGAGTTGTCTTCTGTCTCTTGTTCCTGCAGCATTAAAATGTCAGAACAAATCCACTTCTCTTTCATAGGGCATTCTCCCAACAAGTTTTGTTTAAAATTTCCTTTCTTTTCGAATAGCTAATATGTTTTTCCGTCCTCTATGCAAGTTGTGATTGATGAAAAGTTGATAAAATTCGGACTCGGGTTAGTGTGAGATCTGAGGACGGCAGTCCGAGATTCTCCTGCATACAAAGGGTAGTAACACTTCTCGCATGGTTCTGTCCCTCCTCCCTTGATGATTATAAGTAGGAGGATACATAGGAATGGGGGTCCGGTACAAGCCACTCTCCCAATCATGTCTCCCCTCCGTAGAGGATCAGCAACTCTCTGTGGCAAGAGTGTAACTTGATCCGGTCTTGCCCCCCCCCCTCCCCTTTTCTCCTTTTCTTAATGTGTTACTCTTACCAGTTACCATGGCAGAAGTTCACTTTTTCCTTTTTGTATCAACTTCTTTCTTCTGTTCTTTTTAGGGCCAGATTGCTAGATGCATGGGAGAATGCTCTATCTCTTTTCTTGGATCTTCTGATCTGTAACAAGAGATACTAGAAATTAATTTTACGTCTTTACATTAAATATCAATTTCATTTAGAACAGATTAACAACTTTTCATTTAAACATTTATACAACAATTTTCAGAAATTATATTTTATGGGTCCTTTTACGATGTGTCCGAGGTCTCCTTAGACTTTGTTAAAGTTGGCGGTGGTTCCGCGGGTGCGGAAATTGGCCCTTTCACTCGGGTTATATGTGTCCACCCTCGTTCTTGTGTCCGTATAGCAGTTTCAGTGGTCAATAGTACTTGAAAAGGGCCTTCCCATCTTGGGACTAAGGGTTGTTCTTTCCAAGTTCTGATTAACACCCAGTCACCAGGTTGAAGTTTATGTAGTTTGAAATCAATAGGCGTAGCTTGAGAAAGATATCCTTTTGCTCTTAGTTCTTCTAAAGTATTGGTGATAGTCTTTATATATTTTCTCGTGCTCACCTCTCCTTCCTCATATGTTCCTGCATGTCCTAGGGTTGTTAAAAACGGTAGCCCAAACATCATTTCATATGGGGAAACTCCTACATCTGCTCTCGGTCTCGTTCTTATTCTCAATAAAGCTAAAGGGAGACATTTTAACCAATTCATTTTTCTTTCCTCTGTTAATATGGTAAGCGTATTCTTAAGACTTTGATTCATTCGTTCTACTCTTCCAGAACTTTGGGGTCTCCAGGGTGTATGAAATTTCCATGTGATGTTTAGGGCTTCTACGAGCTGTTGTATTATTCTAGCTGTGAAATGAGGCCCTCTATCTGAATCGATGGTATTTATGATTCCGTATCGGGGTATGATTTGCTCCAATAGGATCTTGCTTACAGTTTCTGCAGTTTCTCTTGTAGTTGGAAATGCTTCCACCCAGTGGGTCAAGTGGTCTATTATTACTAATAGATACTTATATCTCTGCACCTGTGGTAGTTCTGTAAAATCTATTTGGACACTTTGAAATGGTCTTTTTGCTAGTTCTCTTCCCCCTTGAGGTGGTTTTCTCATCACTTTTCTATTTATTCTTTGACAAATCATGCAGTTTCTAGTTAGCATTTTTGCAATTTCCCATACCCTAATACATACATAGGTCCTCATAAAATGGTCATGCAATGCTTGGGTCCCCCAATCAGTTGATGCATGCAGGTCTTCCATTATCTTTTTGGTGAGTGCTTTGTTTAGTACTGTTCTCCCATCTGGCATTTCCCATTTTCCTGTTTCTTTTTGCGTTGCACCATGTTTTTGTAGTTCTTCTAGTTCTTTTTCATCAAATATAGGAATTTCCGCAATTTCTTTATCTTCTTCTTTCCCATCTCCTGTTTCATTTAACTTAAAGATCTTTTCTGACTCCTCTAGAGCAGCCCGTTTTGCTGCAAGATCAGCTAAATTATTCCCTTTTATCTCTCTAGTTTCCCCTCTTTGATGTCCTTTTACATGGACGATGGCAATTTCCTTTGGTCCTTTCAAGGCTTCGAAAACTGCCTTTATGAGGCCTTCGTGAATCAAAGTTTTTCCTTTTGTATTAATAAACCCTCTTTCCGCCCAGATTTTGCCAAAGGTGTGGACTACCCCATAAGCATATTTGGAGTCAGTATAGATTGTTCCACTTTTCTTTTCAAGCCATTTTAGTCCTTTTAATAGTGCATAGATTTCACAACACTGAGCAGACCAATTTACAGGTAATTTTCCTTGTTCTATAATCGCCATCGTACGTCCATTTACTACAGCATACCCTGATGCTCGCTTCCCGTCTACTACTCGAGACGATCCATCTACAAACAGCATTTCACCTTCCAGCAATGGTTGCTCTAGTAAGTCCTCTCTTACTTTTATTTGCATGTCTATAGTCTCGAGGCAGTGATGTTCTAGTTCTTCCTTTGGTTCTCCGTATAAAAATTGGGCAGGCTTTTGTATCTTTGTGGTGGATAGTTCTATATTCTCACTGTTACTTAAAATCAGTTCATATTTTAACAGTCTGCTATCGGAAATCCACTGGCATGCTCCTTTGTTTAATATGCTTTTCAAATCGTGGGGTGTATACACTTTTATTTTCTTGCCTAAGGTTAACTTGTAGCCGCCTTCTACGAGAATTACTGTTGCGGCTACTGCTTGCAGACATGTAGGCCAACCTCTGACAACTGGGTCAAGTAATTTTGAAATATAAGCAATAGGCTTCCGTACTCCACACCAGTCCTGTGTTATGCCTCCATAAGCTATTCCATCATCAACATTAACAAACAGTTCAAACAATCTATTTAAGTCTGGCAGGCTTAAAACTGGAGCATTCGCTATTTTTTCTTTTAATTCTTCTAATTTCTCGTCATCATCTTTATTCCAATTGATAGGTTCATCTCCAACTAATTTATTGTATAGAAATTTGACTAATTTTGTATGACCATCAATCCACAACTTACAGTATCCAACCAGTCCCAATAATTTCCTTACATTGGTTTTTGGTTTTGGTGCTGGTAACGAGAGTATTCCTTGAATCCGGTCAGCATCCAATTTCTTGTAACCTTTTCCAATTAAGTGTCCCAAATACTTTACTTCAGGTTCCACAAATTGTAATTTTCTTTTTGATTCTTTTAGCCCTTTCTCACCTAGGAAGTTCAACAAGTTAACTGTTGTTTTCTGTACTTCCTCTTTTTGTTCTCCAGAAATTAATAAATCATCTACATATTGCAGAACTTGAGAATTACCTTCTGGTTTAAATTGTTTCATTATTTCTTCTAAAGTCTGTCCAAACAAATTAGGTGACTCTGTGAACCCTTGTGGCAACCTTGTCCATTGTAATTGTTGTTTCCTCCGCATCTCCTCGTCTTCCCATTCGAACGCAAACCATTTCCTGCTTTCTCTCTCTAGTGGACATGACCAAAATGCATCCTTCAAGTCTCCCGCACTGAAGCACGCATGGCTTGCTGGTACTTTACTCAGTAGGTTATATGGGTTGGCAACTACGGGATATCTTGTGACCGTCTGCTTGTTTACTTCTTGTAGATCTTGAACTAAACGGTATGTGCCATCCGGTTTCTTGACTGGTAATATGGGTGTGTTGTGTGGTGACATACATGGTTCTAATCTACCTTCCTTTATCAGATCTTTTATAACTGGTTTCAGTCCTTGTTTTCCCTCTACCGAAATTGGGTATTGTTTGACTCTGATTGGAGGAAGGTTCGGTTTCATTTTAATTTCAATAGGTGGAATGTCTAGCAACCCATGTCCTCCTTCCTCTGCCCACACATTCGAATTAATTCCTCTCTCATCTTCTTCTTTTAATACCATCATTTTTGCTATCATACACTTTCCTTCGGGTACCACTCCTATCTTTAGCTGCACCTGTAAGTCCCGGCCTAGAAGATTCGAATCAAGTTCTGGCATATATAGAAAATCAGTACAGCCTTCTCTAAAACTTCCTTTTATGGTTACATCCTCTATGACGGGCACTTCGAGAGGGTTATTTTCAGCACCTCTAACTTTACAAGTCTTATTACTTAGCTTGCATCCTTTTGGTATTTTTGACACACTTGATCTATCTGCTCCAGTGTCTACCAAAAATTCAATCTCTTCGCTCTGAGGGCCAATTTCCAAGTTTACCAGGGGCTCTTTTTGATGACCTATTCCATGCCTCAGAGCACAGAGCCCCCGACACCCCTAATCGTCTCCTCTTAGTTTCCTTTCTAATGTATCTTGTTCTTGAGACATAGCATCATCTATCTTTCTTTTTTTTTGCAAAAATTTCTGGTATGTCCTTTTTCTTCACAATAAAAACATATAACCTCTGCCCATGGTGGTCTCCCTTCTATCCACTGCGTTCTACTGTCCTTATTATATCCAGGGTTTCCAATAAATGGTCCTCTTGGTCCAAGATATTTATCCTTTCCCTCTTTAGGTGTCTCCATGTCTCCAAATTTTCCATTTTCTCTTGTTCTAGCCCCTCTAAGCTCACTTCTCCTAGGTCCATTATAATTGTTTCCTTCTCCTCCCACTGATCCATCGTTTCCAAATCCCGCACTCTCCCTTGCCACTGCCACCATGATTTTTGCCTTTGTCCTTGTCTTCTCTTCATCTCTCCTTAAATATACTTTCTGTGCCTCTCTTAATCATTCATTCATTCCCTTCTCTTGCCAATCATCTATCTTTTCTAGCTTTCTTCTTATATCAACCCATGCCCTTGTAACAAATTGTATCTTAACTAACACCTGTCCCTCTGGACTGTCTGGGTCTACACTTGAATATAAATGGAAATTCCTTTTCAACCTTTCCAACCAGGCACTTGGTGACTCTTCTTTTTCCTGTTGACTGTCAAAAGCTAATCTAGCGTTATTTGTTCTTGGTACTGCCTCCCGCATTCCTCTGATTATTAATGTTCTTTATTGTCTCATGTTTGTTCTTCCTTCCTCCTCGTTTGGATCCCAGTCTGGTACGTTAAGTGGCATTTTATCTTCCCCCCTAGGACCCCCTCGATTTTCTCTTTCCCATATTCTCATGCCTGCTGCTCTAATCATTTGTATTTCTTCCGAGGAAAAGAATATATCCATAATTGAATTTAGCTCCCCCCACATATAAATATTAGGTCACAAGAACTAATCCAATTGCTGGGAGATACCTATGGGGTCTTCCAATAGGGGTTTGATCTCTTTCCTAAAGTTTCTGACTTCCGAGGCAGTCAATGGTGCACTCACAAACCCTATACCTCCCCTAGCTCCACCCATAGGTACTTCCCTTAGAGGAAATAATTTTTCAGTCTTCTCTGGATTTTCCTTCATTCTCCTTGTTTGGAATCTAGTATTGTATGGATGACCCACTCCTTGTTTGTCAGGTTCATTTATTTTATTTTCCTCCTTATTTCTACAACAGCAGGCTGTTTCTGTTATTAATTGTTTCTCCTCTGTTTGGTCTTTAGGTTGTTGAAGTACATGGGGTATATAAAGGGGAGTACTACAAATGGGATTTTGAGAGGTTGGTGGAAATATAGGGGAAAAATAAAAAGCAGGATTTTGGAAGGTTTTAGGAATTATAATTGATGTCGGAGTATCTTGAGTAATATTTGTAGAATTTGATGCACTTGGCGGAATTAAAGATGAATTGGAGTGCTCAGGCTCAGGTGTTACTGTGTAGGGAGAGGACATAGAGGAGAATGTATCTACAATATGATGTTCTTTATTTGAGGAGGGAGGTGATTTTTCTGTAGTTGTTCTTATATCGTGCCTCAGCCTTTTCTCCATGGTTGGTATTGTAGGATATAAGTCTGGAGGAGGAGGTGGTGGTAAATCGTTTATAGGCGACATTAAGGGAGGAGGAGGTAATGGGAGGTATTCCATTGGATCTGGAGGGGGAGGAGGAGGAAGATGATCTAATGGATCCCACCTCTTTTCTGGTAATTTGCTAACTTCTTTTTCACCTTCTTTAGAGACTTTATACACTTTTATCTCTCCTTCTTGTTTTTCTCTTTCCATCCAACATCTAGCGTACTTAATTTCTTGTTGGCATGGATCTATTCTGGTATTAACATATCTGTTTAAAGCTGCACATAACCATTTTTCCTCTGTGCCATACCATGCCCAATATACCGGACCTTCTGCAATACTCTCGCTAGGCCATATTTCAGTACAATATCTTATCATTTGGATTCTATTTAACTCTTTTAATTCTTCCCTATTATCCCAACTGTCTAACATCCATCCTAACGGACTATTAGGTGGTATGTTTTTAAAAGTTTGATTTTCTTCCCCTTTCTTAACAACTCTCTTTCCAGCACACTGTCCCATTTTCTTTATAGTTTAACTGTATCTCTTCTCAGTGTACTTTGAAAAAAAAAAAAAAACACCACAACCCTACTCCTCGAAGCTTAGCTGTATCTCTTCTCACTGTACTTTGTAACAAACAACTCAACCCTACTCCTTAAAGCTGTTAAATATTGTTAAATGTAAGAAAACACCAAGCGTGGGAATGGGAATTAAGCTAACGGATTTTATAAAAATAAAATAGAATAAATATTGCGAGTGTGGGAATCAAAGTATAAATGGCGGGTTTAATAGAAATAAAATAAAATATAGTATCTTATGGTGGGAATTGAAATAAAGATGGCGGAGTCTATAAAACTAAAATAAAATAAATATGGCAATTCAAATATATCAGATAAATTGATAAATGACAACGTAGCGTGGGAATTGGAATAAAAATGGCCGATTTTATGGGAATGAAATAAAATAAATATGGCGACTTAGTGTGGGAATCAAAATAAATAATTATGGTTAATCGACTATAATAATAGAAAAGGGGAAATTAAAATGGCGGAACGTGGGAACCGAAACAAAGGTGGCAAATATAAATTAATAAATAGAAATAAATGAACGTAGGGATTGCAAATAAAATTACCAATTTTGGGGAGATTAACTGTTTTTAAATCTGGAAAGGATTAGAAGAAGTATAACAACTGCACTGTAATAACACAGGAATACTCAATTATAGAAATAAACTTCTCCGTTCTAAAAGAATCAAAAATCCAAACTTATGAAATACAGATATTTCAGCTAATAATTCAAATAAACTGGCAATTAAAATTTTGGCTACTTCTTCTTCAAACTACTACACAATATAAACTTAAAATGGCTGACACCCAGCCTTCACACTTAAACACAACCTTCACCACTCGGCTCACACCCACGACACAGTATGAACTTAAAATGGCTGACACCCAGCCTTCACACTTAGGCACAACCTTAAAAATCAGCTTGGGAGTTGTCTGGGGACTTTTGGCTAGCCCTCACCCCAGAACCTCACTCCTTATATATATCTATTTCCAACACAATTTAAACACATTAAAAAAAATATTTTCCCTAACTTTAGACCAGTTCTCACCTCCTCTCCAGTCCTAGTGACTGGAAAGGCCCTTCCACAGCTGGTGGCCCACCTCCCCCCTGTGGGTCACCACTCCTGGGAAGAAATTTTCAGCTACCCCTACGACCCTCTTCAGCTAGGATCCTAGCTCGGGGCAGCCTACTTCCTCCTATGACCCCCTTCGACTGGGGTCCTAGTTCGGAGGGACCCTACTCCCCCTAGGTGGGGCACCCTCCCCCTCCCCGGCCTCGAAGAAGGGGCACTCCCCCGCACGGTGGCTGCTTTAAACTGCAGTCTCCGTGTGGGACTATTTTCTCCCACACCTAAGGTCCTAGTTCCTCAGGGGTCAAACTCCTCTCAGTCTGCCTCTGAGGAACAGCCCTCCAGATGGTTTTAGCGAGTGGGCAGAGGCCCCCCCCACTGGGCAAGTCCGCCTCACTAACCCCCACCCAGACACCCCTATGACCCTCTTTTGCTGGGGTCCTAGTTCAGAGTGCCGGGCATGCCCCCCTCTATGACCCCCTTCAACTGGGGTCCTAGTTCAAGGGGAGCTATTCGGGCCACTGACTAAAACCACCCCTAGGAGCCTCCCTCGCTCCCTCTCGGAGGGCTTACCCCTTTTTCAGCTGTTGCTGTTCCCTCCGACCTCGGGAGTCAGCGCGTTCCCCTCCTCGGTCCGACGTAGTCCAAGATCCGGGCAGCCGAAAAATGCGGCTGGACGCGTCTTCTCGGGCCCCGGGCTACCCCGGACCGCCTCAGGGTAGTGGCTGCTCCCGGGCGAGCCCCCAAAATGTTATAAAAAATGAACGAGGCCAGATCTCAGCGATTGAAACAGGCTCTCGTTTATTTAAAAACCAGTCGGTGGGAGCAGAGAATCTGGGATAAGCCCAGATCCTCATACAACAGCTCAAAAAGGGAACCAGAAAGGAACCAGAAGAACCCCAAGAAAAAGCCCCTAAAAGAAAAAAAGCTCCCAAAGAAAAAGCCCCACCCCAGGAACAGAAAACTCCCCTTTTTAGAACAAATTCCTGGCCCAGGAATGGTGGGTTTTTGGTTCCACGCACCCATTGGTGGAATTCGGGCGCTTTGATTGGTCCTTACCGGGGTTCGTTTTGGACCAGTCATTTCCCCAGGGCGTCGAGTCATTGGTTGATGCTCTGGCCCAGTCACTCTTTGAGTTGTCCACCTCCTACCCCCACCAAGTCCCGGACCCCTTTCCCTTCGCCCACAGCAAACAACTCCCCAGCATTATTACAAACCCGTAATAGCTTTGCAGCCTGAGCTGCCCTTCTTCCTCTCTGTCCGTGCACAGAACAGAGCGGGAAGGAGAAGGGCAGCAGGGCCCTGTGTGTCCTGGGGCTCAGGTTTTTGCGCCGCTTCAGCTCCACAGAGACGGGGGTAAAGTGAAAAACCAAACTGTTTATTAAGGGAAAGCGAAGCCAAGGGGTGAGCGGGGAGGCAAAAAAGGGGATGAGCAGGGCCTGAGGGCTGCAGGGAGGGAGCTGCCATCAGGGAGAGACATGGCAGGAGCTGCTGAAACTTCTCACAGGCTCAGCTCTGAGCAGCCACAGCTGTGCCTGGAGCTCCCCTGCTCTGCAGGGGGTCCCATCTTGCATGGGAACTGGAAATCGCCATTGGAGGCCCTTAGAGGTACATCTGATCAAGGAGACAAAGAAAGTTCTGCAGATCTTCTTTGGAATGTCAGCTGGATCAGAATGCTCATGCAGGATGGGTTCTCATCTTCCCTCAGGGCTTGAAGAGCTGGAAGAGAGAGGAACAGAGGCCACGGTCAGTGGCCAGATTAAGGGAATGCAGGAAAGTCTCCTGCCAGGGCCAACCCAGCCGGCTATGGCATGGCCAGGAGGGAGCGGGAGGCAAGGGCTTCAGCCGGAAGGCGCAGGCCACGGATCCCCCATGTGTCCCTGAAAGCTCTCGGGGCTCTGTCCCCTCCACAGCCCCTGGTTTTCACAGAGAGCGGAGGCCTCCGCAGCCCGGGCACGGATTGCAGCGCTGGGGCCGGGATTTGCAGCTGCCCCCGGCGGTCCTGGCTGCCTCACTCACCCTCCCTGAGGACTTGGAGCTCCTCCTTCTGCCCCAGCATGAGCACTCCGGCCACCCCTGGAAACACAGAGCACGTGGCGGCCCCAGGCGGCACAGCTGCCCGACACGGGCGCTGCCAGCCCTACGGCCGCACGCCCTCTTCCCCGGGAAGGGCTCCTTTTGGCCCCTGCCCCACGCTGCCACCCGAGGGCACAGCTGCGAGAGGGCGGCGGCAGCGCCGAGGGCGGGCGGAGCTCCAGCGGTCCGGGCTGGGCTCCCGCTGCAGGGACTGCAGCCGGGCCGGGAGGCAGGGAGGGGCGCCGGGCTGGTGGCTCACCGATGAACCTGACGGCCGCCTCTCGTAGGGGCCTCTGTGGGCTCTGCAGGTGCGGCAGGGCCCAGCCCAGGTGCTCGGCCACTCGGCTCTCGTCCTGCAGAAGCTGCGGGGAGCGCCAGGAGGGAAGGCTCGGCGTGGGCTCTGCCGCTCGGCCGGGCGCTCCCCGCACCCAGCACTGGCCGAGCCAGCCCGCACGGCCCGGGCCAGGGAGCAGCGTGTGAGGCGCAGGCTGGCGGGCCCGGGAGCGGCGCTGGCCGGGGACACAGCTGCCAGCCCCCCATACTGAGCAGCTGGGGAAGGGGGCTTCTCCAGCCCGCGGCTGGGGCTCCTGGGCTGTCCTTACCAGGTGCTCGGCGAACTTCATCCGCCGCTTCTTCGCCAGCAGCTCCTCGAGATCCCTCCTCCTCAGGAAGCAGGGCTTCGCCACAGGCCTGGAGAGCAGCAGAGAGCCGCAGGTGGCAGCAGGGCCCAGGGCACGGCACCTGGCTCCCTGTGCCAAGGCCAGGGGAGGCTGGAGCCCGCCAGGCACCAGGGCAGGAGGCGTCCGAGCCCCCTGCCAGGGATGCGGCAGCATCACACCAAACCTCACCTTGGCCACCTGCAGGTTCTCATCGTGCCAGCGCAAGAATAGAGGGAGCAGGCTCTGGCTCACAATGGTGGTCAGAGGATTTTCCCTCTCTTCCACTATCAGCTCCATCACCTTGCTGAAGAGCTGAATGGAGAGCTGCTGCACGTGGCTGTTGTCCTGGAGAAAAGGAAAAGTCCTAAGCACCAACTTCTCCAGGCCCATGGGGGCAAAGGCCCAAAACTGCCCAAAAGGGCGCAAAGTTTCCAGGCAGCGTCCAGTGCCCTTGGCTGGGGGCACAGAGCCTTACGTCCTCAAAGTGGGGCAGGAGGGACTCAGCCAGCTTCAGGGCGGTGATGCTGGCTATCTGGAGGTCTGTGTCCTGGAGCGTATGCGTCAGCACAGAGAGGGTCATCTCGACCACCTCTGCATCTGCATCAGCCAGCTGCTCCACCAGCTGCGGATACAGGCCGCGTATTCCTCCGCCCTGTGTGCAAGACGAGGCTGTGCTGTGAAGCCGTGACTGGCCGCGGCACCAAGGGCTGCTTGGGGCACTCGGGCGGCTGAAGCGGGACTCGGGAGAGCTGGGAGCAGCTGCCTCTGCTGCCAAAGGCCAGCCAAGCCCAAAGGACTGCGCTCCCCAGCCCCACGCTGCCAGCGGGGCTTCGGCCACGGCCCCCTCCTCACCAGCGAGGGCTCCTTGCTGAGCACCACCAGGCCTCTGAGCGCAAGGCGCAGCCTGTCCCTGCACTCGCTCGGCAGGTGCCGGGATACCACCAACAGGGCACTGGGACCGTGGATACGCAAGTCCAGACACTCCAGGAGCTGAAAGGCACAGGAGGGCAGTGGCAGGCGAGCCGGCCGGCAGGAGCCCGGAGCCGCAGAGGGCTGGGCCCAGGCAGCAGCAGCGGGCGCGGGCAGCGTCCCAGGCGGCTGCAGCTAAGAGAGACCAGAGAGCTGGGAGGCAGCTGAGCCAGGCAGCGCTGGCCATCAGGCTCACCTCCACAAAGATGGCCAGGGCAGGCAGATCACAGCGTGGCTGCTTCCCGATGAGCAGGCTGAGCAGGTGCGAGGCCATGTGGGGACACAAGGGGGTCAAGGCACAGCGCATCTCCCTGGCAGGGGAAAAAGGCGCCAAAGGCCCTGAGCCAGGCAGGCAAACCTCTCCCTGGAGCGACTCACAGTGGTCCGCTCTTTCCCCAGCACTCTGCAAGGGGACACGGGCCCCTTGGGAGGCGGCTGCTGCTGGCCATCCTCCTCTCCCAGCCTTTTGCACCCTCCCTCGGTGACAAGGCCCTCTGGTGGGGAGTAGGGCATCTCACCTGGCCAGCAGACCCGCTGCACAGTGTGGGCTGTTGGCACAGAGCAGGCTGTCCCAGAGCTGCTTGTGCTCCAGAGCCACCAGCTTCTTGCCAAAGCCCCGCTGGGAGAGCAGAGCCTCAATGGTCTGCACTGCAAACCTGTGTGCCGAGCAAAGGCGCGGTCACTCTAGGAGCACTGGCCCTGGCCACAAGGACATGGGAAGGACAGGGCGACTGGCACCTGTTGGGCGCTCTGCAAAGGCCGTCTTCCTCCTGGCACGCTCTCCAGAAGCTCAGGCTCTCCACCTCCTCTGGCCTCTGCTCTGTGGTGATGAAAACTTGCAAGAGCAGAGCCACAAAGAGGTGTGGAGAATGAATGAGGATTGCATAGCGCCACTCGGGCATGCTTGCAATCCTCCGCAGCACCAGAGTTGCCTGCAAGAGACAAAGCACCCCGAGGCAGTGCTCAGTGCCGAGGTGTCCATGCAGCAGGGCCTGAGGGGAGATGCAGGGGGAGCAGCCGGCCTGCTGCTCCTAGGCCAGCTTTCAGCCCAGGCAGGGAGCTGCAGGCTGGGGAGAGCATGGAGAGCTTCTGAGAAGGCCACTTGGAGAGCCAGCATAGGCCAGCTCCAGAAACTCACAGCCAGGGCAAAGACGGCCTCGTTGTCCCCGCTGCAGACGAACCCGCCGTACGCTGGCAGCTCCTCTAGGGCAGAGAGCAGTGCTGGAAGCACCTCCTCCACAGCCACTTCTGAGGTGCCGATGGCCCTCCACATCAGCTCAGCAGCTCTGTGGGAGCAGAGCTGGGCATCAGTACCGTGCCCCGTGCAGCTGCGTGGGGCCGGGAGGTAGCATGGCAGCAGGCTTAGGAAACAGATGGGCCCAAGGGTCCCAGGGTTCTCCGCCTGTCTGGCAGACCCCTCTGGAAAGGCTGTGCAGGGCCAGGGGCCCTACAGGCCCATGAGCACCGAGCTCTCCAGGCAGTTGTGCCCCGTACCTGTCACACAGTGGGGCGCAGCGCAGGAGGCTCATCACCACCTGGGCAGGGTGCTCTTCAGTCAGGCTGAGAATGATCATCTGCAGCTCGGCGTCCACGGTGCTACAGGACGTGAGTCTCTGCAGGATGTTCCTCACCACAGCTTGCACCTGGAAGAAGGGATATGGGGAAGACTTGGAGTGCTGCCCAAGGGAGCCACTTTCTCTGATTCACCCAAGAAGTTGTTGATTTCCCAGCTCACTGGGATGGGCCAGAGGGGGCCCAGTGGACATGGCTTGAGGGGCCACGTCATCCTGGGAGGCCTTCAGTCCCGGCCCCAGGCTGCTTCCCTGCTGCGGAGAAGAAACACCCGTCAGGAAAAACTCCAGACTGGGCCCAGGACTCACTCTCAGCATGGGCATGGCCTTAGTCTCAGGGATGGCCTCGAGACAGGTGTTAGTGGCGGCCATGCCCTCCGTCAGGGCCATGTCAGCCTCTGCCCTGTCCTCGGACGTTTCCTCCTCAGAGGTGTCCATGAAGTCCGAGGACGCTGTGCTGGAAGCATCCTCTGCCTGCAGCTCGCTGGGCCTGGAGTCGGGCTCGGCCGTGCCCTCGGTGGTGCGGCCGCTGGTCTTTCTGCGCCGAAGGCGCAGGAACCTCCGCAGTGCCTGCAGCAGAAGGAAGGGCGGGAAGAGAGGCACGTTCCGTGGTCTGCTCCAAGCGTGGGGCTCGGCCCAGCAGTGCCAACAGGCCCGGCCACGGTGGGGACAGCCGCAGGTACCTGGGCTACTCTGCGGAAGCGGCCACGGGTGAGCTCCTGCTCTTGAGTCCCGTCCTTGGATGCATCTGCCAATGAGCGAGCGCAGCCAGAGCTGAGGGGCCGCAGGAGAGGCCGGAGAAGCCAGCCCAGCCCTGCATGTCCCCGGCAGGGACAGCGCCC
The DNA here is from genome assembly GCF_027477595.1 of Haemorhous mexicanus. Classification (NCBI taxonomy): domain Eukaryota; kingdom Metazoa; phylum Chordata; class Aves; order Passeriformes; family Fringillidae; genus Haemorhous; species Haemorhous mexicanus. The sequence goes on from NC_082344.1 coordinate 10,615,992, forward strand.
CGGGTTCCCAGTGGACGGAGCAGGCCATCGGGGGGGCAGGCCCGGCCCCTGTCCCATCCGGTCCGTGGGCACATCCACAGGGATGGGATGGGATGGGATGGGATGGGATGGGATGGGATGGGATGGGATGGGATGGGATGGGATGGGATGGGATGGGATGGGATGGGATGGGATGGGATGGGATGGGATGGGATGGGATGGGGCCAGGCTGGCTGCAGGTACCGGCGTTGCATCCAGCTCCTCCACTCACCATCCTGCAGCGGCTCCAACTGCTCGGGCTCTGCAGGCTGCTGCGCTGGGGCAGCTGCAGGGCCTTTGCTTTTCTTGCCCCGAAGCCCCTTGAACAGGCTGAGCAGTCTGCCTGCCATCTCGCTGTCTGACCTCGAGGGCACCTTGGAGACAGATGCCCCGTCAAAGGTCCGATTCAGCGAGTGTTGCAGTTGTGCCTTGCAGGCACCTGCAGCAGAGGGGCCTCAAGAAGGCTACAGGACAGCAAGTCCTCTATTCTGTTCTCCAGGGCTCCTGCCACAATGACAGGAGACTCCTGGCGAACAATGGGGGTCACCAGCTCCCACGGCCTGGCAACGAGGGCGCCGGCCGCAGCGATGGGAGATGCCTCGGAAAAACTCCGAGACACCGAATCCTGAGGCCAGGCCGTGAGGCCAGGCACAGGAGGAATGCCTCGGAAAAGCTCCGGGTCAACAACGGACGAGCCGGCTGTGTGGGGATGCCTCACAGAACCGCTCTGTCACGTCCTGCCCCGTCGCGTGCACCGAGCACTCTGGCGTGGCCGTGTCACTGCCAGCACCTAGGTCAGCGTGTGTCACAAAGGGCTGCTCTGACACTCTGTTCCTTTTCGGTGACACGGTGAACATTCTGCACCGAGTCACAAAGGGACATGCTGCCACGTGCCCCGGGGCCACCCCCTCCCCACCCAAGGTGCCCCCGGTTGGAGGCAATTCCTTGCCCCGAGCGTCTAACACAGCCCTGGACACACCAAGACCCGCCAAGTGCCAAGGGAAGGGCTCTCCACGGTGCCCGGCTGGCACAGCCCAGCTCGGTGCCGGCCCTGGAGCAGAGCCGCTTCCAGCAAGCAAGAGGCAAACACGTCTTGCCAAGAGTTAAAACACACCAGAGAGGGGAGATGGCATGAATGTTGGCATAAAGGCCTTTGAATTCACAGCTCTCTGAGAGGCATTTGGGGCTCTCGGCTGGACAGAGATACCAGCTCTGTCCTGTGCTTAGAGGAGGGAACGCACCCTGCCGCTGGTGCTTGGCTTGTCTTCTTCTCTGGAGGCCCAGGCAGATGCCAAAGCTGCTCTTCACAGCCTTCTCCCTTCCCACACCCCTCTGCCAAGTGCAAGGGGCCACAAGGATGGAAAGGGGAGCAGGGAGCCAAAGGGAGACAGCTGCACCTACCTCACTGGCGGCTCCGGGGGAAGCACGTTGCTTGAGATGCAAGCCCCTCTCTTCCAAAGGCATTTCCCCAAATGCCTACAATTCCCGGGGAGCACCAACACACACTTCAGAAACCCTGGCAAGGCTGAATTACTTCTGCACCTTGTAGCACAGGCACTGCAGCTCGAGCTCATCTTTCTTCTCCCAAGTCTTTTTCCTTGTGTCCCTTGTGGCACGCAGCCCCGGGCCCCCTAGAAACAAGAGCTGCCCGCTGTCTCTTCGAGTGTCTGATCGCCTGCCTGTGCTCACGGCAGCAAAACCAGGCTGTTCCCAGCCAGGGAGCGGAGCCCTGTTCCTGGCAGGAGGCTCTCATCAGCCCCTTCCCCACTGTGCACGCAGCACTTCTGCCTGCCTGCCTGCCCAGAAGAGCACAAGCTGGCCAGCTCTGGGCTCAGCACAGCCCAAACACAGGCGCAGGAAGACACAGCGGCTCTTTTGCAGCCGTGCCCCAGACAGGTGGGAAGGGGACCCATCCTCTGGTCTCGCTTGGTTGGCTTGCTGACAGAGGGTTTGACTCCCTCCCCACAGAGGAAATCAAGGGCAGGTGCGAGCAGAGCAACTTCTCGGGATCCAAGAGAGCCACCTCCCCAGCCCATCTGACACTCAGTCCCAGACTGAGAAATTCTCACCTCCAACCAGGAGACAAAGGAGGGCTCCAAACACAGCCTAGGATCCAAACGGGTTTATTGAGGGAGGGGCATAGGGTCTAGGAAGGGTCGAGGTGAAGAGAGAGGCAGGGACACAACCGCACTCAAAGGGAGGCTGGTGGTGGAGCCCGGAACAGCGGTAGGGCCAGGGTTGAAACCATGGGGCTGGCAGCTTGGGGCCAGGATACAGGGAACCAATGAGGAGAGGGACCAGAGGAGGAGCCGAGGTGGAGTGATGAGGGGTACACCAATGGGAGTGGGGGAAGAGGGTGGTCTTGTAGTACAATCCAGTGGGGAAGGGAGGAACATGGAACATGCTAGAACTGGGGAGGGGGCCATGGCTGAGTGGCATTTAAACAGGAGTGTCCTCCCAAGGCATCCCTGCCCTATTTTCCTTGGGGTCCCCTCCCCCATCTCCCCCTTTTCCATTTATTACAAATGCTTTGCCCCTAGTCTTTTGAAGGGCTCTTTTCAAGCAAGCAATAGCTGTCAAATCAATCACAAGGATGATCACAATCCACAGGAGGCCTTTCAAGTTAGAAGCCATCTATTCGGGAACATCCCAATGTCCAAAAAGTTGGTCCAGCCAGTAGGCCGCCTTTTTCTCAGTTTCTATGTCCTTCACCTGATTTTGAAGTCCCTTGATGTTGCTTTGAATTGATGTGCTGAGGGAGGACAAGTTGAAAGAGCACAGTCCTTCCAAGTCCTCACACCCACGGTGGGGGGCGAGCAGCAGGAAATCGATTGCAGCTCGATTTTGCAGCATGGCGTGTCTGGTGGTCTCCTCATCCACCAATAGATCAGAAAATGCGGCAGATGTAGAACTGGCCTGCTTACTGAGCCAGCACCCCAGGTGAGAAAGCTCACCGAGGGCCTTGGCAGCAGCAACCCATGGTAGAAAAATGGATACCGTGACCCTCTTCCTTGTTCCCTAATTATAAATTTGGGTCAAATTCCTCAAAGGATCTCTTTTGGCAAGCAAATGTATTGTTCTGCTTCCAAGCATGCAAAATGGTGGAATTTGAGGTGAGGGTAGTCAGCTGGCCAAGGCTGCAGGGACCCCCTTTGATGTTGGAGGGGATTCCTGCCCACACCCTAGCACCACAGAAAAGAAACACTCCCCGTGGGAGCACTCTGGGGTACGCCAGGGACTGGGACGGTGTGGTGCTAGTCTAGTTGCACCTTTCAGCCACATTGTAGCATTTATCATCGGGCGAGACATCTTTGGGGATGTTACTCTAGGGTTCTGTTGTGAATTGCAAATCTGGTCTGGCCTTCTATTCAAAGGTAACACAGTAACTTGCTTTGGTGGAGCCCAGGAGGTCTAGCTCCTGGGGCTCCTGTGATGCATGTGGGAGAATCCTTCTCCACTCGTCCAGGTGTCCACAGGGTTGGGTTTCTTACCTATGTGCGGGTAATCATTTTGTGACGGGGGGATTCCCACCAGACACGTAGAGAGAGGATCGTCCACGCTTTCCATGGCCATGCAAAGGCTGTCTTGCTGTAGGGACTTTGCCAAGGTGACCCAAACGTTCTGCTTTGGCTGTGGTATGATCCAGCCCATGGTCACCTGGGTGATCATGAAGGCACAGGTGAAGGCGGCGGCTCTGGCGGTGCTGGCGCTGTTGTGGGGGTTTCCCGGGTTTGTTGTGAGGCGGTTCATGGTTTTCCCGCTCTCTGCTCACTCCGAGTGTGTTGAGGATTTTTTGCAGATTGAGGACTTTTTGAAGAACAGTGGCCATATTCAGCTGACGCACAATCCAGTCTGCTTGGGATAATGGACAATGGACACGTTCACAAACAATAATGGAAATATTCAGAAAATGGGGTCGGTATATCCTTGAAAAAGATCCAAGAAGAAGAGTCAACTGGACTCAGCAAGTCTGTCAGTGAGCTTGGGAAAGTGAGGAAAAAAGACAGTTCTTGGGTGGGACAGAAAACCACAGCCAGACGCGTGAAAAGTTAGATGATCCAATCAGCATCCGATCTTAGACGCGTGAACAGCTAGGCCTGGCCAATGATGTATTAGCTAGAGAGGTGTGGACAGTAGGGAATTGTTATAAATATAGTCTTTTTAGGGATAATAAATTTGGCTTCACTGGATGATATTGGTGTTGGTGTGATGTCCCTGAAGCTCCGCATCCCACACTTTTCCCCCACCAGGCCCACTAGAAACAAGAGCTGCCCGCTGCATGTTCAAGTGTCTGAACGCCTGCCTGCGCTCACGGCAGCAAAACCAGGCTGTTCCCAGCCAGGGAGCGGAGCCCTGTTCCTGGCAGGAGGCTCTCATCAGCCCCTTCCCCAACTGTGCACGCAGCACTTCTGCCTGCCTGCCTGCCCAGAAGAGCACAAGCTGGCCGGCTCTGGGCTCAGCACAGCCCAAACACAGGCGCAGGAAGACACAGTGGCTCTTTTGCAGCCATGCCCCAGACAGGTGGGAAGGGGACCCTGCCTCTGGTCTCTCTTGGTTGGCTTGCTGACTGGCTCTGAGGCAGGGGCTGCCCGATTCCTGGCTTGTGGGGAGAGCAGAGCCGCCGGAACCGCGCCCACCGTGCAGACACTGCCTGACAGCGCTGCGGCCGCTGGGACGGTGGCACCCCCGAGTCTCAGCCACTCCGCTGGGGCCGCTGCTGTTTCATTTGCTTTAGGCACCCCCAAAGCTGATTGCCAGGCCACGATGGTCTCTGCTTCTGCCCTCTTCCTGTCCCTGTGTAGGGATGGAGCATTGCTGTGCTTTCAGGAAGCTCTTTGTGGAAACTTCCGGCATTGCAAGCTCCTTTGCCCTCAGAGGATGCTTGCCATGGAATCCCTCACGGCTGGCTTCAGAGCATACTCCGGCAGGCTCTTCTAAAACCCAGGGTCCTTGTCCCCTTCAGAGTGCTCAGCAGGACCTTTTTTTAACAGCACGCTGCTTTACAGCTGGAGCAGCGAGACAGGGAGCTTTGTTATAAAAAATGAACGAGGCCAGATCTCCGACAGCGATTGAAACAGGCTCTCGTTTATTTAAAAACCATTCGGTGGGAGCAGAGAATCTGGGATAAGCCCAGATCCTCATACAACAGCTCAAAAAGGGAACCAGAAAGGAACCAGAAGAACCCCAAGAAAAAGCCCCTAAAAGAAAAAAAGCTCCCAAAGAAAAAGCCCCACCCCAGGAACAGAAAACTCCCCTTTTTAGAACAAATTCCTGGCCCAGGAATGGTGGGTTTTTGGTTCCACGCACCCATTGGTGGAATTCGGGCGCTTTGATTGGTCCTTACCGGGGTTCGTTTTGGACCAGTCATTTCCCCAGGGCGTCGAGTCATTGGTTGATGCTCTGGCCCAGTCACTCTTTGAGTTGTCCACCTCCTACCCCCACCAAGTCCCGGACCCCTTTCCCTTCCCCCACAACAAACAACTCCCCAGCATTATTACAAACTCATAACAACTCCCCCCTCTAAAACTTTGATCGGGCTTTTACCCGCATCAACCTCACTCAGTTTAATTCTTTGGCTTTTAAACAGTTTCTTTGAACAGTCTTTTCAACAGTTCATTTCAAACTGTTTTTAGACAGTTTCTTCTTCAATTGCATATAGTTGTCTCAGTCTTTGGTATCTCTTGTATATTTCCATGGCCGATCCTTCAGTTTTTGCTACGGAGTTGTCTTCTGTCTCTTGTTCCTGCAGCATTAAAATGTCAGAACAAATCCACTTCTCTTTCATAGGGCATTCTCCCAACAAGTTTTGTTTAAAATTTCCTTTCTTTTCGAATAGCTAATATGTTTTTCCGTCCTCTATGCAAGTTGTGATTGATGAAAAGTTGATAAAATTCGGACTCGGGTTAGTGTGAGATCTGAGGACGGCAGTCCGAGATTCTCCTGCATACAAAGGGTAGTAACACTTCTCGCATGGTTCTGTCCCTCCTCCCTTGATGATTATAAGTAGGAGGATACATAGGAATGGGGGTCCGGTACAAGCCACTCTCCCAATCATGTCTCCCCTCCGTAGAGGATCAGCAACTCTCTGTGGCAAGAGTGTAACTTGATCCGGTCTTGCCCCCCCCCCTCCCCTTTTCTCCTTTTCTTAATGTGTTACTCTTACCAGTTACCATGGCAGAAGTTCACTTTTTCCTTTTTGTATCAACTTCTTTCTTCTGTTCTTTTTAGGGCCAGATTGCTAGATGCATGGGAGAATGCTCTATCTCTTTTCTTGGATCTTCTGATCTGTAACAAGAGATACTAGAAATTAATTTTACGTTTTTACATTAAATATCAATTTCATTTAGAACAGATTAACAACTTTTCATTTAAACATTTATACAACAATTTTCAGAAATTATATTTTATGGGTCCTTTTACGATGTGTCCGAGGTCTCCTTAGACTTTGTTAAAGTTGGCGGTGGTTCCGCGGGTGCGGAAATTGGCCCTTTCACTCGGGTTATATGTGTCCACCCTCGTTCTTGTGTCCGTATAGCAGTTTCAGTGGTCAATAGTACTTGAAAAGGGCCTTCCCATCTTGGGACTAAGGGTTGTTCCTTCCAAGTTCTGATTAACACCCAGTCACCAGGTTGAAGTTTATGTAGTTTGAAATCAATAGGCGTAGCTTGAGAAAGATATCCTTTTGCTCTTAGTTCTTCTAAAGTATTGGTGATAGTCTTTATATATTTTCTCGTGCTCACCTCTCCTTCCTCATATGTTCCTGCATGTCCTAGGGTTGTTAAAAACGGTAGCCCAAACATCATTTCATATGGGGAAACTCCTACATCTGCTCTCGGTCTCGTTCTTATTCTCAATAAAGCTAAAGGGAGACATTTTAACCAATTCATTTTTGTTTCCTCTGTTAATATGGTAAGCGTATTCTTAAGACTTTGATTCATTCGTTCTACTCTTCCAGAACTTTGGGGTCTCCAGGGTGTATGAAATTTCCATGTGATGTTTAGGGCTTCTACGAGCTGTTGTATTATTCTAGCTGTGAAATGAGGCCCTCTATCTGAATCGATGGTATTTATGATTCCGTATCGGGGTATGATTTGCTCCAATAGGATCTTGCTTACAGTTTCTGCAGTTTCTCTTGTAGTTGGAAATGCTTCCACCCAGTGGGTCAAGTGGTCTATTATTACTAATAGATACTTATATCTCTGCACCTGTGGTAGTTCTGTAAAATCTATTTGGACACTTTGAAATGGTCTTTTTGCTAGTTCTCTTCCCCCTTGAGGTGGTTTTCTCATCACTTTTCTATTTATTCTTTGACAAATCATGCAGTTTCTAGTTAGCATTTTTGCAATTTCCCATACCCTAATACATACATAGGTCCTCATAAAATGGTCATGCAATGCTTGGGTCCCCCAATCAGTTGATGCATGCAGGTCTTCCATTATCTTTTTGGTGAGTGCTTTGTTTAGTACTGTTCTCCCATCTGGCATTTCCCATTTTCCTGTTTCTTTTTGCGTTGCACCATGTTTTTGTAGTTCTTCTAGTTCTTTTTCATCAAATATAGGAATTTCCGCAATTTCTTTATCTTCTTCTTTCCCATCTCCTGTTTCATTTAACTTAAAGATCTTTTCTGACTCCTCTAGAGCAGCCCGTTTTGCTGAAAGATCAGCTAAATTATTCCCTTTTATCTCTCTAGTTTCCCCTCTTTGATGTCCTTTTACATGGACGATGGCAATTTCCTTTGGTCCTTTCAAGGCTTCGAAAACTGCCTTTATGAGGCCTTCGTGAATCAAAGTTTTTCCTTTTGTATTAATAAACCCTCTTTCCGCCCAGATTTTGCCAAAGGTGTGGACTACCCCATAAGCATATTTGGAGTCAGTATAGATTGTTCCACTTTTCTTTTCAAGCCATTTTAGTCCTTTTAATAGTGCATAGATTTCACAACACTGAGCAGACCAATTTACAGGTAATTTTCCTTGTTCTATAATCGCCATCGTACGTCCATTTACTACAGCATACCCTGATGCTCGCTTCCCGTCTACTACTCGAGACGATCCATCTACAAACAGCATTTCACCTTCCAGCAATGGTTGCTCTAGTAAGTCCTCTCTTACTTTTATTTGCATGTCTATAGTCTCGAGGCAGTGATGTTCTAGTTCTTCCTTTGGTTCTCCGTATAAAAATTGGGCAGGCTTTTGTATCTTTGTGGTGGATAGTTCTATATTCTCACTGTTACTTAAAATCAGTTCATATTTTAACAGTCTGCTATCGGAAATCCACTGGCATGCTCCTTTGTTTAATATGCTTTTCAAATCGTGGGGTGTATACACTTTTATTTTCTTGCCTAAGGTTAACTTGTAGCCGCCTTCTACGAGAATTACTGTTGCGGCTACTGCTTGCAGACATGTAGGCCAACCTCTGACAACTGGGTCAAGTAATTTTGAAATATAAGCAATAGGCTTCCGTACTCCACACCAGTCCTGTGTTATGCCTCCATAAGCTATTCCATCCTCAACATTAACAAACAGTTCAAACAATCTATTTAAGTCTGGCAGGCTTAAAACTGGAGCATTCGCTATTTTTTCTTTTAATTCTTCTAATTTCTCGTCATCATCTTTATTCCAATTGATAGGTTCATCTCCAACTAATTTATTGTATAGAAATTTGACTAATTTTGTATGACCATCAATCCACAACTTACAGTATCCAACCAGTCCCAATAATTTCCTTACATCGGTTTTTGGTTTTGGTGCTGGTAACGAGAGTATTCCTTGAATCCGGTCAGCATCCAATTTCTTGTAACCTTTTCCAATTAAGTGTCCCAAATACTTTACTTCAGGTTCCACAAATTGTAATTTTCTTTTTGATTCTTTTAGCCCTTTCTCACCTAGGAAGTTCAACAAGTTAACTGTTGTTTTCTGTACTTCCTCTTTTTGTTCTCCAGAAATTAATAAATCATCTACATATTGCAGAACTTGAGAATTACCTTCTGGTTTAAATTGTTTCATTATTTCTTCTAAAGTCTGTCCAAACAAATTAGGTGACTCTGTGAACCCTTGTGGCAACCTTGTCCATTGTAATTGTTGTTTCCTCCGCATCTCCTCGTCTTCCCATTCGAACGCAAACCATTTCCTGCTTTCTCTCTCTAGTGGACATGACCAAAATGCATCCTTCAAGTCTCCCGCACTGAAGCACGCATGGCTTGCTGGTACTTTACTCAGTAGGTTATATGGGTTGGCAACTACGGGATATCTTGTGACCGTCTGCTTGTTTACTTCTTGTAGATCTTGAACTAAACGGTATGTGCCATCCGGTTTCTTGATTGGTAATATGGGTGTGTTGTGTGGTGACATACATGGTTCTAATCTACCTTCCTTTATCAGATCTTTTATAACTGGTTTCAGTCCTTGTTTTCCCTCTACCGAAATTGGGTATTGTTTGACTCTGATTGGAGGAAGGTTCGGTTTCATTTTAATTTCAATAGGTGGAATGTCTAGCAACCCATGTCCTCCTTCCTCTGCCCACACATTCGAATTAATTCCTCTCTCATCTTCTTCTTTTAATACCATCATTTTTGCTATCATACACTTTCCTTCGGGTACCACTCCTAGCTTTAGCTGCACCTGTAAGTCCCGGCCTAGAAGATTCGAATCAAGTTCTGGCATATATAGAAAATCAGTACAGCCTTCTCTAAAACTTCCTTTTATGGTTACATCCTCTATGACGGGCACTTCGAGAGGGTTATTTTCAGCACCTCTAACTTTACAAGTCTTATTACTTAGCTTGCATCCTTTTGGTATTTTTGACACACTTGATCTATCTGCTCCAGTGTCTACCAAAAATTCAATCTCTTCGCTCTGAGGGCCAATTTCCAAGTTTACCAGGGGCTCTTTTTGATGACCTATTCCATGCCTCAGAGCACAGAGCCCCCGACACCCCTAATCGTCTCCTCTTAGTTTCCTTTCTAATGTATCTTGTTCTTGAGACATAGCATCATCTATCTTTCTTTTTTTTTGCAAAAATTTCTGGTATGTCCTTTTTCTTCACAATAAAAACATATAACCTCTGTCCATGGTGGTCTCCCTTCTATCCACTGCGTTCTACTGTCCTTATTATATCCAGGGTTTCCAATAAATGGTCCTCTTGGTCCAAGATATTTATCCTTTCCCTCTTTAGGTGTCTCCATGTCTCCAAATTTTCCATTTTCTCTTGTTCTAGCCCCTCTAAGCTCACTTCTCCTAGGTCCATTATAATTGTTTCCTTCTCCTCCCACTGATCCATCGTTTCCAAATCCCGCACTCTCCCTTGCCACTGCCACCATGATTTTTGCCTTTGTCCTTGTCTTCTCTTCATCTCTCCTTAAATATACTTTCTGTGCCTCTCTTAATCATTCATTCATTCCCTTCTCTTGCCAATCATCTATCTTTTCTAGCTTTCTTCTTATATCAACCCATGCCCTTGTAACAAATTGTATCTTAACTAACACCTGTCCCTCTGGACTGTCTGGGTCTACACTTGAATATAAATGGAAATTCCTTTTCAACCTTTCCAACCAGGCACTTGGTGACTCTTCTTTTTCCTGTTGACTGTCAAAAGCTAATCTAGCGTTATTTGTTCTTGGTACTGCCTCCCGCATTCCTCTGATTATTAATGTTCTTTATTGTCTCATGTTTGTTCTTCCTTCCTCCTCGTTTGGATCCCAGTCTGGTACGTTAAGTGGCATTTTATCTTCCCCCCTAGGACCCCCTCGATTTTCTCTTTCCCATATTCTCATGCCTGCTGCTCTAATCATTTGTATTTCTTCCGAGGAAAAGAATATATCCATAATTGAATTTAGCTCCCCCCACATATAAATATTAGGTCACAAGAACTGATCCAATTGCTGGGAGATACCTATGGGGTCTTCCAATAGGGGTTTGATCTCTTTCCTAAAGTTTCTGACTTCCGAGGCAGTCAATGGTGCACTCACAAACCCTATACCTCCCCTAGCTCCACCCATAGGTACTTCCCTTAGAGGAAATAATTTTTCAGTCTTCTCTGGATTTTCCTTCATTCTCCTTGTTTGGAATCTAGTATTGTATGGATGACCCACTCCTTGTTTGTCAGGTTCATTTATTTTATTTTCCTCCTTATTTCTACAACAGCAGGCTGTTTCTGTTATTAATTGTTTCTCCTCTGTTTGGTCTTTAGGTTGTTGAAGTACATGGGGTATATAAAGGGGAGTACTACAAATGGGATTTTGAGAGGTTGGTGGAAATATAGGGGAAAAATAAAAAGCAGGATTTTGGAAGGTTTTAGGAATTATAATTGATGTCGGAGTATCTTGAGTAATATTTGTAGAATTTGATGCACTTGGCGGAATTAAAGATGAATTGGAGTGCTCAGGCTCAGGTGTTACTGTGTAGGGAGAGGACATAGAGGAGAATGTATCTACAATATGATGTTCTTTATTTGAGGAGGGAGGTGATTTTTCTGTAGTTGTTCTTATATCGTGCCTCAGCCTTTTCTCCATGGTTGGTATTGTAGGATATAAGTCTGGAGGAGGAGGTGGTGGTAAATCGTTTATAGGCGACATTAAGGGAGGAGGAGGTAATGGGAGGTATTCTATTGGATCTGGAGGGGGAGGAGGAGGAAGATGATCTAATGGATCCCACCTCTTTTCTGGTAATTTGCTAACTTCTTTTTCACCTTCTTTAGAGACTTTATACACTTTTATCTCTCCTTCTTGTTTTTCTCTTTCCATCCAACATCTAGCGTACTTAATTTCTTGTTGGCATGGATCTATCCTGGTATTAACATATCTGTTTAAAGCTGCACATAACCATTTTTCCTCTGTGCCATACCATGCCCAATATACCGGACCTTCTGCAATACTCTCGCTAGGCCATATTTCAGTACAATATCTTATCATTTGGATTCTATTTAACTCTTTTAATTCTTCCCTATTATCCCAACTGTCTAACATCCTTCCTAACGGACTATTAGGTGGTATGTTTTTAAAAGTTCGATTTTCTTCCCCTTTCTTAACAACTCTCTTTCCAGCACACTGTCCCATTTTCTTTATAGTTTAACTGTATCTCTTCTCAGTGTACTTTGAAAAAAAAAAAAAAAAACCACAACCCTACTCCTCGAAGCTTAGCTGTATCTCTTCTCACTGTACTTTGTAACAAACAACTCAACCCTACTCCTTAAAGCTGTTAAATATAGTTAAATGTAAGAAAACACCAAGCGTGGGAATGGGAATTAAGCTAACGGATTTTATAAAAATAAAATAGAATAAATATTGCGAGTGTGGGAATCAAAGTATAAATGGCGGGTTTAATAGAAATAAAATAAAATATAGTATCTTATGGTGGGAATTGAAATAAAGATGGTGGAGTCTATAAAACTAAAATAAAATAAATATGGCAATTCAAATATATCAGATAAATTGATAAATGACAACGTAGCGTGGGAATTGGAATAAAAATGGCTGATTTTATGGGAATGAAATAAAATAAATATGGCGACTTAGTGTGGGAATCAAAATAAATAATTATGGTTAATCGACTATAATAATAGAAAAGGGGAAATTAAAATGGTGGAACGTGGGAACCGAAACAAAGGTGGCAAATATAAATTAATAAATAGAAATAAATGAACGTAGGGATTGCAAATAAAATTACCAATTTTGGGGAGATTAACTGTTTTTAAATCTGGAAAGGATTAGAAGAAGTATAACAACTGCACTGTAATAACACAGGAATACTCAATTATAGAAATAAACTTCTCCGTTCTAAAAGAATCAAATATCCAAACTTATGAAATACAGATATTTCAGCTAATAATTCAAATAAACTGGCAATTAAAATTTTGGCTACTTCTTCTTCAAACTACTACACAATATAAACTTAAAATGGCTGACACCCAGCCTTCACACTTAAACACAACCTTCACCACTCGGCTCACACCCACGACACAGTATGAACTTAAAATGGCTGACACCCAGCCTTCACACTTAGGCACAACCTTAAAAATCAGCTTGGGAGTTGTCTGGGGACTTTTGGCTAGCCCTCACCCCAGAACCTCCCTCCTTATATATATCTATTTCCAACACAATTTAAACACATTAAAAAAAATATTTTCCCTAACTTCAGACCAGTTCTAACCTCCTCTCCAGTCCTAGTGACTGGAAAGGCCCTTCCACAGCTGGTGGCCCACCTCCCCCCTGTGGGTCACCACTCCTGGGAAGAAATTTTCAGCTACCCCTACGACCCTCTTCAGCTAGGATCCTAGCTCGGGGCAGCCTACTTCCTCCTATGACCCCCTTCGACTGGGGTCCTAGTTCGGAGGGACCCTACTCCCCCTAGGTGGGGCACCCTCCCCCTCCCCGGCCTCGAAGAAGGGGCACTCCCCCGCACGGTGGCTGCTTTAAACTGCAGTCTCCGTGTGGGAGTATTTTCTCCCACACCTAAGGTCCTAGTTCCTCAGGGGTCAAACTCCTCTCAGTCTGCCTCTGAGGAACAGCCCTCCAGATGGTTTTAGCGAGTGGGCAGAGGCCCCCCCCACTGGGCAAGTCCGCCTCACTAACCCCCACCCAGACACCCCTATGACCCCCTTTTGCTGGGGTCCTAGTTCAGAGTGCCGGGCGTGCCCCCCTCTATGACCCCCTTCAACTGGGGTCCTAGTTCAAGGGGAGCTATTCGGGCCACTGACTAAAACCACCCCTAGGAGCCTCCCTCGCTCCCTCTCGGAGGGCTTACCCCTTTTTCAGCTGTTGCTGTTCCCTCCGACCTCGGGAGTCAGCGCGTTCCCCTCCTCGGTCCGACGTAGTCCAAGATCCGGGCAGCCGAAAAATGCGGCTGGACGCGTCTTCTCGGGCCCCGGGCTACCCCGGACCGCCTCAGGGTAGTGGCTGCTCCCGGGCGAGCCCCCAAGATGTTATAAAAAATGAACGAGGCCAGATCTCAGCGATTGAAACAGGCTCTCGTTTATTTAAAAACCAGTCGGTGGGAGCAGAGAATCTGGGATAAGCCCAGATCCTCATACAACAGCTCAAAAAGGGAACCAGAAAGGAACCAGAAGAACCCCAAGAAAAAGCCCTAAAAGAAAAAAAGCTCCCAAAAGAAAAAGCCCCACCCCAGGAACAGAAAACTCCCCTTTTTAGAACAAATTCCTGGCCCAGGATTGGTGGGTTTTTGGATCCACGCACCCATTGGTGGAATTCGGGCACTTTGATTGGTCCTTACCGGGGTTCATTTTGGACCAATCATTTCCCCAGGGCGTTGAGTGATTGGTTGATGCTCTGGCCCAATCACTCTTTGAGTTGTTCACCTCCTACCCCCACCAAGTCCCGGACCCCTTTCCCTTTGCCCACAACAAACAACTCCCCAGCATTATTACAAACCCGTAATAGCTTTGCAGCCTGAGCTGCCCTTCTTCCTCTCTGTCCGTGCACAGAACAGAGCGGGAAGGAGAAGGGCAGCAGGGCCCTGTGTGTCCTGGGGCTCAGGTTTTTGCGCCGCTTCAGCTCCACAGAGACGGGGGTAAAGTGAAAAACCAAACTGTTTATTAAGGGAAAGCGAAGCCAAGGGGTGAGCGGGGAGGCAAAAAAGGGGATGAGCAGGGCCTGAGGGCTGCAGGGAGGGAGCTGCCATCAGTGAGAGACATGGCAGGAGCTGCTGAAACTTCTCACAGGCTCAGCTCTGAGCAGCCACAGCTGTGCCTGGAGCTCCCCTGCTCTGCAGGGGGTCCCATCTTGCATGGGAACTGGAAATCGCCATTGGAGGCCCTTAGAGGTACATCTGATCAAGGAGACAAAGAAAGTTCTGCAGATCTTCTTTGGAATGTCAGCTGGATCAGAATGCTCATGCAGGATGGGTTCTCATCTTCCCTCAGGGCTTGAAGAGCTGGAAGAGAGAGGAACAGAGGCCACGGTCAGTGGCCAGATTAAGGGAATGCAGGAAAGTCTCCTGCCAGGGCCAACCCAGCCGGCTATGGCATGGCCAGGAGGGAGCGGGAGGCAAGGGCTTCAGCCGAAAGGCGCAGGCCACGGATCCCCCATGCGTCCCTGAAAGCTCTCGGGGCTCTGTCCCCTCCACAGCCCCTGGTTCTCACAGAGAGCGGAGGCCTCCGCAGCCCGGGCACGGATTGCAGCGCTGGGGCCGGGATTTGCAGCTGCCCCCGGCGGTCCTGGCTGCCTCACTCACCCTCCCTGAGGACTTGGAGCTCCTCCTTCTGCCCCAGCATGAGCACTCCGGCCACCCCTGGAAACACAGAGCACGTGGCGGCCCCAGGCGGCACAGCTGCCCGACACGGGCGCTGCCAGCCCTACGGCCGCACGCCCTCTTCCCCGGGAAGGGCTCCTTTCGGCCCCTGCCCCACGCTGCCACCCGAGGGCACGGCTGCGAGAGGGCGGCGGCAGCACCGAGGGCGGGCGGGGCTCCAGCGGTCCGGGCGGGGCTCCCGCTGCAGGGAGTGCAGCCGGGCCGGGAGGCAGGGAGGGGCGCCGGGCTGGTGGCTCACCGATGAACCTGACGGCCGCCTCTCGTAGGGGCCTCTGTGGGCTCTGCAGGTGCGGCAGGGCCCAGACCAGGTGCTCGGCCACTCGGCTCTCGTCCTGCAGAAGCTGCGGGGAGCGCCAGGAGGGAAGGCTCGGCGTGGGCTCTGCCGCTCGGCCGGGCGCTCCCTGCACCCAGCACCGGCCGAGCCAGCCCGCACGGCCCGGGCCATGGAGCAGCGTGTGAGGCGCAGGCTGGCGGGCCCGGGAGCGGCGCTGGCCGGGGACACAGCTGCCAGCCCCCCATACTGAGCAGCTGGGGAAGGGGGCTTCTCCAGCCCGCGGCTGGGGCTCCTGGGCTGTCCTTACCAGGTGCTCGGCGAACTTCATCTGCCGCTTCTTCGCCAGCAGCTCCTCGAGATCCCTCCTCCTCAGGAAGCAGGGCTTCGCCACAGGCCTGGAGAGCAGCAGAGAGCCGCAGGTGGCAGCAGGGCCCAGGGCACGGCACCTGGCTCCCTGTGCCAAGGCCAGGGGAGGCTGGAGCCCGCCAGGCACCAGGGCAGGAGGCGGCCGAGCCCCCTGCCAGGGATGCGGCAGCATCACACCAAACCTCACCTTGGCCACCTGCAGGTTCTCATCGTGCCAGCGCAAGAATAGAGGGAGCAGGCTCTGGCTCACAATGGTGGTCAGAGGATTTTCCCTCTCTTCCACTATCAGCTCCATCACCTTGCTGAAGAGCTGAATGGAGAGCTGCTGCACGTGGCTGTTGTCCTGGAGAAAAGGAAAAGTCCTAAGCACCAACTTCTCCAGGCCCATGGGGGCAAAGGCCCAAAACTGCCCAAAAGGGCGCAAAGTTTCCAGGCAGCGTCCAGTGCCCTTGGCTGGGGGCACAGAGCCTTACGTCCTCAAAGTGGGGCAGGAGGGACTCAGCCAGCTTCAGGGCGGTGATGCTGGCTATTTGGAGGTCTGTGTCCTGGAGCGTATGCGTCAGCACAGAGAGGGTCATCTCGACCACCTCTGCATCTGCATCAGCCAGCTGCTCCACCAGCTGCGGATACAGGCCGCGTATTCCTCCGCCCTGTGTGCAAGACGAGGCTGTGCTGTGAAGCCGTGACTGGCCGCGGCACCAAGGGCTGCTTGGGGCACTCGGGCGGCTGAAGCGGGACTCGGGAGAGCTGGGAGCAGCTGCCTCTGCTGCCAAAGGCCAGCCAAGCCCAAAGGACTGCGCTCCCCAGCCCCACGCTGCCAGCGGGGCTTCGGCCACAGCCCCCTCCTCACCAGCGAGGGCTCCTTGCTGAACACCACCAGGCCTCTGAGCGCAAGGCGCAGCCTGTCCCTGCACTCGCTCGGCAGGTGCCGGGATACCACCAACAGGGCACTGGGACCGTGGATACGCAAGTCCAGACACTCCAGGAGCTGAAAGGCACAGGAGGGCAGTGGCAGGCGAGCCGGCCGGCAGGAGCCCGGAGCCGCAGAGGGCTGGGCCCAGGCAGCAGCAGCGGGCGCGGGCAGCGTCCCAGGCGGCTGCAGCTAAGAGAGACCAGAGAGCTGGGAGGCAGCTGAGCCAGGCAGCGCTGGCCATCAGGCTCACCTCCACAAAGATGGCCAGGGCAGGCAGATCACAGCGTGGCTGCTTCCCGATGAGCAGGCTGAGCAGGTGCGAGGCCATGTGGGGACACAAGCGGGTCAAGGCACAGCGCATCTCCCTGGCAGGGGAAAAAGGCGCCAAAGGCCCTGAGCCAGGCAGGCAAACCTCTCCCTGGAGCGACTCACAGTGGTCCGCTCTTTCCCCAGCACTCTGCAAGGGGACACGGGCCCCTTGGGAGGCGGCTGCTGCTGGCCATCCTCCTCTCCCAGCCTTTTGCACCCTCCCTCGGTGACAAGGCCCTCTGGTGGGGAGTAGGGCATCTCACCTGGCCAGCAGACCCGCTGCACAGTGTGGGCTGTTGGCACAGAGCAGGCTGTCCCAGAGCTGCTTGTGCTCCAGAGCCACCAGCTTCTTGCCAAAGCCCCGCTGGGAGAGCAGAGCCTCAATGGTCTGCACTGCAAACCTGTGTGCCGAGCAAAGGCGCGGTCACTCTAGGAGCACTGGCCCTGGCCACAAGGACATGGGAAGGACAGGGCGACTGGCACCTGTTGGGCGCTCTGCAAAGGCCGTCTTCCTCCTGGCACGCTCTCCAGAAGCTCAGGCTCTCCACCTCCTCTGGCCTCTGCTCTGTGGTGATGAAAACTTGCAAGAGCAGAGCCACAAAGAGGTGTGGAGAATGAATGAGGATTGCATAGCGCCACTCGGGCATGCTTGCAATCCTCCGCAGCACCAGAGTTGCCTGCAAGAGACAAAGCACCCCGAGGCAGCGCTCAGTGCCGAGGTGTCCATGCAGCAGGGCCTGAGGGGAGATGCAGGGGGAGCAGCCAGCCTGCTGCTCCTAGGCCAGCTTTCAGCCCAGGCAGGGAGCTGCAGGCTGGGGAGAGCATGGAGAGCTTCTGAGAAGGCCACTTGGAGAGCCAGCATAGGCCAGCTCCAGAAACTCACAGCCAGGGCAAAGACGGCCTCGTTGTCCCCGCTGCAGACGAACCCGCCGTACGGTGGCAGCTCCTCTAGGGCAGAGAGCAGTGCTGGAAGCACCTCCTCCACAGCCACTTCTGAGGTGCCGATGGCCCTCCACATCAGCTCAGCAGCTCTGTGGGAGCAGAGCTGGGCATCAGTACCGTGCCCCGTGCAGCTGCGTGGGGCCGGGAGGTAGCATGGCAGCAGGCTTAGGAAACAGATGGGCCCAAGGGTCCCAGGGTTCTCCGCCTGTCTGGCAGACCCCTCTGGAAAGGCTGTGCAGGGCCAGGGGCCCTACAGGCCCATGAGCACCGAGCTCTCCAGGCAGTTGTGCCCCGTACCTGTCACACAGTGGGGCGCAGCGCAGGAGGCTCATCACCACCTGGGCAGGGTGCTCTTCAGTCAGGCTGAGAATGATCATCTGCAGCTCGGCGTCCACGGTGCTACAGGACGTGAGTCTCTGCAGGATGTTCCTCACCACAGCTTGCACCTGGAAGAAGGGATATGGGGAAGACTTGGAGTGCTGCCCAAGGGAGCCACTTTCTCTGCTTCACCCAAGAAGCTGTTGATTTCCCAGCTCACTGGGATGGGCCAGAGGGGGCCCAGTGGACATGGCTTGAGGGGCCACGTCATCCTGGGAGGCCTTCAGTCCCGGCCCCAGGCTGCTTCCCTGCTGCGGAGAAGAAACACCCGTCAGGAAAAACTCCAGACTGGGCCCAGGACTCACTCTCAGCATGGGCATGGCCTCAGTCTCAGGGATGGCCTCGAGACAGGTGTTAGTGGCGGCCATGCCCTCCGTCAGGGCCATGTCAGCCTCTGCCCTGTCCTCGGACGTTTCCTCCTCAGAGGTGTCCATGAAGTCCGAGGACGCTGTGCTGGAAGCATCCTCTGCCTGCAGCTCGCTGGGCCTGGAGTCGGGCTCGGCCGTGCCCTCGGTGGTGCGGCCGCTGGTCTTTCTGCGCCGAAGGCGCAGGAACCTCCGCAGTGCCTGCAGCAGAAGGAAGGGTGGGAAGAGAGGCACGTTCCGTGGTCTGCTCCAAGCGTGGGGCTCGGCCCAGCAGTGCCAACAGGCCCGGCCCAGGTGGGGACAGCCGCAGGTACCTGGGCTACTCTGCGGAAGCGGCCACGGGTGAGCTCCTGCTCTTGAGTCCCGTCCTTGGATGCATCTGCCAATGAGCGAGCGCAGCCAGAGCTGAGGGGCCGCAGGAGAGGCCGGAGAAGCCAGCCCAGCCCTGCATGCCCCCGGCAGGGACAGCGCCCCGGGTTCCCAGTGGACGGAGCAGGCCATCGGGGGGGCAGGCCCGGCCCCCATCCGGTCCGTGGGCACGTCCACAGGGATGGGATGGGATGGGATGGGATGGGATGGGATGGGATGGGATGGGATGGGATGGGATGGGATGGGATGGGATGGGATGGGATGGGATGGGATGGGATGGGATGGGGCCAGGCTGGCTGCAGGTACCGGCGTTGCATCCAGCTCCTCCACTCACCATCCTGCAGCGGCTCCAACTGCTCGGGCTCTGCAGGCTGCTGCGCTGGGGCAGCTGCAGGGCCTTTGCTTTTCTTGCCCCGAAGCCCCTTGAACAGGCTGAGCAGTCTGCCTGCCATCTCGCTGTCTGACCTCGAGGGCACCTTGGAGACAGATGCCCCGTCAAAGGTCCGATTCAGCGAGTGTTGCAGTTGTGCCTTGCAGGCACCTTCAGCAGAGGGGCCTCAAGAAGGCTACAGGACAGCAAGTCCTCTATTCTGTTCTCCAGGGCTCCTGCCACAATGACAGGAGACTCCTGGCGAACAATGGGGGTCACCAGCTCCCACGGCCTGGCAACGAGGGCGCCGGCCGCAGCGATGGGAGATGCCTCGGAAAAACTCCGAGACACCGAATCCTGAGGCCAGGCCGTGAGGCCAGGCACAGGAGGAATGCCTCGGTAAAGCTCCGGGTCAACAACGGACGAGCCGGCTGTGTGGGGATGCCTCACAGCACCGCTCTGTCACGTCCTGCCCCGTCGCGTGCACCGAGCACTCTGGCGTGGCCGTGTCACTGCCAGCACCTAGGTCAGCGTGTGTCACAAAGGGCTGCTCTGACACTCTGTCCCTTTCGGTGACACGGTGAACATTCTGCACCGAGTCACAAAGGGACATGCTGCCACGTGCCCCGGGGCCACCCCCTCCCCACCCAAGGTGCCCCCGGTTGGAGGCAATTCCTTGCCCCGAGCGTCTAACACAGCCCTGGACACACCAAGACCCGCCAAGTGCCAAGGGAAGGGCTCTCCACGGTGCCCGGCTGGCATAGCCCAGCTCGGTGCCGGCCCTGGAGCAGAGCCGCTTCCAGCAAGCAAGAGGCAAACACGTCTTGCCAAGAGTTAAAACACACCAGAGAGGGGAGATGGCATGAATGTTGGCATAAAGGCCTTTGAATTCACAGCTCTCTGAGAGGCATTTGGGGCTCTCGGCTGGACAGAGATACCAGCTCTGTCCTGTGCTTAGAGGAGGGAACGCACCCTGCCGGTGGTGCTTGGCTTGTCTTCTTCTCTGGAGGCCCAGGCAGATGACAAAGCTGCTCTTCACAGCCTTCTCCCTTCCCACACCCCTCTGCCAAGTGCAAGGGGCCACAAGGATGGAAAGGGGAGCAGGGAGCCAAAGGGAGACAGCTGCACCTACCTCACTGGCGGCTCCGGGGGAAGCACGTTGCTTGAGATGCAAGCCCCTCTCTTCCAAAGGCATTTCCCCAAATGCCTACAATTCCCGGGGAACACCAACACACACTTCAGAAACCCTGGCAAGGCTGAAGTACTTCTGCACCTTGTAGCACAGGCACTGCAGCTCGAGCTCATCTTTCTTCTCCCAAGTCTTTTTCCTTGTGTCCCTTGTGGCACGCAGCCCCGGGCCCCCTAGAAACAAGAGCTGCCCGCTGTCTCTTCGAGTGTCTGATCGCCTGCCTGTGCTCACGGCAGCAAAACCAGGCTGTTCCCAGCCAGGGAGCGGAGCCCTGTTCCTGGCAGGAGGCTCTCATCAGCCCCTTCCCCACTGTGCACGCAGCACTTCTGCCTGCCTGCCTGCCCAGAAGAGCACAAGCTGGCCAGCTCTGGGCTCAGCACAGCCCAAACACAGGCGCAGGAAGACACAGCGGCTCTTTTGCAGCCGTGCCCCAGACAGGTGGGAAGTGGACCCTGCCTCTGGTCTCGCTTGGTTGGCTTGCTGACAGAGGGTTTGACTCCCTCCCCACAGAGGAAATCAAGGGCAGGTGCGAGCAGAGCAACTTCTCGGGATCCAAGAGAGCCACCTCCCCAGCCCGTCTGACACTCAGTCCCAGACTGAGAAATTCTCACCTCCAACCAGGAGACAAAGGAGGGCTCCAAACACAGCCTAGGATCAAAACGGGTTTATTGAGGGAGGGGCATAGGGTCTAGGAAGGGTCGAGGTGAAGAGAGAGGCAGGGACACAACCGCACTCAAAGGGAGGCTGGTGGTGGAGCCCGGAACAGCTGTGGGGCCAGGGTTGAAACCATGGGGCTGGCAGCTGGGGCCAGGATACAGGGAACCAATGAGGAGAGGGACCAGAGGAGGAGCCGAGGTGGAGTGATGAGGGGTACACCAATGGGAGTGGGGGAAGAGGGTGGTCTTGTAGTACAATCCAGTGGGGAAGGGAGGAACATGGAACATGCTAGAACTGGGGAGGGGGCCATGGCTGAGTGGCATTTAAACAGGAGTGTCCTCCCAAGGCATCCCTGCCCTATTTTCCTTGGGGTCCCCTCCCCCATCTCCCCCTTTTCCATTTATTACAAATGCTTTGCCCTTAGTCTTTTGAAGGGCTCTTTTCAAGCAAGCAATAGCTGTCAAATCAATCACAAGGATGATCACAATCCACAGGAGGCCTTTCAAGTTAGAAGCCATCTATTCGGGAACATCCCAATGTCCAAAAAGTTGGTCCAGCCAGTAGGCCGCCTTTTTCTCAGTTTCTATGTCCTTCACCTGATTTTGAAGTCCCTTGATGTTGCTTTGAATTGATGTGCTGAGGGAGGACAAGTTGAAAGAGCACAGTCCTTCCAAGTCCTCACACCCATGGTGGGGGGCGAGCAGCAGGAAATCGATTGCAGCTCGATTTTGCAGCATGGCGTGTCTGGTGGTCTCCTCATCCACCAATAGATCAGAAAATGCGGCAGATGTAGCACTGGCCTGCTTACTGAGCCAGCACCCCAGGTGAGAAAGCTCACCGAGGGCCTTGGCAGCAGCAACCCATGGTAGAAAAATGGATACCATGACCCTCTTCCTTGTTCCCTAATTATAAATTTGGGTCAAATTCCTCAAAGGATCTCTTTTGGCAAGCAAATGTATTGTTCTGCTTCCAAGCATGCAAAATGGTGGAATTTGAGGTGAGGGTAGTCAGCTGGCCAAGGCGGCAGGGACCCCCTTTGATGTTGGAGGGGATTCCTGCCCACACCCTAGCACCACAGAGAAGAAACACTCCCCGTGGGAGCACTCTGGGGTACGCTAGGGACTGGGACGGTGTGGTGCTAGTCTAGTTGCACCTTTCAGCCACATTGTAGCATTTATCATCGGGCGAGACATCTTTGGGGATGTTACTCTAGGGTTCTGTTGTGAATTGCAAATCTGGTCTGGCCTTCTATTCAAAGGTAACACAGTAACTTGCTTTGGTGGAGCCCAGGAGGTCTAGCTCCTGGGGCTCCTGTGATGCATGTGGGAGAATCCTTCTCCACTCGTCCAGGTGTCCACAGGGTTGGGTTTCTTACCTATGTGCGGGTAATCATTTTGTGACAGGGGGATTCCCACCAGACACGTAGAGAGAGGATCGTCCACGCTTTCCATGGCCATGCAAAGGCTGTCTTGCTGTAGGGACTTTGCCAAGGTGACCCAAACGTTCTGCTTTGGCTGTGGTATGATCCAGCCCATGGTCACCTGGGTGATCATGAAGGCACAGGTGAAGGCGGCGGCTCTGGCGGTGCTGGCGCTGTGGTGGGGGTTTCCCGGGTTTGTTGTGAGGCGGTTCATGGTTTTCCCGCTCTCTGCTCACGCCGAGTGTGTTGAGGATTTTTTGCAGATTGAGGACTTTTTGAAGAACAGTAGCCATATTCAGCTGACGCACAATCCAGTCTGCTTGGGATAATGGACAATGGACACGTTCACAAACAATAATGGAAATATTCAGAAAATGGGGTCGGTATATCCTTGAAAAAGATCCAAGAAGAAGAGTCAACTGGACTCAGCAAGTTTGTCAGTGAGCTTGGGAAAGTGAGGAAAAAAGACAGTTCTTGGGTGGGACAGAAAACCACAGCCAGACGCGTGAAAAGTAAGATGATCCAATCAGCATCCGATCTTAGACGCGTGAACAGCTAGGCCTGGCCAATGATGTATTAGCTAGAGAGGTGTGGACAGTAGGGAATTGTTATAAATATAGTCTTTTTAGGGATAATAAATTTGGCTTCACTGGATGATATTGGTGTTGGTGTGATGTCCCTGAAGCTCCGCATCCCACACTTTTCCCCCACCAGGCCCCCTAGAAACAAGAGCTGCCCGCTGCATGTTCAAGTGTCTGAACGCCTGCCTGCGCTCACGGCAGCAAAACCAGGCTGTTCCCAGCCAGGGAGCAGAGCCCTGTTCCTGGCAGGAGGCTCTCATCAGCCCCGTCCCCACTGCGCACGCAGCACTTCTGCCTGCCTGCCTGCCCAGAAGAGCACAAGCTGGCCAGCTCTGGGCTCAGCACAGCCCAAACACAGGCGCAGGAAGACACAGCGGCTCTTTTGCAGCCATGCCCCAGACAGGTGGGAAGGGGACCCTGCCTCTGGTCTCTCTTGGTTGGCTTGCTGACTGGCTCTGAGGCAGGGGCTGCCCGATTCCTGGCTTGTGGGGAGAGCAGAGCCGCCGGAACCGCGCCCACCGTGCAGACACTGCCTGACAGCGCTGCGGCCGCTGGGACGGTGGCACCCCCGAGTCTCTGCCACTCCGCTGAGGCCGCTGCTGTTTCATTTGCTTTAGGCACCCCCAAAGCTGATTGCCAGGCCACGATGGTCTCTGCTTCTGCCCTCTTCCTGTCCCTGTGTAGGGATGGAGCATTGCTGTGCTTTCAGGAAGCTCTTTGTGGAAACTTCCGGCATTGCAAGCTCCTTTGCCCTCAGA
Organism: Haemorhous mexicanus; assembly: GCF_027477595.1. NCBI lineage: Eukaryota > Metazoa > Chordata > Aves > Passeriformes > Fringillidae > Haemorhous > Haemorhous mexicanus. The sequence continues at coordinate 10,640,161 of NC_082344.1, forward strand.
GGATGCTTGCCATGGAATCCCTCACGGCTGGCTTCAGAGCATACTCCGGCAGGCTCTTCTAAAACCCAGGGTCCTTGTCCCCTTCAGAGTGCTCAGCAGGACCTTTTTTTAACAGCACGCTGCTTTACAGCTGGAGCAGCGAGACAGGGAGCTTTGTTATAAAAAACGAACGAGGCCAGATCTCCGACAGCGATTGAAACAGGCTCTCGTTTATTTAAAAACCATTCGGTGGGAGCAGAGAATCTGGGATAAGCCCAGATCCTCATACAACAGCTCAAAAAGGGAACCAGAAAGGAACCAGAAGAACCCCAAGAAAAAGCCCCTAAAAGAAAAAAAGCTCCCAAAGAAAAAGCCCCACCCCAGGAACAGAAAACTCCCCTTTTTAGAACAAATTCCTGGCCCAGGAATGGTGGGTTTTTGGTTCCACGCACCCATTGGTGGAATTCGGGCGCTTTGATTGGTCCTTACCGGGGTTCGTTTTGGACCAGTCATTTCCCCAGGGCGTCGAGTCATTGGTTGATGCTCTGGCCCAGTCACTCTTTGAGTTGTCCACCTCCTACCCCCACCAAGTCCTGGACCCCTTTCCCTTCGCCCACAGCAAACAACTCCCCAGCGTTATTACAAACCCGTAATAGCTTTGCAGCCTGAGCTGCCCTTCTTCCTCTCTGTCCGTGCACAGAACAGAGCGGGAAGGAGAAGGGCAGCAGGGCCCTGTGTGTCCTGGGGCTCAGCTTTTTGCGCCGCTTCAGCTCCACAGAGACGGGGGTAAAGTGAAAAACCAAACTGTTTATTAAGGGAAAGCGAAGCCAAGGGGTGAGCGGGGAGGCAAAAAAGGGGATGAGCAGGGCCTGAGGGCTGCAGGGAGGGAGCTGCCATCAGGGAGAGACATGGCAGGAGCTGCTGAAACTTCTCACAGGCTCAGCTCTGAGCAGCCACAGCTGTGCCTGGAGCTCCCCTGCTCTGCAGGGGGTCCCATCTTGCATGGGAACTGGAAATCGCCATTGGAGGCCCTTAGAGGTACATCTGATCAAGGAGACAAAGAAAGTTCTGCAGATCTTCTTTGGAATGTCAGCTGGATCAGAATGCTCATGCAGGATGGGTTCTCATCTTCCCTCAGGGCTTGAAGAGCTGGAAGAGAGAGGAACAGAGGCCACGGTCAGTGGCCAGATTAAGGGAATGCAGGAAAGTCTCCTGCCAGGGCCAACCCAGTCAGCTATGGCATGGCCAGGAGGGAGCGGGAGGCAAGGGCTTCAGCCGGAAGGCGCAGGCCACGGATCCCCCATGTGTCCCTGAAAGCTCTCGGGGCTCTGTCCCCTCCACAGCCCCTGGTTCTCACAGGGAGCGGAGGCCTCCGCAGCCCGGGCACGGATTGCAGCGCTGGGGCCGGGATTTGCAGCTGCCCCCGGCGGTCCTGGCTGCCTCACTCACCCTCCCTGAGGACTTGGAGCTCCTCCTTCTGCCCCAGCATGAGCACTCCGGCCACCCCTGGAAACACAGAGCACGTGGCGGCCCCAGGCGGCACAGCTGCCCGACACGGGCGCTGCCAGCCCTACGGCCGCACGCCCTCTTCCCCGGGAAGGGCTCCTTTCGGCCCCTGCCCCACGCTGCCTCCCGAGGGCACGGCTGCGAGAGGGCGGCGGCAGCGCCGAGGGCAGGCGGAGCTCCAGCGGTCCGGGCGCGGCTCCCGCTGCAGGGGCTGCAGCCGGGCCGGGAGGCAGGGAGGGGCGCCGGGCTGGTGGCTCACCGATGAACCTGACGGCCGCCTCTCGTAGGGGCCTCTGTGGGCTCTGCAGGTGCGGCAGGGCCCAGCCCAGGTGCTCGGCCACTCGGCTCTCGTCCTGCAGAAGCTGCGGGGAGCGCCAGGAGGGAAGGCTCGGCGTGGGCTCTGCCGCTCGGCCGGGCGCTCCCTGCACCCAGCACCGGTCGAGCCAGCCCGCACGGCCCGGGCCAGGGAGCAGCGTGTGAGGCGCAGGCTGGCGGGCCCGGGAGCGGTGCTGGGTGGGGACACAGCTGCCAGCCCCCCATACTGAGCAGCTGGGGAAGGGGGCTTCTCCAGCCCGCAGCTGGGGCTCCTGGGCTGTCCTTACCAGGTGCTCGGCGAACTTCATCTGCCGCTTCTTCGCCAGCAGCTCCTCGAGATCCCTCCTCCTCAGGAAGCAGGGCTTCGCCACAGGCCTGGAGAGCAGCAGAGAGCCGCAGGTGGCAGCAGGGCCCAGGGCACGGCACCTGGCTCCCTGTGCCAAGGCCAGGGGAGGCTGGAGCCCGCCAGGCACCAGGGCAGGAGGCGGCCGAGCCCCCTGCCAGGGATGCGGCAGCATCACACCAAACCTCACCTTGGCCACCTGCAGGTTCTCATCGTGCCAGCGCAAGAATAGAGGGAGCAGGCTCTGGCTCACAATGGTGGTCAGAGGATTTTCCCTCTCTTCCACTATCAGCTCCATCACCTTGCTGAAGAGCTGAATGGAGAGCTGCTGCACGTGGCTGTTGTCCTGGAGAAAAGGAAAAGTCCTAAGCACCAACTTCTCCAGGCCCATGGGGGCAAAGGCCCAAAACTGCCCAAAAGGGCGCAAAGTTTCCAGGCAGCGTCCAGTGCCCTTGGCTGGGGGCACAGAGCCTTACGTCCTCAAAGTGGGGCAGGAGGGACTCAGCCAGCTTCAGGGCGGTGATGCTGGCTATTTGGAGGTCTGTGTCCTGGAGCGTATGCGTCAGCACAGAGAGGGTCATCTTGACCACCTCTGCATCTGCATCGGCCAGCTGCTCCACCAGCTGCGGATACAGGCCGCGTATTCCTCCGCCCTGTGTGCAAGACGAGGCTGTGCTGTGAAGCCGTGACTGGCCGCGGCACCAAGGGCTGCTTGGGGCACTCGGGCGGCTGAAGCGGGACTCGGGAGAGCTGGGAGCAGCTGCCTCTGCTGCCAAAGGCCAGCCAAGCCCAAAGGACTGCGCTCCCCAGCCCCACGCTGCCAGCGGGGCTTCGGCCACAGCCCCCTCCTCACCAGCGAGGGCTCCTTGCTGAGCACCACCAGGCCTCTGAGCGCAAGGCGCAGCCTGTCCCTGCACTCGCTCGGCAGGTGCCGGGATACCACCAACAGGGCACTGGGACCGTGGATACGCAAGTCCAGACACTCCAGGAGCTGAAAGGCACAGGAGGGCAGTGGCAGGCGAGCCGGCCGGCAGGAGCCCGGAGCCGCAGAGGGCTGGGCCCAGGCAGCAGCAGCGGGCGCGGGCAGCGTCCCAGGCGGCTGCAGCTAAGAGAGACCAGAGAGCTGGGAGGCAGCTGAGCCAGGCAGCGCTGGCCATCAGGCTCACCTCCACAAAGATGGCCAGGGCAGGCAGATCACAGCGTGGCTGCTTCCCGATGAGCAGGCTGAGCAGGTGCGAGGCCATGTGGGGACACAAGGGGGTCAAGGCACAGCGCATCTCCCTGGCAGGGGAAAAAGGCGCCAAAGGCCCTGAGCCAGGCAGGCAAACCTCTCCCTGGAGCGACTCACAGTGGTCCGCTCTTTCCCCAGCACTCTGCAAGGGGACACGGGCCCCTTGGGAGGCGGCTGCTGCTGGCCATCCTCCTCTCCCAGCCTTTTGCACCCTCCCTCGGTGACAAGGCCCTCTGGTGGGGAGTAGGGCATCTCACCTGGCCAGCAGACCCGCTGCACAGTGTGGGCTGTTGGCACAGAGCAGGCTGTCCCAGAGCTGCTTGTGCTCCAGAGCCACCAGCTTCTTGCCAAAGCCCCGCTGGGAGAGCAGAGCCTCAATGGTCTGCACTGCAAACCTGTGTGCCGAGCAAAGGCGCGGTCACTCTAGGAGCACTGGCCCTGGCCACAAGGACATGGGAAGGACAGGGCGACTGGCACCTGTTGGGCGCTCTGCAAAGGCCGTCTTCCTCCTGGCACGCTCTCCAGAAGCTCAGGCTCTCCACCTCCTCTGGCCTCTGCTCTGTGGTGATGAAAACTTGCAAGAGCAGAGCCACAAAGAGGTGTGGAGAATGAATGAGGATTGCATAGCGCCACTCGGGCATGCTTGCAATCCTCCGCAGCACCAGAGTTGCCTGCAAGAGACAAAGCACCCCGAGGCAGCGCTCAGTGCCGAGGTGTCCATGCAGCAGGGCCTGAAGGGAGATGCAGGGGGAGCAGCCAGCCTGCTGCTCCTAGGCCAGCTTTCAGCCCAGGCAGGGAGCTGCAGGCTGGGGAGAGCATGGAGAGCTTCTGAGAAGGCCACTTGGAGAGCCAGCATAGGCCAGCTCCAGAAACTCACAGCCAGGGCAAAGACGGCCTCGTTGTCCCCGCTGCAGACGAACCCGCCGTACGGTGGCAGCTCCTCTAGGGCAGAGAGCAGTGCTGGAAGCACCTCCTCCACAGCCACTTCTGAGGTGCCGATGGCCCTCCACATCAGCTCAGCAGCTCTGTGGGAGCAGAGCTGGGCATCAGTACCGTGCCCCGTGCAGCTGCGTGGGGCCGGGAGGTAGCATGGCAGCAGGCTTAGGAAACAGATGGGCCCAAGGGTCCCAGGGTTCTCCGCCTGTCTGGCAGACCCCTCTGGAAAGGCTGTGCAGGGCCAGGGGCCCTACAGGCCCATGAGCACCGAGCTCTCCAGGCAGTTGTGCCCCGTACCTGTCACACAGTGGGGCGCAGCGCAGGAGGCTCATCACCACCTGGGCAGGGTGCTCTTCAGTCAGGCTGAGAATGATCATCTGCAGCTCGGCGTCCACGGTGCTACAGGACGTGAGTCTCTGCAGGATGTTCCTCACCACAGCTTGCACCTGGAAGAAGGGATATGGGGAAGACTTGGAGTGCTGCCCAAGGGAGCCACTTTCTCTGCTTCACCCAAGAAGCTGTTGATTTCCCAGCTCACTGGGATGGGCCAGAGGGGGCCCAGTGGACATGGCTTGAGGGGCCACGTCATCCTGGGAGGCCTTCAGTCCCGGCCCCAGGCTGCTTCCCTGCTGCGGAGAAGAAACACCCGTCAGGAAAAACTCCAGACTGGGCCCAGGACTCACTCTCAGCATGGGCATGGCCTCAGTCTCAGGGATGGCCTCGAGACAGGTGTTAGTGGCGGCCATGCCCTCCGTCAGGGCCATGTCAGCCTCTGCCCTGTCCTCGGACGTTTCCTCCTCAGAGGTGTCCATGAAGTCCGAGGACGCTGTGCTGGAAGCATCCTCTGCCTGCAGCTCGCTGGGCCTGGAGTCAGGCTCGGCCGTGCCCTCGGTGGTGCGGCCGCTGGTCTTTCTGCGCCGAAGGCGCAGGAACCTCCGCAGTGCCTGCAGCAGAAGGAAGGGCGGGAAGAGAGGCACGTTCCGTGGTCTGCTCCAAGCGTGGGGCTCGGCCCAGCAGTGCCAACAGGCCCGGCCACGGTGGGGACAGCCGCAGGTACCTGGGCTACTCTGCGGAAGCGGCCACGGGTGAGCTCCTGCTCTTGAGTCCCGTCCTTGGATGCATCTGCCAATGAGCGAGCGCAGCCAGAGCTGAGGGGCCGCAGGAGAGGCCGGAGAAGCCAGCCCAGCCCTGCATGCCCCCGGCAGGGACAGCGCCCTGGGTTCCCAGTGGACGGAGCAGGCCATCGGGGGGGCAGGCCCGGCCCCTGTCCCATCCGGTCCGTGGGCACATCCACAGGGATGGGATGGGATGGGATGGGATGGGATGGGATGGGATGGGATGGGATGGGATGGGATGGGATGGGATGGGATGGGATGGGATGGGATGGGATGGGATGGGGCCAGGCTGGCTGCAGGTACCGGCGTTGCATCCAGCTCCTCCACTCACCATCCTGCAGCGGCTCCAACTGCTCGGGCTCTGCAGGCTGCTGCGCTGGGGCAGCTGCAGGGCCTTTGCTTTTCTTGCCCCGAAGCCCCTTGAACAGGCTGAGCAGTCTGCCTGCCATCTCGCTGTCTGACCTCGAGGGCACCTTGGAGACAGATGCCCCGTCAAAGGTCCGATTCAGCGAGTGTTGCAGTTGTGCCTTGCAGGCACCTGCAGCAGAGGGGCCTCAAGAAGGCTACAGGACAGCAAGTCCTCTATTCTGTTCTCCAGGGCTCCTGCCACAATGACAGGAGACTCCTGGCGAACAATGGGGGTCACCAGCTCCCACGGCCTGGCAACGAGGGCGCCGGCCGCAGCGATGGGAGATGCCTCGGAAAAACTCCGAGACACCGAATCCTGAGGCCAGGCCGTGAGGCCAGGCACAGGAGGAATGCCTCGGAAAAGCTCCGGGTCAACAACGGACGAGCCGGCTGTGTGGGGATGCCTCACAGCACCGCTCTGTCACGTCCTGCCCCGTCGCGTGCACCGAGCACTCTGGCGTGGCCGTGTCACTGCCAGCACCTAGGTCAGCGTGTGTCACAAAGGGCTGCTCTGACACTCTGTCCCTTTCGGTGACACGGTGAACATTCTGCACCGAGTCACAAAGGGACATGCTGCCACGTGCCCCGGGGCCACCCCCTCCCCACCCAAGGTGCCCCCGGTTGGAGGCAATTCCTTGCCCCGAGCGTCTAACACAGCCCTGGACACACCAAGACCCGCCAAGTGCCAAGGGAAGGGCTCTCCACGGTGCCCGGCTGGCACAGCCCAGCTCGGTGCCGGCCCTGGAGCAGAGCCGCTTCCAGCAAGCAAGAGGCAAACACGTCTTGCCAAGAGTTAAAACACACCAGAGAGGGGAGATGGCATGAATGTTGGCATAAAGGCCTTTGAATTCACAGCTCTCTGAGAGGCATTTGGGGCTCTCGGCTGGACAGAGATACCAGCTCTGTCCTGTGCTTAGAGGAGGGAACGCACCCTGCCGCTGGTGCTTGGCTTGTCTTCTTCTCTGGAGGCCCAGGCAGATGACAAAGCTGCTCTTCACAGCCTTCTCCCTTCCCACACCCCTCTGCCAAGTGCAAGGGGCCACAAGGATGGAAAGGGGAGCAGGGAGCCAAAGGGAGACAGCTGCACCTACCTCACTGGCGGCTCCGGGGGAAGCACGTTGCTTGAGATGCAAGCCCCTCTCTTCCAAAGGCATTTCCCCAAATGCCTACAATTCCCGGGGAACACCAACACACACTTCAGAAACCCTGGCAAGGCTGAATTACTTCTGCACCTTGTAGCACAGGCACTGCAGCTCGAGCTCATCTTTCTTCTCCCAAGTCTTTTTCCTTGTGTCCCTTGTGGCACGCAGCCCCGGGCCCCCTAGAAACAAGAGCTGCCCGCTGTCTCTTCGAGTGTCTGATCGCCTGCCTGTGCTCACGGCAGCAAAACCAGGCTGTTCCCAGCCAGGGAGCGGAGCCCTGTTCCTGGCAGGAGGCTCTCATCAGCCCCTTCCCCACTGTGCACGCAGCACTTCTGCCTGCCTGCCTGCCCAGAAGAGCACAAGCTGGCCAGCTCTGGGTCCAGTACAGCCCAAACACAGGCACAGGAAGACACAGCGGCTCTTTTGCAGCCATGCCCCAGACAGGTGGGAAGTGGACCCTGCCTCTGGTCTCGCTTGGTTGGCTTGCTGACAGAGGGTTTGACTCCCTCCCCACAGAGGAAATCAAGGGCAGGTGCGAGCAGAGCAACTTCTCGGGATCCAAGAGAGCCACCTCCCCAGCCCGTCTGACACTCAGTCCCAGACTGAGAAATTCTCACCTCCAACCAGGAGACAAAGGAGGGCTCCAAACACAGCCTAGGATCCAAACGGGTTTATTGAGGGAGGGGCATAGGGTCTAGGAAGGGTCGAGGTGAAGAGAGAGGCAGGGACACAACCACACTCAAAGGGAGGCTGGTGGTGGAGCCCGGAACAGCGGTGGGGCCAGGGTTGAAACCATGGGGCTGGCAGCTGGGGCCAGGATACAGGGAACCAATGAGGAGAGGGACCAGAGGAGGAGCCGAGGTGGAGTGATGAGGGGTACACCAATGGGAGTGGGGAAGAGGGTGGTCTTGTAGTACAATCCAGTGGGGAAGGGAGGAACATGGAACATGCTAGAACTGGGGAGGGGGCCATGGCTGAGTGGCATTTAAACAGGAGTGTCCTCCCAAGGCATCCCTGCCCTATTTTCCTTGGGGTCCCCTCCCCCATCTCCCCCTTTTCCATTTATTACAAATGCTTTGCCCCTAGTCTTTTGAAGGGCTCTTTTCAAGCAAGCAATAGCTGTCAAATCAATCACAAGGATGATCACAATCCACAGGAGGCCTTTCAAGTTAGAAGCCATCTATTCGGGAACATCCCAATGTCCAAAAAGTTGGTCCAGCCAGTAGGCCGCTGTAGTATTGTCCACAAGGGTCCCAGGATGAGGGAAGAGACGAGAAAGTTGACTCCATGTATCAGCAAGCTAGGTTTATTATTTTATGATAGAAAATATATTAAAACTATACTAAAAGAACAGAGAGAAAAGATTTCATCAGAAGGCTAAGCTAAGAATAGAAAAGGAATCAATAACAAAGGCTTGTCTCCGACCGAGACGGTCTGGACAGGTGAACTGTGGTTGGCCGTTAATTCCAAACAACCAGATGAGACCAATCACAGATTCCCCCTGTTGCATTCCACAGCAGCAGATAAGAATTGTTTACAGTTTGTTCCTGAGGCCTCTCAGCTTATCAGGAGGGAACAATCCTAAGGAAAGGATTTTTCCTAAAACATGTCGGTGACATCTCACCCTTTTTATTTTAAATAAATTAAAAGGAAAAAGTGTTTGCAATTTCATCTGCTGGCCCATGCAGAGGAAAGAACAAGCACCTGAGAGGCTTAATGTTGCCAATCAAAACATCAATCAGTGCTGATGTGGAACCGTCAGGGAAATTCTTCACCTGCAAAACATCAAATTACATCACACACCAAAACAATCTTAAGATATAAGAAAATGCAAAAACAATGAAAAGAAAGTTCATTGCTTCAAGTCCAAACAGCTGAGTTTCAGGGAAAGTCCAAACTGAAGATGTTCCTCTCTGACATCGCTGAAAGTCCCTTTTGGTCCTGAAACAGGCTTGCTTGGCTTTTCAACGCTTTTTGAGCTGCTAGCTCTTTCAACTCTTTTTATTTAATTTTTTTTTTTTTTTTTTTTTTTTTTTTTTTTTTTCTTTTTTTTTTTTCTTTTGGTGGACGAAAGAGCAGCAGCAGAGAGGAGCCACTGAGGCTCTGCGGGGGCCCTGGCCCTCGTGGAAGGAACAGGGACCCCAGACCTGGCCTACAGAACGGTGGTCCAGGTCCTCGTGGAAGGATCAGGGATCCCAGACCTGGCCTACAGAACGGTGGCCCAGGTCCTGACGGGGGAAGCAAAGCCCCCGAACCAAACAGCCGCTGGCCGGGCGGAGGCCCTGGCCCAGGGAACCGAGCCAAACGGCCCAGACCCGGCCCGCGGAGCGGGCTCTGTGGTCTCACAACCCGGCACTCTGCTGCCAATGCCTGGGCAGCACGAGTGACCGAACGCTTCATCCCCTCTGAACCGGTGCACACCAGCAGCTGGGGAAGAGAAGCTTTCCCAGGGATCATCACCCTAGATCTGGGGGTGTTTTGTCCCCAGAGCAATTGAGCGATGCTCACTTTCCACTGTTTCTCCTGCCTCTGCAACGCAAATGCAAAAGGTGTTCCTCCTTTCTGCCCCTCGGTACCACCCCCACTCCCTGCGGGCTGGGGACCAGAAGCAGAAGGCTCAGGAGCCACCTCCCCCACGGTGCTGGGGTGCGCAGGGGGAGTCAGGCATTCCAACCCCCAACGGGAACCTCCGAACCAAACCCGAACCGGCCCACGAAAAACGCTGAGTTTGAAAGCAGGCTGACGGGCTGAGCCCGCAATCAGCTGTCGAGCCACAACCCCCCCACGGAGGGGCAGGCCGGCATCCCCTTCCCCTGTCCCAGCTCCCCCCGCAGGGGCAGCCTCGGGACAGCCCGAAAAGCTCGGGGGGGAATCCAGGCTGATCGCAGGCGCCGCGGTGGCCGCCGCGGGGAGCGGCGGGGCCACGGGCGACTCCAATGATGGTTCTGTTTGGTGGTTCTCAACCTCAGCCTCCTCCACTGGCGTGGCAGGCAAAGGCGGAGCCGCCGCGCTCGGAGCCCTCACGGGCTCTGCTGGAGGGTCGAACGCGGATTCGACCGGCGCGGGCAGCGCGGCATCGACCCCCGCCGGGCTGGGGACAGCAGCCGCGTCTTCTCCGGGTACCGGAAGCTGCAGCGCGGGCGCAGACAGCAAAGCCGGCGGAGCCGACACGGGAGGCGGCGGGACAGCCGCGGGGGGCGGCAGGGGCGCGGGGCCGGCGCCCACCGGTGCCGCCTGCACTGTTGTCTCACTTTGCTTCGGGAGCGGCAGCGCAGTCGCGAGCTCTTGGCGATTGCTGTCGAGTGTGTCGCCTAGCAACTCGGGCGAAGCCCCGGGAGGCGGTGCTTCTGCCACGGGAACGCCGACAAACTCCGCTGGAGGCGACGGGTCCGGTCCGGGCTGAGGCGGTGCCGCGGGAGGGGCCGCGGGGACTGGCACCTCCTGCGGGGCGGGTTGGGGTGGGGCCCGCGGCTCCGGCTCGGGCGGTGGAGCCAACTCACCTCCCCCCTGAGAGCAGCGAGGCGGGGGAGGCGGTTCCGTCGGAGCATGCTCCAAAGGCGCAGAAAAAAACTTTTCTTCTGTCGCGGGCAAAACTTCGCCCCCCCGCCGCGATTCGGGGGGGCTGGGAACCTGCAGGCTGTGGATTTGCACTGGTTCCCCTCTTGCCAGCGCCAGCGAGAAGGGAGACATACCTCGGCAATCCGAAATCCACTGATATGCAGACGCTTTCCGTTTCAAAACTGGGAAGAGAGTTCTGAATGACGGATAAACCCGAGGAAATCCAAGTCCCCGGTAAAGAAGGTCTCGGATAATGAATTCCATGCATTCCCATATGTATGAATCAAGGGCATACAGCACATCAGTGAAAAAGCCATGGTGCTTTGCCCACCTGAAAAACTCATAGAAGTGTATCTTCAGCATAGGAATTCTGTCCTCATGACCCCATTTTTGCCAGAGGCCAATAAGTTTCTCCTCTGAGGGAGAGAATGGAACCTCTGCCTCCGTAGGCACCCTTGTCCAGATCCGAATCTGCCTTGTAAGAAGGGAAGCATTTTCAGGAAGGGAAGTGTAAACAGTACCTTGTGACAGTGTCCTCTGGGCTTCGGCAGACTGCTCTGTGCTGCAAAGACTTCTGGACATCTTGTCTCGGAGACTTTTCAAAAGGTTCTCTCTGCGGCCAGCCAAATGAAGAATTCTTCCTCACTCAGGGTCCAATTGTGGTGATTCCTTCACTCGAGGCACCATCTGTCAGTTCTGTCCTCGGTGTTCACCTTCTGTGGTGGTGCTCCTTTTTTCACGCGGGGTCACCATTTGTAGTATTGTCCACAAGGGTCCCAGGATGAGGGAAGAGACGAGAAAGTTGACTCCATGTATCAGCAAGCTAGGTTTATTATTTTATGATAGAAAATATATTAAAACTATACTAAAAGAACAGAGAGAAAAGATTTCATCAGAAGGCTAAGCTAAGAATAGAAAAGGAATCAATAACAAAGGCTTGTCTCCGACCGAGACGGTCTGGACAGGTGAACTGTGGTTGGCCGTTAATTCCAAACAACCAGATGAGACCAATCACAGATTCCCCCTGTTGCATTCCACAGCAGCAGATAAGAATTGTTTACAGTTTGTTCCTGAGGCCTCTCAGCTTATCAGGAGGGAACAATCCTAAGGAAAGGATTTTTCCTAAAACATGTCGGTGACAGGCCGCCTTTTTCTCAGTTTCTATGTCCTTCACCTGATTTTGAAGTCCCTTGATGTTGCTTTGAATTGATGTGCTGAGGGAGGACAAGTTGAAAAAGCACAGTCCTTCCAAGTCCTCACACCCACGGTGGGGGGCGAGCAGCAGGAAATCGATTGCAGCTCGATTTTGCAGCATGGCGTGTCTGGTGGTCTCCTCATCCACCAATAGATCAGAAAATGCGGCAGATGTAGAACTGGCCTGCTTACTGAGCCAGCACCCCAGGTGAGAAAGCTCACCGAGGGCCTTGGCAGCAGCAACCCATGGTAGAAAAATGGATACCGTGACCCTCTTCCTTGTTCCCTAATTATAAATTTGGGTCAAATTCCTCAAAGGATCTCTTTTGGCAAGCAAATGTATTGTTCTGCTTCCAAGCATGCAAAATGGTGGAATTTGAGGTGAGGGTAGTCAGCTGGCCAAGGCGGCAGGGACCCCCTTTGATGTTGGAGGGGATTCCTGCCCACACCCTAGCACCACAGAGAAGAAACACTCCCCGTGGGAGCACTCTGGGGTACGCTAGGGACTGGGACGGTGTGGTGCTAGTCTAGTTGCACCTTTCAGCCACATTGTAGCATTTATCATCGGGCGAGACATCTTTGGGGATGTTACTCTAGGGTTCTGTTGTGAATTGCAAATCTGGTCTGGCCTTCTATTCAAAGGTAACACAGTAACTTGCTTTGGTGGAGCCCAGGAGGTCTAGCTCCTGGGGCTCCTGTGATGCATGTGGGAGAATCCTTCTCCACTCGTCCAGGTGTCCACAGGGTTGGGTTTCTTACCTATGTGCGGGTAATCATTTTGTGACGGGGGGATTCCCACCAGACACGTAGAGAGAGGATCGTCCACGCTTTCCATGGCCATGCAAAGGCTGTCTTGCTGTAGGGACTTTGCCAAGGTGACCCAAACGTTCTGCTTTGGCTGTGGTATGATCCAGCCCATGGTCACCTGGGTGATCATGAAGGCACAGGTGAAGGCGGCGGCTCTGGCGGTGCTGGCGCTGTTGTGGGGGTTTCCCGGGTTTGTTGTGAGGCGGTTCATGGTTTTCCCGCTCTCTGCTCACGCCGAGTGTGTTGAGGATTTTTTGCAGATTGAGGACTTTTTGAAGAACAGTGGCCATATTCAGCTGACGCACAATCCAGTCTGCTTGGGATAATGGACAATGGACACGTTCACAAACAATAATGGAAATATTCAGAAAATGGGGTCGGTATATCCTTGAAAAAGATCCAAGAAGAAGAGTCAACTGGACTCAGCAAGTTTGTCAGTGAGCTTGGGAAAGTGAGGAAAAAAGACAGTTCTTGGGTGGGACAGAAAACCACAGCCAGACGCGTGAAAAGTAAGATGATCCAATCAGCATCCGATCTTAGACGCGTGAACAGCTAGGCCTGGCCAATGATGTATTAGCTAGAGAGGTGTGGACAGTAGGGAATTGTTATAAATATAGTCTTTTTAGGGATAATAAATTTGGCTTCACTGGATGATATTGGTGTTGGTGTGATGTCCCTGAAGCTCCGCATCCCACACTTTTCCCCCACCAGGCCCCCTAGAAACAAGAGCTGCCCGCTGCATGTTCAAGTGTCTGAACGCCTGCCTGCGCTCACGGCAGCAAAACCAGGCTGTTCCCAGCCAGGGAGCGGAGCCCGGTTCCTGGCAGGAGGCTCTCATCAGCCCCTTCCCCACTGTGCACGCAGCACTTCTGCCTGCCTGCCTGCCCAGAAGAGCACAAGCTGGCCGGCTCTGGGCTCAGCACAGCCCAAACACAGGCGCAGGAAGACACAGCGGCTCTTTTGCAGCCATGCCCCAGACAGGTGGGAAGGGGACCCTGCCTCTGGTCTCTCTTGGTTGGCTTGCTGACTGGCTCTGAGGCAGGGGCTGCCCGATTCCTGGCTTGTGGGGAGAGCAGAGCCGCCGGAACCGCGCCCACCGTGCAGACACTGCCTGACAGCGCTGCGGCCGCTGGGACGCTGGCACCCCCGAGTCTCAGCCACTCCGCTGAGGCCGCTGCTGTTTCATTTGCTTTAGGCACCCCCAAAGCTGATTGCCAGGCCACGATGGTCTCTGCTTCTGCCCTCTTCCTGTCCCTGTGTAGGGATGGAGCATTGCTGTGCTTTCAGGAAGCTCTTTGTGGAAACTTCCGGCATTGCAAGCTCCTTTGCCCTCAGAGGATGCTTGCCATGGAATCCCTCACGGCTGGCTTCAGAGCATACTCCGGCAGGCTCTTCTAAAACCCAGGGTCCTTGTCCCCTTCAGAGTGCTCAGCAGGACCTTTTTTTAACAGCACGCTGCTTTACAGCTGGAGCAGCGAGACAGGGAGCTTTGTTATAAAAAACGAACGAGGCCAGATCTCCGACAGCGATTGAAACAGGCTCTCGTTTATTTAAAAACCATTCGGTGGGAGCAGAGAATCTGGGATAAGCCCAGATCCTCATACAACAGCTCAAAAAGGGAACCAGAAAGGAACCAGAAGAACCCCAAGAAAAAGCCCCTAAAAGAAAAAAAGCTCCCAAAGAAAAAGCCCCACCCCAGGAACAGAAAACTCCCCTTTTTAGAACAAATTCCTGGCCCAGGAATGGTGGGTTTTTGGTTCCACGCACCCATTGGTGGAATTCGGGCGCTTTGATTGGTCCTTACCGGGGTTCGTTTTGGACCAGTCATTTCCCCAGGGCGTCGAGTCATTGGTTGATGCTCTGGCCCAGTCACTCTTTGAGTTGTCCACCTCCTACCCCCACCAAGTCCCGGACCCCTTTCCCTTCGCCCACAGCAAACAACTCCCCAGCATTATTACAAACCCGTAATAGCTTTGCAGCCTGAGCTGCCCTTCTTCCTCTCTGTCCGTGCACAGAACAGAGCGGGAAGGAGAAGGGCAGCAGGGCCCTGTGTGTCCTGGGGCTCAGGTTTTTGCGCCGCTTCAGCTCCACAGAGACGGGGGTAAAGTGAAAAACCAAACTGTTTATTAAGGGAAAGCGAAGCCAAGGGGTGAGCGGGGAGGCAAAAAAGGGGATGAGCAGGGCCTGAGGGCTGCAGGGAGGGAGCTGCCATCAGGGAGAGACATGGCAGGAGCTGCTGAAACTTCTCACAGGCTCAGCTCTGAGCAGCCACAGCTGTGCCTGGAGCTCCCCTGCTCTGCAGGGGGTCCCATCTTGCATGGGAACTGGAAATCGCCATTGGAGGCCCTTAGAGGTACATCTGATCAAGGAGACAAAGAAAGTTCTGCAGATCTTCTTTGGAATGTCAGCTGGATCAGAATGCTCATGCAGGATGGGTTCTCATCTTCCCTCAGGGCTTGAAGAGCTGGAAGAGAGAGGAACAGAGGCCACGGTCAGTGGCCAGATTAAGGGAATGCAGGAAAGTCTCCTGCCAGGGCCAACCCAGCCGGCTATGGCATGGCCAGGAGGGAGCGGGAGGCAAGGGCTTCGGCCCGAAGGCGCAGGCCAACGGATCCCCCATGTGTCCCTGAAAGCTCTCGGGGCTCTGTCCCCTCCACAGCCCCTGGTTCTCACAGAGAGCGGAGGCCTCCGCAGCCCGGGCACGGATTGCAGCGCTGGGGCCGGGATTTGCAGCTGCCCCCGGCGGTCCTGGCTGCCTCACTCACCCTCCCTGAGGACTTGGAGCTCCTCCTTCTGCCCCAGCATGAGCACTCCGGCCACCCCTGGAAACACAGAGCACGTGGCGGCCCCAGGTGGCAAAGCTGCCCGACACGGGCGCTGCCAGCCCTACGGCCGCACGCCCTCTTCCCCGGGAAGGGCTCCTTTTGGCCCCTGCCCCACGCTGCCACCCGAGGGCACGGCTGCGAGAGGGCGGTGGCAGCGCCGTGGGCGGGCGGGGCTCCAGCGGTCCGGGCGCGGCTCCCGCTGCAGGGGCTGCAGCCGGGCCGGAAGGCAGGGAGGGGCACCGGGCTGGTGGCTCACCGATGAACCTGATGGCCGCCTCTCGTAGGGGCCTCTGTGGGCTCTGCAGGTGCGGCAGGGCCCAGACCAGGTGCTCGGCCACTCGGCTCTCGTCCTGCAGAAGCTGCGGGGAGCGCCAGGAGGGAAGGCTCGGCGTGGGCTCTGCCGCTCGGCCGGGCGCTCCCTGCACCCAGCACCGGCCGAGCCAGCCCGCACGGCCCGGGCCAGGGAGCAGCGTGTGAGGCGCAGGCTGGTGGGCCCGGGAGCGGTGCTGGGCGGGGACACAGCTGCCAGCCCCCCATACTGAGCAGCTGGGGAAGGGGGCTTCTCCAGCCCGCGGCTGGGGCTCCTGGGCTGTCCTTACCAGGTGCTTGGCGAACTTCATCCGCCGCTTCTTCGCCAGCAGCTCCTCGAGATCCCTCCTCCTCAGGAAGCAGGGCTTCGCCACAGGCCTGGAGAGCAGCAGAGAGCCGCAGGTGGCAGCAGGGCCCAGGGCACGGCACCTGGCTCCCTGTGCCAAGGCCAGGGGAGGCTGGAGCCCGCCAGGCACCAGGGCAGGAGGCAGCCGAGCCCCCTGCCAGGGATGCGGCAGCATCACACCAAACCTCACCTTGGCCACCTGCAGGTTCTCATCGTGCCAGCGCAAGAATAGAGGGAGCAGGCTCTGGCTCACAATGGTGGTCAGAGGATTTTCCCTCTCTTCCACTATCAGCTCCATCACCTTGCTGAAGAGCTGAATGGAGAGCTGCTGCACGTGGCTGTTGTCCTGGAGAAAAGGAAAAGTCCTAAGCACCAACTTCTCCAGGCCCATGGGGGCAAAGGCCCAAAACTGCCCAAAAGGGCGCAAAGTTTCCAGGCAGCGTCCAGTGCCCTTGGCTGGGGGCACAGAGCCTTACGTCCTCAAAGTGGGGCAGGAGGGACTCAGCCAGCTTCAGGGCGGTGATGCTGGCTATTTGGAGGTCTGTGTCCTGGAGCGTATGCGTCAGCACAGAGAGGGTCATCTCGACCACCTCTGCATCTGCATCAGCCAGCTGCTCCACCAGCTGCGGATACAGGCCGCATATTCCTCCGCCCTGTGTGCAAGACGAGGCTGTGCTGTGAAGCCGTGACTGGCCGCGGCACCAAGGGCTGCTTGGGGCACTCGGGCGGCTGAAGCGGGACTCGGGAGAGCTGGGAGCAGCTGCCTCTGCTGCCAAAGGCCAGCCAAGCCCAAAGGACTGCGCTCCCCAGCCCCACGCTGCCAGCGGGGCTTCGGCCACGGCCCCCTCCTCACCAGCGAGGGCTCCTTGCTGAGCACCACCAGGCCTCTGAGCGCAAGGCGCAGCCTGTCCCTGCACTCGCTCGGCAGGTGCCGGGATACCACCAACAGGGCACTGGGACCGTGGATACGCAAGTCCAGACACTCCAGGAGCTGAAAGGCACAGGAGGGCAGTGGCAGGCGAGCCGGCCGGCAGGAGCCCGGAGCCGCAGAGGGCTGGGCCCAGGCAGCAGCAGCGGGCGCGGGCAGCGTCCCAGGCGGCTGCAGCTAAGAGAGACCAGAGAGCTGGGAGGCAGCTGAGCCAGGCAGCGCTGGCCATCAGGCTCACCTCCACAAAGATGGCCAGGGCAGGCAGATCACAGCGTGGCTGCTTCCCGATGAGCAGGCTGAGCAGGTGCGAGGCCATGTGGGGACACAAGGGGGTCAAGGCACAGCGCATCTCCCTGGCAGGGGAAAAAGGCGCCAAAGGCCCTGAGCCAGGCAGGCAAACCTCTCCCTGGAGCGACTCACAGTGGTCCGCTCTTTCCCCAGCACTCTGCAAGGGGACACGGGCCCCTTGGGAGGCGGCTGCTGCTGGCCATCCTCCTCTCCCAGCCTTTTGCACCCTCCCTCGGTGACAAGGCCCTCTGGTGGGGAGTAGGGCATCTCACCTGGCCAGCAGACCCGCTGCACAGTGTGGGCTGTTGGCACAGAGCAGGCTGTCCCAGAGCTGCTTGTGCTCCAGAGCCACCAGCTTCTTGCCAAAGCCCCGCTGGGAGAGCAGAGCCTCAATGGTCTGCACTGCAAACCTGTGTGCCGAGCAAAGGCGCGGTCACTCTAGGAGCACTGGCCCTGGCCACAAGGACATGGGAAGGACAGGGCGACTGGCACCTGTTGGGCGCTCTGCAAAGGCCGTCTTCCTCCTGGCACGCTCTCCAGAAGCTCAGGCTCTCCACCTCCTCTGGCCTCTGCTCTGTGGTGATGAAAACTTGCAAGAGCAGAGCCACAAAGAGGTGTGGAGAATGAATGAGGATTGCATAGCGCCACTCGGGCATGCTTGCAATCCTCCGCAGCACCAGAGTTGCCTGCAAGAGACAAAGCACCCCGAGGCAGCGCTCAGTGCCGAGGTGTCCATGCAGCAGGGCCTGAGGGGAGATGCAGGGGGAGCAGCCGGCCTGCTGCTCCTAGGCCAGCTTTCAGCCCAGGCAGGGAGCTGCAGGCTGGGGAGAGCATGGAGAGCTTCTGAGAAGGCCACTTGGAGAGCCAGCATAGGCCAGCTCCAGAAACTCACAGCCAGGGCAAAGACGGCCTCGTTGTCCCCGCTGCAGACGAACCCGCCGTACGGTGGCAGCTCCTCTAGGGCAGAGAGCAGTGCTGGAAGCACCTCCTCCACAGCCACTTCTGAGGTGCCGATGGCCCTCCACATCAGCTCAGCAGCTCTGTGGGAGCAGAGCTGGGCATCAGTACCGTGCCCCGTGCAGCTGCGTGGGGCCGGGAGGTAGCATGGCAGCAGGCTTAGGAAACAGATGGGCCCAAGGGTCCCAGGGTTCTCCGCCTGTCTGGCAGACCCCTCTGGAAAGGCTGTGCAGGGCCAGGGGCCCTACAGGCCCATGAGCACCGAGCTCTCCAGGCAGTTGTGCCCCGTACCTGTCACACAGTGGGGCGCAGCGCAGGAGGCTCATCACCACCTGGGCAGGGTGCTCTTCAGTCAGGCTGAGAATGATCATCTGCAGCTCGGCGTCCACGGTGCTACAGGACGTGAGTCTCTGCAGGATGTTCCTCACCACAGCTTGCACCTGGAAGAAGGGATATGGGGAAGACTTGGAGTGCTGCCCAAGGGAGCCACTTTCTCTGCTTCACCCAAGAAGCTGTTGATTTCCCAGCTCACTGGGATGGGCCAGAGGGGGCCCAGTGGACATGGCTTGAGGGGCCACGTCATCCTGGGAGGCCTTCAGTCCCGGCCCCAGGCTGCTTCCCTGCTGCGGAGAAGAAACACCCGTCAGGAAAAACTCCAGACTGGGCCCAGGACTCACTCTCAGCATGGGCATGGCCTCAGTCTCAGGGATGGCCTCGAGACAGGTGTTAGTGGCGGCCATGCCCTCCGTCAGGGCCATGTCAGCCTCTGCCCTGTCCTCGGACGTTTCCTCCTCAGAGGTGTCCATGAAGTCCGAGGACGCTGTGCTGGAAGCATCCTCTGCCTGCAGCTCGCTGGGCCTGGAGTCGGGCTCGGCCGTGCCCTCGGTGGTGCGGCCGCTGGTCTTTCTGCGCCGAAGGCGCAGGAACCTCCGCAGTGCCTGCAGCAGAAGGAAGGGTGGGAAGAGAGGCACGTTCCGTGGTCTGCTCCAAGCGTGGGGCTCGGCCCAGCAGTGCCAACAGGCCCGGCCCAGGTGGGGACAGCCGCAGGTACCTGGGCTACTCTGCGGAAGCGGCCACGGGTGAGCTCCTGCTCTTGAGTCCCATCCTTGGATGCATCTGCCAATGAGCGAGCGCAGCCAGAGCTGAGGGGCCGCAGGAGAGGCCGGAGAAGCCAGCCCAGCCCTGCATGCCCCCGGCAGGGACAGCGCCCCGGGTTCCCAGGGGACGGAGCAGGCCATCGGGGGGGCAGGCCCGGCCCCCATCCGGTCCGTGGGCACGTCCACAGGGATGGGATGGGATGGGATGGGATGGGATGGGATGGGATGGGATGGGATGGGATGGGATGGGATGGGATGGGATGGGATGGGATGGGATGGGATGGGATGGGATGGGATGGGATGGGATGGGATGGGATGGGGCCAGGCTGGCTGCAGGTACCGGCGTTGCATCCAGCTCCTCCACTCACCATCCTGCAGCGGCTCCAACTGCTCGGGCTCTGCAGGCTGCTGCGCTGGGGCAGCTGCAGGGCCTTTGCTTTTCTTGCCCCGAAGCCCCTTGAACAGGCTGAGCAGTCTGCCTGCCATCTCGCTGTCTGACCTCGAGGGCACCTTGGAGACAGATGCCCCGTCAAAGGTCCGATTCAGCGAGTGTTGCAGTTGTGCCTTGCAGGCACCTTCAGCAGAGGGGCCTCAAGAAGGCTACAGGACAGCAAGTCCTCTATTCTGTTCTCCAGGGCTCCTGCCACAATGACAGGAGACTCCTGGCGAACAATGGGGGTCACCAGCTCCCACGGCCTGGCAACGAGGGCGCCGGCCGCAGCGATGGGAGATGCCTCGGAAAAACTCCGAGACACCGAATCCTGAGGCCAGGCCGTGAGGCCAGGCACAGGAGGAATGCCTCGGTAAAGCTCCGGGTCAACAACGGACGAGCCGGCTGTGTGGGGATGCCTCACAGCACCGCTCTGTCACGTCCTGCCCCGTCGCGTGCACCGAGCACTCTGGCGTGGCCGTGTCACTGCCAGCACCTAGGTCAGCGTGTGTCACAAAGGGCTGCTCTGACACTCTGTCCCTTTCGGTGACACGGTGAACATTCTGCACCGAGTCACAAAGGGACATGCTGCCACGTGCCCCGGGGCCACCCCCTCCCCACCCAAGGTGCCCCCGGTTGGAGGCAATTCCTTGCCCCGAGCGTCTAACACAGCCCTGGACACACCAAGACCCGCCAAGTGCCAAGGGAAGGGCTCTCCACGGTGCCCGGCTGGCATAGCCCAGCTCGGTGCCGGCCCTGGAGCAGAGCCGCTTCCAGCAAGCAAGAGGCAAACACGTCTTGCCAAGAGTTAAAACACACCAGAGAGGGGAGATGGCATGAATGTTGGCATAAAGGCCTTTGAATTCACAGCTCTCTGAGAGGCATTTGGGGCTCTCGGCTGGACAGAGATACCAGCTCTGTCCTGTGCTTAGAGGAGGGAACGCACCCTGCCGGTGGTGCTTGGCTTGTCTTCTTCTCTGGAGGCCCAGGCAGATGACAAAGCTGCTCTTCACAGCCTTCTCCCTTCCCACACCCCTCTGCCAAGTGCAAGGGGCCACAAGGATGGAAAGGGGAGCAGGGAGCCAAAGGGAGACAGCTGCACCTACCTCACTGGCGGCTCCGGGGGAAGCACGTTGCTTGAGATGCAAGCCCCTCTCTTCCAAAGGCATTTCCCCAAATGCCTACAATTCCCGGGGAACACCAACACACACTTCAGAAACCCTGGCAAGGCTGAAGTACTTCTGCACCTTGTAGCACAGGCACTGCAGCTCGAGCTCATCTTTCTTCTCCCAAGTCTTTTTCCTTGTGTCCCTTGTGGCACGCAGCCCCGGGCCCCCTAGAAACAAGAGCTGCCCGCTGTCTCTTCGAGTGTCTGATCGCCTGCCTGTGCTCACGGCAGCAAAACCAGGCTGTTCCCAGCCAGGGAGCGGAGCCCTGTTCCTGGCAGGAGGCTCTCATCAGCCCCTTCCCCACTGTGCACGCAGCACTTCTGCCTGCCTGCCTGCCCAGAAGAGCACAAGCTGGCCAGCTCTGGGCTCAGCACAGCCCAAACACAGGCGCAGGAAGACACAGCGGCTCTTTTGCAGCCATGCCCCAGACAGGTGGGAAGGGGACCCTGCCTCTGGTCTCTCTTGGTTGGCTTGCTGACTGGCTCTGAGGCAGGGGCTGCCCGATTCCTGGCTTGTGGGGAGAGCAGAGCCGCCGGAACCGCGCCCACCGTGCAGACACTGCCTGACAGCGCTGCGGCCGCTGGGACGCTGGCACCCCCGAGTCTCAGCCACTCCGCTGAGGCCGCTGCTGTTTCATTTGCTTTAGGCACCCCCAAAGCTGATTGCCAGGCCACGATGGTCTCTGCTTCTGCCCTCTTCCTGTCCCTGTGTAGGGATGGAGCATTGCTGTGCTTTCAGGAAGCTCTTTGTGGAAACTTCCGGCATTGCAAGCTCCTTTGCCCTCAGAGGATGCTTGCCATGGAATCCCTCACGGCTGGCTTCAGAGCATACTCCGGCAGGCTCTTCTAAAACCCAGGGTCCTTGTCCCCTTCAGAGTGCTCAGCAGGACCTTTTTTTAACAGCACGCTGCTTTACAGCTGGAGCAGCGAGACAGGGAGCTTTGTTATAAAAAACGAACGAGGCCAGATCTCCGACAGCGATTGAAACAGGCTCTCGTTTATTTAAAAACCATTCGGTGGGAGCAGAGAATCTGGGATAAGCCCAGATCCTCATACAACAGCTCAAAAAGGGAACCAGAAAGGAACCAGAAGAACCCCAAGAAAAAGCCCCTAAAAGAAAAAAAGCTCCCAAAGAAAAAGCCCCACCCCAGGAACAGAAAACTCCCCTTTTTAGAACAAATTCCTGGCCCAGGAATGGTGGGTTTTTGGTTCCACGCACCCATTGGTGGAATTCGGGCGCTTTGATTGGTCCTTACCGGGGTTCGTTTTGGACCAGTCATTTCCCCAGGGCGTCGAGTCATTGGTTGATGCTCTGGCCCAGTCACTCTTTGAGTTGTCCACCTCCTACCCCCACCAAGTCCCGGACCCCTTTCCCTTCGCCCACAGCAAACAACTCCCCAGCGTTATTACAAACCCGTAATAGCTTTGCAGCCTGAGCTGCCCTTCTTCCTCTCTGTCCGTGCACAGAACAGAGCGGGAAGGAGAAGGGCAGCAGGGCCCTGTGTGTCCTGGGGCTCAGGTTTTTGCGCCGCTTCAGCTCCACAGAGACGGGGGTAAAGTGAAAAACCAAACTGTTTATTAAGGGAAAGCGAAGCCAAGGGGTGAGCGGGGAGGCAAAAAAGGGGATGAGCAGGGCCTGAGGGCTGCAGGGAGGGAGCTGCCATCAGGGAGAGACATGGCAGGAGCTGCTGAAACTTCTCACAGGCTCAGCTCTGAGCAGCCACAGCTGTGCCTGGAGCTCCCCTGCTCTGCAGGGGGTCCCATCTTGCATGGGAACTGGAAATCGCCATTGGAGGCCCTTAGAGGTACATCTGATCAAGGAGACAAAGAAAGTTCTGCAGATCTTCTTTGGAATGTCAGCTGGATCAGAATGCTCATGCAGGATGGGTTCTCATCTTCCCTCAGGGCTTGAAGAGCTGGAAGAGAGAGGAACAGAGGCCACGGTCAGTGGCCAGATTAAGGGAATGCAGGAAAGTCTCCTGCCAGGGCCAACCCAGCCGGCTATGGCATGGCCAGGAGGGAGCGGGAGGCAAGGGCTTCAGCCGGAAGGCGCAGGCCACAGATCCCCCATGTGTCCCTGAAAGCTCTCGGGGCTCTGTCCCCTCCACAGCCCCTGGTTCTCACAGAGAGCGGAGGCCTCCGCAGCCCGGGCACGGATTGCAGCGCTGGGGCCGGTATTTGCAGCTGCCCCCGGCGGTCCTGGCTGCCTCACTCACCCTCCCTGAGGACTTGGAGCTCCTCCTTCTGCCCCAGCATGAGCACTCCGGCCACCCCTGGAAACACAGAGCACGTGGCGGCCCCAGGCGGCAAAGCTGCCCGACACGGGCGCTGCCAGCCCTACGGCCGTACGCCCTCTTCCCCGGGAAGGGCTCCTTTTGGCCCCTGCCCCACGCTGCCACCCGAGGGCACGGCTGCGAGAGGGCGGTGGCAGCGCCGTGGGCGGGCGGGGCTCCAGCGGTCCGGGCGCGGCTCCCGCTGCAGGGACTGCAGCCGGGCCGGGAGGCAGGGAGGGGCGCCGGGCTGGTGGCTCACCGATGAACCTGACGGCCGCCTCTCGTAGGGGCCTCTGTGGGCTCTGCAGGTGCGGCAGGGCCCAGCCCAGGTGCTCGGCCACTCGGCTCTCGTCCTGCAGAAGCTGCGGGGAGTGCCAGGAGGGAAGGCTCGGCGTGGGCTCTGCCACTCGGCCGGGCGCTCCCTGCACCCAGCACCGGCCGAGCCAGCCCGCACGGCCCGGGCCAGGGAGCAGCGTGTGAGGCGCAGGCTGGCGGGCCCGGGAGCGGCGCTGGCCGGGGACACAGCTGCCAGCCCCCCATACTGAGCAGCTGGGGAAGGGGGCTTCTCCAGCCCGCGGCTGGGGCTCCTGGGCTGTCCTTACCAGGTGCTCGGCAAACTTCATCCGCCGCTTCTTCGCCAGCAGCTCCTCGAGATCCCTCCTCCTCAGGAAGCAGGGCTTCGCCACAGGCCTGGAGAGCAGCAGAGAGCCGCAGGTGGCAGCAGGGCCCAGGGCACGGCACCTGGCTCCCTGTGCCAAGGCCAGGGGAGGCTGGAGCCCGCCAGGCACCAGGGCAGGAGGCAGCCGAGCCCCCTGCCAGGGATGCGGCAGCATCACACCAAACCTCACCTTGGCCACCTGCAGGTTCTCATCGTGCCAGCGCAAGAATAGAGGGAGCAGGCTCTGGCTCACAATGGTGGTCAGAGGATTTTCCCTCTCTTCCACTATCAGCTCCATCACCTTGCTGAAGAGCTGAATGGAGAGCTGCTGCACGTGGCTGTTGTCCTGGAGAAAAGGAAAAGTCCTAAGCACCAACTTCTCCAGGCCCATGGGGGCAAAGGCCCAAAACTGCCCAAAAGGGCGCAAAGTTTCCAGGCAGCGTCCAGTGCCCTTGGCTGGGGGCACAGAGCCTTACGTCCTCAAAGTGGGGCAGGAGGGACTCAGCCAGCTTCAGGGCGGTGATGCTGGCTATTTGGAGGTCTGTGTCCTGGAGCGTATGCGTCAGCACAGAGAGGGTCATCTCGACCACCTCTGCATCTGCATCGGCCAGCTGCTCCACCAGCTGCGGATACAGGCCGCGTATTCCTCCGCCCTGTGTGCAAGACGAGGCTGTGCTGTGAAGCCGTGACTGGCCGCGGCACCAAGGGCTGCTTGGGGCACTCGGGTGGCTGAAGCGGGACTCGGGAGAGCTGGGAGCAGCTGCCTCTGCTGCCAAAGGCCAGCCAAGCCCAAAGGACTGCGCTCCCCAGCCCCACGCTGCCAGCGGGGCTTCGGCCACGGCCCCCTCCTCACCAGCGAGGGCTCCTTGCTGAGCACCACCAGGCCTCTGAGCGCAAGGCGCAGCCTGTCCCTGCACTCGCTCGGCAGGTGCCGGGATACCACCAACAGGGCACTGGGACCGTGGATACGCAAGTCCAGACACTCCAGGAGCTGAAAGGCACAGGAGGGCAGTGGCAGGCGAGCCGGCCGGCAGGAGCCCGGAGCCGCAGAGGGCTGGGCCCAGGCAGCAGCAGCGGGCGCGGGCAGCGTCCCAGGCGGCTGCAGCTAAGAGAGACCAGAGAGCTGGGAGGCAGCTGAGCCAGGCAGCGCTGGCCATCAGGCTCACCTCCACAAAGATGGCCAGGGCAGGCAGATCACAGCGTGGCTGCTTCCCGATGAGCAGGCTGAGCAGGTGCGAGGCCATGTGGGGACACAAGGGGGTCAAGGCACAGCGCATCTCCCTGGCAGGGGAAAAAGGCGCCAAAGGCCCTGAGCCAGGCAGGCAAACCTCTCCCTGGAGCGACTCACAGTGGTCCGCTCTTTCCCCAGCACTCTGCAAGGGGACACGGGCCCCTTGGGAGGCGGCTGCTGCTGGCCATCCTCCTCTCCCAGCCTTTTGCACCCTCCCTCGGTGACAAGGCCCTCTGGTGGGGAGTAGGGCATCTCACCTGGCCAGCAGACCCGCTGCACAGTGTGGGCTGTTGGCACAGAGCAGGCTGTCCCAGAGCTGCTTGTGCTCCAGAGCCACCAGCTTCTTGCCAAAGCCCCGCTGGGAGAGCAGAGCCTCAATGGTCTGCACTGCAAACCTGTGTGCCGAGCAAAGGCGCGGTCACTCTAGGAGCACTGGCCCTGGCCACAAGGACATGGGAAGGACAGGGCGACTGGCACCTGTTGGGCGCTCTGCAAAGGCCGTCTTCCTCCTGGCACGCTCTCCAGAAGCTCAGGCTCTCCACCTCCTCTGGCCTCTGCTCTGTGGTGATGAAAACTTGCAAGAGCAGAGCCACAAAGAGGTGTGGAGAATGAATGAGGATTGCATAGCGCCACTCGGGCATGCTTGCAATCCTCCGCAGCACCAGAGTTGCCTGCAAGAGACAAAGCACCCCGAGGCAGCGCTCAGTGCCGAGGTGTCCATGCAGCAGGGCCTGAGGGGAGATGCAGGGGGAGCAGCCGGCCTGCTGCTCCTAGGCCAGCTTTCAGCCCAGGCAGGGAGCTGCAGGCTGGGGAGAGCATGGAGAGCTTCTGAGAAGGCCACTTGGAGAGCCAGCATAGGCCAGCTCCAGAAACTCACAGCCAGGGCAAAGACGGCCTCGTTGTCCCCGCTGCAGACGAACCCGCCGTACGGTGGCAGCTCCTCTAGGGCAGAGAGCAGTGCTGGAAGCACCTCCTCCACAGCCACTTCTGAGGTGCCGATGGCCCTCCACATCAGCTCAGCAGCTCTGTGGGAGCAGAGCTGGGCATCAGTACCGTGCCCCGTGCAGCTGCGTGGGGCCGGGAGGTAGCATGGCAGCAGGCTTAGGAAACAGATGGGCCCAAGGGTCCCAGGGTTCTCCGCCTGTCTGGCAGACCCCTCTGGAAAGGCTGTGCAGGGCCAGGGGCCCTACAGGCCCATGAGCACCGAGCTCTCCAGGCAGTTGTGCCCCGTACCTGTCACACAGTGGGGCGCAGCGCAGGAGGCTCATCACCACCTGGGCAGGGTGCTCTTCAGTCAGGCTGAGAATGATCATCTGCAGCTCGGCGTCCACGGTGCTACAGGACGTGAGTCTCTGCAGGATGTTCCTCACCACAGCTTGCACCTGGAAGAAGGGATATGGGGAAGACTTGGAGTGCTGCCCAAGGGAGCCACTTTCTCTGCTTCACCCAAGAAGCTGTTGATTTCCCAGCTCACTGGGATGGGCCAGAGGGGGCCCAGTGGACATGGCTTGAGGGGCCACGTCATCCTGGGAGGCCTTCAGTCCCGGCCCCAGGCTGCTTCCCTGCTGCGGAGAAGAAACACCCGTCAGGAAAAACTCCAGACTGGGCCCAGGACTCACTCTCAGCATGGGCATGGCCTCAGTCTCAGGGATGGCCTCGAGACAGGTGTTAGTGGCGGCCATGCCCTCCGTCAGGGCCATGTCAGCCTCTGCCCTGTCCTCGGACGTTTCCTCCTCAGAGGTGTCCATGAAGTCCGAGGACGCTGTGCTGGAAGCATCCTCTGCCTGCAGCTCGCTGGGCCTGGAGTCGGGCTCGGCCGTGCCCTCGGTGGTGCGGCCGCTGGTCTTTCTGCGCCGAAGGCGCAGGAACCTCCGCAGTGCCTGCAGCAGAAGGAAGGGTGGGAAGAGAGGCACGTTCCGTGGTCTGCTCCAAGCGTGGGGCTCGGCCCAGCAGTGCCAACAGGCCCGGCCCAGGTGGGGACAGCCGCAGGTACCTGGGCTACTCTGCGGAAGCGGCCACGGGTGAGCTCCTGCTCTTGAGTCCCGTCCTTGGATGCATCTGCCAATGAGCGAGCGCAGCCAGAGCTGAGGGGCCGCAGGAGAGGCCGGAGAAGCCAGCCCAGCCCTGCATGCCCCCGGCAGGGACAGCGCCCCGGGTTCCCAGTGGACGGAGCAGGCCATCGGGGGGGCAGGCCCGGCCCCCATCCGGTCCGTGGGCACGTCCACAGGGATGGGATGGGATGGGATGGGATGGGATGGGATGGGATGGGATGGGATGGGATGGGATGGGATGGGATGGGATGGGATGGGATGGGATGGGGCCAGGCTGGCTGCAGGTACCGGCGTTGCATCCAGCTCCTCCACTCACCATCCTGCAGCGGCTCCAACTGCTCGGGCTCTGCAGGCTGCTGCGCTGGGGCAGCTGCAGGGCCTTTGCTTTTCTTGCCCCGAAGCCCCTTGAACAGGCTGAGCAGTCTGCCTGCCATCTCGCTGTCTGACCTCGAGGGCACCTTGGAGACAGATGCCCCGTCAAAGGTCCGATTCAGCGAGTGTTGCAGTTGTGCCTTGCAGGCACCTTCAGCAGAGGGGCCTCAAGAAGGCTACAGGACAGCAAGTCCTCTATTCTGTTCTCCAGGGCTCCTGCCACAATGACAGGAGACTCCTGGCGAACAATGGGGGTCACCAGCTCCCACGGCCTGGCAACGAGGGCGCCGGCCGCAGCGATGGGAGATGCCTCGGAAAAACTCCGAGACACCGAATCCTGAGGCCAGGCCGTGAGGCCAGGCACAGGAGGAATGCCTCGGAAAAGCTCCGGGTCAACAACGGACGAGCCGGCTGTGTGGGGATGCCTCACAGCACCGCTCTGTCACGTCCTGCCCCGTCGCGTGCACCGAGCACTCTGGCGTGGCCGTGTCACTGCCAGCACCTAGGTCAGCGTGTGTCACAAAGGGCTGCTCTGACACTCTGTCCCTTTCGGTGACACGGTGAACATTCTGCACCGAGTCACAAAGGGACATGCTGCCACGTGCCCCGGGGCCACCCCCTCCCCACCCAAGGTGCCCCCGGTTGGAGGCAATTCCTTGCCCCGAGCGTCTAACACAGCCCTGGACACACCAAGACCCGCCAAGTGCCAAGGGAAGGGCTCTCCACGGTGCCCGGCTGGCACAGCCCAGCTCGGTGCCGGCCCTGGAGCAGAGCCGCTTCCAGCAAGCAAGAGGCAAACACGTCTTGCCAAGAGTTAAAACACACCAGAGAGGGGAGATGGCATGAATGTTGGCATAAAGGCCTTTGAATTCACAGCTCTCTGAGAGGCATTTGGGGCTCTCGGCTGGACAGAGATACCAGCTCTGTCCTGTGCTTAGAGGAGGGAACGCACCCTGCCGCTGGTGCTTGGCTTGTCTTCTTCTCTGGAGGCCCAGGCAGATGACAAAGCTGCTCTTCACAGCCTTCTCCCTTCCCACACCCCTCTGCCAAGTGCAAGGGGCCACAAGGATGGAAAGGGGAGCAGGGAGCCAAAGGGAGACAGCTGCACCTACCTCACTGGCGGCTCCGGGGGAAGCACGTTGCTTGAGATGCAAGCCCCTCTCTTCCAAAGGCATTTCCCCAAATGCCTACAATTCCCGGGGAACACCAACACACACTTCAGAAACCCTGGCAAGGCTGAATTACTTCTGCACCTTGTAGCACAGGCACTGCAGCTCGAGCTCATCTTTCTTCTCCCAAGTCTTTTTCCTTGTGTCCCTTGTGGCACGCAGCCCCGGGCCCCCTAGAAACAAGAGCTGCCCGCTGTCTCTTCGAGTGTCTGATCGCCTGCCTGTGCTCACGGCAGCAAAACCAGGCTGTTCCCAGCCAGGGAGCGGAGCCCTGTTCCTGGCAGGAGGCTCTCATCAGCCCCTTCCCCACTGTGCACGCAGCACTTCTGCCTGCCTGCCTGCCCAGAAGAGCACAAGCTGGCCAGCTCTGGGTCCAGTACAGCCCAAACACAGGCACAGGAAGACACAGCGGCTCTTTTGCAGCCATGCCCCAGACAGGTGGGAAGTGGACCCTGCCTCTGGTCTCGCTTGGTTGGCTTGCTGACAGAGGGTTTGGCTCTGTGGTCTCACAACCCGGCACTCTGCTGCCAATGCCTGGGCAGCACGAGTGACCGAACGCTTCATCCCCTCTGAACCGGTGCACACCAGCAGCTGGGGAAGAGAAGCTTTCCCAGGGATCATCACCCTAGATCTGGGGGTGTTTTGTCCCCAGAGCAATTGAGCGATGCTCACTTTCCACTGTTTCTCCTGCCTCTGCAACGCAAATGCAAAAGGTGTTCCTCCTTTCTGCCCCTCGGTACCACCCCCACTCCCTGCGGGCTGGGGACCAGAAGCAGAAGGCTCAGGAGCCACCTCCCCCACGGTGCTGGGGTGCGCAGGGGGAGTCAGGCATTCCAACCCCCAACGGGAACCTCCGAACCAAACCCGAACCGGCCCACGAAAAACGCTGAGTTTGAAAGCAGGCTGACGGGCTGAGCCCGCAATCAGCTGTCGAGCCACAACCCCCCCACGGAGGGGCAGGCCGGCATCCCCTTCCCCTGTCCCAGCTCCCCCCGCAGGGGCAGCCTCGGGACAGCCCGAAAAGCTCGGGGGGGAATCCAGGCTGATCGCAGGCGCCGCGGTGGCCGCCGCGGGGAGCGGCGGGGCCACGGGCGACTCCAATGATGGTTCTGTTTGGTGGTTCTCAACCTCAGCCTCCTCCACTGGCGTGGCAGGCAAAGGCGGAGCCGCCGCGCTCGGAGCCCTCACGGGCTCTGCTGGAGGGTCGAACGCGGATTCGACCGGCGCGGGCAGCGCGGCATCGACCCCCGCCGGGCTGGGGACAGCAGCCGCGTCTTCTCCGGGTACCGGAAGCTGCAGCGCGGGCGCAGACAGCAAAGCCGGCGGAGCCGACACGGGAGGCGGCGGGACAGCCGCGGGGGGCGGCAGGGGCGCGGGGCCGGCGCCCACCGGTGCCGCCTGCACTGTTGTCTCACTTTGCTTCGGGAGCGGCAGCGCAGTCGCGAGCTCTTGGCGATTGCTGTCGAGTGTGTCGCCTAGCAACTCGGGCGAAGCCCCGGGAGGCGGTGCTTCTGCCACGGGAACGCCGACAAACTCCGCTGGAGGCGACGGGTCCGGTCCGGGCTGAGGCGGTGCCGCGGGAGGGGCCGCGGGGACTGGCACCTCCTGCGGGGCGGGTTGGGGTGGGGCCCGCGGCTCCGGCTCGGGCGGTGGAGCCAACTCACCTCCCCCCTGAGAGCAGCGAGGCGGGGGAGGCGGTTCCGTCGGAGCATGCTCCAAAGGCGCAGAAAAAAACTTTTCTTCTGTCGCGGGCAAAACTTCGCCCCCCCGCCGCGATTCGGGGGGGCTGGGAACCTGCAGGCTGTGGATTTGCACTGGTTCCCCTCTTGCCAGCGCCAGCGAGAAGGGAGACATACCTCGGCAATCCGAAATCCACTGATATGCAGACGCTTTCCGTTTCAAAACTGGGAAGAGAGTTCTGAATGACGGATAAACCCGAGGAAATCCAAGTCCCCGGTAAAGAAGGTCTCGGATAATGAATTCCATGCATTCCCATATGTATGAATCAAGGGCATACAGCACATCAGTGAAAAAGCCATGGTGCTTTGCCCACCTGAAAAACTCATAGAAGTGTATCTTCAGCATAGGAATTCTGTCCTCATGACCCCATTTTTGCCAGAGGCCAATAAGTTTCTCCTCTGAGGGAGAGAATGGAACCTCTGCCTCCGTAGGCACCCTTGTCCAGATCCGAATCTGCCTTGTAAGAAGGGAAGCATTTTCAGGAAGGGAAGTGTAAACAGTACCTTGTGACAGTGTCCTCTGGGCTTCGGCAGACTGCTCTGTGCTGCAAAGACTTCTGGACATCTTGTCTCGGAGACTTTTCAAAAGGTTCTCTCTGCGGCCAGCCAAATGAAGAATTCTTCCTCACTCAGGGTCCAATTGTGGTGATTCCTTCACTCGAGGCACCATCTGTCAGTTCTGTCCTCGGTGTTCACCTTCTGTGGTGGTGCTCCTTTTTTCACGCGGGGTCACCATTTGTAGTATTGTCCACAAGGGTCCCAGGATGAGGGAAGAGACGAGAAAGTTGACTCCATGTATCAGCAAGCTAGGTTTATTATTTTATGATAGAAAATATATTAAAACTATACTAAAAGAACAGAGAGAAAAGATTTCATCAGAAGGCTAAGCTAAGAATAGAAAAGGAATCAATAACAAAGGCTTGTCTCCGACCGAGACGGTCTGGACAGGTGAACTGTGGTTGGCCGTTAATTCCAAACAACCAGATGAGACCAATCACAGATTCCCCCTGTTGCATTCCACAGCAGCAGATAAGAATTGTTTACAGTTTGTTCCTGAGGCCTCTCAGCTTATCAGGAGGGAACAATCCTAAGGAAAGGATTTTTCCTAAAACATGTCGGTGACAGGCCGCCTTTTTCTCAGTTTCTATGTCCTTCACCTGATTTTGAAGTCCCTTGATGTTGCTTTGAATTGATGTGCTGAGGGAGGACAAGTTGAAAAAGCACAGTCCTTCCAAGTCCTCACACCCACGGTGGGGGGCGAGCAGCAGGAAATCGATTGCAGCTCGATTTTGCAGCATGGCGTGTCTGGTGGTCTCCTCATCCACCAATAGATCAGAAAATGCGGCAGATGTAGAACTGGCCTGCTTACTGAGCCAGCACCCCAGGTGAGAAAGCTCACCGAGGGCCTTGGCAGCAGCAACCCATGGTAGAAAAATGGATACCGTGACCCTCTTCCTTGTTCCCTAATTATAAATTTGGGTCAAATTCCTCAAAGGATCTCTTTTGGCAAGCAAATGTATTGTTCTGCTTCCAAGCATGCAAAATGGTGGAATTTGAGGTGAGGGTAGTCAGCTGGCCAAGGCGGCAGGGACCCCCTTTGATGTTGGAGGGGATTCCTGCCCACACCCTAGCACCACAGAGAAGAAACACTCCCCGTGGGAGCACTCTGGGGTACGCTAGGGACTGGGACGGTGTGGTGCTAGTCTAGTTGCACCTTTCAGCCACATTGTAGCATTTATCATCGGGCGAGACATCTTTGGGGATGTTACTCTAGGGTTCTGTTGTGAATTGCAAATCTGGTCTGGCCTTCTATTCAAAGGTAACACAGTAACTTGCTTTGGTGGAGCCCAGGAGGTCTAGCTCCTGGGGCTCCTGTGATGCATGTGGGAGAATCCTTCTCCACTCGTCCAGGTGTCCACAGGGTTGGGTTTCTTACCTATGTGCGGGTAATCATTTTGTGACGGGGGGATTCCCACCAGACACGTAGAGAGAGGATCGTCCACGCTTTCCATGGCCATGCAAAGGCTGTCTTGCTGTAGGGACTTTGCCAAGGTGACCCAAACGTTCTGCTTTGGCTGTGGTATGATCCAGCCCATGGTCACCTGGGTGATCATGAAGGCACAGGTGAAGGCGGCGGCTCTGGCGGTGCTGGCGCTGTTGTGGGGGTTTCCCGGGTTTGTTGTGAGGCGGTTCATGGTTTTCCCGCTCTCTGCTCACGCCGAGTGTGTTGAGGATTTTTTGCAGATTGAGGACTTTTTGAAGAACAGTGGCCATATTCAGCTGACGCACAATCCAGTCTGCTTGGGATAATGGACAATGGACACGTTCACAAACAATAATGGAAATATTCAGAAAATGGGGTCGGTATATCCTTGAAAAAGATCCAAGAAGAAGAGTCAACTGGACTCAGCAAGTTTGTCAGTGAGCTTGGGAAAGTGAGGAAAAAAGACAGTTCTTGGGTGGGACAGAAAACCACAGCCAGACGCGTGAAAAGTAAGATGATCCAATCAGCATCCGATCTTAGACGCGTGAACAGCTAGGCCTGGCCAATGATGTATTAGCTAGAGAGGTGTGGACAGTAGGGAATTGTTATAAATATAGTCTTTTTAGGGATAATAAATTTGGCTTCACTGGATGATATTGGTGTTGGTGTGATGTCCCTGAAGCTCCGCATCCCACACTTTTCCCCCACCAGGCCCCCTAGAAACAAGAGCTGCCCGCTGCATGTTCAAGTGTCTGAACGCCTGCCTGCGCTCACGGCAGCAAAACCAGGCTGTTCCCAGCCAGGGAGCGGAGCCCTGTTCCTGGCAGGAGGCTCTCATCAGCCCCTTCCCCACTGTGCACGCAGCACTTCTGCCTGCCTGCCTGCCCAGAAGAGCACAAGCTGGCCGGCTCTGGGCTCAGCACAGCCCAAACACAGGCGCAGGAAGACACAGCGGCTCTTTTGCAGCCATGCCCCAGACAGGTGGGAAGGGGACCCTGCCTCTGGTCTCTCTTGGTTGGCTTGCTGACTGGCTCTGAGGCAGGGGCTGCCCGATTCCTGGCTTGTGGGGAGAGCAGAGCCGCCGGAACCGCGCCCACCGTGCAGACACTGCCTGACAGCGCTGCGGCCGCTGGGACGGTGGCACCCCCGAGTCTCAGCCACTCCGCTGAGGCCGCTGCTGTTTCATTTGCTTTAGGCACCCCCAAAGCTGATTGCCAGGCCACGATGGTCTCTGCTTCTGCCCTCTTCCTGTCCCTGTGTAGGGATGGAGCATTGCTGTGCTTTCAGGAAGCTCTTTGTGGAAACTTCCGGCATTGCAAGCTCCTTTGCCCTCAGAGGATGCTTGCCATGGAATCCCTCACGGCTGGCTTCAGAGCATACTCCGGCAGGCTCTTCTAAAACCCAGGGTCCTTGTCCCCTTCAGAGTGCTCAGCAGGACCTTTTTTTAACAGCACGCTGCTTTACAGCTGGAGCAGCGAGACAGGGAGCTTTGTTATAAAAAACGAACGAGGCCAGATCTCCGACAGCGATTGAAACAGGCTCTCGTTTATTTAAAAACCATTCGGTGGGAGCAGAGAATCTGGGATAAGCCCAGATCCTCATACAACAGCTCAAAAAGGGAACCAGAAAGGAACCAGAAGAACCCCAAGAAAAAGCCCCTAAAAGAAAAAAAGCTCCCAAAGAAAAAGCCCCACCCCAGGAACAGAAAACTCCCCTTTTTAGAACAAATTCCTGGCCCAGGAATGGTGGGTTTTTGGTTCCACGCACCCATTGGTGGAATTCGGGCGCTTTGATTGGTCCTTACCGGGGTTCGTTTTGGACCAGTCATTTCCCCAGGGCGTCGAGTCATTGGTTGATGCTCTGGCCCAGTCACTCTTTGAGTTGTCCACCTCCTACCCCCACCAAGTCCCGGACCCCTTTCCCTTCGCCCACAGCAAACAACTCCCCAGCATTATTACAAACCCGTAATAGCTTTGCAGCCTGAGCTGCCCTTCTTCCTCTCTGTCCGTGCACAGAACAGAGCGGGAAGGAGAAGGGCAGCAGGGCCCTGTGTGTCCTGGGGCTCAGGTTTTTGCGCCGCTTCAGCTCCACAGAGACGGGGGTAAAGTGAAAAACCAAACTGTTTATTAAGGGAAAGCGAAGCCAAGGGGTGAGCGGGGAGGCAAAAAAGGGGATGAGCAGGGCCTGAGGGCTGCAGGGAGGGAGCTGCCATCAGGGAGAGACATGGCAGGAGCTGCTGAAACTTCTCACAGGCTCAGCTCTGAGCAGCCACAGCTGTGCCTGGAGCTCCCCTGCTCTGCAGGGGGTCCCATCTTGCATGGGAACTGGAAATCGCCATTGGAGGCCCTTAGAGGTACATCTGATCAAGGAGACAAAGAAAGTTCTGCAGATCTTCTTTGGAATGTCAGCTGGATCAGAATGCTCATGCAGGATGGGTTCTCATCTTCCCTCAGGGCTTGAAGAGCTGGAAGAGAGAGGAACAGAGGCCACGGTCAGTGGCCAGATTAAGGGAATGCAGGAAAGTCTCCTGCCAGGGCCAACCCAGCCGGCTATGGCATGGCCAGGAGGGAGCGGGAGGCAAGGGCTTCAGCCGGAAGGCGCAGGCCACAGATCCCCCATGTGTCCCTGAAAGCTCTCGGGGCTCTGTCCCCTCCACAGCCCCTGGTTCTCACAGAGAGCGGAGGCCTCCGCAGCCCGGGCACGGATTGCAGCGCTGGGGCCGGTATTTGCAGCTGCCCCCGGCGGTCCTGGCTGCCTCACTCACCCTCCCTGAGGACTTGGAGCTCCTCCTTCTGCCCCAGCATGAGCACTCCGGCCACCCCTGGAAACACAGAGCACGTGGCGGCCCCAGGCGGCAAAGCTGCCCGACACGGGCGCTGCCAGCCCTACGGCCGTACGCCCTCTTCCCCGGGAAGGGCTCCTTTTGGCCCCTGCCCCACGCTGCCACCCGAGGGCACGGCTGCGAGAGGGCGGTGGCAGCGCCGTGGGCGGGCGGGGCTCCAGCGGTCCGGGCGCGGCTCCCGCTGCAGGGACTGCAGCCGGGCCGGGAGGCAGGGAGGGGCGCCGGGCTGGTGGCTCACCGATGAACCTGACGGCCGCCTCTCGTAGGGGCCTCTGTGGGCTCTGCAGGTGCGGCAGGGCCCAGCCCAGGTGCTCGGCCACTCGGCTCTCGTCCTGCAGAAGCTGCGGGGAGTGCCAGGAGGGAAGGCTCGGCGTGGGCTCTGCCACTCGGCCGGGCGCTCCCTGCACCCAGCACCGGCCGAGCCAGCCCGCACGGCCCGGGCCAGGGAGCAGCGTGTGAGGCGCAGGCTGGCGGGCCCGGGAGCGGCGCTGGGCGGGGACACAGCTGCCAGCCCCCCATACTGAGCAGCTGGGGAAGGGGGCTTCTCCAGCCCGCGGCTGGGGCTCCTGGGCTGTCCTTACCAGGTGCTCGGCAAACTTCATCCGCCGCTTCTTCGCCAGCAGCTCCTCGAGATCCCTCCTCCTCAGGAAGCAGGGCTTCGCCACAGGCCTGGAGAGCAGCAGAGAGCCGCAGGTGGCAGCAGGGCCCAGGGCACGGCACCTGGCTCCCTGTGCCAAGGCCAGGGGAGGCTGGAGCCCGCCAGGCACCAGGGCAGGAGGCAGCCGAGCCCCCTGCCAGGGATGCGGCAGCATCACACCAAACCTCACCTTGGCCACCTGCAGGTTCTCATCGTGCCAGCGCAAGAATAGAGGGAGCAGGCTCTGGCTCACAATGGTGGTCAGAGGATTTTCCCTCTCTTCCACTATCAGCTCCATCACCTTGCTGAAGAGCTGAATGGAGAGCTGCTGCACGTGGCTGTTGTCCTGGAGAAAAGGAAAAGTCCTAAGCACCAACTTCTCCAGGCCCATGGGGGCAAAGGCCCAAAACTGCCCAAAAGGGCGCAAAGTTTCCAGGCAGCGTCCAGTGCCCTTGGCTGGGGGCACAGAGCCTTACGTCCTCAAAGTGGGGCAGGAGGGACTCAGCCAGCTTCAGGGCGGTGATGCTGGCTATCTGGAGGTCTGTGTCCTGGAGCGTATGCGTCAGCACAGAGAGGGTCATCTCGACCACCTCTGCATCTGCATCAGCCAGCTGCTCCACCAGCTGCGGATACAGGCCGCGTATTCCTCCGCCCTGTGTGCAAGACGAGGCTGTGCTGTGAAGCCGTGACTGGCCGCGGCACCAAGGGCTGCTTGGGGCACTCGGGCGGCTGAAGCGGGACTCGGGAGAGCTGGGAGCAGCTGCCTCTGCTGCCAAAGGCCAGCCAAGCCCAAAGGACTGCGCTCCCCAGCCCCACGCTGCCAGCGGGGCTTCGGCCACGGCCCCCTCCTCACCAGCGAGGGCTCCTTGCTGAGCACCACCAGGCCTCTGAGCGCAAGGCGCAGCCTGTCCCTGCACTCGCTCGGCAGGTGCCGGGATACCACCAACAGGGCACTGGGACCGTGGATACGCAAGTCCAGACACTCCAGGAGCTGAAAGGCACAGGAGGGCAGTGGCAGGCGAGCCGGCCGGCAGGAGCCCGGAGCCGCAGAGGGCTGGGCCCAGGCAGCAGCAGCGGGCGCGGGCAGCGTCCCAGGCGGCTGCAGCTAAGAGAGACCAGAGAGCTGGGAGGCAGCTGAGCCAGGCAGCGCTGGCCATCAGGCTCACCTCCACAAAGATGGCCAGGGCAGGCAGATCACAGCGTGGCTGCTTCCCGATGAGCAGGCTGAGCAGGTGCGAGGCCATGTGGGGACACAAGGGGGTCAAGGCACAGCGCATCTCCCTGGCAGGGGAAAAAGGCGCCAAAGGCCCTGAGCCAGGCAGGCAAACCTCTCCCTGGAGCGACTCACAGTGGTCCGCTCTTTCCCCAGCACTCTGCAAGGGGACACGGGCCCCTTGGGAGGCGGCTGCTGCTGGCCATCCTCCTCTCCCAGCCTTTTGCACCCTCCCTCGGTGACAAGGCCCTCTGGTGGGGAGTAGGGCATCTCACCTGGCCAGCAGACCCGCTGCACAGTGTGGGCTGTTGGCACAGAGCAGGCTGTCCCAGAGCTGCTTGTGCTCCAGAGCCACCAGCTTCTTGCCAAAGCCCCGCTGGGAGAGCAGAGCCTCAATGGTCTGCACTGCAAACCTGTGTGCCGAGCAAAGGCGCGGTCACTCTAGGAGCACTGGCCCTGGCCACAAGGACATGGGAAGGACAGGGCGACTGGCACCTGTTGGGCGCTCTGCAAAGGCCGTCTTCCTCCTGGCACGCTCTCCAGAAGCTCAGGCTCTCCACCTCCTCTGGCCTCTGATCTGTGGTGATGAAAACTTGCAAGAGCAGAGCCACAAAGAGGTGTGGAGAATGAATGAGGATTGCATAGCGCCACTCGGGCATGCTTGCAATCCTCCGCAGCACCAGAGTTGCCTGCAAGAGACAAAGCACCCCGAGGCAGCGCTCAGTGCCGAGGTGTCCATGCAGCAGGGCCTGAGGGGAGATGCAGGGGG
The DNA here is from genome assembly GCF_027477595.1 of Haemorhous mexicanus. Classification (NCBI taxonomy): domain Eukaryota; kingdom Metazoa; phylum Chordata; class Aves; order Passeriformes; family Fringillidae; genus Haemorhous; species Haemorhous mexicanus. Next base: position 10,677,981 of record NC_082344.1, read on the forward strand.
AGCAGCCGGCCTGCTGCTCCTAGGCCAGCTTTCAGCCCAGGCAGGGAGCTGCAGGCTGGGGAGAGCATGGAGAGCTTCTGAGAAGGCCACTTGGAGAGCCAGCATAGGCCAGCTCCAGAAACTCACAGCCAGGGCAAAGACGGCCTCGTTGTCCCCGCTGCAGACGAACCCGCCGTACGGTGGCAGCTCCTCTAGGGCAGAGAGCAGTGCTGGAAGCACCTCCTCCACAGCCACTTCTGAGGTGCCGATGGCCCTCCACATCAGCTCAGCAGCTCTGTGGGAGCAGAGCTGGGCATCAGTACCGTGCCCCGTGCAGCTGCGTGGGGCCGGGAGGTAGCATGGCAGCAGGCTTAGGAAACAGATGGGCCCAAGGGTCCCAGGGTTCTCCGCCTGTCTGGCAGACCCCTCTGGAAAGGCTGTGCAGGGCCAGGGGCCCTACAGGCCCATGAGCACCGAGCTCTCCAGGCAGTTGTGCCCCGTACCTGTCACACAGTGGGGCGCAGCGCAGGAGGCTCATCACCACCTGGGCAGGGTGCTCTTCAGTCAGGCTGAGAATGATCATCTGCAGCTCGGCGTCCACGGTGCTACAGGACGTGAGTCTCTGCAGGATGTTCCTCACCACAGCTTGCACCTGGAAGAAGGGATATGGGGAAGACTTGGAGTGCTGCCCATGGGAGCCACTTTCTCTGCTTCACCCAAGAAGCTGTTGATTTCCCAGCTCACTGGGATGGGCCAGAGGGGGCCCAGTGGACATGGCTTGAGGGGCCACGTCATCCTGGGAGGCCTTCAGTCCCGGCCCCAGGCTGCTTCCCTGCTGCGGAGAAGAAACACCCGTCAGGAAAAACTCCAGACTGGGCCCAGGACTCACTCTCAGCATGGGCATGGCCTCAGTCTCAGGGATGGCCTCGAGACAGGTGTTAGTGGCGGCCATGCCCTCCGTCAGGGCCATGTCAGCCTCTGCCCTGTCCTCGGACGTTTCCTCCTCAGAGGTGTCCATGAAGTCCGAGGACGCTGTGCTGGAAGCATCCTCTGCCTGCAGCTCGCTGGGCCTGGAGTCGGGCTCGGCCGTGCCCTCGGTGGTGCGGCCGCTGGTCTTTCTGCGCCGAAGGCGCAGGAACCTCCGCAGTGCCTGCAGCAGAAGGAAGGGTGGGAAGAGAGGCACGTTCCGTGGTCTGCTCCAAGCGTGGGGCTCGGCCCAGCAGTGCCAACAGGCCCGGCCCAGGTGGGGACAGCCGCAGGTACCTGGGCTACTCTGCGGAAGCGGCCACGGGTGAGCTCCTGCTCTTGAGTCCCGTCCTTGGATGCATCTGCCAATGAGCGAGCGCAGCCAGAGCTGAGGGGCCGCAGGAGAGGCCGGAGAAGCCAGCCCAGCCCTGCATGCCCCCGGCAGGGACAGCGCCCCGGGTTCCCAGGGGACGGAGCAGGCCATCGGGGGGGCAGGCCCGGCCCCCATCCGGTCCGTGGGCACGTCCACAGGGATGGGATGGGATGGGATGGGATGGGATGGGATGGGATGGGATGGGATGGGATGGGATGGGATGGGATGGGATGGGATGGGATGGGATGGGATGGGATGGGATGGGATGGGATGGGATGGGATGGGGCCAGGCTGGCTGCAGGTACCGGCGTTGCATCCAGCTCCTCCACTCACCATCCTGCAGCGGCTCCAACTGCTCGGGCTCTGCAGGCTGCTGCGCTGGGGCAGCTGCAGGGCCTTTGCTTTTCTTGCCCCGAAGCCCCTTGAACAGGCTGAGCAGTCTGCCTGCCATCTCGCTGTCTGACCTCGAGGGCACCTTGGAGACAGATGCCCCGTCAAAGGTCCGATTCAGCGAGTGTTGCAGTTGTGCCTTGCAGGCACCTTCAGCAGAGGGGCCTCAAGAAGGCTACAGGACAGCAAGTCCTCTATTCTGTTCTCCAGGGCTCCTGCCACAATGACAGGAGACTCCTGGCGAACAATGGGGGTCACCAGCTCCCACGGCCTGGCAACGAGGGCGCCGGCCGCAGCGATGGGAGATGCCTCGGAAAAACTCCGAGACACCGAATCCTGAGGCCAGGCCGTGAGGCCAGGCACAGGAGGAATGCCTCGGTAAAGCTCCGGGTCAACAACGGACGAGCCGGCTGTGTGGGGATGCCTCACAGCACCGCTCTGTCACGTCCTGCCCCGTCGCGTGCACCGAGCACTCTGGCGTGGCCGTGTCACTGCCAGCACCTAGGTCAGCGTGTGTCACAAAGGGCTGCTCTGACACTCTGTCCCTTTCGGTGACACGGTGAACATTCTGCACCGAGTCACAAAGGGACATGCTGCCACGTGCCCCGGGGCCACCCCCTCCCCACCCAAGGTGCCCCCGGTTGGAGGCAATTCCTTGCCCCGAGCGTCTAACACAGCCCTGGACACACCAAGACCCGCCAAGTGCCAAGGGAAGGGCTCTCCACGGTGCCCGGCTGGCACAGCCCAGCTCGGTGCCGGCCCTGGAGCAGAGCCGCTTCCAGCAAGCAAGAGGCAAACACGTCTTGCCAAGAGTTAAAACACACCAGAGAGGGGAGATGGCATGAATGTTGGCATAAAGGCCTTTGAATTCACAGCTCTCTGAGAGGCATTTGGGGCTCTCGGCTGGACAGAGATACCAGCTCTGTCCTGTGCTTAGAGGAGGGAACGCACCCTGCCGCTGGTGCTTGGCTTGTCTTCTTCTCTGGAGGCCCAGGCAGATGACAAAGCTGCTCTTCACAGCCTTCTCCCTTCCCACACCCCTCTGCCAAGTGCAAGGGGCCACAAGGATGGAAAGGGGAGCAGGGAGCCAAAGGGAGACAGCTGCACCTACCTCACTGGCGGCTCCGGGGGAAGCACGTTGCTTGAGATGCAAGCCCCTCTCTTCCAAAGGCATTTCCCCAAATGCCTACAATTCCCGGGGAACACCAACACACACTTCAGAAACCCTGGCAAGGCTGAAGTACTTCTGCACCTTGTAGCACAGGCACTGCAGCTCGAGCTCATCTTTCTTCTCCCAAGTCTTTTTCCTTGTGTCCCTTGTGGCACGCAGCCCCGGGCCCCCTAGAAACAAGAGCTGCCCGCTGTCTCTTCGAGTGTCTGATCGCCTGCCTGTGCTCACGGCAGCAAAACCAGGCTGTTCCCAGCCAGGGAGCGGAGCCCTGTTCCTGGCAGGAGGCTCTCATCAGCCCCTTCCCCACTGTGCACGCAGCACTTCTGCCTGCCTGCCTGCCCAGAAGAGCACAAGCTGGCCAGCTCTGGGCTCAGCACAGCCCAAACACAGGCGCAGGAAGACACAGCGGCTCTTTTGCAGCCGTGCCCCAGACAGGTGGGAAGTGGACCCTGCCTCTGGTCTCGCTTGGTTGGCTTGCTGACAGAGGGTTTGACTCCCTCCCCACAGAGGAAATCAAGGGCAGGTGCGAGCAGAGCAACTTCTCGGGATCCAAGAGAGCCACCTCCCCAGCCCGTCTGACACTCAGTCCCAGACTGAGAAATTCTCACCTCCAACCAGGAGACAAAGGAGGGCTCCAAACACAGCCTAGGATCAAAACGGGTTTATTGAGGGAGGGGCATAGGGTCTAGGAAGGGTCGAGGTGAAGAGAGAGGCAGGGACACAACCGCACTCAAAGGGAGGCTGGTGGTGGAGCCCGGAACAGCTGTGGGGCCAGGGTTGAAACCATGGGGCTGGCAGCTGGGGCCAGGATACAGGGAACCAATGAGGAGAGGGACCAGAGGAGGAGCCGAGGTGGAGTGATGAGGGGTACACCAATGGGAGTGGGGGAAGAGGGTGGTCTTGTAGTACAATCCAGTGGGGAAGGGAGGAACATGGAACATGCTAGAACTGGGGAGGGGGCCATGGCTGAGTGGCATTTAAACAGGAGTGTCCTCCCAAGGCATCCCTGCCCTATTTTCCTTGGGGTCCCCTCCCCCATCTCCCCCTTTTCCATTTATTACAAATGCTTTGCCCTTAGTCTTTTGAAGGGCTCTTTTCAAGCAAGCAATAGCTGTCAAATCAATCACAAGGATGATCACAATCCACAGGAGGCCTTTCAAGTTAGAAGCCATCTATTCGGGAACATCCCAATGTCCAAAAAGTTGGTCCAGCCAGTAGGCCGCCTTTTTCTCAGTTTCTATGTCCTTCACCTGATTTTGAAGTCCCTTGATGTTGCTTTGAATTGATGTGCTGAGGGAGGACAAGTTGAAAGAGCACAGTCCTTCCAAGTCCTCACACCCATGGTGGGGGGCGAGCAGCAGGAAATCGATTGCAGCTCGATTTTGCAGCATGGCGTGTCTGGTGGTCTCCTCATCCACCAATAGATCAGAAAATGCGGCAGATGTAGCACTGGCCTGCTTACTGAGCCAGCACCCCAGGTGAGAAAGCTCACCGAGGGCCTTGGCAGCAGCAACCCATGGTAGAAAAATGGATACCATGACCCTCTTCCTTGTTCCCTAATTATAAATTTGGGTCAAATTCCTCAAAGGATCTCTTTTGGCAAGCAAATGTATTGTTCTGCTTCCAAACATGCAAAATGGTGGAATTTGAGGTGAGGGTAGTCAGCTGGCCAAGGCGGCAGGGACCCCCTTTGATGTTGGAGGGGATTCCTGCCCACACCCTAGCACCACAGAGAAGAAACACTCCCCGTGGGAGCACTCTGGGGTACGCTAGGGACTGGGACGGTGTGGTGCTAGTCTAGTTGCACCTTTCAGCCACATTGTAGCATTTATCATCGGGCGAGACATCTTTGGGGATGTTACTCTAGGGTTCTGTTGTGAATTGCAAATCTGGTCTGGCCTTCTATTCAAAGGTAACACAGTAACTTGCTTTGGTGGAGCCCAGGAGGTCTAGCTCCTGGGGCTCCTGTGATGCATGTGGGAGAATCCTTCTCCACTCGTCCAGGTGTCCACAGGGTTGGGTTTCTTACCTATGTGCGGGTAATCATTTTGTGACGGGGGGATTCCCACCAGACACGTAGAGAGAGGATCGTCCACGCTTTCCATGGCCATGCAAAGGCTGTCTTGCTGTAGGGACTTTGCCAAGGTGACCCAAACGTTCTGCTTTGGCTGTGGTATGATCCAGCCCATGGTCACCTGGGTGATCATGAAGGCACAGGTGAAGGCGGCGGCTCTGGCGGTGCTGGCGCTGTGGTGGGGGTTTCCCGGGTTTGTTGTGAGGCGGTTCATGGTTTTCCCGCTCTCTCTCACGCCGAGTGTGTTGAGGATTTTTTGCAGATTGAGGACTTTTTGAAGAACAGTGGCCATATTCAGCTGACGCACAATCCAGTCTGCTTGGGATAATGGACAATGGACACGTTCACAAACAATAATGGAAATATTCAGAAAATGGGGTCGGTATATCCTTGAAAAAGATCCAAGAAGAAGAGTCAACTGGACTCAGCAAGTTTGTCAGTGAGCTTGGGAAAGTGAGGAAAAAAGACAGTTCTTGGGTGGGACAGAAAACCACAGCCAGACGCGTGAAAAGTAAGATGATCCAATCAGCATCCGATCTTAGACGCGTGAACAGCTAGGCCTGGCCAATGATGTATTAGCTAGAGAGGTGTGGACAGTAGGGAATTGTTATAAATATAGTCTTTTTAGGGATAATAAATTTGGCTTCACTGGATGATATTGGTGTTGGTGTGATGTCCCTGAAGCTCCGCATCCCACACTTTTCCCCCACCAGGCCCCCTAGAAACAAGAGCTGCCCGCTGCATGTTCAAGTGTCTGAACGCCTGCCTGCGCTCACGGCAGCAAAACCAGGCTGTTCCCAGCCAGGGAGCAGAGCCCTGTTCCTGGCAGGAGGCTCTCATCAGCCCCGTCCCCACTGCGCACGCAGCACTTCTGCCTGCCTGCCTGCCCAGAAGAGCACAAGCTGGCCAGCTCTGGGCTCAGCACAGCCCAAACACAGGCGCAGGAAGACACAGCGGCTCTTTTGCAGCCATGCCCCAGACAGGTGGGAAGGGGACCCTGCCTCTGGTCTCTCTTGGTTGGCTTGCTGACTGGCTCTGAGGCAGGGGCTGCCCGATTCCTGGCTTGTGGGGAGAGCAGAGCCGCCGGAACCGCGCCCACCGTGCAGACACTGCCTGACAGCGCTGCGGCCGCTGGGACGGTGGCACCCCCGAGTCTCTGCCACTCCGCTGAGGCCGCTGCTGTTTCATTTGCTTTAGGCACCCCCAAAGCTGATTGCCAGGCCACGATGGTCTCTGCTTCTGCCCTCTTCCTGTCCCTGTGTAGGGATGGAGCATTGCTGTGCTTTCAGGAAGCTCTTTGTGGAAACTTCCGGCATTGCAAGCTCCTTTGCCCTCAGAGGATGCTTGCCATGGAATCCCTCACGGCTGGCTTCAGAGCATACTCCGGCAGGCTCTTCTAAAACCCAGGGTCCTTGTCCCCTTCAGAGTGCTCAGCAGGACCTTTTTTTAACAGCACGCTGCTTTACAGCTGGAGCAGCGAGACAGGGAGCTTTGTTATAAAAAACGAACGAGGCCAGATCTCCGACAGCGATTGAAACAGGCTCTCGTTTATTTAAAAACCATTCGGTGGGAGCAGAGAATCTGGGATAAGCCCAGATCCTCATACAACAGCTCAAAAAGGGAACCAGAAAGGAACCAGAAGAACCCCAAGAAAAAGCCCCTAAAAGAAAAAAAGCTCCCAAAGAAAAAGCCCCACCCCAGGAACAGAAAACTCCCCTTTTTAGAACAAATTCCTGGCCCAGGAATGGTGGGTTTTTGGTTCCACGCACCCATTGGTGGAATTCGGGCGCTTTGATTGGTCCTTACCGGGGTTCGTTTTGGACCAGTCATTTCCCCAGGGCGTCGAGTCATTGGTTGATGCTCTGGCCCAGTCACTCTTTGAGTTGTCCACCTCCTACCCCCACCAAGTCCTGGACCCCTTTCCCTTCGCCCACAGCAAACAACTCCCCAGCGTTATTACAAACCCGTAATAGCTTTGCAGCCTGAGCTGCCCTTCTTCCTCTCTGTCCGTGCACAGAACAGAGCGGGAAGGAGAAGGGCAGCAGGGCCCTGTGTGTCCTGGGGCTCAGCTTTTTGCGCCGCTTCAGCTCCACAGAGACGGGGGTAAAGTGAAAAACCAAACTGTTTATTAAGGGAAAGCGAAGCCAAGGGGTGAGCGGGGAGGCAAAAAAGGGGATGAGCAGGGCCTGAGGGCTGCAGGGAGGGAGCTGCCATCAGGGAGAGACATGGCAGGAGCTGCTGAAACTTCTCACAGGCTCAGCTCTGAGCAGCCACAGCTGTGCCTGGAGCTCCCCTGCTCTGCAGGGGGTCCCATCTTGCATGGGAACTGGAAATCGCCATTGGAGGCCCTTAGAGGTACATCTGATCAAGGAGACAAAGAAAGTTCTGCAGATCTTCTTTGGAATGTCAGCTGGATCAGAATGCTCATGCAGGATGGGTTCTCATCTTCCCTCAGGGCTTGAAGAGCTGGAAGAGAGAGGAACAGAGGCCACGGTCAGTGGCCAGATTAAGGGAATGCAGGAAAGTCTCCTGCCAGGGCCAACCCAGTCAGCTATGGCATGGCCAGGAGGGAGCGGGAGGCAAGGGCTTCAGCCGGAAGGCGCAGGCCACGGATCCCCCATGTGTCCCTGAAAGCTCTCGGGGCTCTGTCCCCTCCACAGCCCCTGGTTCTCACAGGGAGCGGAGGCCTCCGCAGCCCGGGCACGGATTGCAGCGCTGGGGCCGGGATTTGCAGCTGCCCCCGGCGGTCCTGGCTGCCTCACTCACCCTCCCTGAGGACTTGGAGCTCCTCCTTCTGCCCCAGCATGAGCACTCCGGCCACCCCTGGAAACACAGAGCACGTGGCGGCCCCAGGCGGCACAGCTGCCCGACACGGGCGCTGCCAGCCCTACGGCCGCACGCCCTCTTCCCCGGGAAGGGCTCCTTTCGGCCCCTGCCCCACGCTGCCTCCCGAGGGCACGGTTTCGAGAGGGCGGCGGCAGCGCCGAGGGCAGGCGGAGCTCCAGCGGTCCGGGCGCGGCTCCCGCTGCAGGGGCTGCAGCCGGGCCGGGAGGCAGGGAGGGGCGCCGGGCTGGTGGCTCACCGATGAACCTGACGGCCGCCTCTCGTAGGGGCCTCTGTGGGCTCTGCAGGTGCGGCAGGGCCCAGCCCAGGTGCTCGGCCACTCGGCTCTCGTCCTGCAGAAGCTGCGGGGAGCGCCAGGAGGGAAGGCTCGGCGTGGGCTCTGCCGCTCGGCCGGGCGCTCCCTGCACCCAGCACCGGTCGAGCCAGCCCGCACGGCCCGGGCCAGGGAGCAGCGTGTGAGGCGCAGGCTGGCGGGCCCGGGAGCGGTGCTGGGTGGGGACACAGCTGCCAGCCCCCCATACTGAGCAGCTGGGGAAGGGGGCTTCTCCAGCCCGCAGCTGGGGCTCCTGGGCTGTCCTTACCAGGTGCTCGGCGAACTTCATCTGCCGCTTCTTCGCCAGCAGCTCCTCGAGATCCCTCCTCCTCAGGAAGCAGGGCTTCGCCACAGGCCTGGAGAGCAGCAGAGAGCCGCAGGTGGCAGCAGGGCCCAGGGCACGGCACCTGGCTCCCTGTGCCAAGGCCAGGGGAGGCTGGAGCCCGCCAGGCACCAGGGCAGGAGGCGGCCGAGCCCCCTGCCAGGGATGCGGCAGCATCACACCAAACCTCACCTTGGCCACCTGCAGGTTCTCATCGTGCCAGCGCAAGAATAGAGGGAGCAGGCTCTGGCTCACAATGGTGGTCAGAGGATTTTCCCTCTCTTCCACTATCAGCTCCATCACCTTGCTGAAGAGCTGAATGGAGAGCTGCTGCACGTGGCTGTTGTCCTGGAGAAAAGGAAAAGTCCTAAGCACCAACTTCTCCAGGCCCATGGGGGCAAAGGCCCAAAACTGCCCAAAAGGGCGCAAAGTTTCCAGGCAGCGTCCAGTGCCCTTGGCTGGGGGCACAGAGCCTTACGTCCTCAAAGTGGGGCAGGAGGGACTCAGCCAGCTTCAGGGCGGTGATGCTGGCTATCTGGAGGTCTGTGTCCTGGAGCGTATGCGTCAGCACAGAGAGGGTCATCTTGACCACCTCTGCATCTGCATCGGCCAGCTGCTCCACCAGCTGCGGATACAGGCCGCGTATTCCTCCGCCCTGTGTGCAAGACGAGGCTGTGCTGTGAAGCCGTGACTGGCCGCGGCACCAAGGGCTGCTTGGGGCACTCGGGCGGCTGAAGCGGGACTCGGGAGAGCTGGGAGCGGCTGCCTCTGCTGCCAAAGGCCAGCCAAGCCCAAAGGACTGCGCTCCCCAGCCCCACGCTGCCAGCGGGGCTTCGGCCACAGCCCCCTCCTCACCAGCGAGGGCTCCTTGCTGAGCACCACCAGGCCTCTGAGCGCAAGGCGCAGCCTGTCCCTGCACTCGCTCGGCAGGTGCCGGGATACCACCAACAGGGCACTGGGACCGTGGATACGCAAGTCCAGACACTCCAGGAGCTGAAAGGCACAGGAGGGCAGTGGCAGGCGAGCCGGCCGGCAGGAGCCCGGAGCCGCAGAGGGCTGGGCCCAGGCAGCAGCAGCGGGCGCGGGCAGCGTCCCAGGCGGCTGCAGCTAAGAGAGACCAGAGAGCTGGGAGGCAGCTGAGCCAGGCAGCGCTGGCCATCAGGCTCACCTCCACAAAGATGGCCAGGGCAGGCAGATCACAGCGTGGCTGCTTCCCGATGAGCAGGCTGAGCAGGTGCGAGGCCATGTGGGGACACAAGGGGGTCAAGGCACAGCGCATCTCCCTGGCAGGGGAAAAAGGCGCCAAAGGCCCTGAGCCAGGCAGGCAAACCTCTCCCTGGAGCGACTCACAGTGGTCCGCTCTTTCCCCAGCACTCTGCAAGGGGACACGGGCCCCTTGGGAGGCGGCTGCTGCTGGCCATCCTCCTCTCCCAGCCTTTTGCACCCTCCCTCGGTGACAAGGCCCTCTGGTGGGGAGTAGGGCATCTCACCTGGCCAGCAGACCCGCTGCACAGTGTGGGCTGTTGGCACAGAGCAGGCTGTCCCAGAGCTGCTTGTGCTCCAGAGCCACCAGCTTCTTGCCAAAGCCCCGCTGGGAGAGCAGAGCCTCAATGGTCTGCACTGCAAACCTGTGTGCCGAGCAAAGGCGCGGTCACTCTAGGAGCACTGGCCCTGGCCACAAGGACATGGGAAGGACAGGGCGACTGGCACCTGTTGGGCGCTCTGCAAAGGCCGTCTTCCTCCTGGCACGCTCTCCAGAAGCTCAGGCTCTCCACCTCCTCTGGCCTCTGCTCTGTGGTGATGAAAACTTGCAAGAGCAGAGCCACAAAGAGGTGTGGAGAATGAATGAGGATTGCATAGCGCCACTCGGGCATGCTTGCAATCCTCCGCAGCACCAGAGTTGCCTGCAAGAGACAAAGCACCCCGAGGCAGCGCTCAGTGCCGAGGTGTCCATGCAGCAGGGCCTGAAGGGAGATGCAGGGGGAGCAGCCAGCCTGCTGCTCCTAGGCCAGCTTTCAGCCCAGGCAGGGAGCTGCAGGCTGGGGAGAGCATGGAGAGCTTCTGAGAAGGCCACTTGGAGAGCCAGCATAGGCCAGCTCCAGAAACTCACAGCCAGGGCAAAGACGGCCTCGTTGTCCCCGCTGCAGACGAACCCGCCGTACGGTGGCAGCTCCTCTAGGGCAGAGAGCAGTGCTGGAAGCACCTCCTCCACAGCCACTTCTGAGGTGCCGATGGCCCTCCACATCAGCTCAGCAGCTCTGTGGGAGCAGAGCTGGGCATCAGTACCGTGCCCCGTGCAGCTGCGTGGGGCCGGGAGGTAGCATGGCAGCAGGCTTAGGAAACAGATGGGCCCAAGGGTCCCAGGGTTCTCCGCCTGTCTGGCAGACCCCTCTGGAAAGGCTGTGCAGGGCCAGGGGCCCTACAGGCCCATGAGCACCGAGCTCTCCAGGCAGTTGTGCCCCGTACCTGTCACACAGTGGGGCGCAGCGCAGGAGGCTCATCACCACCTGGGCAGGGTGCTCTTCAGTCAGGCTGAGAATGATCATCTGCAGCTCGGCGTCCACGGTGCTACAGGACGTGAGTCTCTGCAGGATGTTCCTCACCACAGCTTGCACCTGGAAGAAGGGATATGGGGAAGACTTGGAGTGCTGCCCAAGGGAGCCACTTTCTCTGCTTCACCCAAGAAGCTGTTGATTTCCCAGCTCACTGGGATGGGCCAGAGGGGGCCCAGTGGACATGGCTTGAGGGGCCACGTCATCCTGGGAGGCCTTCAGTCCCGGCCCCAGGCTGCTTCCCTGCTGCGGAGAAGAAACACCCGTCAGGAAAAACTCCAGACTGGGCCCAGGACTCACTCTCAGCATGGGCATGGCCTCAGTCTCAGGGATGGCCTCGAGACAGGTGTTAGTGGCGGCCATGCCCTCCGTCAGGGCCATGTCAGCCTCTGCCCTGTCCTCGGACGTTTCCTCCTCAGAGGTGTCCATGAAGTCCGAGGACGCTGTGCTGGAAGCATCCTCTGCCTGCAGCTCGCTGGGCCTGGAGTCGGGCTCGGCCGTGCCCTCGGTGGTGCGGCCGCTGGTCTTTCTGCGCCGAAGGCGCAGGAACCTCCGCAGTGCCTGCAGCAGAAGGAAGGGTGGGAAGAGAGGCACGTTCCGTGGTCTGCTCCAAGCGTGGGGCTCGGCCCAGCAGTGCCAACAGGCCCGGCCCAGGTGGGGACAGCCGCAGGTACCTGGGCTACTCTGCGGAAGCGGCCACGGGTGAGCTCCTGCTCTTGAGTCCCGTCCTTGGATGCATCTGCCAATGAGCGAGCGCAGCCAGAGCTGAGGGGCCGCAGGAGAGGCCGGAGAAGCCAGCCCAGCCCTGCATGCCCCCGGCAGGGACAGCGCCCCGGGTTCCCAGGGGACGGAGCAGGCCATCGGGGGGGCAGGCCCGGCCCCCATCCGGTCCGTGGGCACGTCCACAGGGATGGGATGGGATGGGATGGGATGGGATGGGATGGGATGGGATGGGATGGGATGGGATGGGATGGGATGGGATGGGATGGGATGGGATGGGATGGGATGGGATGGGATGGGATGGGATGGGATGGGATGGGATGGGGCCAGGCTGGCTGCAGGTACCGGCGTTGCATCCAGCTCCTCCACTCACCATCCTGCAGCGGCTCCAACTGCTCGGGCTCTGCAGGCTGCTGCGCTGGGGCAGCTGCAGGGCCTTTGCTTTTCTTGCCCCGAAGCCCCTTGAACAGGCTGAGCAGTCTGCCTGCCATCTCGCTGTCTGACCTCGAGGGCACCTTGGAGACAGATGCCCCGTCAAAGGTCCGATTCAGCGAGTGTTGCAGTTGTGCCTTGCAGGCACCTTCAGCAGAGGGGCCTCAAGAAGGCTACAGGACAGCAAGTCCTCTATTCTGTTCTCCAGGGCTCCTGCCACAATGACAGGAGACTCCTGGCGAACAATGGGGGTCACCAGCTCCCACGGCCTGGCAACGAGGGCGCCGGCCGCAGCGATGGGAGATGCCTCGGAAAAACTCCGAGACACCGAATCCTGAGGCCAGGCCGTGAGGCCAGGCACAGGAGGAATGCCTCGGTAAAGCTCCGGGTCAACAACGGACGAGCCGGCTGTGTGGGGATGCCTCACAGCACCGCTCTGTCACGTCCTGCCCCGTCGCGTGCACCGAGCACTCTGGCGTGGCCGTGTCACTGCCAGCACCTAGGTCAGCGTGTGTCACAAAGGGCTGCTCTGACACTCTGTCCCTTTCGGTGACACGGTGAACATTCTGCACCGAGTCACAAAGGGACATGCTGCCACGTGCCCCGGGGCCACCCCCTCCCCACCCAAGGTGCCCCCGGTTGGAGGCAATTCCTTGCCCCGAGCGTCTAACACAGCCCTGGACACACCAAGACCCGCCAAGTGCCAAGGGAAGGGCTCTCCACGGTGCCCGGCTGGCATAGCCCAGCTCGGTGCCGGCCCTGGAGCAGAGCCGCTTCCAGCAAGCAAGAGGCAAACACGTCTTGCCAAGAGTTAAAACACACCAGAGAGGGGAGATGGCATGAATGTTGGCATAAAGGCCTTTGAATTCACAGCTCTCTGAGAGGCATTTGGGGCTCTCGGCTGGACAGAGATACCAGCTCTGTCCTGTGCTTAGAGGAGGGAACGCACCCTGCCGGTGGTGCTTGGCTTGTCTTCTTCTCTGGAGGCCCAGGCAGATGACAAAGCTGCTCTTCACAGCCTTCTCCCTTCCCACACCCCTCTGCCAAGTGCAAGGGGCCACAAGGATGGAAAGGGGAGCAGGGAGCCAAAGGGAGACAGCTGCACCTACCTCACTGGCGGCTCCGGGGGAAGCACGTTGCTTGAGATGCAAGCCCCTCTCTTCCAAAGGCATTTCCCCAAATGCCTACAATTCCCGGGGAACACCAACACACACTTCAGAAACCCTGGCAAGGCTGAAGTACTTCTGCACCTTGTAGCACAGGCACTGCAGCTCGAGCTCATCTTTCTTCTCCCAAGTCTTTTTCCTTGTGTCCCTTGTGGCACGCAGCCCCGGGCCCCCTAGAAACAAGAGCTGCCCGCTGTCTCTTCGAGTGTCTGATCGCCTGCCTGTGCTCACGGCAGCAAAACCAGGCTGTTCCCAGCCAGGGAGCGGAGCCCTGTTCCTGGCAGGAGGCTCTCATCAGCCCCTTCCCCACTGTGCACGCAGCACTTCTGCCTGCCTGCCTGCCCAGAAGAGCACAAGCTGGCCAGCTCTGGGCTCAGCACAGCCCAAACACAGGCGCAGGAAGACACAGCGGCTCTTTTGCAGCCATGCCCCAGACAGGTGGGAAGGGGACCCTGCCTCTGGTCTCTCTTGGTTGGCTTGCTGACTGGCTCTGAGGCAGGGGCTGCCCGATTCCTGGCTTGTGGGGAGAGCAGAGCCGCCGGAACCGCGCCCACCGTGCAGACACTGCCTGACAGCGCTGCGGCCGCTGGGACGCTGGCACCCCCGAGTCTCAGCCACTCCGCTGAGGCCGCTGCTGTTTCATTTGCTTTAGGCACCCCCAAAGCTGATTGCCAGGCCACGATGGTCTCTGCTTCTGCCCTCTTCCTGTCCCTGTGTAGGGATGGAGCATTGCTGTGCTTTCAGGAAGCTCTTTGTGGAAACTTCCGGCATTGCAAGCTCCTTTGCCCTCAGAGGATGCTTGCCATGGAATCCCTCACGGCTGGCTTCAGAGCATACTCCGGCAGGCTCTTCTAAAACCCAGGGTCCTTGTCCCCTTCAGAGTGCTCAGCAGGACCTTTTTTTAACAGCACGCTGCTTTACAGCTGGAGCAGCGAGACAGGGAGCTTTGTTATAAAAAACGAACGAGGCCAGATCTCCGACAGCGATTGAAACAGGCTCTCGTTTATTTAAAAACCATTCGGTGGGAGCAGAGAATCTGGGATAAGCCCAGATCCTCATACAACAGCTCAAAAAGGGAACCAGAAAGGAACCAGAAGAACCCCAAGAAAAAGCCCCTAAAAGAAAAAAAGCTCCCAAAGAAAAAGCCCCACCCCAGGAACAGAAAACTCCCCTTTTTAGAACAAATTCCTGGCCCAGGAATGGTGGGTTTTTGGTTCCCCGCACCCATTGGTGGAATTCGGGCGCTTTGATTGGTCCTTACCGGGGTTCGTTTTGGACCAGTCATTTCCCCAGGGCGTCGAGTCATTGGTTGATGCTCTGGCCCAGTCACTCTTTGAGTTGTCCACCTCCTACCCCCACCAAGTCCCGGACCCCTTTCCCTTCGCCCACAGCAAACAACTCCCCAGCATTATTACAAACCCGTAATAGCTTTGCAGCCTGAGCTGCCCTTCTTCCTCTCTGTCCGTGCACAGAACAGAGCGGGAAGGAGAAGGGCAGCAGGGCCCTGTGTGTCCTGGGGCTCAGGTTTTTGCGCCGCTTCAGCTCCACAGAGACGGGGGTAAAGTGAAAAACCAAACTGTTTATTAAGGGAAAGCGAAGCCAAGGGGTGAGCGGGGAGGCAAAAAAGGGGATGAGCAGGGCCTGAGGGCTGCAGGGAGGGAGCTGCCATCAGGGAGAGACATGGCAGGAGCTGCTGAAACTTCTCACAGGCTCAGCTCTGAGCAGCCACAGCTGTGCCTGGAGCTCCCCTGCTCTGCAGGGGGTCCCATCTTGCATGGGAACTGGAAATCGCCATTGGAGGCCCTTAGAGGTACATCTGATCAAGGAGACAAAGAAAGTTCTGCAGATCTTCTTTGGAATGTCAGCTGGATCAGAATGCTCATGCAGGATGGGTTCTCATCTTCCCTCAGGGCTTGAAGAGCTGGAAGAGAGAGGAACAGAGGCCACGGTCAGTGGCCAGATTAAGGGAATGCAGGAAAGTCTCCTGCCAGGGCCAACCCAGCCGGCTATGGCATGGCCAGGAGGGAGCGGGAGGCAAGGGCTTCAGCCGGAAGGCGCAGGCCACAGATCCCCCATGTGTCCCTGAAAGCTCTCGGGGCTCTGTCCCCTCCACAGCCCCTGGTTCTCACAGAGAGCGGAGGCCTCCGCAGCCCGGGCACGGATTGCAGCGCTGGGGCCGGTATTTGCAGCTGCCCCCGGCGGTCCTGGCTGCCTCACTCACCCTCCCTGAGGACTTGGAGCTCCTCCTTCTGCCCCAGCATGAGCACTCCGGCCACCCCTGGAAACACAGAGCACGTGGCGGCCCCAGGCGGCAAAGCTGCCCGACACGGGCGCTGCCAGCCCTACGGCCGTACGCCCTCTTCCCCGGGAAGGGCTCCTTTTGGCCCCTGCCCCACGCTGCCACCCGAGGGCACGGCTGCGAGAGGGCGGTGGCAGCGCCGTGGGCGGGCGGGGCTCCAGCGGTCCGGGCGCGGCTCCCGCTGCAGGGACTGCAGCCGGGCCGGGAGGCAGGGAGGGGCGCCGGGCTGGTGGCTCACCGATGAACCTGACGGCCGCCTCTCGTAGGGGCCTCTGTGGGCTCTGCAGGTGCGGCAGGGCCCAGCCCAGGTGCTCGGCCACTCGGCTCTCGTCCTGCAGAAGCTGCGGGGAGTGCCAGGAGGGAAGGCTCGGCGTGGGCTCTGCCACTCGGCCGGGCGCTCCCTGCACCCAGCACCGGCCGAGCCAGCCCGCACGGCCCGGGCCAGGGAGCAGCGTGTGAGGCGCAGGCTGGCGGGCCCGGGAGCGGCGCTGGCCGGGGACACAGCTGCCAGCCCCCCATACTGAGCAGCTGGGGAAGGGGGCTTCTCCAGCCCGCGGCTGGGGCTCCTGGGCTGTCCTTACCAGGTGCTCGGCAAACTTCATCCGCCGCTTCTTCGCCAGCAGCTCCTCGAGATCCCTCCTCCTCAGGAAGCAGGGCTTCGCCACAGGCCTGGAGAGCAGCAGAGAGCCGCAGGTGGCAGCAGGGCCCAGGGCACGGCACCTGGCTCCCTGTGCCAAGGCCAGGGGAGGCTGGAGCCCGCCAGGCACCAGGGCAGGAGGCAGCCGAGCCCCCTGCCAGGGATGCGGCAGCATCACACCAAACCTCACCTTGGCCACCTGCAGGTTCTCATCGTGCCAGCGCAAGAATAGAGGGAGCAGGCTCTGGCTCACAATGGTGGTCAGAGGATTTTCCCTCTCTTCCACTATCAGCTCCATCACCTTGCTGAAGAGCTGAATGGAGAGCTGCTGCACGTGGCTGTTGTCCTGGAGAAAAGGAAAAGTCCTAAGCACCAACTTCTCCAGGCCCATGGGGGCAAAGGCCCAAAACTGCCCAAAAGGGCGCAAAGTTTCCAGGCAGCGTCCAGTGCCCTTGGCTGGGGGCACAGATCCTTACGTCCTCAAAGTGGGGCAGGAGGGACTCAGCCAGCTTCAGGGCGGTGATGCTGGCTATTTGGAGGTCTGTGTCCTGGAGCGTATGCGTCAGCACAGAGAGGGTCATCTCGACCACCTCTGCATCTGCATCGGCCAGCTGCTCCACCAGCTGCGGATACAGGCCGCGTATTCCTCCGCCCTGTGTGCAAGACGAGGCTGTGCTGTGAAGCCGTGACTGGCCGCGGCACCAAGGGCTGCTTGGGGCACTCGGGTGGCTGAAGCGGGACTCGGGAGAGCTGGGAGCAGCTGCCTCTGCTGCCAAAGGCCAGCCAAGCCCAAAGGACTGCGCTCCCCAGCCCCACGCTGCCAGCGGGGCTTCGGCCACGGCCCCCTCCTCACCAGCGAGGGCTCCTTGCTGAGCACCACCAGGCCTCTGAGCGCAAGGCGCAGCCTGTCCCTGCACTCGCTCGGCAGGTGCCGGGATACCACCAACAGGGCACTGGGACCGTGGATACGCAAGTCCAGACACTCCAGGAGCTGAAAGGCACAGGAGGGCAGTGGCAGGCGAGCCGGCCGGCAGGAGCCCGGAGCCGCAGAGGGCTGGGCCCAGGCAGCAGCAGCGGGCGCGGGCAGCGTCCCAGGCGGCTGCAGCTAAGAGAGACCAGAGAGCTGGGAGGCAGCTGAGCCAGGCAGCGCTGGCCATCAGGCTCACCTCCACAAAGATGGCCAGGGCAGGCAGATCACAGCGTGGCTGCTTCCCGATGAGCAGGCTGAGCAGGTGCGAGGCCATGTGGGGACACAAGGGGGTCAAGGCACAGCGCATCTCCCTGGCAGGGGAAAAAGGCGCCAAAGGCCCTGAGCCAGGCAGGCAAACCTCTCCCTGGAGCGACTCACAGTGGTCCGCTCTTTCCCCAGCACTCTGCAAGGGGACACGGGCCCCTTGGGAGGCGGCTGCTGCTGGCCATCCTCCTCTCCCAGCCTTTTGCACCCTCCCTCGGTGACAAGGCCCTCTGGTGGGGAGTAGGGCATCTCACCTGGCCAGCAGACCCGCTGCACAGTGTGGGCTGTTGGCACAGAGCAGGCTGTCCCAGAGCTGCTTGTGCTCCAGAGCCACCAGCTTCTTGCCAAAGCCCCGCTGGGAGAGCAGAGCCTCAATGGTCTGCACTGCAAACCTGTGTGCCGAGCAAAGGCGCGGTCACTCTAGGAGCACTGGCCCTGGCCACAAGGACATGGGAAGGACAGGGCGACTGGCACCTGTTGGGCGCTCTGCAAAGGCCGTCTTCCTCCTGGCACGCTCTCCAGAAGCTCAGGCTCTCCACCTCCTCTGGCCTCTGCTCTGTGGTGATGAAAACTTGCAAGAGCAGAGCCACAAAGAGGTGTGGAGAATGAATGAGGATTGCATAGCGCCACTCGGGCATGCTTGCAATCCTCCGCAGCACCAGAGTTGCCTGCAAGAGACAAAGCACCCCGAGGCAGCGCTCAGTGCCGAGGTGTCCATGCAGCAGGGCCTGAGGGGAGATGCAGGGGGAGCAGCCGGCCTGCTGCTCCTAGGCCAGCTTTCAGCCCAGGCAGGGAGCTGCAGGCTGGGGAGAGCATGGAGAGCTTCTGAGAAGGCCACTTGGAGAGCCAGCATAGGCCAGCTCCAGAAACTCACAGCCAGGGCAAAGACGGCCTCGTTGTCCCCGCTGCAGACGAACCCGCCGTACGGTGGCAGCTCCTCTAGGGCAGAGAGCAGTGCTGGAAGCACCTCCTCCACAGCCACTTCTGAGGTGCCGATGGCCCTCCACATCAGCTCAGCAGCTCTGTGGGAGCAGAGCTGGGCATCAGTACCGTGCCCCGTGCAGCTGCGTGGGGCCGGGAGGTAGCATGGCAGCAGGCTTAGGAAACAGATGGGCCCAAGGGTCCCAGGGTTCTCCGCCTGTCTGGCAGACCCCTCTGGAAAGGCTGTGCAGGGCCAGGGGCCCTACAGGCCCATGAGCACCGAGCTCTCCAGGCAGTTGTGCCCCGTACCTGTCACACAGTGGGGCGCAGCGCAGGAGGCTCATCACCACCTGGGCAGGGTGCTCTTCAGTCAGGCTGAGAATGATCATCTGCAGCTCGGCGTCCACGGTGCTACAGGACGTGAGTCTCTGCAGGATGTTCCTCACCACAGCTTGCACCTGGAAGAAGGGATATGGGGAAGACTTGGAGTGCTGCCCAAGGGAGCCACTTTCTCTGCTTCACCCAAGAAGCTGTTGATTTCCCAGCTCACTGGGATGGGCCAGAGGGGGCCCAGTGGACATGGCTTGAGGGGCCACGTCATCCTGGGAGGCCTTCAGTCCCGGCCCCAGGCTGCTTCCCTGCTGCGGAGAAGAAACACCCGTCAGGAAAAACTCCAGACTGGGCCCAGGACTCACTCTCAGCATGGGCATGGCCTCAGTCTCAGGGATGGCCTCGAGACAGGTGTTAGTGGCGGCCATGCCCTCCGTCAGGGCCATGTCAGCCTCTGCCCTGTCCTCGGACGTTTCCTCCTCAGAGGTGTCCATGAAGTCCGAGGACGCTGTGCTGGAAGCATCCTCTGCCTGCAGCTCGCTGGGCCTGGAGTCGGGCTCGGCCGTGCCCTCGGTGGTGCGGCCGCTGGTCTTTCTGCGCCGAAGGCGCAGGAACCTCCGCAGTGCCTGCAGCAGAAGGAAGGGCGGGAAGAGAGGCACGTTCCGTGGTCTGCTCCAAGCGTGGGGCTCGGCCCAGCAGTGCCAACAGGCCCGGCCCAGGTGGGGACAGCCGCAGGTACCTGGGCTACTCTGCGGAAGCGGCCACGGGTGAGCTCCTGCTCTTGAGTCCCGTCCTTGGATGCATCTGCCAATGAGCGAGCGCAGCCAGAGCTGAGGGGCCGCAGGAGAGGCCGGAGAAGCCAGCCCAGCCCTGCATGCCCCCGGCAGGGACAGCGCCCCGGGTTCCCAGGGGACGGAGCAGGCCATCGGGGGGGCAGGCCCGGCCCCCATCCGGTCCGTGGGCACGTCCACAGGGATGGGATGGGATGGGATGGGATGGGATGGGATGGGATGGGATGGGATGGGATGGGATGGGATGGGATGGGATGGGATGGGATGGGATGGGATGGGATGGGATGGGATGGGATGGGATGGGGCCAGGCTGGCTGCAGGTACCGGCGTTGCATCCAGCTCCTCCACTCACCATCCTGCAGCGGCTCCAACTGCTCGGGCTCTGCAGGCTGCTGCGCTGGGGCAGCTGCAGGGCCTTTGCTTTTCTTGCCCCGAAGCCCCTTGAACAGGCTGAGCAGTCTGCCTGCCATCTCGCTGTCTGACCTCGAGGGCACCTTGGAGACAGATGCCCCGTCAAAGGTCCGATTCAGCGAGTGTTGCAGTTGTGCCTTGCAGGCACCTTCAGCAGAGGGGCCTCAAGAAGGCTACAGGACAGCAAGTCCTCTATTCTGTTCTCCAGGGCTCCTGCCACAATGACAGGAGACTCCTGGCGAACAATGGGGGTCACCAGCTCCCACGGCCTGGCAACGAGGGCGCCGGCCGCAGCGATGGGAGATGCCTCGGAAAAACTCCGAGACACCGAATCCTGAGGCCAGGCCGTGAGGCCAGGCACAGGAGGAATGCCTCGGTAAAGCTCCGGGTCAACAACGGACGAGCCGGCTGTGTGGGGATGCCTCACAGCACCGCTCTGTCACGTCCTGCCCCGTCGCGTGCACCGAGCACTCTGGCGTGGCCGTGTCACTGCCAGCACCTAGGTCAGCGTGTGTCACAAAGGGCTGCTCTGACACTCTGTCCCTTTCGGTGACACGGTGAACATTCTGCACCGAGTCACAAAGGGACATGCTGCCACGTGCCCCGGGGCCACCCCCTCCCCACCCAAGGTGCCCCCGGTTGGAGGCAATTCCTTGCCCCGAGCGTCTAACACAGCCCTGGACACACCAAGACCCGCCAAGTGCCAAGGGAAGGGCTCTCCACGGTGCCCGGCTGGCATAGCCCAGCTCGGTGCCGGCCCTGGAGCAGAGCCGCTTCCAGCAAGCAAGAGGCAAACACGTCTTGCCAAGAGTTAAAACACACCAGAGAGGGGAGATGGCATGAATGTTGGCATAAAGGCCTTTGAATTCACAGCTCTCTGAGAGGCATTTGGGGCTCTCGGCTGGACAGAGATACCAGCTCTGTCCTGTGCTTAGAGGAGGGAACGCACCCTGCCGGTGGTGCTTGGCTTGTCTTCTTCTCTGGAGGCCCAGGCAGATGACAAAGCTGCTCTTCACAGCCTTCTCCCTTCCCACACCCCTCTGCCAAGTGCAAGGGGCCACAAGGATGGAAAGGGGAGCAGGGAGCCAAAGGGAGACAGCTGCACCTACCTCACTGGCGGCTCCGGGGGAAGCACGTTGCTTGAGATGCAAGCCCCTCTCTTCCAAAGGCATTTCCCCAAATGCCTACAATTCCCGGGGAACACCAACACACACTTCAGAAACCCTGGCAAGGCTGAAGTACTTCTGCACCTTGTAGCACAGGCACTGCAGCTCGAGCTCATCTTTCTTCTCCCAAGTCTTTTTCCTTGTGTCCCTTGTGGCACGCAGCCCCGGGCCCCCTAGAAACAAGAGCTGCCCGCTGTCTCTTCGAGTGTCTGATCGCCTGCCTGTGCTCACGGCAGCAAAACCAGGCTGTTCCCAGCCAGGGAGCGGAGCCCTGTTCCTGGCAGGAGGCTCTCATCAGCCCCTTCCCCACTGTGCACGCAGCACTTCTGCCTGCCTGCCTGCCCAGAAGAGCACAAGCTGGCCAGCTCTGGGCTCAGCACAGCCCAAACACAGGCGCAGGAAGACACAGCGGCTCTTTTGCAGCCGTGCCCCAGACAGGTGGGAAGTGGACCCTGCCTCTGGTCTCGCTTGGTTGGCTTGCTGACAGAGGGTTTGACTCCCTCCCCACAGAGGAAATCAAGGGCAGGTGCGAGCAGAGCAACTTCTCGGGATCCAAGAGAGCCACCTCCCCAGCCCGTCTGACACTCAGTCCCAGACTGAGAAATTCTCACCTCCAACCAGGAGACAAAGGAGGGCTCCAAACACAGCCTAGGATCAAAACGGGTTTATTGAGGGAGGGGCATAGGGTCTAGGAAGGGTCGAGGTGAAGAGAGAGGCAGGGACACAACCGCACTCAAAGGGAGGCTGGTGGTGGAGCCCGGAACAGCTGTGGGGCCAGGGTTGAAACCATGGGGCTGGCAGCTGGGGCCAGGATACAGGGAACCAATGAGGAGAGGGACCAGAGGAGGAGCCGAGGTGGAGTGATGAGGGGTACACCAATGGGAGTGGGGGAAGAGGGTGGTCTTGTAGTACAATCCAGTGGGGAAGGGAGGAACATGGAACATGCTAGAACTGGGGAGGGGGCCATGGCTGAGTGGCATTTAAACAGGAGTGTCCTCCCAAGGCATCCCTGCCCTATTTTCCTTGGGGTCCCCTCCCCCATCTCCCCCTTTTCCATTTATTACAAATGCTTTGCCCTTAGTCTTTTGAAGGGCTCTTTTCAAGCAAGCAATAGCTGTCAAATCAATCACAAGGATGATCACAATCCACAGGAGGCCTTTCAAGTTAGAAGCCATCTATTCGGGAACATCCCAATGTCCAAAAAGTTGGTCCAGCCAGTAGGCCGCCTTTTTCTCAGTTTCTATGTCCTTCACCTGATTTTGAAGTCCCTTGATGTTGCTTTGAATTGATGTGCTGAGGGAGGACAAGTTGAAAGAGCACAGTCCTTCCAAGTCCTCACACCCATGGTGGGGGGCGAGCAGCAGGAAATCGATTGCAGCTCGATTTTGCAGCATGGCGTGTCTGGTGGTCTCCTCATCCACCAATAGATCAGAAAATGCGGCAGATGTAGCACTGGCCTGCTTACTGAGCCAGCACCCCAGGTGAGAAAGCTCACCGAGGGCCTTGGCAGCAGCAACCCATGGTAGAAAAATGGATACCATGACCCTCTTCCTTGTTCCCTAATTATAAATTTGGGTCAAATTCCTCAAAGGATCTCTTTTGGCAAGCAAATGTATTGTTCTGCTTCCAAACATGCAAAATGGTGGAATTTGAGGTGAGGGTAGTCAGCTGGCCAAGGCGGCAGGGACCCCCTTTGATGTTGGAGGGGATTCCTGCCCACACCCTAGCACCACAGAGAAGAAACACTCCCCGTGGGAGCACTCTGGGGTACGCTAGGGACTGGGACGGTGTGGTGCTAGTCTAGTTGCACCTTTCAGCCACATTGTAGCATTTATCATCGGGCGAGACATCTTTGGGGATGTTACTCTAGGGTTCTGTTGTGAATTGCAAATCTGGTCTGGCCTTCTATTCAAAGGTAACACAGTAACTTGCTTTGGTGGAGCCCAGGAGGTCTAGCTCCTGGGGCTCCTGTGATGCATGTGGGAGAATCCTTCTCCACTCGTCCAGGTGTCCACAGGGTTGGGTTTCTTACCTATGTGCGGGTAATCATTTTGTGACGGAGGGATTCCCACCAGACACGTAGAGAGAGGATCGTCCACGCTTTCCATGGCCATGCAAAGGCTGTCTTGCTGTAGGGACTTTGCCAAGGTGACCCAAACGTTCTGCTTTGGCTGTGGTATGATCCAGCCCATGGTCACCTGGGTGATCATGAAGGCACAGGTGAAGGCGGCGGCTCTGGCGGTGCTGGCGCTGTGGTGGGGGTTTCCCGGGTTTGTTGTGAGGCGGTTCATGGTTTTCCCGCTCTCTCTCACGCCGAGTGTGTTGAGGATTTTTTGCAGATTGAGGACTTTTTGAAGAACAGTGGCCATATTCAGCTGACGCACAATCCAGTCTGCTTGGGATAATGGACAATGGACACGTTCACAAACAATAATGGAAATATTCAGAAAATGGGGTCGGTATATCCTTGAAAAAGATCCAAGAAGAAGAGTCAACTGGACTCAGCAAGTTTGTCAGTGAGCTTGGGAAAGTGAGGAAAAAAGACAGTTCTTGGGTGGGACAGAAAACCACAGCCAGACGCGTGAAAAGTAAGATGATCCAATCAGCATCCGATCTTAGACGCGTGAACAGCTAGGCCTGGCCAATGATGTATTAGCTAGAGAGGTGTGGACAGTAGGGAATTGTTATAAATATAGTCTTTTTAGGGATAATAAATTTGGCTTCACTGGATGATATTGGTGTTGGTGTGATGTCCCTGAAGCTCCGCATCCCACACTTTTCCCCCACCAGGCCCCCTAGAAACAAGAGCTGCCCGCTGCATGTTCAAGTGTCTGAACGCCTGCCTGCGCTCACGGCAGCAAAACCAGGCTGTTCCCAGCCAGGGAGCAGAGCCCTGTTCCTGGCAGGAGGCTCTCATCAGCCCCGTCCCCACTGCGCACGCAGCACTTCTGCCTGCCTGCCTGCCCAGAAGAGCACAAGCTGGCCAGCTCTGGGCTCAGCACAGCCCAAACACAGGCGCAGGAAGACACAGCGGCTCTTTTGCAGCCATGCCCCAGACAGGTGGGAAGGGGACCCTGCCTCTGGTCTCTCTTGGTTGGCTTGCTGACTGGCTCTGAGGCAGGGGCTGCCCGATTCCTGGCTTGTGGGGAGAGCAGAGCCGCCGGAACCGCGCCCACCGTGCAGACACTGCCTGACAGCGCTGCGGCCGCTGGGACGGTGGCACCCCCGAGTCTCTGCCACTCCGCTGAGGCCGCTGCTGTTTCATTTGCTTTAGGCACCCCCAAAGCTGATTGCCAGGCCACGATGGTCTCTGCTTCTGCCCTCTTCCCGTCCCTGTGTAGGGATGGAGCATTGCTGTGCTTTCAGGAAGCTCTTTGTGGAAACTTCCGGCATTGCAAGCTCCTTTGCCCTCAGAGGATGCTTGCCATGGAATCCCTCACGGCTGGCTTCAGAGCATACTCCGGCAGGCTCTTCTAAAACCCAGGGTCCTTGTCCCCTTCAGAGTGCTCAGCAGGACCTTTTTTTAACAGCACGCTGCTTTACAGCTGGAGCAGCGAGACAGGGAGCTTTGTTATAAAAAACGAACGAGGCCAGATCTCCGACAGCGATTGAAACAGGCTCTCGTTTATTTAAAAACCATTCGGTGGGAGCAGAGAATCTGGGATAAGCCCAGATCCTCATACAACAGCTCAAAAAGGGAACCAGAAAGGAACCAGAAGAACCCCAAGAAAAAGCCCCTAAAAGAAAAAAAGCTCCCAAAGAAAAAGCCCCACCCCAGGAACAGAAAACTCCCCTTTTTAGAACAAATTCCTGGCCCAGGAATGGTGGGTTTTTGGTTCCACGCACCCATTGGTGGAATTCGGGCGCTTTGATTGGTCCTTACCGGGGTTCGTTTTGGACCAGTCATTTCCCCAGGGCGTCGAGTCATTGGTTGATGCTCTGGCCCAGTCACTCTTTGAGTTGTCCACCTCCTACCCCCACCAAGTCCTGGACCCCTTTCCCTTCGCCCACAGCAAACAACTCCCCAGCGTTATTACAAACCCGTAATAGCTTTGCAGCCTGAGCTGCCCTTCTTCCTCTCTGTCCGTGCACAGAACAGAGCGGGAAGGAGAAGGGCAGCAGGGCCCTGTGTGTCCTGGGGCTCAGCTTTTTGCGCCGCTTCAGCTCCACAGAGACGGGGGTAAAGTGAAAAACCAAACTGTTTATTAAGGGAAAGCGAAGCCAAGGGGTGAGCGGGGAGGCAAAAAAGGGGATGAGCAGGGCCTGAGGGCTGCAGGGAGGGAGCTGCCATCAGGGAGAGACATGGCAGGAGCTGCTGAAACTTCTCACAGGCTCAGCTCTGAGCAGCCACAGCTGTGCCTGGAGCTCCCCTGCTCTGCAGGGGGTCCCATCTTGCATGGGAACTGGAAATCGCCATTGGAGGCCCTTAGAGGTACATCTGATCAAGGAGACAAAGAAAGTTCTGCAGATCTTCTTTGGAATGTCAGCTGGATCAGAATGCTCATGCAGGATGGGTTCTCATCTTCCCTCAGGGCTTGAAGAGCTGGAAGAGAGAGGAACAGAGGCCACGGTCAGTGGCCAGATTAAGGGAATGCAGGAAAGTCTCCTGCCAGGGCCAACCCAGTCAGCTATGGCATGGCCAGGAGGGAGCGGGAGGCAAGGGCTTCAGCCGGAAGGCGCAGGCCACGGATCCCCCATGTGTCCCTGAAAGCTCTCGGGGCTCTGTCCCCTCCACAGCCCCTGGTTCTCACAGGGAGCGGAGGCCTCCGCAGCCCGGGCACGGATTGCAGCGCTGGGGCCGGGATTTGCAGCTGCCCCCGGCGGTCCTGGCTGCCTCACTCACCCTCCCTGAGGACTTGGAGCTCCTCCTTCTGCCCCAGCATGAGCACTCCGGCCACCCCTGGAAACACAGAGCACGTGGCGGCCCCAGGCGGCACAGCTGCCCGACACGGGCGCTGCCAGCCCTACGGCCGCACGCCCTCTTCCCCGGGAAGGGCTCCTTTCGGCCCCTGCCCCACGCTGCCTCCCGAGGGCACGGCTGCGAGAGGGCGGCGGCAGCGCCGAGGGCAGGCGGAGCTCCAGCGGTCCGGGCGCGGCTCCCGCTGCAGGGGCTGCAGCCGGGCCGGGAGGCAGGGAGGGGCGCCGGGCTGGTGGCTCACCGATGAACCTGACGGCCGCCTCTCGTAGGGGCCTCTGTGGGCTCTGCAGGTGCGGCAGGGCCCAGCCCAGGTGCTCGGCCACTCGGCTCTCGTCCTGCAGAAGCTGCGGGGAGCGCCAGGAGGGAAGGCTCGGCGTGGGCTCTGCCGCTCGGCCGGGCGCTCCCTGCACCCAGCACCGGTCGAGCCAGCCCGCACGGCCCGGGCCAGGGAGCAGCGTGTGAGGCGCAGGCTGGCGGGCCCGGGAGCGGTGCTGGGTGGGGACACAGCTGCCAGCCCCCCATACTGAGCAGCTGGGGAAGGGGGCTTCTCCAGCCCGCAGCTGGGGCTCCTGGGCTGTCCTTACCAGGTGCTCGGCGAACTTCATCTGCCGCTTCTTCGCCAGCAGCTCCTCGAGATCCCTCCTCCTCAGGAAGCAGGGCTTCGCCACAGGCCTGGAGAGCAGCAGAGAGCCGCAGGTGGCAGCAGGGCCCAGGGCACGGCACCTGGCTCCCTGTGCCAAGGCCAGGGGAGGCTGGAGCCCGCCAGGCACCAGGGCAGGAGGCGGCCGAGCCCCCTGCCAGGGATGCGGCAGCATCACACCAAACCTCACCTTGGCCACCTGCAGGTTCTCATCGTGCCAGCGCAAGAATAGAGGGAGCAGGCTCTGGCTCACAATGGTGGTCAGAGGATTTTCCCTCTCTTCCACTATCAGCTCCATCACCTTGCTGAAGAGCTGAATGGAGAGCTGCTGCACGTGGCTGTTGTCCTGGAGAAAAGGAAAAGTCCTAAGCACCAACTTCTCCAGGCCCATGGGGGCAAAGGCCCAAAACTGCCCAAAAGGGCGCAAAGTTTCCAGGCAGCGTCCAGTGCCCTTGGCTGGGGGCACAGAGCCTTACGTCCTCAAAGTGGGGCAGGAGGGACTCAGCCAGCTTCAGGGCGGTGATGCTGGCTATTTGGAGGTCTGTGTCCTGGAGCGTATGCGTCAGCACAGAGAGGGTCATCTTGACCACCTCTGCATCTGCATCGGCCAGCTGCTCCACCAGCTGCGGATACAGGCCGCGTATTCCTCCGCCCTGTGTGCAAGACGAGGCTGTGCTGTGAAGCCGTGACTGGCCGCGGCACCAAGGGCTGCTTGGGGCACTCGGGCGGCTGAAGCGGGACTCGGGAGAGCTGGGAGCGGCTGCCTCTGCTGCCAAAGGCCAGCCAAGCCCAAAGGACTGCGCTCCCCAGCCCCACGCTGCCAGCGGGGCTTCGGCCACAGCCCCCTCCTCACCAGCGAGGGCTCCTTGCTGAGCACCACCAGGCCTCTGAGCGCAAGGCGCAGCCTGTCCCTGCACTCGCTCGGCAGGTGCCGGGATACCACCAACAGGGCACTGGGACCGTGGATACGCAAGTCCAGACACTCCAGGAGCTGAAAGGCACAGGAGGGCAGTGGCAGGCGAGCCGGCCGGCAGGAGCCCGGAGCCGCAGAGGGCTGGGCCCAGGCAGCAGCAGCGGGCGCGGGCAGCGTCCCAGGCGGCTGCAGCTAAGAGAGACCAGAGAGCTGGGAGGCAGCTGAGCCAGGCAGCGCTGGCCATCAGGCTCACCTCCACAAAGATGGCCAGGGCAGGCAGATCACAGCGTGGCTGCTTCCCGATGAGCAGGCTGAGCAGGTGCGAGGCCATGTGGGGACACAAGGGGGTCAAGGCACAGCGCATCTCCCTGGCAGGGGAAAAAGGCGCCAAAGGCCCTGAGCCAGGCAGGCAAACCTCTCCCTGGAGCGACTCACAGTGGTCCGCTCTTTCCCCAGCACTCTGCAAGGGGACACGGGCCCCTTGGGAGGCGGCTGCTGCTGGCCATCCTCCTCTCCCAGCCTTTTGCACCCTCCCTCGGTGACAAGGCCCTCTGGTGGGGAGTAGGGCATCTCACCTGGCCAGCAGACCCGCTGCACAGTGTGGGCTGTTGGCACAGAGCAGGCTGTCCCAGAGCTGCTTGTGCTCCAGAGCCACCAGCTTCTTGCCAAAGCCCCGCTGGGAGAGCAGAGCCTCAATGGTCTGCACTGCAAACCTGTGTGCCGAGCAAAGGCGCGGTCACTCTAGGAGCACTGGCCCTGGCCACAAGGACATGGGAAGGACAGGGCGACTGGCACCTGTTGGGCGCTCTGCAAAGGCCGTCTTCCTCCTGGCACGCTCTCCAGAAGCTCAGGCTCTCCACCTCCTCTGGCCTCTGCTCTGTGGTGATGAAAACTTGCAAGAGCAGAGCCACAAAGAGGTGTGGAGAATGAATGAGGATTGCATAGCGCCACTCGGGCATGCTTGCAATCCTCCGCAGCACCAGAGTTGCCTGCAAGAGACAAAGCACCCCGAGGCAGCGCTCAGTGCCGAGGTGTCCATGCAGCAGGGCCTGAAGGGAGATGCAGGGGGAGCAGCCAGCCTGCTGCTCCTAGGCCAGCTTTCAGCCCAGGCAGGGAGCTGCAGGCTGGGGAGAGCATGGAGAGCTTCTGAGAAGGCCACTTGGAGAGCCAGCATAGGCCAGCTCCAGAAACTCACAGCCAGGGCAAAGACGGCCTCGTTGTCCCCGCTGCAGACGAACCCGCCGTACGGTGGCAGCTCCTCTAGGGCAGAGAGCAGTGCTGGAAGCACCTCCTCCACAGCCACTTCTGAGGTGCCGATGGCCCTCCACATCAGCTCAGCAGCTCTGTGGGAGCAGAGCTGGGCATCAGTACCGTGCCCCGTGCAGCTGCGTGGGGCCGGGAGGTAGCATGGCAGCAGGCTTAGGAAACAGATGGGCCCAAGGGTCCCAGGGTTCTCCGCCTGTCTGGCAGACCCCTCTGGAAAGGCTGTGCAGGGCCAGGGGCCCTACAGGCCCATGAGCACCGAGCTCTCCAGGCAGTTGTGCCCCGTACCTGTCACACAGTGGGGCGCAGCGCAGGAGGCTCATCACCACCTGGGCAGGGTGCTCTTCAGTCAGGCTGAGAATGATCATCTGCAGCTCGGCGTCCACGGTGCTACAGGACGTGAGTCTCTGCAGGATGTTCCTCACCACAGCTTGCACCTGGAAGAAGGGATATGGGGAAGACTTGGAGTGCTGCCCAAGGGAGCCACTTTCTCTGCTTCACCCAAGAAGCTGTTGATTTCCCAGCTCACTGGGATGGGCCAGAGGGGGCCCAGTGGACATGGCTTGAGGGGCCACGTCATCCTGGGAGGCCTTCAGTCCCGGCCCCAGGCTGCTTCCCTGCTGCGGAGAAGAAACACCCGTCAGGAAAAACTCCAGACTGGGCCCAGGACTCACTCTCAGCATGGGCATGGCCTCAGTCTCAGGGATGGCCTCGAGACAGGTGTTAGTGGCGGCCATGCCCTCCGTCAGGGCCATGTCAGCCTCTGCCCTGTCCTCGGACGTTTCCTCCTCAGAGGTGTCCATGAAGTCCGAGGACGCTGTGCTGGAAGCATCCTCTGCCTGCAGCTCGCTGGGCCTGGAGTCGGGCTCGGCCGTGCCCTCGGTGGTGCGGCCGCTGGTCTTTCTGCGCCGAAGGCGCAGGAACCTCCGCAGTGCCTGCAGCAGAAGGAAGGGCGGGAAGAGAGGCACGTTCCGTGGTCTGCTCCAAGCGTGGGGCTCGGCCCAGCAGTGCCAACAGGCCCGGCCCAGGTGGGGACAGCCGCAGGTACCTGGGCTACTCTGCGGAAGCGGCCACGGGTGAGCTCCTGCTCTTGAGTCCCGTCCTTGGATGCATCTGCCAATGAGCGAGCGCAGCCAGAGCTGAGGGGCCGCAGGAGAGGCCGGAGAAGCCAGCCCAGCCCTGCATGCCCCCGGCAGGGACAGCCCCCCGGGTTCCCAGGGGACGGAGCACGGCCATCGGGGGGGCAGGCCCGGCCCCTGTCCCATCCGGTCCGTGGGCACGTCCACAGGGATGGGATGGGATGGGATGGGATGGGATGGGATGGGATGGGATGGGATGGGATGGGATGGGATGGGATGGGATGGGATGGGATGGGATGGGATGGGATGGGATGGGATGGGATGGGATGGGATGGGATGGGATGGGATGGGATGGGGCCAGGCTGGCTGCAGGTACCGGCGTTGCATCCAGCTCCTCCACTCACCATCCTGCAGCGGCTCCAACTGCTCGGGCTCTGCAGGCTGCTGCGCTGGGGCAGCTGCAGGGCCTTTGCTTTTCTTGCCCCGAAGCCCCTTGAACAGGCTGAGCAGTCTGCCTGCCATCTCGCTGTCTGACCTCGAGGGCACCTTGGAGACAGATGCCCCGTCAAAGGTCCGATTCAGCGAGTGTTGCAGTTGTGCCTTGCAGGCACCTTCAGCAGAGGGGCCTCAAGAAGGCTACAGGACAGCAAGTCCTCTATTCTGTTCTCCAGGGCTCCTGCCACAATGACAGGAGACTCCTGGCGAACAATGGGGGTCACCAGCTCCCACGGCCTGGCAACGAGGGCGCCGGCCGCAGCGATGGGAGATGCCTCGGAAAAACTCCGAGACACCGAATCCTGAGGCCAGGCCGTGAGGCCAGGCACAGGAGGAATGCCTCGGAAAAGCTCCGGGTCAACAACGGACGAGCCGGCTGTGTGGGGATGCCTCACAGCACCGCTCTGTCACGTCCTGCCCCGTCGCGTGCACCGAGCACTCTGGCGTGGCCGTGTCACTGCCAGCACCTAGGTCAGCGTGTGTCACAAAGGGCTGCTCTGACACTCTGTCCCTTTCGGTGACACGGTGAACATTCTGCACCGAGTCACAAAGGGACATGCTGCCACGTGCCCCGGGGCCACCCCCTCCCCACCCAAGGTGCCCCCGGTTGGAGGCAATTCCTTGCCCCGAGCGTCTAACACAGCCCTGGACACACCAAGACCCGCCAAGTGCCAAGGGAAGGGCTCTCCACGGTGCCCGGCTGGCACAGCCCAGCTCGGTGCCGGCCCTGGAGCAGAGCCGCTTCCAGCAAGCAAGAGGCAAACACGTCTTGCCAAGAGTTAAAACACACCAGAGAGGGGAGATGGCATGAATGTTGGCATAAAGGCCTTTGAATTCACAGCTCTCTGAGAGGCATTTGGGGCTCTCGGCTGGACAGAGATACCAGCTCTGTCCTGTGCTTAGAGGAGGGAACGCACCCTGCCGGTGGTGCTTGGCTTGTCTTCTTCTCTGGAGGCCCAGGCAGATGACAAAGCTGCTCTTCACAGCCTTCTCCCTTCCCACACCCCTCTGCCAAGTGCAAGGGGCCACAAGGATGGAAAGGGGAGCAGGGAGCCAAAGGGAGACAGCTGCACCTACCTCACTGGCGGCTCCGGGGGAAGCACGTTGCTTGAGATGCAAGCCCCTCTCTTCCAAAGGCATTTCCCCAAATGCCTACAATTCCCGGGGAACACCAACACACACTTCAGAAACCCTGGCAAGGCTGAATTACTTCTGCACCTTGTAGCACAGGCACTGCAGCTCGAGCTCATCTTTCTTCTCCCAAGTCTTTTTCCTTGTGTCCCTTGTGGCACGCAGCCCCGGGCCCCCTAGAAACAAGAGCTGCCCGCTGTCTCTTCGAGTGTCTGATCGCCTGCCTGTGCTCACGGCAGCAAAACCAGGCTGTTCCCAGCCAGGGAGCGGAGCCCTGTTCCTGGCAGGAGGCTCTCATCAGCCCCTTCCCCACTGTGCACGCAGCACTTCTGCCTGCCTGCCTGCCCAGAAGAGCACAAGCTGGCCAGCTCTGGGTCCAGTACAGCCCAAACACAGGCACAGGAAGACACAGCGGCTCTTTTGCAGCCATGCCCCAGACAGGTGGGAAGTGGACCCTGCCTCTGGTCTCGCTTGGTTGGCTTGCTGACAGAGGGTTTGACTCCCTCCCCACAGAGGAAATCAAGGGCAGGTGCGAGCAGAGCAACTTCTCGGGATCCAAGAGAGCCACCTCCCCAGCCCGTCTGACACTCAGTCCCAGACTGAGAAATTCTCACCTCCAACCAGGAGACAAAGGAGGGCTCCAAACACAGCCTAGGATCCAAACGGGTTTATTGAGGGAGGGGCATAGGGTCTAGGAAGGGTCGAGGTGAAGAGAGAGGCAGGGACACAACCACACTCAAAGGGAGGCTGGTGGTGGAGCCCGGAACAGCGGTGGGGCCAGGGTTGAAACCATGGGGCTGGCAGCTGGGGCCAGGATACAGGGAACCAATGAGGAGAGGGACCAGAGGAGGAGCCGAGGTGGAGTGATGAGGGGTACACCAATGGGAGTGGGGAAGAGGGTGGTCTTGTAGTACAATCCAGTGGGGAAGGGAGGAACATGGAACATGCTAGAACTGGGGAGGGGGCCATGGCTGAGTGGCATTTAAACAGGAGTGTCCTCCCAAGGCATCCCTGCCCTATTTTCCTTGGGGTCCCCTCCCCCATCTCCCCCTTTTCCATTTATTACAAATGCTTTGCCCCTAGTCTTTTGAAGGGCTCTTTTCAAGCAAGCAATAGCTGTCAAATCAATCACAAGGATGATCACAATCCACAGGAGGCCTTTCAAGTTAGAAGCCATCTATTCGGGAACATCCCAATGTCCAAAAAGTTGGTCCAGCCAGTAGGCCGCTGTAGTATTGTCCACAAGGGTCCCAGGATGAGGGAAGAGACGAGAAAGTTGACTCCATGTATCAGCAAGCTAGGTTTATTATTTTATGATAGAAAATATATTAAAACTATACTAAAAGAACAGAGAGAAAAGATTTCATCAGAAGGCTAAGCTAAGAATAGAAAAGGAATCAATAACAAAGGCTTGTCTCCGACCGAGACGGTCTGGACAGGTGAACTGTGGTTGGCCGTTAATTCCAAACAACCAGATGAGACCAATCACAGATTCCCCCTGTTGCATTCCACAGCAGCAGATAAGAATTGTTTACAGTTTGTTCCTGAGGCCTCTCAGCTTATCAGGAGGGAACAATCCTAAGGAAAGGATTTTTCCTAAAACATGTCGGTGACATCTCACCCTTTTTATTTTAAATAAATTAAAAGGAAAAAGTGTTTGCAATTTCATCTGCTGGCCCATGCAGAGGAAAGAACAAGCACCTGAGAGGCTTAATGTTGCCAATCAAAACATCAATCAGTGCTGATGTGGAACCGTCAGGGAAATTCTTCACCTGCAAAACATCAAATTACATCACACACCAAAACAATCTTAAGATATAAGAAAATGCAAAAACAATGAAAAGAAAGTTCATTGCTTCAAGTCCAAACAGCTGAGTTTCAGGGAAAGTCCAAACTGAAGATGTTCCTCTCTGACATCGCTGAAAGTCCCTTTTGGTCCTGAAACAGGCTTGCTTGGCTTTTCAACGCTTTTTGAGCTGCTAGCTCTTTCAACTCTTTTTATTTAATTTTTTTTTTTTTTTTTTTTTTTTTTTTTTTCTTTTTTTTTTTTCTTTTGGTGGACGAAAGAGCAGCAGCAGAGAGGAGCCACTGAGGCTCTGCGGGGGCCCTGGCCCTCGTGGAAGGAACAGGGACCCCAGACCTGGCCTACAGAACGGTGGTCCAGGTCCTCGTGGAAGGATCAGGGATCCCAGACCTGGCCTACAGAACGGTGGCCCAGGTCCTGACGGGGGAAGCAAAGCCCCCGAACCAAACAGCCGCTGGCCGGGCGGAGGCCCTGGCCCAGGGAACCGAGCCAAACGGCCCAGACCCGGCCCGCGGAGCGGGCTCTGTGGTCTCACAACCCGGCACTCTGCTGCCAATGCCTGGGCAGCACGAGTGACCGAACGCTTCATCCCCTCTGAACCGGTGCACACCAGCAGCTGGGGAAGAGAAGCTTTCCCAGGGATCATCACCCTAGATCTGGGGGTGTTTTGTCCCCAGAGCAATTGAGCGATGCTCACTTTCCACTGTTTCTCCTGCCTCTGCAACGCAAATGCAAAAGGTGTTCCTCCTTTCTGCCCCTCGGTACCACCCCCACTCCCTGCGGGCTGGGGACCAGAAGCAGAAGGCTCAGGAGCCACCTCCCCCACGGTGCTGGGGTGCGCAGGGGGAGTCAGGCATTCCAACCCCCAACGGGAACCTCCGAACCAAACCCGAACCGGCCCACGAAAAACGCTGAGTTTGAAAGCAGGCTGACGGGCTGAGCCCGCAATCAGCTGTCGAGCCACAACCCCCCCACGGAGGGGCAGGCCGGCATCCCCTTCCCCTGTCCCAGCTCCCCCCGCAGGGGCAGCCTCGGGACAGCCCGAAAAGCTCGGGGGGGAATCCAGGCTGATCGCAGGCGCCGCGGTGGCCGCCGCGGGGAGCGGCGGGGCCACGGGCGACTCCAATGATGGTTCTGTTTGGTGGTTCTCAACCTCAGCCTCCTCCACTGGCGTGGCAGGCAAAGGCGGAGCCGCCGCGCTCGGAGCCCTCACGGGCTCTGCTGGAGGGTCGAACGCGGATTCGACCGGCGCGGGCAGCGCGGCATCGACCCCCGCCGGGCTGGGGACAGCAGCCGCGTCTTCTCCGGGTACCGGAAGCTGCAGCGCGGGCGCAGACAGCAAAGCCGGCGGAGCCGACACGGGAGGCGGCGGGACAGCCGCGGGGGGCGGCAGGGGCGCGGGGCCGGCGCCCACCGGTGCCGCCTGCACTGTTGTCTCACTTTGCTTCGGGAGCGGCAGCGCAGTCGCGAGCTCTTGGCGATTGCTGTCGAGTGTGTCGCCTAGCAACTCGGGCGAAGCCCCGGGAGGCGGTGCTTCTGCCACGGGAACGCCGACAAACTCCGCTGGAGGCGACGGGTCCGGTCCGGGCTGAGGCGGTGCCGCGGGAGGGGCCGCGGGGACTGGCACCTCCTGCGGGGCGGGTTGGGGTGGGGCCCGCGGCTCCGGCTCGGGCGGTGGAGCCAACTCACCTCCCCCCTGAGAGCAGCGAGGCGGGGGAGGCGGTTCCGTCGGAGCATGCTCCAAAGGCGCAGAAAAAAACTTTTCTTCTGTCGCGGGCAAAACTTCGCCCCCCCGCCGCGATTCGGGGGGGCTGGGAACCTGCAGGCTGTGGATTTGCACTGGTTCCCCTCTTGCCAGCGCCAGCGAGAAGGGAGACATACCTCGGCAATCCGAAATCCACTGATATGCAGACGCTTTCCGTTTCAAAACTGGGAAGAGAGTTCTGAATGACGGATAAACCCGAGGAAATCCAAGTCCCCGGTAAAGAAGGTCTCGGATAATGAATTCCATGCATTCCCATATGTATGAATCAAGGGCATACAGCACATCAGTGAAAAAGCCATGGTGCTTTGCCCACCTGAAAAACTCATAGAAGTGTATCTTCAGCATAGGAATTCTGTCCTCATGACCCCATTTTTGCCAGAGGCCAATAAGTTTCTCCTCTGAGGGAGAGAATGGAACCTCTGCCTCCGTAGGCACCCTTGTCCAGATCCGAATCTGCCTTGTAAGAAGGGAAGCATTTTCAGGAAGGGAAGTGTAAACAGTACCTTGTGACAGTGTCCTCTGGGCTTCGGCAGACTGCTCTGTGCTGCAAAGACTTCTGGACATCTTGTCTCGGAGACTTTTCAAAAGGTTCTCTCTGCGGCCAGCCAAATGAAGAATTCTTCCTCACTCAGGGTCCAATTGTGGTGATTCCTTCACTCGAGGCACCATCTGTCAGTTCTGTCCTCGGTGTTCACCTTCTGTGGTGGTGCTCCTTTTTTCACGCGGGGTCACCATTTGTAGTATTGTCCACAAGGGTCCCAGGATGAGGGAAGAGACGAGAAAGTTGACTCCATGTATCAGCAAGCTAGGTTTATTATTTTATGATAGAAAATATATTAAAACTATACTAAAAGAACAGAGAGAAAAGATTTCATCAGAAGGCTAAGCTAAGAATAGAAAAGGAATCAATAACAAAGGCTTGTCTCCGACCGAGACGGTCTGGACAGGTGAACTGTGGTTGGCCGTTAATTCCAAACAACCAGATGAGACCAATCACAGATTCCCCCTGTTGCATTCCACAGCAGCAGATAAGAATTGTTTACAGTTTGTTCCTGAGGCCTCTCAGCTTATCAGGAGGGAACAATCCTAAGGAAAGGATTTTTCCTAAAACATGTCGGTGACAGGCCGCCTTTTTCTCAGTTTCTATGTCCTTCACCTGATTTTGAAGTCCCTTGATGTTGCTTTGAATTGATGTGCTGAGGGAGGACAAGTTGAAAAAGCACAGTCCTTCCAAGTCCTCACACCCACGGTGGGGGGCGAGCAGCAGGAAATCGATTGCAGCTCGATTTTGCAGCATGGCGTGTCTGGTGGTCTCCTCATCCACCAATAGATCAGAAAATGCGGCAGATGTAGAACTGGCCTGCTTACTGAGCCAGCACCCCAGGTGAGAAAGCTCACCGAGGGCCTTGGCAGCAGCAACCCATGGTAGAAAAATGGATACCGTGACCCTCTTCCTTGTTCCCTAATTATAAATTTGGGTCAAATTCCTCAAAGGATCTCTTTTGGCAAGCAAATGTATTGTTCTGCTTCCAAGCATGCAAAATGGTGGAATTTGAGGTGAGGGTAGTCAGCTGGCCAAGGCGGCAGGGACCCCCTTTGATGTTGGAGGGGATTCCTGCCCACACCCTAGCACCACAGAGAAGAAACACTCCCCGTGGGAGCACTCTGGGGTACGCTAGGGACTGGGACGGTGTGGTGCTAGTCTAGTTGCACCTTTCAGCCACATTGTAGCATTTATCATCGGGCGAGACATCTTTGGGGATGTTACTCTAGGGTTCTGTTGTGAATTGCAAATCTGGTCTGGCCTTCTATTCAAAGGTAACACAGTAACTTGCTTTGGTGGAGCCCAGGAGGTCTAGCTCCTGGGGCTCCTGTGATGCATGTGGGAGAATCCTTCTCCACTCGTCCAGGTGTCCACAGGGTTGGGTTTCTTACCTATGTGCGGGTAATCATTTTGTGACGGGGGGATTCCCACCAGACACGTAGAGAGAGGATCGTCCACGCTTTCCATGGCCATGCAAAGGCTGTCTTGCTGTAGGGACTTTGCCAAGGTGACCCAAACGTTCTGCTTTGGCTGTGGTATGATCCAGCCCATGGTCACCTGGGTGATCATGAAGGCACAGGTGAAGGCGGCGGCTCTGGCGGTGCTGGCGCTGTTGTGGGGGTTTCCCGGGTTTGTTGTGAGGCGGTTCATGGTTTTCCCGCTCTCTGCTCACGCCGAGTGTGTTGAGGATTTTTTGCAGATTGAGGACTTTTTGAAGAACAGTGGCCATATTCAGCTGACGCACAATCCAGTCTGCTTGGGATAATGGACAATGGACACGTTCACAAACAATAATGGAAATATTCAGAAAATGGGGTCGGTATATCCTTGAAAAAGATCCAAGAAGAAGAGTCAACTGGACTCAGCAAGTTTGTCAGTGAGCTTGGGAAAGTGAGGAAAAAAGACAGTTCTTGGGTGGGACAGAAAACCACAGCCAGACGCGTGAAAAGTAAGATGATCCAATCAGCATCCGATCTTAGACGCGTGAACAGCTAGGCCTGGCCAATGATGTATTAGCTAGAGAGGTGTGGACAGTAGGGAATTGTTATAAATATAGTCTTTTTAGGGATAATAAATTTGGCTTCACTGGATGATATTGGTGTTGGTGTGATGTCCCTGAAGCTCCGCATCCCACACTTTTCCCCCACCAGGCCCCCTAGAAACAAGAGCTGCCCGCTGCATGTTCAAGTGTCTGAACGCCTGCCTGCGCTCACGGCAGCAAAACCAGGCTGTTCCCAGCCAGGGAGCGGAGCCCTGTTCCTGGCAGGAGGCTCTCATCAGCCCCTTCCCCACTGTGCACGCAGCACTTCTGCCTGCCTGCCTGCCCAGAAGAGCACAAGCTGGCCGGCTCTGGGCTCAGCACAGCCCAAACACAGGCGCAGGAAGACACAGCGGCTCTTTTGCAGCCATGCCCCAGACAGGTGGGAAGGGGACCCTGCCTCTGGTCTCTCTTGGTTGGCTTGCTGACTGGCTCTGAGGCAGGGGCTGCCCGATTCCTGGCTTGTGGGGAGAGCAGAGCCGCCGGAACCGCGCCCACCGTGCAGACACTGCCTGACAGCGCTGCGGCCGCTGGGACGGTGGCACCCCCGAGTCTCAGCCACTCCGCTGAGGCCGCTGCTGTTTCATTTGCTTTAGGCACCCCCAAAGCTGATTGCCAGGCCACGATGGTCTCTGCTTCTGCCCTCTTCCTGTCCCTGTGTAGGGATGGAGCATTGCTGTGCTTTCAGGAAGCTCTTTGTGGAAACTTCCGGCATTGCAAGCTCCTTTGCCCTCAGAGGATGCTTGCCATGGAATCCCTCACGGCTGGCTTCAGAGCATACTCCGGCAGGCTCTTCTAAAACCCAGGGTCCTTGTCCCCTTCAGAGTGCTCAGCAGGACCTTTTTTTAACAGCACGCTGCTTTACAGCTGGAGCAGCGAGACAGGGAGCTTTGTTATAAAAAACGAACGAGGCCAGATCTCCGACAGCGATTGAAACAGGCTCTCGTTTATTTAAAAACCATTCGGTGGGAGCAGAGAATCTGGGATAAGCCCAGATCCTCATACAACAGCTCAAAAAGGGAACCAGAAAGGAACCAGAAGAACCCCAAGAAAAAGCCCCTAAAAGAAAAAAAGCTCCCAAAGAAAAAGCCCCACCCCAGGAACAGAAAACTCCCCTTTTTAGAACAAATTCCTGGCCCAGGAATGGTGGGTTTTTGGTTCCACGCACCCATTGGTGGAATTCGGGCGCTTTGATTGGTCCTTACCGGGGTTCGTTTTGGACCAGTCATTTCCCCAGGGCGTCGAGTCATTGGTTGATGCTCTGGCCCAGTCACTCTTTGAGTTGTCCACCTCCTACCCCCACCAAGTCCCGGACCCCTTTCCCTTCGCCCACAGCAAACAACTCCCCAGCATTATTACAAACCCGTAATAGCTTTGCAGCCTGAGCTGCCCTTCTTCCTCTCTGTCCGTGCACAGAACAGAGCGGGAAGGAGAAGGGCAGCAGGGCCCTGTGTGTCCTGGGGCTCAGGTTTTTGCGCCGCTTCAGCTCCACAGAGACGGGGGTAAAGTGAAAAACCAAACTGTTTATTAAGGGAAAGCGAAGCCAAGGGGTGAGCGGGGAGGCAAAAAAGGGGATGAGCAGGGCCTGAGGGCTGCAGGGAGGGAGCTGCCATCAGGGAGAGACATGGCAGGAGCTGCTGAAACTTCTCACAGGCTCAGCTCTGAGCAGCCACAGCTGTGCCTGGAGCTCCCCTGCTCTGCAGGGGGTCCCATCTTGCATGGGAACTGGAAATCGCCATTGGAGGCCCTTAGAGGTACATCTGATCAAGGAGACAAAGAAAGTTCTGCAGATCTTCTTTGGAATGTCAGCTGGATCAGAATGCTCATGCAGGATGGGTTCTCATCTTCCCTCAGGGCTTGAAGAGCTGGAAGAGAGAGGAACAGAGGCCACGGTCAGTGGCCAGATTAAGGGAATGCAGGAAAGTCTCCTGCCAGGGCCAACCCAGCCGGCTATGGCATGGCCAGGAGGGAGCGGGAGGCAAGGGCTTCGGCCCGAAGGCGCAGGCCAACGGATCCCCCATGTGTCCCTGAAAGCTCTCGGGGCTCTGTCCCCTCCACAGCCCCTGGTTCTCACAGAGAGCGGAGGCCTCCGCAGCCCGGGAACGGATTGCAGCGCTGGGGCCGGGATTTGCAGCTGCCCCCGGCGGTCCTGGCTGCCTCACTCACCCTCCCTGAGGACTTGGAGCTCCTCCTTCTGCCCCAGCATGAGCACTCCGGCCACCCCTGGAAACACAGAGCACGTGGCGGCCCCAGGTGGCAAAGCTGCCCGACACGGGCGCTGCCAGCCCTACGGCCGCACGCCCTCTTCCCCGGGAAGGGCTCCTTTTGGCCCCTACCCCACGCTGCCACCCGAGGGCACGGCTGCGAGAGGGCGGTGGCAGCGCCGTGGGCGGGCGGGGCTCCAGCGGTCCGGGCGCGGCTCCCGCTGCAGGGGCTGCAGCCGGGCCGGAAGGCAGGGAGGGGCACCGGGCTGGTGGCTCACCGATGAACCTGATGGCCGCCTCTCGTAGGGGCCTCTGTGGGCTCTGCAGGTGCGGCAGGGCCCAGACCAGGTGCTCGGCCACTCGGCTCTCGTCCTGCAGAAGCTGCGGGGAGCGCCAGGAGGGAAGGCTCGGCGTGGGCTCTGCCGCTCGGCCGGGCGCTCCCTGCACCCAGCACCGGCCGAGCCAGCCCGCACGGCCCGGGCCAGGGAGCAGCGTGTGAGGCGCAGGCTGGTTGGCCCGGGAGCGGTGCTGGGCGGGGACACAGCTGCCAGCCCCCCATACTGAGCAGCTGGGGAAGGGGGCTTCTCCAGCCCGCGGCTGGGGCTCCTGGGCTGTCCTTACCAGGTGCTTGGCGAACTTCATCCGCCGCTTCTTCGCCAGCAGCTCCTCGAGATCCCTCCTCCTCAGGAAGCAGGGCTTCGCCACAGGCCTGGAGAGCAGCAGAGAGCCGCAGGTGGCAGCAGGGCCCAGGGCACGGCACCTGGCTCCCTGTGCCAAGGCCAGGGGAGGCTGGAGCCCGCCAGGCACCAGGGCAGGAGGCAGCCGAGCCCCCTGCCAGGGATGCGGCAGCATCACACCAAACCTCACCTTGGCCACCTGCAGGTTCTCATCGTGCCAGCGCAAGAATAGAGGGAGCAGGCTCTGGCTCACAATGGTGGTCAGAGGATTTTCCCTCTCTTCCACTATCAGCTCCATCACCTTGCTGAAGAGCTGAATGGAGAGCTGCTGCACGTGGCTGTTGTCCTGGAGAAAAGGAAAAGTCCTAAGCACCAACTTCTCCAGGCCCATGGGGGCAAAGGCCCAAAACTGCCCAAAAGGGCGCAAAGTTTCCAGGCAGCGTCCAGTGCCCTTGGCTGGGGGCACAGAGCCTTACGTCCTCAAAGTGGGGCAGGAGGGACTCAGCCAGCTTCAGGGCGGTGATGCTGGCTATTTGGAGGTCTGTGTCCTGGAGCGTATGCGTCAGCACAGAGAGGGTCATCTCGACCACCTCTGCATCTGCATCAGCCAGCTGCTCCACCAGCTGCGGATACAGGCCGCATATTCCTCCGCCCTGTGTGCAAGACGAGGCTGTGCTGTGAAGCCGTGACTGGCCGCGGCACCAAGGGCTGCTTGGGGCACTCGGGCGGCTGAAGCGGGACTCGGGAGAGCTGGGAGCAGCTGCCTCTGCTGCCAAAGGCCAGCCAAGCCCAAAGGACTGCGCTCCCCAGCCCCACGCTGCCAGCGGGGCTTCGGCCACGGCCCCCTCCTCACCAGCGAGGGCTCCTTGCTGAGCACCACCAGGCCTCTGAGCGCAAGGCGCAGCCTGTCCCTGCACTCGCTCGGCAGGTGCCGGGATACCACCAACAGGGCACTGGGACCGTGGATACGCAAGTCCAGACACTCCAGGAGCTGAAAGGCACAGGAGGGCAGTGGCAGGCGAGCCGGCCGGCAGGAGCCCGGAGCCGCAGAGGGCTGGGCCCAGGCAGCAGCAGCGGGCGCGGGCAGCGTCCCAGGCGGCTGCAGCTAAGAGAGACCAGAGAGCTGGGAGGCAGCTGAGCCAGGCAGCGCTGGCCATCAGGCTCACCTCCACAAAGATGGCCAGGGCAGGCAGATCACAGCGTGGCTGCTTCCCGATGAGCAGGCTGAGCAGGTGCGAGGCCATGTGGGGACACAAGGGGGTCAAGGCACAGCGCATCTCCCTGGCAGGGGAAAAAGGCGCCAAAGGCCCTGAGCCAGGCAGGCAAACCTCTCCCTGGAGCGACTCACAGTGGTCCGCTCTTTCCCCAGCACTCTGCAAGGGGACACGGGCCCCTTGGGAGGCGGCTGCTGCTGGCCATCCTCCTCTCCCAGCCTTTTGCACCCTCCCTCGGTGACAAGGCCCTCTGGTGGGGAGTAGGGCATCTCACCTGGCCAGCAGACCCGCTGCACAGTGTGGGCTGTTGGCACAGAGCAGGCTGTCCCAGAGCTGCTTGTGCTCCAGAGCCACCAGCTTCTTGCCAAAGCCCCGCTGGGAGAGCAGAGCCTCAATGGTCTGCACTGCAAACCTGTGTGCCGAGCAAAGGCGCGGTCACTCTAGGAGCACTGGCCCTGGCCACAAGGACATGGGAAGGACAGGGCGACTGGCACCTGTTGGGCGCTCTGCAAAGGCCGTCTTCCTCCTGGCACGCTCTCCAGAAGCTCAGGCTCTCCACCTCCTCTGGCCTCTGCTCTGTGGTGATGAAAACTTGCAAGAGCAGAGCCACAAAGAGGTGTGGAGAATGAATGAGGATTGCATAGCGCCACTCGGGCATGCTTGCAATCCTCCGCAGCACCAGAGTTGCCTGCAAGAGACAAAGCACCCCGAGGCAGCGCTCAGTGCCGAGGTGTCCATGCAGCAGGGCCTGAGGGGAGATGCAGGGGGAGCAGCCGGCCTGCTGCTCCTAGGCCAGCTTTCAGCCCAGGCAGGGAGCTGCAGGCTGGGGAGAGCATGGAGAGCTTCTGAGAAGGCCACTTGGAGAGCCAGCATAGGCCAGCTCCAGAAACTCACAGCCAGGGCAAAGACGGCCTCGTTGTCCCCGCTGCAGACGAACCCGCCGTACGGTGGCAGCTCCTCTAGGGCAGAGAGCAGTGCTGGAAGCACCTCCTCCACAGCCACTTCTGAGGTGCCGATGGCCCTCCACATCAGCTCAGCAGCTCTGTGGGAGCAGAGCTGGGCATCAGTACCGTGCCCCGTGCAGCTGCGTGGGGCCGGGAGGTAGCATGGCAGCAGGCTTAGGAAACAGATGGGCCCAAGGGTCCCAGGGTTCTCCGCCTGTCTGGCAGACCCCTCTGGAAAGGCTGTGCAGGGCCAGGGGCCCTACAGGCCCATGAGCACCGAGCTCTCCAGGCAGTTGTGCCCCGTACCTGTCACACAGTGGGGCGCAGCGCAGGAGGCTCATCACCACCTGGGCAGGGTGCTCTTCAGTCAGGCTGAGAATGATCATCTGCAGCTCGGCGTCCACGGTGCTACAGGACGTGAGTCTCTGCAGGATGTTCCTCACCACAGCTTGCACCTGGAAGAAGGGATATGGGGAAGACTTGGAGTGCTGCCCAAGGGAGCCACTTTCTCTGCTTCACCCAAGAAGCTGTTGATTTCCCAGCTCACTGGGATGGGCCAGAGGGGGCCCAGTGGACATGGCTTGAGGGGCCACGTCATCCTGGGAGGCCTTCAGT
Organism: Haemorhous mexicanus; assembly: GCF_027477595.1. Taxonomy (NCBI): domain Eukaryota; kingdom Metazoa; phylum Chordata; class Aves; order Passeriformes; family Fringillidae; genus Haemorhous; species Haemorhous mexicanus. The sequence goes on from NC_082344.1 coordinate 10,721,316, forward strand.
CCCGGCCCCAGGCTGCTTCCCTGCTGCGGAGAAGAAACACCCGTCAGGAAAAACTCCAGACTGGGCCCAGGACTCACTCTCAGCATGGGCATGGCCTCAGTCTCAGGGATGGCCTCGAGACAGGTGTTAGTGGCGGCCATGCCCTCCGTCAGGGCCATGTCAGCCTCTGCCCTGTCCTCGGACGTTTCCTCCTCAGAGGTGTCCATGAAGTCCGAGGACGCTGTGCTGGAAGCATCCTCTGCCTGCAGCTCGCTGGGCCTGGAGTCGGGCTCGGCCGTGCCCTCGGTGGTGCGGCCGCTGGTCTTTCTGCGCCGAAGGCGCAGGAACCTCCGCAGTGCCTGCAGCAGAAGGAAGGGTGGGAAGAGAGGCACGTTCCGTGGTCTGCTCCAAGCGTGGGGCTCGGCCCAGCAGTGCCAACAGGCCCGGCCCAGGTGGGGACAGCCGCAGGTACCTGGGCTACTCTGCGGAAGCGGCCACGGGTGAGCTCCTGCTCTTGAGTCCCGTCCTTGGATGCATCTGCCAATGAGCGAGCGCAGCCAGAGCTGAGGGGCCGCAGGAGAGGCCGGAGAAGCCAGCCCAGCCCTGCATGCCCCCGGCAGGGACAGCGCCCCGGGTTCCCAGTGGACGGAGCAGGCCATCGGGGGGGCAGGCCCGGCCCCCATCCGGTCCGTGGGCACGTCCACAGGGATGGGATGGGATGGGATGGGATGGGATGGGATGGGATGGGATGGGATGGGATGGGATGGGATGGGATGGGATGGGATGGGATGGGATGGGATGGGATGGGATGGGATGGGATGGGATGGGATGGGATGGGATGGGATGGGGCCAGGCTGGCTGCAGGTACCGGCGTTGCATCCAGCTCCTCCACTCACCATCCTGCAGCGGCTCCAACTGCTCGGGCTCTGCAGGCTGCTGCGCTGGGGCAGCTGCAGGGCCTTTGCTTTTCTTGCCCCGAAGCCCCTTGAACAGGCTGAGCAGTCTGCCTGCCATCTCGCTGTCTGACCTCGAGGGCACCTTGGAGACAGATGCCCCGTCAAAGGTCCGATTCAGCGAGTGTTGCAGTTGTGCCTTGCAGGCACCTTCAGCAGAGGGGCCTCAAGAAGGCTACAGGACAGCAAGTCCTCTATTCTGTTCTCCAGGGCTCCTGCCACAATGACAGGAGACTCCTGGCGAACAATGGGGGTCACCAGCTCCCACGGCCTGGCAACGAGGGCGCCGGCCGCAGCGATGGGAGATGCCTCGGAAAAACTCCGAGACACCGAATCCTGAGGCCAGGCCGTGAGGCCAGGCACAGGAGGAATGCCTCGGTAAAGCTCCGGGTCAACAACGGACGAGCCGGCTGTGTGGGGATGCCTCACAGCACCGCTCTGTCACGTCCTGCCCCGTCGCGTGCACCGAGCACTCTGGCGTGGCCGTGTCACTGCCAGCACCTAGGTCAGCGTGTGTCACAAAGGGCTGCTCTGACACTCTGTCCCTTTCGGTGACACGGTGAACATTCTGCACCGAGTCACAAAGGGACATGCTGCCACGTGCCCCGGGGCCACCCCCTCCCCACCCAAGGTGCCCCCGGTTGGAGGCAATTCCTTGCCCCGAGCGTCTAACACAGCCCTGGACACACCAAGACCCGCCAAGTGCCAAGGGAAGGGCTCTCCACGGTGCCCGGCTGGCACAGCCCAGCTCGGTGCCGGCCCTGGAGCAGAGCCGCTTCCAGCAAGCAAGAGGCAAACACGTCTTGCCAAGAGTTAAAACACACCAGAGAGGGGAGATGGCATGAATGTTGGCATAAAGGCCTTTGAATTCACAGCTCTCTGAGAGGCATTTGGGGCTCTCGGCTGGACAGAGATACCAGCTCTGTCCTGTGCTTAGAGGAGGGAACGCACCCTGCCGGTGGTGCTTGGCTTGTCTTCTTCTCTGGAGGCCCAGGCAGATGACAAAGCTGCTCTTCACAGCCTTCTCCCTTCCCACACCCCTCTGCCAAGTGCAAGGGGCCACAAGGATGGAAAGGGGAGCAGGGAGCCAAAGGGAGACAGCTGCACCTACCTCACTGGCGGCTCCGGGGGAAGCACGTTGCTTGAGATGCAAGCCCCTCTCTTCCAAAGGCATTTCCCCAAATGCCTACAATTCCCGGGGAACACCAACACACACTTCAGAAACCCTGGCAAGGCTGAAGTACTTCTGCACCTTGTAGCACAGGCACTGCAGCTCGAGCTCATCTTTCTTCTCCCAAGTCTTTTTCCTTGTGTCCCTTGTGGCACGCAGCACCGGGCCCCCTAGAAACAAGAGCTGCCCGCTGTCTCTTCGAGTGTCTGATCGCCTGCCTGTGCTCACGGCAGCAAAACCAGGCTGTTCCCAGCCAGGGAGCGGAGCCCTGTTCCTGGCAGGAGGCTCTCATCAGCCCCTTCCCCACTGTGCATGCAGCACTTCTGCCTGCCTGCCTGCCCAGAAGAGCACAAGCTGGCCAGCTCTGGGCTCAGCACAGCCCAAACACAGGCGCAGGAAGACACAGCGGCTCTTTTGCAGCCATGCCCCAGACAGGTGGGAAGGGGACCCTGCCTCTGGTCTCTCTTGGTTGGCTTGCTGACTGGCTCTGAGGCAGGGGCTGCCCGATTCCTGGCTTGTGGGGAGAGCAGAGCCGCCGGAACCGCGCCCACCGTGCAGACACTGCCTGACAGCGCTGCGGCCGCTGGGACGGTGGCACCCCCGAGTCTCAGCCACTCCGCTGAGGCCGCTGCTGTTTCATTTGCTTTAGGCACCCCCAAAGCTGATTGCCAGGCCACGATGGTCTCTGCTTCTGCCCTCTTCCTGTCCCTGTGTAGGGATGGAGCATTGCTGTGCTTTCAGGAAGCTCTTTGTGGAAACTTCCGGCATTGCAAGCTCCTTTGCCCTCAGAGGATGCTTGCCATGGAATCCCTCACGGCTGGCTTCAGAGCATACTCCGGCAGGCTCTTCTAAAACCCAGGGTCCTTGTCCCCTTCAGAGTGCTCAGCAGGACCTTTTTTTAACAGCACGCTGCTTTACAGCTGGAGCAGCGAGACAGGGAGCTTTGTTATAAAAAACGAACGAGGCCAGATCTCCGACAGCGATTGAAACAGGCTCTCGTTTATTTAAAAACCATTCGGTGGGAGCAGAGAATCTGGGATAAGCCCAGATCCTCATACAACAGCTCAAAAAGGGAACCAGAAAGGAACCAGAAGAACCCCAAGAAAAAGCCCCTAAAAGAAAAAAAGCTCCCAAAGAAAAAGCCCCACCCCAGGAACAGAAAACTCCCCTTTTTAGAACAAATTCCTGGCCCAGGAATGGTGGGTTTTTGGTTCCACGCACCCATTGGTGGAATTCGGGCGCTTTGATTGGTCCTTACCGGGGTTCGTTTTGGACCAGTCATTTCCCCAGGGCGTCGAGTCATTGGTTGATGCTCTGGCCCAGTCACTCTTTGAGTTGTCCACCTCCTACCCCCACCAAGTCCCGGACCCCTTTCCCTTCGCCCACAGCAAACAACTCCCCAGCGTTATTACAAACCCGTAATAGCTTTGCAGCCTGAGCTGCCCTTCTTCCTCTCTGTCCGTGCACAGAACAGAGCGGGAAGGAGAAGGGCAGCAGGGCCCTGTGTGTCCTGGGGCTCAGGTTTTTGCGCCGCTTCAGCTCCACAGAGACGGGGGTAAAGTGAAAAACCAAACTGTTTATTAAGGGAAAGCGAAGCCAAGGGGTGAGCGGGGAGGCAAAAAAGGGGATGAGCAGGGCCTGAGGGCTGCAGGGAGGGAGCTGCCATCAGGGAGAGACATGGCAGGAGCTGCTGAAACTTCTCACAGGCTCAGCTCTGAGCAGCCACAGCTGTGCCTGGAGCTCCCCTGCTCTGCAGGGGGTCCCATCTTGCATGGGAACTGGAAATCGCCATTGGAGGCCCTTAGAGGTACATCTGATCAAGGAGACAAAGAAAGTTCTGCAGATCTTCTTTGGAATGTCAGCTGGATCAGAATGCTCATGCAGGATGGGTTCTCATCTTCCCTCAGGGCTTGAAGAGCTGGAAGAGAGAGGAACAGAGGCCACGGTCAGTGGCCAGATTAAGGGAATGCAGGAAAGTCTCCTGCCAGGGCCAACCCAGCCGGCTATGGCATGGCCAGGAGGGAGCGGGAGGCAAGGGCTTCAGCCGGAAGGCGCAGGCCACAGATCCCCCATGTGTCCCTGAAAGCTCTCGGGGCTCTGTCCCCTCCACAGCCCCTGGTTCTCACAGAGAGCGGAGGCCTCCGCAGCCCGGGCACGGATTGCAGCGCTGGGGCCGGTATTTGCAGCTGCCCCCGGCGGTCCTGGCTGCCTCACTCACCCTCCCTGAGGACTTGGAGCTCCTCCTTCTGCCCCAGCATGAGCACTCCGGCCACCCCTGGAAACACAGAGCACGTGGCGGCCCCAGGCGGCAAAGCTGCCCGACACGGGCGCTGCCAGCCCTACGGCCGTACGCCCTCTTCCCCGGGAAGGGCTCCTTTTGGCCCCTGCCCCACGCTGCCACCCGAGGGCACGGCTGCGAGAGGGCGGTGGCAGCGCCGTGAGCGGGCGGGGCTCCAGCGGTCCGGGCTGGGCTCCCGCTGCAGGGGCTGCAGCCGGGCCGGGAGGCAGGGAGGGGCGCCGGGCTGGTGGCTCACCGATGAACCTGACGGCCGCCTCTCGTAGGGGCCTCTGTGGGCTCTGCAGGTGCGGCAGGGCCCAGCCCAGGTGCTCGGCCACTCGGCTCTCGTCCTGCAGAAGCTGCGGGGAGCGCCAGGAGGGAAGGCTCGGCGTGGGCTCTGCCGCTCGGCCGGGCGCTCCCCGCACCCAGCACCGGCCGAGCCAGCCCGCACGGCCCGGGCCAGGGAGCAGCGTGTGAGGCGCAGGCTGGCGGGCCTGGGAGCGGCGCTGGCCGGGGACACAGCTGCCAGCCCCCCATACTGAGCAGCTGGGGAAGGGGGCTTCTCCAGCCCGCGGCTGGGGCTCCTGGGCTGTCCTTACCAGGTGCTCGGCAAACTTCATCCGCCGCTTCTTCGCCAGCAGCTCCTCGAGATCCCTCCTCCTCAGGAAGCAGGGCTTCGCCACAGGCCTGGAGAGCAGCAGAGAGCCGCAGGTGGCAGCAGGGCCCAGGGCACGGCACCTGGCTCCCTGTGCCAAGGCCAGGGGAGGCTGGAGCCCGCCAGGCACCAGGGCAGGAGGCAGCCGAGCCCCCTGCCAGGGATGCGGCAGCATCACACCAAACCTCACCTTGGCCACCTGCAGGTTCTCATCGTGCCAGCGCAAGAATAGAGGGAGCAGGCTCTGGCTCACAATGGTGGTCAGAGGATTTTCCCTCTCTTCCACTATCAGCTCCATCACCTTGATGAAGAGCTGAATGGAGAGCTGCTGCACGTGGCTGTTGTCCTGGAGAAAAGGAAAAGTCCTAAGCACCAACTTCTCCAGGCCCATGGGGGCAAAGGCCCAAAACTGCCCAAAAGGGCGCAAAGTTTCCAGGCAGCGTCCAGTGCCCTTGGCTGGGGGCACAGAGCCTTACGTCCTCAAAGTGGGGCAGGAGGGACTCAGCCAGCTTCAGGGCGGTGATGCTGGCTATTTGGAGGTCTGTGTCCTGGAGCGTATGCGTCAGCACAGAGAGGGTCATCTCGACCACCTCTGCATCTGCATCGGCCAGCTGCTCCACCAGCTGCGGATACAGGCCGCGTATTCCTCTGCCCTGTGTGCAAGACGAGGCTGTGCTGTGAAGCCGTGACTGGCCGCGGCACCAAGGGCTGCTTGGGGCACTCGGGTGGCTGAAGCGGGACTCGGGAGAGCTGGGAGCAGCTGCCTCTGCTGCCAAAGGCCAGCCAAGCCCAAAGGACTGCGCTCCCCAGCCCCACGCTGCCAGCGGGGCTTCGGCCACGGCCCCCTCCTCACCAGCGAGGGCTCCTTGCTGACCACCACCAGGCCTCTGAGCGCAAGGCGCAGCCTGTCCCTGCACTCGCTCGGCAGGTGCCGGGATACCACCAACAGGGCACTGGGACCGTGGATACGCAAGTCCAGACACTCCAGGAGCTGAAAGGCACAGGAGGGCAGTGGCAGGCGAGCCGGCCGGCAGGAGCCCGGAGCCGCAGAGGGCTGGGCCCAGGCAGCAGCAGCGGGCGCGGGCAGCGTCCCAGGTGGCTGCAGCTAAGAGAGACCAGAGAGCTGGGAGGCAGCTGAGCCAGGCAGCGCTGGCCATCAGGCTCACCTCCACAAAGATGGCCAGGGCAGGCAGATCACAGCGTGGCTGCTTCCCGATGAGCAGGCTGAGCAGGTGCGAGGCCATGTGGGGACACAAGGGGGTCAAGGCACAGCGCATCTCCCTGGCAGGGGAAAAAGGCGCCAAAGGCCCTGAGCCAGGCAGGCAAACCTCTCCCTGGAGCGACTCACAGTGGTCCGCTCTTTCCCCAGCACTCTGCAAGGGGACACGGGCCCCTTGGGAGGTGGCTGCTGCTGGCCATCCTCCTCTCCCAGCCTTTTGCACCCTCCCTCGGTGACAAGGCCCTCTGGTGGGGAGTAGGGCATCTCACCTGGCCAGCAGACCCGCTGCACAGTGTGGGCTGTTGGCACAGAGCAGGCTGTCCCAGAGCTGCTTGTGCTCCAGAGCCACCAGCTTCTTGCCAAAGCCCCGCTGGGAGAGCAGAGCCTCAATGGTCTGCACTGCAAACCTGTGTGCCGAGCAAAGGCGCGGTCACTCTAGGAGCACTGGCCCTGGCCACAAGGACATGGGAAGGACAGGGCGACTGGCACCTGTTGGGCGCTCTGCAAAGGCCGTCTTCCTCCTGGCACGCTCTCCAGAAGCTCAGGCTCTCCACCTCCTCTGGCCTCTGCTCTGTGGTGATGAAAACTTGCAAGAGCAGAGCCACAAAGAGGTGTGGAGAATGAATGAGGATTGCATAGCGCCACTCGGGCATGCTTGCAATCCTCCGCAGCACCAGAGTTGCCTGCAAGAGACAAAGCACCCCGAGGCAGCGCTCAGTGCCGAGGTGTCCATGCAGCAGGGCCTGAGGGGAGATGCAGGGGGAGCAGCCGGCCTGCTGCTCCTAGGCCAGCTTTCAGCCCAGGCAGGGAGCTGCAGGCTGGGGAGAGCATGGAGAGCTTCTGAGAAGGCCACTTGGAGAGCCAGCATAGGCCAGCTCCAGAAACTCACAGCCAGGGCAAAGACGGCCTCGTTGTCCCCGCTGCAGACGAACCCGCCGTACGGTGGCAGCTCCTCTAGGGCAGAGAGCAGTGCTGGAAGCACCTCCTCCACAGCCACTTCTGAGGTGCCGATGGCCCTCCACATCAGCTCAGCAGCTCTGTGGGAGCAGAGCTGCGCATCAGTACCGTGCCCCGTGCAGCTGCGTGGGGCCGGGAGGTAGCATGGCAGCAGGCTTAGGAAACAGATGGGCCCAAGGGTCCCAGGGTTCTCCGCCTGTCTGGCAGACCCCTCTGGAAAGGCTGTGCAGGGCCAGGGGCCCTACAGGCCCATGAGCACCGAGCTCTCCAGGCAGTTGTGCCCCGTACCTGTCACACAGTGGGGCGCAGCGCAGGAGGCTCATCACCACCTGGGCAGGGTGCTCTTCAGTCAGGCTGAGAATGATCATCTGCAGCTCGGCGTCCACGGTGCTACAGGACGTGAGTCTCTGCAGGATGTTCCTCACCACAGCTTGCACCTGGAAGAAGGGATATGGGGAAGACTTGGAGTGCTGCCCAAGGGAGCCACTTTCTCTGCTTCACCCAAGAAGCTGTTGATTTCCCAGCTCACTGGGATGGGCCAGAGGGGGCCCAGTGGACATGGCTTGAGGGGCCACGTCATCCTGGGAGGCCTTCAGTCCCGGCCCCAGGCTGCTTCCCTGCTGCAGAGAAGAAACACCCGTCAGGAAAAACTCCAGACTGGGCCCAGGACTCACTCTCAGCATGGGCATGGCCTCAGTCTCAGGGATGGCCTCGAGACAGGTGTTAGTGGCGGCCATGCCCTCCGTCAGGGCCATGTCAGCCTCTGCCCTGTCCTCGGACGTTTCCTCCTCAGAGGTGTCCATGAAGTCCGAGGACGCTGTGCTGGAAGCATCCTCTGCCTGCAGCTCGCTGGGCCTGGAGTCGGGCTCGGCCGTGCCCTCGGTGGTGCGGCCGCTGGTCTTTCTGCGCCGAAGGCGCAGGAACCTCCGCAGTGCCTGCAGCAGAAGGAAGGGCGGGAAGAGAGGCACGTTCCGTGGTCTGCTCCAAGCGTGGGGCTCGGCCCAGCAGTGCCAACAGGCCCGGCCCAGGTGGGGACAGCCGCAGGTACCTGGGCTACTCTGCGGAAGCGGCCACGGGTGAGCTCCTGCTCTTGAGTCCCGTCCTTGGATGCATCTGCCAATGAGCGAGCGCAGCCAGAGCTGAGGGGCCGCAGGAGAGGCCGGAGAAGCCAGCCCAGCCCTGCATGCCCCCGGCAGGGACAGCGCCCCGGGTTCCCAGTGGACGGAGCAGGCCATCGGGGGGGCAGGCCCGGCCCCCATCCGGTCCGTGGGCACGTCCACAGGGATGGGATGGGATGGGATGGGATGGGATGGGATGGGATGGGATGGGATGGGATGGGATGGGATGGGATGGGATGGGATGGGATGGGATGGGATGGGATGGGATGGGATGGGATGGGATGGGATGGGATGGGGCCAGGCTGGCTGCAGGTACCGGCGTTGCATCCAGCTCCTCCACTCACCATCCTGCAGCGGCTCCAACTGCTCGGGCTCTGCAGGCTGCTGCGCTGGGGCAGCTGCAGGGCCTTTGCTTTTCTTGCCCCGAAGCCCCTTGAACAGGCTGAGCAGTCTGCCTGCCATCTCGCTGTCTGACCTCGAGGGCACCTTGGAGACAGATGCCCCGTCAAAGGTCCGATTCAGCGAGTGTTGCAGTTGTGCCTTGCAGGCACCTTCAGCAGAGGGGCCTCAAGAAGGCTACAGGACAGCAAGTCCTCTATTCTGTTCTCCAGGGCTCCTGCCACAATGACAGGAGACTCCTGGCGAACAATGGGGGTCACCAGCTCCCACGGCCTGGCAACGAGGGCGCCGGCCGCAGCGATGGGAGATGCCTCGGAAAAACTCCGAGACACCGAATCCTGAGGCCAGGCCGTGAGGCCAGGCACAGGAGGAATGCCTCGGAAAAGCTCCGGGTCAACAACGGACGAGCCGGCTGTGTGGGGATGCCTCACAGCACCGCTCTGTCACGTCCTGCCCCGTCGCGTGCACCGAGCACTCTGGCGTGGCCGTGTCACTGCCAGCACCTAGGTCAGCGTGTGTCACAAAGGGCTGCTCTGACACTCTGTCCCTTTCGGTGACACGGTGAACATTCTGCACCGAGTCACAAAGGGACATGCTGCCACGTGCCCCGGGGCCACCCCCTCCCCACCCAAGGTGCCCCCGGTTGGAGGCAATTCCTTGCCCCGAGCGTCTAACACAGCCCTGGACACACCAAGACCCGCCAAGTGCCAAGGGAAGGGCTCTCCACGGTGCCCGGCTGGCACAGCCCAGCTCGGTGCCGGCCCTGGAGCAGAGCCGCTTCCAGCAAGCAAGAGGCAAACACGTCTTGCCAAGAGTTAAAACACACCAGAGAGCGGAGATTGCATGAATGTTGGCATAAAGGCCTTTGAATTCACAGCTCTCTGAGAGGCATTTGGGGCTCTCGGCTGGACAGAGATACCAGCTCTGTCCTGTGCTTAGAGGAGGGAATGCACCCTGCCGCTGGTGCTTGGCTTGTCTTCTTCTCTGGAGGCCCAGGCAGATGCCAAAGCTGCTCTTCACAGCCTTCTCCCTTCCCACACCCCTCTGCCAAGTGCAAGGGGCCACAAGGATGGAAAGGGGAGCAGGGAGCCAAAGGGAGACAGCTGCACCTACCTCACTGGCGGCTCCGGGGGAAGCACGTTGCTTGAGATGCAAGCCCCTCTCTTCCAAAGGCATTTCCCCAAATGCCTACAATTCCCGGGGAACACCAACACACACTTCAGAAACCCTGGCAAGGCTGAATTACTTCTGCACCTTGCAGCACAGGCACTGCAGCTCGAGCTCATCTTTCTTCTCCCAAGTCTTTTTCCTTGTGTCCCTTGTGGCACGCAGCCCCGGGCCCCCTAGAAACAAGAGCTGCCCGCTGTCTCTTCGAGTGTCTGATCACCTGCCTGTGCTCACGGCAGCAAAACCAGGCTGTTCCCAGCCAGGGAGCGGAGCCCTGTTCCTGGCAGGAGGCTCTCATCAGCCCCTTCCCCACTGTGCACGCAGCACTTCTGCCTGCCTGCCTGCCCAGAAGAGCACAAGCTGGCCAGCTCTGGGCTCAGCACAGCCCAAACACAGGCACAGGAAGACACAGCGGCTCTTTTGCAGCCGTGCCCCAGACAGGTGGGAAGTGGACCCTGCCTCTGGTCTCGCTTGGTTGGCTTGCTGACAGAGGGTTTGACTCCCTCCCCACAGAGGAAATCAAGGGCAGGTGCGAGCAGAGCAACTTCTCGGGATCCAAGAGAGCCACCTCCCCAGCCCGTCTGACACTCAGTCCCAGACTGAGAAATTCTCACCTCCAACCAGGAGACAAAGGAGGGCTCCAAACACAGCCTTGGATCCAAACGGGTTTATTGAGGGAGGGGCATAGGGTCTAGAAAGGGTCGAGGTGAAGAGAGAGGCAAGGACACAACCGCACTCAAAGGGAGGCTGGTGGTGGAGCCCGGAACAGCGGTGGGGCCAGGGTTGACACCATGGGGCTGGCAGCTGGGGCCAGGATACAGGGAACCAATGAGGAGAGGGACCAGAGGAGGAGCCGAGGTGGAGTGATGAGGGGTACACCAATGGGAGTGGGGGAAGAGGGTGGTCTTGTAGTACAATCCAGTGGGGAAGGGAGGAACATGGAACATGCTAGAACTGGGGAGGGGGCCATGGCTGAGTGGCATTTAAACAGGAGTGTCCTCCCAAGGCATCCCTGCCCTATTTTCCTTGGGGTCCCCTCCCCCATCTCCCCCTTTTCCATTTATTACAAATGCTTTGCCCCTAGTCTTTTGAAGGGCTCTTTTCAAGCAAGCAATAGCTGTCAAATCAATCACAAGGATGATCACAATCCACAGGAGGCCTTTCAAGTTAGAAGCCATCTATTCGGGAACATCCCAATGTCCAAAAAGTTGGTCCAGCCAGTAGGCCGCCTTTTTCTCAGTTTCTATGTCCTTCACCTGATTTTGAAGTCCCTTGATGTTGCTTTGAATTGATGTGCTGAGGGAGGACAAGTTGAAAGAGCACAGTCCTTCCAAGTCCTCACACCCATGGTGGGGGGCGAGCAGCAGGAAATCGATTGCAGCTCGATTTTGCAGCATGGTGTGTCTGGTGGTCTCCTCATCCACCAATGGATCAGAAAATGCGGCAGATGTAGCACTGGCCTGCTTACTGAGCCAGCACCCCAGGTGAGAAAGCTCACCGAGGGCCTTGGCAGCAGCAACCCATGGTAGAAAAATGGATACCATGACCCTCTTCCTTGTTCCCTAATTATAAATTTGGGTCAAATTCCTCAAAGGATCTCTTTTGGCAAGCAAATGTATTGTTCTGCTTCCAAGCATGCAAAATGGTGGAATTTGAGGTGAGGGTAGTCAGCTGGCCAAGGCTGCAGGGACCCCCTTTGATGTTGGAGGGGATTCCTGCCCACACCCTAGCACCACAGAGAAGAAACACTCCCCGTGGGAGCACTCTGGGGTATGCTAGGGACTGGGACGGTGTGGTGCTAGTCTAGTTGCACCTTTCAGCCACATTGTAGCATTTATCATCGGGCGAGACATCTTTGGGGATGTTACTCTAGGGTTCTGTTGTGAATTGCAAATCTGGTCTGGCCTTCTATTCAAAGGTAACACAGTAACTTGCTTTGGTGGAGCCCAGGAGGTCTAGCTCCTGGGGCTCCTGTGATGCATGTGGGAGAATCCTTCTCCACTCGTCCAGGTGTCCACAGGGTTGGGTTTCTTACCTATGTGCGGGTAATCATTTTGTGACGGGGGGATTCCCACCAGACACGTAGAGAGAGGATCGTCCACGCTTTCCATGGCCATGCAAAGGCTGTCTTGCTGTAGGGACTTTGCCAAGGTGACCCAAACGTTCTGCTTTGGCTGTGGTATGATCCAGCCCATGGTCACCTGGGTGATCATGAAGGCACAGGTGAAGGCGGCGGCTCTGGCGGTGCTGGCGCTGTGGTGGGGGTTTCCCGGGTTTGTTGTGAGGCGGTTCATGGTTTTCCCGCTCTCTGCTCACGCCGAGTGTGTTGAGGATTTTTTGCAGATTGAGGACTTTTTGAAGAACAGTGGCCATATTCAGCTGACGCACAATCCAGTCTGCTTGGGATAATGGACAATGGACACGTTCACAAACAATAATGGAAATATTCAGAAAATGGGGTCGGTATATCCTTGAAAAAGATCCAAGAAGAAGAGTCAACTGGACTCAGCAAGTTTTTCAGTGAGCTTGGGAAAGTGAGGAAAAAAGACAGTTCTTGGGTGGGACAGAAAACCACAGCCAGACGCGTGAAAAGTTAGATGATCCAATCAGCATCCGAACTTAGACGCGTGAACAGCTAGGCCTGGCCAATGATGTATTAGCTAGAGAGGTGTGGACAGTAGGGAATTGTTATAAATATAGTCTTTTTAGGGATAATAAATTTGGCTTCACTGGATGATATTGGTGTTGGTGTGATGTCCCTGAAGCTCCGCATCCCACACTTTTCCCCCACCAGGCCCCCTAGAAACAAGAGCTGCCCGCTGCATGTTCAAGTGTCTGAACGCCTGCCTGCGCTCACGGCAGCAAAACCAGGCTGTTCCCAGCCAGGGAGCGGAGCCCTGTTCCTGGCAGGAGGCTCTCATCAGCCCCTTCCCCACTGTGCACGCAGCACTTCTGCCTGCCTGCCTGCCCAGAAGAGCACAAGCTGGCCGGCTCTGGGCTCAGCACAGCCCAAAAACAGGCGCAGGAAGACACAGCGGCTCTTTTGCAGCCATGCCCCAGACAGGTGGGAAGGGGACCCTGCCTCTGGTCTCTCTTGGTTGGCTTGCTGACTGGCTCTGAGGCAGGGGCTGCCCGATTCCTGGCTTGTGGGGAGAGCAGAGCCGCCGGAACCGCGCCCACCGTGCAGACACTGCCTGACAGCGCTGCGGCCGCTGGGACGCTGGCACCCCCGAGTCTCAGCCACTCCGCTGAGGCCGCTGCTGTTTCATTTGCTTTAGGCACCCCCAAAGCTGACTGCCAGGCCACGATGGTCTCTGCTTCTGCCCTCTTCCTGTCCCTGTGTAGGGATGGAGCATTGCTGTGCTTTCAGGAAGCTCTTTGTGGAAACTTCCGGCATTGCAAGCTCCTTTGCCCTCAGAGGATGCTTGCCATGGAATCCCTCACGGCTGGCTTCGGAGCATACTCTGGCAGGCTCTTCTAAAACCCAGGGTCCTTGTCCCCTTCAGAGTGCTCAGCAGGACCTTTTTTTAACAGCACGCTGCTTTACAGCTGGAGCAGCGAGACAGGGAGCTTTGTTATAAAAAACGAACGAGGCCAGATCTCCGACAGCGATTGAAACAGGCTCTCGTTTATTTAAAAACCATTCGGTGGGAGCAGAGAATCTGGGATAAGCCCAGATCCTCATACAACAGCTCAAAAAGGGAACCAGAAAGGAACCAGAAGAACCCCAAGAAAAAGCCCCTAAAAGAAAAAAAGCTCCCAAAGAAAAAGCCCCACCCCAGGAACAGAAAACTCCCCTTTTTAGAACAAATTCCTGGCCCAGGAATGGTGGGTTTTTGGTTCCACGCACCCATTGGTGGAATTCGGGCGCTTTGATTGGTCCTTACCGGGGTTCGTTTTGGACCAGTCATTTCCCCAGGGCGTCGAGTCATTGGTTGATGCTCTGGCCCAGTCACTCTTTGAGTTGTCCACCTCCTACCCCCACCAAGTCCCGGACCCCTTTCCCTTCGCCCACAGCAAACAACTCCCCAGCGTTATTACAAACCCGTAATAGCTTTGCAGCCTGAGCTGCCCTTCTTCCTCTCTGTCCGTGCACAGAACAGAGCGGGAAGGAGAAGGGCAGCAGGGCCCTGTGTGTCCTGGGGCTCAGCTTTTTGCGCCGCTTCAGCTCCACAGAGACGGGGGTAAAGTGAAAAACCAAACTGTTTATTAAGGGAAAGCGAAGCCAAGGGGTGAGCGGGGAGGCAAAAAAGGGGATGAGCAGGGCCTGAGGGCTGCAGGGAGGGAGCTGCCATCAGGGAGAGACATGGCAGGAGCTGCTGAAACTTCTCACAGGCTCAGCTCTGAGCAGCCACAGCTGTGCCTGGAGCTCCCCTGCTCTGCAGGGGGTCCCATCTTGCATGGGAACTGGAAATCGCCATTGGAGGCCCTTAGAGGTACATCTGATCAAGGAGACAAAGAAAGTTCTGCAGATCTTCTTTGGAATGTCAGCTGGATCAGAATGCTCATGCAGGATGGGTTCTCATCTTCCCTCAGGGCTTGAAGAGCTGGAAGAGAGAGGAACAGAGGCCACGGTCAGTGGCCAGATTAAGGGAATGCAGGAAAGTCTCCTGCCAGGGCCAACCCAGCCGGCTATGGCATGGCCAGGAGGGAGCGGGAGGCAAGGGCTTCAGCCGGAAGGCGCAGGCCACGGATCCCCCATGTGTCCCTGAAAGCTCTCGGGGCTCTGTCCCCTCCACAGCCCCTGGTTCTCACAGGGAGCGGAGGCCTCCGCAGCCCGGGCACGGATTGCAGCGCTGGGGCCGGGATTTGCAGCTGCCCCCGGCGGTCCTGGCTGCCTCACTCACCCTCCCTGAGGACTTGGAGCTCCTCCTTCTGCCCCAGCATGAGCACTCCGGCCACCCCTGGAAACACAGAGCACGTGGCGGCCCCAGGCGGCACAGCTGCCCGACACGGGCGCTGCCAGCCCTACGGCCGCACGCCCTCTTCCCCGGGAAGGGCTCCTTTTGGCCCCTGCCCCACGCTGCCACCCGAGGGCACGGCTGCGAGAGGGCGGCGGCAGCGCCGAGGGCGGGCGGAGCTCCAGCGGTCCGGGCGCGGCTCCCGCTGCAGGGGCTGCAGCCGGGCCGGGAGGCAGGGAGGGGCGCCGGGCTGGTGGCTCACCGATGAACCTGACGGCCGCCTCTCGTAGGGGCCTCTGTGGGCTCTGCAGGTGCGGCAGGGCCCAGCCCAGGTGCTCGGCCACTCGGCTCTCGTCCTGCAGAAGCTGCGGGGAGCGCCAGGAGGGAAGGCACGGCGTGGGCTCTGCCGCTCGGCCAGGCGCTCCCCGCACCCAGCCCCGGCCGAGCCAGCCCGCACGGCCCGGGCCAGGGAGCAGCGTGTGAGGCGCAGGCTGGCGGGCCCGGGAGCGGCGCTGGCCGGGGACACAGCTGCCAGCCCCCCATACTGAGCACCTGGGGAAGGGGGCTTCTCCAGCCCGCGGCTGGGGCTCCTGGGCTGTCCTTACCAGGTGCTCGGCGAACTTCATCCGCCGCTTCTTCGCCAGCAGCTCCTCCAGATCCCTCCTCCTCGGGAAGCAGGGCTTCGCCACAGGCCTGGAGAGCAGCAGAGAGCCGCAGGTGGCAGCAGGGCCCAGGGCACGGCACCTGGCTCCCTGTGCCAAGGCCAGGGGAGGCTGGAGCCCGCCAGGCACCAGGGCAGGAGGCAGCCGAGCCCCCTGCCAGGGATGCGGCAGCATCACACCAAACCTCACCTTGGCCACCTGCAGGTTCTCATCGTGCCAGCGCAAGAATAGAGGGAGCAGGCTCTGGCTCACAATGGTGGTCAGAGGATTTTCCCTCTCTTCCACTATCAGCTCCATCACCTTGCTGAAGAGCTGAATGGAGAACTGCTGCACGTGGCTGCTGTCCTGGAGAAAAGGAAAAGTCCTAAGCACCAACTTCTCCAGGCCCATGGGGGCAAAGGCCCAAAACTGCCCAAAAGGGCGCAAAGTTTCCAGGCAGCGTCCAGTGCCCTTGGCTGGGGGCACAGAGCCTTACGTCCTCAAAGTGGGGCAGGAGGGACTCAGCCAGCTTCAGGGCGGTGATGCTGGCTATCTGGAGGTCTGTGTCCTGGAGCGTATGCGTCAGCACAGAGAGGGTCATCTCGACCACCTCTGCATCTGCATCGGCCAGCTGCTCCACCAGCTGCGGATACAGGCCGCGTATTCCTCCGCCCTGTGTGCAAGACGAGGCTGTGCTGTGAAGCCGTGACTGGCCGCGGCACCAAGGGCTGCTTGGGGCACTCGGGCGGCTGAAGCGGGACTCGGGAGAGCTGGGAGCAGCTGCCTCTGCTGCCAAAGGCCAGCCAAGCCCAAAGGACTGCGCTCCCCAGCCCCACGCTGCCAGCGGGGCTTCGGCCACGGCCCCCTCCTCACCAGCGAGGGCTCCTTGCTGAGCACCACCAGGCCTCTGAGCGCAAGGCGCAGCCTGTCCCTGCACTCGCTCGGCAGGTGCCGGGATACCACCAACAGGGCACTGGGACCGTGGATACGCAAGTCCAGACACTCCAGGAGCTGAAAGGCACAGGAGGGCAGTGGCAGGCGAGCCGGCCGGCAGGAGCCCGGAGCCGCAGAGGGCTGGGCCCAGGCAGCAGCAGCGGGCGCAGGCAGCGTCCCAGGCGGCTGCAGCTAAGAGAGACCAGAGAGCTGGGAGGCAGCTGAGCCAGGCAGCGCTGGCCATCAGGCTCACCTCCACAAAGATGGCCAGGGCAGGCAGATCACAGCGTGGCTGCTTCCCGATGAGCAGGCTGAGCAGGTGCGAGGCCATGTGGGGACACAAGGGGGTCAAGGCACAGCGCATCTCCCTGGCAGGGGAAAAAGGCGCCAAAGGCCCTGAGCCAGGCAGGCAAACCTCTCCCTGGAGCGACTCACAGTGGTCCGCTCTTTCCCCAGCACTCTGCAAGGGGACACGGGCCCCTTGGGAGGCGGCTGCTGCTGGCCATCCTCCTCTCCCAGCCTTTTGCACCCTCCCTCGGTGACAAGGCCCTCTGGTGGGGAGTAGGGCATCTCACCTGGCCAGCAGACCCGCTGCACAGTGTGGGCTGTTGGCACAGAGCAGGCTGTCCCAGAGCTGCTTGTGCTCCAGAGCCACCAGCTTCTTGCCAAAGCCCCGCTGGGAGAGCAGAGCCTCAATGGTCTGCACTGCAAACCTGTGTGCCGAGCAAAGGCGCGGTCACTCTAGGAGCACTGGCCCTGGCCACAAGGACATGGGAAGGACAGGGCGACTGGCACCTGTTGGGCGCTCTGCAAAGGCCGTCTTCCTCCTGGCACGCTCTCCAGAAGCTCAGGCTCTCCACCTCCTCTGGCCTCTGCTCTGTGGTGATGAAAACTTGCAAGAGCAGAGCCACAAAGAGGTGTGGAGAATGAATGAGGATTGCATAGCGCCACTCGGGCATGCTTGCAATCCTCCGCAGCACCAGAGTTGCCTGCAAGAGACAAAGCACCCCGAGGCAGCGCTCAGTGCCGAGGTGTCCATGCAGCAGGGCCTGAGGGGAGATGCAGGGGGAGCAGCCGGCCTGCTGCTCCTAGGCCAGCTTTCAGCCCAGGCAGGGAGCTGCAGGCTGGGGAGAGCATGGAGAGCTTCTGAGAAGGCCACTTGGAGAGCCAGCATAGGCCAGCTCCAGAAACTCACAGCCAGGGCAAAGACGGCCTCGTTGTCCCCGCTGCAGACGAACCCGCCGTACGGTGGCAGCTCCTCTAGGGCAGAGAGCAGTGCTGGAAGCACCTCCTCCACAGCCACTTCTGAGGTGCCGATGGCCCTCCACATCAGCTCAGCAGCTCTGTGGGAGCAGAGCTGGGCATCAGTACCGTGCCCCGTGCAGCTGCGTGGGGCCGGGAGGTAGCATGGCAGCAGGCTTAGGAAACAGATGGGCCCAAGGGTCCCAGGGTTCTCCGCCTGTCTGGCAGACCCCTCTGGAAAGGCTGTGCAGGGCCAGGGGCCCTACAGGCCCATGAGCACCGAGCTCTCCAGGCAGTTGTGCCCCGTACCTGTCACACAGTGGGGCGCAGCGCAGGAGGCTCATCACCACCTGGGCAGGGTGCTCTTCAGTCAGGCTGAGAATGATCATCTGCAGCTCGGCGTCCACGGTGCTACAGGACGTGAGTCTCTGCAGGATGTTCCTCACCACAGCTTGCACCTGGAAGAAGGGATATGGGGAAGACTTGGAGTGCTGCCCAAGGGAGCCACTTTCTCTGCTTCACCCAAGAAGCTGTTGATTTCCCAGCTCACTGGGATGGGCCAGAGGGGGCCCAGTGGACATGGCTTGAGGGGCCACGTCATCCTGGGAGGCCTTCAGTCCCGGCCCCAGGCTGCTTCCCTGCTGCGGAGAAGAAACACCCGTCAGGAAAAACTCCAGACTGGGCCCAGGACTCACTCTCAGCATGGGCATGGCCTCAGTCTCAGGGATGGCCTCGAGACAGGTGTTAGTGGCGGCCATGCCCTCCGTCAGGGCCATGTCAGCCTCTGCCCTGTCCTCGGACGTTTCCTCCTCAGAGGTGTCCATGAAGTCCGAGGACGCTGTGCTGGAAGCATCCTCTGCCTGCAGCTCGCTGGGCCTGGAGTCGGGCTCGGCCGTGCCCTCGGTGGTGCGGCCGCTGGTCTTTCTGCGCCGAAGGCGCAGGAACCTCCGCAGTGCCTGCAGCAGAAGGAAGGGCGGGAAGAGAGGCACGTTCCGTGGTCTGCTCCAAGCGTGGGGCTCGGCCCAGCAGTGCCAACAGGCCCGGCCCAGGTGGGGACAGCCGCAGGTACCTGGGCTACTCTGCGGAAGCGGCCACGGGTGAGCTCCTGCTCTTGAGTCCCGTCCTTGGATGCATCTGCCAATGAGCGAGCGCAGCCAGAGCTGAGGGGCCGCAGGAGAGGCCGGAGAAGCCAGCCCAGCCCTGCATGCCCCCGGCAGGGACAGCGCCCCGGGTTCCCAGTGGACGGAGCAGGCCATCGGGGGGGCAGGCCCGGCCCCCATCCGGTCCGTGGGCACGTCCACAGGGATGGGATGGGATGGGATGGGATGGGATGGGATGGGATGGGATGGGATGGGATGGGATGGGATGGGATGGGATGGGATGGGATGGGATGGGATGGGATGGGATGGGATGGGATGGGATGGGATGGGATGGGATGGGATGGGATGGGATGGGATGGGATGGGATGGGATGGGATGGGATGGGGCCAGGCTGGCTGCAGGTACCGGCGTTGCATCCAGCTCCTCCACTCACCATCCTGCAGCGGCTCCAACTGCTCGGGCTCTGCAGGCTGCTGCGCTGGGGCAGCTGCAGGGCCTTTGCTTTTCTTGCCCCGAAGCCCCTTGAACAGGCTGAGCAGTCTGCCTGCCATCTCGCTGTCTGACCTCGAGGGCACCTTGGAGACAGATGCCCCGTCAAAGGTCCGATTCAGCGAGTGTTGCAGTTGTGCCTTGCAGGCACCTTCAGCAGAGGGGCCTCAAGAAGGCTACAGGACAGCAAGTCCTCTATTCTGTTCTCCAGGGCTCCTGCCACAATGACAGGAGACTCCTGGCGAACAATGGGGGTCACCAGCTCCCACGGCCTGGCAACGAGGGCGCCGGCCGCAGCGATGGGAGATGCCTCGGAAAAACTCCGAGACACCGAATCCTGAGGCCAGGCCGTGAGGCCAGGCACAGGAGGAATGCCTCGGAAAAGCTCCGGGTCAACAACGGACGAGCCGGCTGTGTGGGGATGCCTCACAGCACCGCTCTGTCACGTCCTGCCCCGTCGCGTGCACCGAGCACTCTGGCGTGGCCGTGTCACTGCCAGCACCTAGGTCAGCGTGTGTCACAAAGGGCTGCTCTGACACTCTGTCCCTTTCGGTGACACGGTGAACATTCTGCACCGAGTCACAAAGGGACATGCTGCCACGTGCCCCGGGGCCACCCCCTCCCCACCCAAGGTGCCCCCGGTTGGAGGCAATTCCTTGCCCCGAGCGTCTAACACAGCCCTGGACACACCAAGACCCGCCAAGTGCCAAGGGAAGGGCTCTCCACGGTGCCCGGCTGGCACAGCCCAGCTCGGTGCCGGCCCTGGAGCAGAGCCGCTTCCAGCAAGCAAGAGGCAAACACGTCTTGCCAAGAGTTAAAACACACCAGAGAGCGGAGATTGCATGAATGTTGGCATAAAGGCCTTTGAATTCACAGCTCTCTGAGAGGCATTTGGGGCTCTCGGCTGGACAGAGATACCAGCTCTGTCCTGTGCTTAGAGGAGGGAACGCACCCTGCCGCTGGTGCTTGGCTTGTCTTCTTCTCTGGAGGCCCAGGCAGATGCCAAAGCTGCTCTTCACAGCCTTCTCCCTTCCCACACCCCTCTGCCAAGTGCAAGGGGCCACAAGGATGGAAAGGGGAGCAGGGAGCCAAAGGGAGACAGCTGCACCTACCTCACTGGCGGCTCCGGGGGAAGCACGTTGCTTGAGATGCAAGCCCCTCTCTTCCAAAGGCATTTCCCCAAATGCCTACAATTCCCGGGGAACACCAACACACACTTCAGAAACCCTGGCAAGGCTGAATTACTTCTGCACCTTGCAGCACAGGCACTGCAGCTCGAGCTCATCTTTCTTCTCCCAAGTCTTTTTCCTTGTGTCCCTTGTGGCACGCAGCCCCGGGCCCCCTAGAAACAAGAGCTGCCCGCTGTCTCTTCGAGTGTCTGATCGCCTGCCTGTGCTCACGGCAGCAAAACCAGGCTGTTCCCAGCCAGGGAGCGGAGCCCCGTTCCTGGCAGGAGGCTCTCATCAGCCCCTTCCCCACTGTGCACGCAGCACTTCTGCCTGCCTGCCTGCCCAGAAGAGCACAAGCTGGCCAGCTCTGGGCTCAGCACAGCCCAAACACAGGCACAGGAAGACACAGCGGCTCTTTTGCAGCCGTGCCCCAGACAGGTGGGAAGTGGACCCTGCCTCTGGTCTCGCTTGGTTGGCTTGCTGACAGAGGGTTTGACTCCCTCCCCACAGAGGAAATCAAGGGCAGGTGCGAGCAGAGCAACTTCTCGGGATCCAAGAGAGCCACCTCCCCAGCCCGTCTGACACTCAGTCCCAGACTGAGAAATTCTCACCTCCAACCAGGAGACAAAGGAGGGCTCCAAACACAGCCTAGGATCCAAATGGGTTTATTGAGGGAGGGGCATAGGGTCTAGGAAGGGTCGAGGTGAAGAGAGAGGCAAGGACACAACCGCACTCAAAGGGAGGCTGGTGGTGGAGCCCGGAACAGCGGTGGGGCCAGGGTTGAAACCATGGGGCTGGCAGCTGGGGCCAGGATACAGGGAACCAATGAGGAGAGGGACCAGAGGAGGAGCCGAGGTGGAGTGATGAGGGGTACACCAATGGGAGTGGGGGAAGAGGGTGGTCTTGTAGTACAATCCAGTGGGGAAGGGAGGAACATGGAACATGCTAGAACTGGGGAGGGGGCCATGGCTGAGTGGCATTTAAACAGGAGTGTCCTCCCAAGGCATCCCTGCCCTATTTTCCTTGGGGTCCCCTCCCCCATCTCCCCCTTTTCCATTTATTACAAATGCTTTGCCCCTAGTCTTTTGAAGGGCTCTTTTCAAGCAAGCAATAGCTGTCAAATCAATCACAAGGATGATCACAATCCACAGGAGGCCTTTCAAGTTAGAAGCCATCTATTCGGGAACATACCAATGTCCAAAAAGTTGGTCCAGCCAGTAGGCCGCCTTTTTCTCAGTTTCTATGTCCTTCACCTGATTTTGAAGTCCCTTGATGTTGCTTTGAATTGATGTGCTGAGGGAGGACAAGTTGAAAGAGCACAGTCCTTCCAAGTCCTCACACCCATGGTGGGGGGCGAGCAGCAGGAAATCGATTGCAGCTCGATTTTGCAGCATGGCGTGTCTGGTGGTCTCCTCATCCACCAATGGATCAGAAAATGCGGCAGATGTAGAACTGGCCTGCTTACTGAGCCAGCACCCCAGGTGAGAAAGCTCACCGAGGGCCTTGGCAGCAGCAACCCATGGTAGAAAAATGGATACCGTGACCCTCTTCCTTGTTCCCTAATTATAAATTTGGGTCAAATTCCTCAAAGGATCTCTTTTGGCAAGCAAATGTATTGTTCTGCTTCCAAGCATGCAAAATGGTGGAATTTGAGGTGAGGCTAGTCAGCTGGCCAAGGCTGCAGGGACCCCCTTTGATGTTGGAGGGGATTCCTGCCCACACCCTAGCACCACAGAGAAGAAACACTCCCCGTGGGAGCACTCTGGGGTACGCCAGGGACTGGGACGGTGTGGTGCTAGTCTAGTTGCACCTTTCAGCCACATTGTAGCATTTATCATCGGGCGAGACATCTTTGGGGATGTTACTCTAGGGTTCTGTTGTGAATTGCAAATCTGGTCTGGCCTTCTATTCAAAGGTAACACAGTAACTTGCTTTGGTGGAGCCCAGGAGGTCTAGCTCCTGGGGCTCCTGTGATGCATGTGGGAGAATCCTTCTCCACTCGTCCAGGTGTCCACAGGGTTGGGTTTCTTACCTATGTGCGGGTAATCATTTTGTGACGGGGGGATTCCCACCAGACACGTAGAGAGAGGATCGTCCACGCTTTCCATGGCCATGCAAAGGCTGTCTTGCTGTAGGGACTTTGCCAAGGTGACCCAAACGTTCTGCTTTGGCTGTGGTATGATCCAGCCCATGGTCACCTGGGTGATCATGAAGGCACAGGTGAAGGCGGCGGCTCTGGCGGTGCTGGCGCTGTGGTGGGGGTTTCCCGGGTTTGTTGTGAGGCGGTTCATGGTTTTCCCGCTCTCTGCTCACGCCGAGTGTGTTGAGGATTTTTTGCAGATTGAGGACTTTTTGAAGAACAGTGGCCATATTCAGCTGACGCACAATCCAGTCTGCTTGGGATAATGGACAATGGACACGTTCACAAACAATAATGGAAATATTCAGAAAATGGGGTCGGTATATCCTTGAAAAAGATCCAAGAAGAAGAGTCAACTGGACTCAGCAAGTTTTTCAGTGAGCTTGGGAAAGTGAGGAAAAAAGACAGTTCTTGGGTGGGACAGAAAACCACAGCCAGACGCGTGAAAGGTTAGATGATCCAATCAGCATCCGAACTTAGACGCGTGAACAGCTAGGCCTGGCCAATGATGTATTAGCTAGAGAGGTGTGGACAGTAGGGAATTGTTATAAATATAGTCTTTTTAGGGATAATAAATTTGGCTTCACTGGATGATATTGGTGTTGGTGTGATGCCCCTGAAGCTCTGCATCCCACACTTTTCCCCCACCAGGCCCCCTAGAAACAAGAGCTGCCCGCTGCATGTTCAAGTGTCTGAACGCCTGCCTGCGCTCACGGCAGCAAAACCAGGCTGTTCCCAGCCAGGGAGCGGAGCCCTGTTCCTGGCAGGAGGCTCTCATCAGCCCCTTCCCCAACTGTGCACGCAGCACTTCTGTCTGCCTGCCTGCCCAGAAGAGCACAAGCTGGCCGGCTCTGGGCTCAGCACAGCCCAAACACAGGCGCAGGAAGACACAGCGGCTCTTTTGCAGCCATGCCCCAGACAGGTGGGAAGGGGACCCTGCCTCTGGTCTCTCTTGGTTGGCTTGCTGACTGGCTCTGAGGCAGGGGCTGCCCGATTCCTGGCTTGTGGGGAGAGCAGAGCCGCCGGAACCGCGCCCACCGTGCAGACACTGCCTGACAGCGCTGCGGCCGCTGGGACGCTGGCACCCCCGAGTCTCAGCCACTCCGCTGAGGCCGCTGCTGTTTCATTTGCTTTAGGCACCCCCAAAGCTGATTGCCAGGCCACGATGGTCTCTGCTTCTGCCCTCCTCCTGTCCCTGTGTAGGGATGGAGCATTGCTGTGCTTTCAGGAAGCTCTTTGTGGAAACTTCCGGCATTGCAAGCTCCTTTGCCCTCAGAGGATGCTTGCCATGGAATCCCTCACGGCTGGCTTCAGAGCATACTCCGGCAGGCTCTTCTAAAACCCAGGGTCCTTGTCCCCTTCAGAGTGCTCAGCAGGACCTTTTTTTAACAGCACGCTGCTTTACAGCTGGAGCAGCGAGACAGGGAGCTTTGTTATAAAAAACGAACGAGGCCAGATCTCCGACAGCGATTGAAACAGGCTCTCGTTTATTTAAAAACCATTCGGTGGGAGCAGAGAATCTGGGATAAGCCCAGATCCTCATACAACAGCTCAAAAAGGGAACCAGAAAGGAACCAGAAGAACCCCAAGAAAAAGCCCCTAAAAGAAAAAAAGCTCCCAAAGAAAAAGCCCCACCCCAGGAACAGAAAACTCCCCTTTTTAGAACAAATTCCTGGCCCAGGAATGGTGGGTTTTTGGTTCCACGCACCCATTGGTGGAATTCGGGCGCTTTGATTGGTCCTTACCGGGGTTCGTTTTGGACCAGTCATTTCCCCAGGGCGTCGAGTCATTGGTTGATGCTCTGGCCCAGTCACTCTTTGAGTTGTCCACCTCCTACCCCCACCAAGTCCCGGACCCCTTTCCCTTCGCCCACAACAAACAACTCCCCAGCATTATTACAAACTCATAACAACTCCCCCCTCTAAAACTTTGATCAGGCTTTAGCCCGCATCAACCTCACTCAGTTTAATTCTTTGGCTTTTAAACAGTTTCTTTGAACAGTCTTTTCAACAGTTCATTTCAAACTGTTTTTAAACAGTTTCTTCTTCAATTGCATATAGTTGCCTCAGTCTTTGGTATCTCTTGTATATTTCCATGGCCGATCCTTCAGTTTTTGCTACGGAGTTGTCTTCTGTCTCTTGTTCCTGCAGCATTAAAATGTCAGAACAAATCCACTTCTCTTTCATAGGGCATTCTCCCAACAAGTTTTGTTTAAAATTTCCTTTCTTTTTGAATAGCTAATATGTTTTTCCGTCCTCTATGCAAGTTGTGATTGATGAAAAGTTGATACAATTCGGACTCGGGTTAGTGTGAGATCTGAGGACGGCAGTCCGAGATTCTCCTGCATACAAAGGGTAGTAACACTTCTCGCATGGTTCTGTCCCTCCTCCCTTGATGATTATAAGTAGGAGGATACATAGGAATGGGGGTCCGGTACAAGCCACTCTCCCAATCATGTCTCCCCTCCGTAGAGGATCAGCAACTCTCTGTGGCAAGAGTGTAACTTGATCCGGTCTTGCCCCCCCCCCTCCCCTTTTCTCCTTTTCTTAATGTGTTACTCTTACCAGTTACCATGGCAGAAGTTCACTTTTTCCTTTTTGTATCAACTTCTTTCTTCTGTTCTTTTTAGGGCCAGATTGCTAGATGCATGGGAGAATGCTCTATCTCTTTTCTTGGATCTTCTGATCTGTAACAAGAGATACTAGAAATTAATTTTACGTCTTTACATTAAATATCAATTTCATTTAGAACAGATTAACAACTTTTCATTTAAACATTTATACAACAATTTTCAGAAATTATATTTTATGGGTCCTTTTACGATGTGTCCGAGGTCTCCTTAGACTTTGTTAAAGTTGGCGGTGGTTCCGCGGGTGCGGAAACTGGCCCTTTCACTCGGGTTATATGTGTCCACCCTCGTTCTTGTGTCCGTATAGCAGTTTCAGTGGTCAATAGTACTTGAAAAGGGCCTTCCCATCTTGGGACTAAGGGTTGTTCCTTCCAAGTTCTGATTAACACCCAGTCACCAGGTTGAAGTTTATGTAGTTTGAAATCAATAGGCGTAGCTTGAGAAAGATATCCTTTTGCTCTTAGTTCTTCTAAAGTATTGGTGATAGTCTTTATATATTTTCTCGTGCTCACCTCTCCTTCCTCATATGTTCCTGCATGTCCTAGGGTTGTTAAAAACGGTAGCCCAAACATCATTTCATATGGGGAAACTCCTACATCTGCTCTCGGTCTCGTTCTTATTCTCAATAAAGCTAAAGGGAGACATTTTAACCAATTCATTTTTCTTTCCTCTGTTAATATGGTAAGCGTATTCTTAAGACTTTGATTCATTCGTTCTACTCTTCCAGAACTTTGGGGTCTCCAGGGTGTATGAAATTTCCATGTGATGTTTAGGGCTTCTACGAGCTGTTGTATTATTCTAGCTGTGAAATGAGGCCCTCTATCTGAATCGATGGTATTTATGATTCCGTATCGGGGTATGATTTGCTCCAATAGGATCTTGCTTACAGTTTCTGCAGTTTCTCTTGTAGTTGGAAATGCTTCCACCCAGTGGGTCAAGTGGTCTATTATTACTAATAGATACTTATATCTCTGCACCTGTGGTAGTTCTGTAAAATCTCTTTGGACACTTTGAAATGGTCTTTTTGCTAGTTCTCTTCCCCCTTGAGGTGGTTTTCTCATCACTTTTCTATTTATTCTTTGACAAATCATGCCGTTTCTAGTTAGCATTTTTGCAATTTCCCATACCCCAATACATACATAGGTCCTCATAAAATGGTCATGCAATGCTTGGGTCCCCCAATCAGTTGATGCATGCAGGTCTTCCATTATCTTTTTGGTGAGTGCTTTGTTTAGTACTGTTCTCCCATCTGGCATTTCCCATTTTCCTGTTTCTTTTTGCGTTGCACCATGTTTTTGTAGTTCTTCTAGTTCTTTTTCATCAAATATAGGAATTTCCGCAATTTCTTTATCTTCTTCTTTCCCATCTCCTGTTTCATTTAACTTAAAGATCTTTTCTGACTCCTCTAGAGCAGCCCGTTTTGCTGCAAGATCAGCTAAATTATTCCCTTTTATCTCTCTAGTTTCCCCTCTTTGATGTCCTTTTACATGGACGATGGCAATTTCCTTTGGTCCTTTCAAGGCTTCGAAAACTGCCTTTATGAGGCCTTCGTGAATCAAAGTTTTTCCTTTTGTATTAATAAACCCTCTTTCCGCCCAGATTTTGCCAAAGGTGTGGACTACCCCATAAGCATATTTGGAGTCAGTATAGATTGTTCCACTTTTCTTTTCTAGCCATTTTAGTCCTTTTAATAGTGCATAGATTTCACAACACTGAGCAGACCAATTTACAGGTAATTTTCCTTGTTCTATAATCGCCATCGTACGTCCATTTACTACAGCATACCCTGATGCTCGCTTCCCGTCTACTACTCGAGACGATCCATCTACAAACAGCATTTCACCTTCCAGCAATGGTTGCTCTAGTAAGTCCTCTCTTACTTTTATTTGCATGTCTATAGTCTCGAGGCAGTGATGTTCTAGTTCTTCCTTTGGTTCTCCGTATAAAAATTGGGCAGGCTTTTGTATCTTTGTGGTGGATAGTTCTATATTCTCACTGTTACTTAAAATCAGTTCATATTTTAACAGTCTGCTATCGGAAATCCACTGGCATGCTCCTTTGTTTAATATGCTTTTCAAATCGTGGGGTGTATACACTTTTATTTTCTTGCCTAAGGTTAACTTGTAGCCGCCTTCTACGAGAATTACTGTTGCGGCTACTGCTTGCAGACATGTAGGCCAACCTCTGACAACTCGGTCAAGTAATTTTGAAATATAAGCAATAGGCTTCCGTACTCCACACCAGTCCTGTGTTATGCCTCCATAAGCTATTCCATCCTCAACATTAACAAACAGTTCAAAGAATCTATTTAAGTCTGGCAGGCTTAAAACTGGAGCATTCGCTATTTTTTCTTTTAATTCTTCTAATTTCTCGTCATCATCTTTATTCCAATTGATAGGTTCATCTCCAACTAATTTATTGTATAGAAATTTGACTAATTTTGTATGACCATCAATCCACAACTTACAGTATCCAACCAGTCCCAATAATTTCCTTACATCGGTTTTTGGTTTTGGTGCTGGTAACGAGAGTATTCCTTGAATCCGGTCAGCATCCAATTTCTTGTAACCTTTTCCAATTAAGTGTCCCAAATACTTTACTTCAGGTTCCACAAATTGTAATTTTCTTTTTGATTCTTTTAGCCCTTTCTCACCTAGGAAGTTCAACAAGTTAACGGTTGTTTTCTGTACTTCCTCTTTTTGTTCTCCAGAAATTAATAAATCATCTACATATTGCAGAACTTGAGAATTACCTTCTGGTTTAAATTGTTTCATTATCTCTTCTAAAGTCTGTCCAAACAAATTAGGTGACTCTGTGAACCCTTGTGGCAACCTTGTCCATTGTAATTGTTGTTTCCTCCGCATCTCCTCGTCTTCCCATTCGAACACAAACCATTTCCTGCTTTCTCTCTCTAGTGGACATGACCAAAATGCATCCTTCAAGTCTCCCGCACTGAAGCACGCATGGCTTGCTGGTACTTTACTCAGTAGGTTATATGGGTTGGCAACTACGGGATATCTTGTGACCGTCTGCTTGTTTACTTCTTGTAGATCTTGAACTAAACGGTATGTGCCATCCGGTTTCTTGACTGGTAATATGGGTGTGTTGTGTGGTGACATACATGGTTCTAATCTACCTTCCTTTATCAGATCTTTTATAACTGGTTTCAGTCCTTGTTTTCCCTCTACCGAAATTGGGTATTGTTTGACTCTGATTGGAGGAAGGTTCGGTTTCATTTTAATTTCAATAGGTGGAATGTCTAGCAACCCATGTCCTCCTTCCTCTGCCCACACATTCGAATTAATTCCTCTCTCATCTTCTTCTTTTAATACCATCATTTTTGCTATCACACACTTTCCTTCGGGTACCACTCCTATCTTTAGCTGCACCTGTAAGTCCCGGCCTAGAAGATTCGAATCAAGTTCTGGCATATATAGAAAATCAGTACAGCCTTCTCTAAAACTTCCTTTTATGGTTACATCCTCTATGACGGGCACTTCGAGAGGGTTATTTTCAGCACCTCTAACTTTACAAGTCTTATTACTTAGCTTGCATCCTTTTGGTATTTTTGACACACTTGATCTATCTGCTCCAGTGTCTACCAAAAATTCAATCTCTTCGCTCTGAGGGCCAATTTCCAAGTGTACCAGGGGCTCTTTTTGATGACCTATTCCATGCCTCAGAGCACAGAGCCCCCGACACCCCTAATCGTCTCCTCTTAGTTTCCTTTCTAATGTATCTTGTTCTTGAGACATAGCATCATCTATCTTTCTTTTTTTTGCAAAAATTTCTGGTATGTCCTTTTTCTTCACAATAAAAACATATAACCTCTGTCCATGGTGGTCTCCCTTCTATCCACTGCGTTCTACTGTCCTTATTATATCCAGGGTTTCCAATAAATGGTCCTCTTGGTCCAAGATATTTATCCTTTCCCTCTTTAGGTGTCTCCATGTCTCCAAATTTTCCATTTTCTCTTGTTCTAGCCCCTCTAAGCTCACTTCTCCTAGGTCCATTATAATTGTTTCCTTCTCCTCCCACTGATCCATCGTTTCCAAACCCCGCACTCTCCCTTGCCACTGCCACCATGATTTTTGCCTTTGTCCTTGTCTTCTCTTCATCTCTCCTTAAATATACTTTCTGTGCCTCTCTTAATCATTCATTCATTCCCTTCTCTTGCCAATCATCTATCTTTTCTAGCTTTCTTCTTATATCAACCCATGCCCTTGTAACAAATTGTATCTTAACTAACACCTGTCCCTCTGGACTGTCTGGGTCTACACTTGAATATAAATGGAAATTCCTTTTCAACCTTTCCAACCAGGCACTTGGTGACTCTTCTTTTTCCTGTTGACTGTCAAAAGCTAATCTAGCGTTATTTGTTCTTGGTACTGCCTCCCGCATTCCTCTGATTATTATTGTTCTTTATTGTCTCATGTTTGTTCTTCCTTCCTCCTCGTTTGGATCCCAGTCTGGTACGTTAAGTGGCATTTTATCTTCCCCCCTAGGACCCCCTCGATTTTCTCTTTCCCATATTCTCATGCCTGCTGCTCTAATCATTTGTATTTCTTCCGAGGAAAAGAATATATCCATAATTGAATTTAGCTCCTCCCACATATAAATATTAGGTCACAAGAACTGATCCAATTGCTGGGAGATACCTATGAGGTCTTCCAATAGGGGTTTGATCTCTTTCCTAAAGTTTCTGACTTCCGAGGCAGTCAATGGTGCATTCACAAAGCCTATACCTCCCCTAGCTCCACCCATAGGTACTTCCCTTAGAGGAAATAATTTTTCAGTCTTCTCTGGATTTTCCTTCATTCTCTTTGTTTGGAATCTAGTATTGTATGGATGACCCACTCCTTGTTTGTCAGGTTCATTTATTTTATTTTCCTCCTTATTTCTACAACAGCAGGCTGTTTCTGTTATTAATTGTTTCTCCTCTGTTTGGTCTTTAGGTTGTTGAAGTACATGGGGTATATAAAGGGGAGTACTACAAATGGGATTTTGAGAGGTTGGTGGAAATATAGGGGAAAAATAAAAAGCAGGATTTTGGAAGGTTTTAGGAATTATAATTGATGTCGGAGTATCTTGAGTAATATTTGTAGAATTTGATGCACTTGGCGGAATTAAAGATGAATTGGAGTGCTCAGGCTCAGGTGTTACTGTGTAGGGAGAGGACATAGAGGAGAATGTATCTACAATATGATGTTCTTTATTTGAGGAGGGAGGTGATTTTTCTGTAGTTGTTCTTATATCGTGCCTCAGCCTTTTCTCCATGGTTGGTATTGTAGGATATAAGTCTGGAGGAGGAGGTGGTGGTAAATCGTTTATAGGCGACATTAAGGGAGGAGGAGGTAATGGGAGGTATTCCATTGGATCTGGAGGGGGAGGAGGAGGAAGATGATCTAATGGATCCCACCTCTTTTCTGGTAATTTGCTAACTTCTTTTTCACCTTCTTTAGAGACTTTATACACTTTTATCTCTCCTTCTTGTTTTTCTCTTTCCATCCAACATCTAGCGTACTTAATTTCTTGTTGGCATGGATCTATCCTGGTATTAACATATCTGTTTAAAGCTGCACATAACCATTTTTCCTCTGTGCCATACCATGCCCAATATACCGGACCTTCTGCAATACTCTCGCTAGGCCATATTTCAGTACAATATCTTATCATTTGGATTCTATTTAACTCTTTTAATTCTTCCCTATTATCCCAACTGTCTAACATCCATCCTAACGGACTATTAGGTGGTATGTTTTTAAAAGTTCGATTTTCTTCCCCTTTCTTAACAACTCTCTTTCCAGCACACTGTCCCATTTTCTTTATAGTTTAACTGTATCTCTTCTCAGTGTACTTTGAAAAAAAAAAAAAAAAACCACAACCCTACTCCTCGAAGCTTAGCTGTATCTCTTCTCACTGTACTTTGTAACAAACAACTCAACCCTACTCCTTAAAGCTGTTAAATATAGTTAAATGTAAGAAAACACCAAGCGTGGGAATGGGAATTAAGCTAACGGATTTTATAAAAATAAAATAGAATAAATATTGCGAGTGTGGGAATCAAAGTATAAATGGCGGGTTTAATAGAAATAAAATAAAATATAGTATCTTATGGTGGGAATTGAAATAAAGATGGCGGAGTCTATAAAACTAAAATAAAATAAATAGGCAATTCAAATATATCAGATAAATTGATAAATGACAACGTAGCGTGGGAATTGGAATAAAAATGGCCGATTTTATGGGAATGAAATAAAATAAATATGGCGACTTGGTGTGGGAATCAAAATAAATAATTATGGTTAATCGACTATAATAATAGAAAAGGGGAAATTAAAATGGCGGAACGTGGGAACCGAAACAAAGGTGGCAAATATAAATTAATAAATAGAAATAAATGAACGTAGGGATTGCAAATAAAATTACCAATTTTGGGGAGATTAACTGTTTTTAAATCTGGAAAGGATTAGAAGAAGTATAACAACTGCACTGTAATAACACAGGAATACTCAATTATAGAAATAAACTTCTCCGTTCTAAAAGAATCAAATATCCAAACTTATGAAATACAGATATTTCAGCTAATAATTCAAATAAACTGGCAATTAAAATTTTGGCTACTTCTTCTTCAAACTACTACACAATATAAACTTAAAATGGCTGACACCCAGCCTTCACACTTAAACACAACCTTCACCACTCGGCTCACACCCACGACACAGTATGAACTAAAAATGGCTGACACCCAGCCTTCACACTTAGGCACAACCTTAAAAATCAGCTTGGGAGTTGTCTGGGGACTTTTGGCTAGCCCTCACCCCAGAACCTCACTCCTTATATATATCTATTTCCAACACAATTTAAACACATTAAAAAAAATATTTTCCCTAACTTCAGACCAGTTCTAACCTCCTCTCCAGTCCTAGTGACTGGAAAGGCCCTTCCACAGCTGGTGGCCCACCTCCCCCCTGTGGGTCACCACTCCTGGGAAGAAATTTTCAGCTACCCCTACGACCCTCTTCAGCTAGGATCCTAGCTCGGGGCAGCCTACTTCCTCCTATGACCCCCTTCGACTGGGGTCCTAGTTCGGAGGGACCCTACTCCCCCTAGGTGGGGCACCCTCCCCCTCCCCGGCCTCGAAGAAGGGGCACTCCCCCGCACGGTGGCTGCTTTAAACTGCAGTCTCCGTGTGGGACTATTTTCTCCCACACCTAAGGTCCTAGTTCCTCAGGGGTCAAACTCCTCTCAGTCTGCCTCTGAGGAACAGCCCTCCAGATGGTTTTAGCGAGTGGGCAGAGGCCCCCCCCACTGGGCAAGTCCGCCTCACTAACCCCCACCAGAAACCCCTATGAGCACCTTTTGCTGGGGTCCTAGTTCAGAGTGCCGGGCGTGCCCCCCTCTATGACCCCCTTCAACTGGGGTCCTAGTTCAAGGGGAGCTATTCGGGCCACTGACTAAAACCACCCCTAGGAGCCTCCCTCGCTCCCTCTCGGAGGGCTTACCCCTTTTTCAGCTGTTGCTGTTCCCTCCGACCTCGGGAGTCAGCGCGTTCCCCTCCTCGGTCCGACGTAGTCCAAGATCCGGGCAGCCGAAAAATGCGGCTGGACGCGTCTTCTCGGGCCCCGGGCTACCCCGGACCGCCTCAGGGTAGTGGCTGCTCCCAGGCGAGCCCCCAAGATGTTATAAAAAATGAACGAGGCCAAATCTCAGCGATTGAAACAGGCTCTCGTTTATTTAAAAACCAGTCGGTGGGAGCAGAGAATCTGGGATAAGCCCAGATCCTCATACAACAGCTCAAAAAGGGAACCAGAAAGGAACCAGAAGAACCCCAAGAAAAAGCCCCTAAAAGAAAAAAAGCTCCCAAAGAAAAAGCCCCACCCCAGGAACAGAAAACTCCCCTTTTTAGAACAAATTCCTGGCCCAGGAATGGTGGGTTTTTGGTTCCACGCACCCATTGGTGGAATTCGGGCACTTTGATTGGTCCTTACCGGGGTTCGTTTTGGACCAGTCATTTCCCCAGGGCGTCGAGTCATTGGTTGATGCTCTGGCCCAGTCACTCTTTGAGTTGTTCACCTCCTACCCCCACCAAGTCCTGGACCCCTTTCCCTTCGCCCACAGCAAACAACTCCCCAGCATTATTACAAACCCGTAATAGCTTTGCAGCCTGAGCTGCCCTTCTTCCTCTCTGTCCGTGCACAGAACAGAGCGGGAAGGAGAAGGGCAGCAGGGCCCTGTGTGTCCTGGGGCTCAGCTTTTTGCGCCGCTTCAGCTCCACAGAGACGGGGGTAAAGTGAAAAACCAAACTGTTTATTAAGGGAAAGCGAAGCCAAGGGGTGAGCGGGGAGGCAAAAAAGGGGATGAGCAGGGCCTGAGGGCTGCAGGGAGGGAGCTGCCATCAGGGACAGACATGGCAGGAGCTGCTGAAACTTCTCACAGGCTCAGCTCTGAGCAGCCACAGCTGTGCCTGGAGCTCCCCTGCTCTGCAGGGGGTCCCATCTTGCATGGGAACTGGAAATCGCCATTGGAGGCCCTTAGAGGTACATCTGATCAAGGAGACAAAGAAAGTTCTGCAGATCTTCTTTGGAATGTCAGCTGGATCAGAATGCTCATGCAGGATGGGTTCTCATCTTCCCTCAGGGCTTGAAGAGCTGGAAGAGAGAGGAACAGAGGCCACGGTCAGTGGCCAGATTAAGGGAATGCAGGAAAGTCTCCTGCCAGGGCCAACCCAGCCGGCTATGGCATGGCCAGGAGGGAGCGGGAGGCAAGGGCTTCAGCCGGAAGGCGCAGGCCAACGGATCTCCCATGTGTCCCTGAAAGCTCTCGGGGCTCTGTCCCCTCCACAGCCGCTGGTTCTCACAGAGAGCGGAGGCCTCCGCAGCCCGGGCACGGATTGCAGCGCTGGGGCCGGGATTTGCAGCTGCCCCCGGCGGTCCTGGCTGCCTCACTCACCCTCCCTGAGGACTTGGAGCTCCTCCTTCTGCCCCAGCATGAGCACTCCGGCCACCCCTGGAAACACAGAGCACGTGGCGGCCCCAGGCGGCACAGCTGCCCGACACGGGCGCTGCCAGCCCTACGGCCGCACGCCCTCTTCCCCGGGAAGGGCTCCTTTCGGCCCCTGCCCCACGCTGCCACCCGAGGGCACGGCTGCGAGAGGGCGGCGGCAGCGCCAAGGGCAGGCGGGGCTCCAGCGGTCCGGGCTGGGCTCCCGCTGCAGGGGCTGCAGCCGGGCCGGGAGGCAGGGAGGGGCGCCGGGCTGGTGGCTCACCGATGAACCTGACGGCCGCCTCTCGTAGGGGCCTCTGTGGGCTCTGCAGGTGCGGCAGGGCCCAGCCCAGGTGCTCGGCCACTCGGCTCTCGTCCTGCAGAAGCTGCGGGGAGCGCCAGGAGGGAAGGCTCGGCGTGGGCTCTGCCGCTCGGCCGGGCGCTCCCCGCACCCAGCACCGGCCGAGCCAGCCCGCACGGCCCGGGCCAGGGAGCAGCGTGTGAGGCGCAGGCTGGCGGGCCTGGGAGCGGCGCTGGCCGGGGACACAGCTGCCAGCCCCCCATACTGAGCAGCTGGGGAAGGGGGCTTCTCCAGCCCGCGGCTGGGGCTCCTGGGCTGTCCTTACCAGGTGCTCGGCGAACTTCATCCGCCGCTTCTTCGCCAGCAGCTCCTCGAGATCCCTCCTCCTCAGGAAGCAGGGCTTCGCCACAGGCCTGGAGAGCAGCAGAGAGCCGCAGGTGGCAGCAGGGCCCAGGGCACGGCACCTGGCTCCCTGTGCCAAGGCCAGGGGAGGCTGGAGCCCGCCAGGCACCAGGGCAGGAGGCGGCCGAGCCCCCTGCCAGGGATGCGGCAGCATCACACCAAACCTCACCTTGGCCACCTGCAGGTTCTCATCGTGCCAGCGCAAGAATAGAGGGAGCAGGCTCTGGCTCACAATGGTGGTCAGAGGATTTTCCCTCTCTTCCACTATCAGCTCCATCACCTTGCTGAAGAGCTGAATGGAGAGCTGCTGCACGTGGCTGCTGTCCTGGAGAAAAGGAAAAGTCCTAAGCACCAACTTCTCCAGGCCCATGGGGGCAAAGGCCCAAAACTGCCCAAAAGGGCGCAAAGTTTCCAGGCAGTGTCCAGTGCCCTTGGCTGGGGGCACAGAGCCTTACGTCCTCAAAGTGGGGCAGGAGGGACTCAGCCAGCTTCAGGGCGGTGATGCTGGCTATCTGGAGGTCTGTGTCCTGGAGCGTATGCGTCAGCACAGAGAGGGTCATCTCGACCACCTCTGCATCTGCATCGGCCAGCTGCTCCACCAGCTGCGGATACAGGCCGCGTATTCCTCCGCCCTGTGTGCAAGACGAGGCTGTGCTGTGAAGCCGTGACTGGCCGCGGCACCAAGGGCTGCTTGGGGCACTCGGGCGGCTGAAGCAGGACTCGGGAGAGCTGGGAGCAGCTGCCTCTGCTGCCAAAGGCCAGCCAAGCCCAAAGGACTGCGCTCCCCAGCCCCACGCTGCCAGCGGGGCTTCGGCCACGGCCCCCTCCTCACCAGCGAGGGCTCCTTGCTGAGCACCACCAGGCCTCTGAGCGCAAGGCGCAGCCTGTCCCTGCACTCGCTCGGCAGGTGCCGGGATACCACCAACAGGGCACTGGGACCGTGGATACGCAAGTCCAGACACTCCAGGAGCTGAAAGGCACAGGAGGGCAGTGGCAGGCGAGCCGGCCGGCAGGAGCCCGGAGCCGCAGAGGGCTGGGCCCAGGCAGCAGCAGCGGGCGCAGGCAGCGTCCCAGGCGGCTGCAGCTAAGAGAGACCAGAGAGCTGGGAGGCAGCTGAGCCAGGCAGCGCTGGCCATCAGGCTCACCTCCACAAAGATGGCCAGGGCAGGCAGATCACAGCGTGGCTGCTTCCCGATGAGCAGGCTGAGCAGGTGCGAGGCCATGTGGGGACACAAGGGGGTCAAGGCACAGCGCATCTCCCTGGCAGGGGAAAAAGGCGCCAAAGGCCCTGAGCCAGGCAGGCAAACCTCTCCCTGGAGCGACTCACAGTGGTCCGCTCTTTCCCCAGCACTCTGCAAGGGGACACGGGCCCCTTGGGAGGCGGCTGCTGCTGGCCATCCTCCTCTCCCAGCCTTTTGCACCCTCCCTCGGTGACAAGGCCCTCTGGTGGGGAGTAGGGCATCTCACCTGGCCAGCAGACCCGCTGCACAGTGTGGGCTGTTGGCACAGAGCAGGCTGTCCCAGAGCTGCTTGTGCTCCAGAGCCACCAGCTTCTTGCCAAAGCCCCGCTGGGAGAGCAGAGCCTCAATGGTCTGCACTGCAAACCTGTGTGCCGAGCAAAGGCGCGGTCACTCTAGGAGCACTGGCCCTGGCCACAAGGACATGGGAAGGACAGGGCGACTGGCACCTGTTGGGCGCTCTGCAAAGGCCGTCTTCCTCCTGGCACGCTCTCCAGAAGCTCAGGCTCTCCACCTCCTCTGGCCTCTGCTCTGTGGTGATGAAAACTTGCAAGAGCAGAGCCACAAAGAGGTGTGGAGAATGAATGAGGATTGCATAGCGCCACTCGGGCATGCTTGCAATCCTCCGCAGCACCAGAGTTGCCTGCAAGAGACAAAGCACCCCGAGGCAGCGCTCAGTGCCGAGGTGTCCATGCAGCAGGGCCTGAGGGGAGATGCAGGGGGAGCAGCCGGCCTGCTGCTCCTAGGCCAGCTTTCAGCCCAGGCAGGGAGCTGCAGGCTGGGGAGAGCATGGAGAGCTTCTGAGAAGGCCACTTGGAGAGCCAGCATAGGCCAGCTCCAGAAACTCACAGCCAGGGCAAAGACGGCCTCGTTGTCCCCGCTGCAGACGAACCCGCCGTACGGTGGCAGCTCCTCTAGGGCAGAGAGCAGTGCTGGAAGCACCTCCTCCACAGCCACTTCTGAGGTGCCGATGGCCCTCCACATCAGCTCAGCAGCTCTGTGGGAGCAGAGCTGGGCATCAGTACCGTGCCCCGTGCAGCTGCGTGGGGCCGGGAGGTAGCATGGCAGCAGGCTTAGGAAACAGATGGGCCCAAGGGTCCCAGGGTTCTCCGCCTGTCTGGCAGACCCCTCTGGAAAGGCTGTGCAGGGCCAGGGGCCCTACAGGCCCATGAGCACCGAGCTCTCCAGGCAGTTGTGCCCCGTACCTGTCACACAGTGGGGCGCAGCGCAGGAGGCTCATCACCACCTGGGCAGGGTGCTCTTCAGTCAGGCTGAGAATGATCATCTGCAGCTCGGCGTCCACGGTGCTACAGGACGTGAGTCTCTGCAGGATGTTCCTCACCACAGCTTGCACCTGGAAGAAGGGATATGGGGAAGACTTGGAGTGCTGCCCAAGGGAGCCACTTTCCCTGCTTCACCCAAGAAGTTGTTGATTTCCCAGCTCACTGGGATGGGCCAGAGGGGGCCCAGTGGACATGGCTTGAGGGGCCACGTCATCCTGGGAGACCTTCAGCCCCGGCCCCAGGCTGCTTCCCTGCTGCAGAGAAGAAACACCCGTCAGGAAAAACTCCAGACTGGGCCCAGGACTCACTCTCAGCATGGGCATGGCCTCAGTCTCAGGGATGGCCTCGAGACAGGTGTTAGTGGCGGCCATGCCCTCCGTCAGGGCCATGTCAGCCTCTGCCCTGTCCTCGGACGTTTCCTCCTCAGAGGTGTCCATGAAGTCCGAGGACGCTGTGCTGGAAGCATCCTCTGCCTGCAGCTCGCTGGGCCTGGAGTCGGGCTCGGCCGTGCCCTCGGTGGTGCGGCCGCTGGTCTTTCTGCGCCAAAGGCGCAGGAACCTCCGCAGTGCCTGCAGCAGAAGGAAGGGCGGGAAGAGAGGCACGTTCCGTGGTCTGCTCCAAGCGTGGGGCTCGGCCCAGCAGTGCCAACAGGCCCGGCCCAGGTGGGGACAGCCGCAGGTACCTGGGCTACTCTGCGGAAGCGGCCACGGGTGAGCTCCTGCTCTTGAGTCCCGTCCTTGGATGCATCTGCCAATGAGCGAGCGCAGCCAGAGCTGAGGGGCCGCAGGAGAGGCCGGAGAAGCCAGCCCAGCCCTGCATGCCCCCGGCAGGGACAGCCCCCCGGGTTCCCAGGGGACGGAGCACGGCCATCGGGGGGGCAGGCCCGGCCCCTGTCCCATCCGGTCCGTGGGCACGTCCACAGGGATGGGATGGGA
The DNA here is from genome assembly GCF_027477595.1 of Haemorhous mexicanus. Taxonomy (NCBI): domain Eukaryota; kingdom Metazoa; phylum Chordata; class Aves; order Passeriformes; family Fringillidae; genus Haemorhous; species Haemorhous mexicanus. The sequence goes on from NC_082344.1 coordinate 10,759,600, forward strand.
TGGGATGGGATGGGATGGGATGGGATGGGATGGGATGGGATGGGATGGGATGGGATGGGATGGGATGGGATGGGATGGGATGGGATGGGATGGGATGGGATGGGATGGGATGGGGCCAGGCTGGCTGCAGATACCGGCGTTGCATCCAGCTCCTCCACTCACCATCCTGCAGCGGCTCCAACTGCTCGGGCTCTGCAGGCTGCTGCGCTGGGGCAGCTGCAGGGCCTTTGCTTTTCTTGCCCCGAAGCCCCTTGAACAGGCTGAGCAGTCTGCCTGCCATCTCGCTGTCTGACCTCGAGGGCACCTTGGAGACAGATGCCCCGTCAAAGGTTCGATTCAGCGAGTGTTGCAGGTGTGCCTTGTAGGCACCTGCAGCAGAGGGGCCTCAGGAAGGCTACAGGACAGCAAGTCCTCTATTCTGTTCTCCAGGGCTCCTGCCACAATGACAGGAGACTCCTGGCGAACAATGGGGGTCACCAGCTCCCACGGCCTGGCAACGAGGGCGCCGGCCGCAGCGATGGGAGATGCCTCGGAAAAACTCCGAGACACCGAATCCTGAGGCCAGGCCGTGAGGCCAGGCACAGGAGGAATGCCTCGGAAAAGCTCCGGGTCAACAACGGACGAGCCGGCTGTGTGGGGATGCCTCACAGAACCGCTCTGTCACGTCCTGCCCCGTCGCGTGCAACGAGCACTCTGGCGTGGCCGTGTCACTGCCAGCACCTAGGTCAGCGTGTGTCACAAAGGGCTGCTCTGACACTCTGTCCCTTTCGGTGACACGGTGAACATTCTGCACCGAGTCACAAAGGGACATGCTGCCACGTGCCCCGGGGCCACCCCCTCCCCACCCAAGGTGCCCCCGGTTGGAGGCAATTCCTTGCCCCGAGCGTCTAACACAGCCCTGGACACACCAAGACCCGCCAAGGGCCAAGGGAAGGGCTCTCCACGGTGCCCGGCTGGCACAGCCCAGCTCGGTGCCGGCCCTGGAGCAGAGCCGCTTCCAGCAAGCAAGAGGCAAACACGTCTTGCCAAGAGTTAAAACACACCAGAGAGGGGAGATGGCATGAATGTTGGCATAAAGGCCTTTGAATTCACAGCTCTCTGAGAGGCATTTGGGGCTCTCGGCTGGACAGAGATACCAGCTCTGTCCTGTGCTTAGAGGAGGGAACGCACCCTGCCGCTGGTGCTTGGCTTGTCTTCTTCTCTGGAGGCCCAGGCAGATGCCAAAGCTGCTCTTCACAGCCTTCTCCCTTCCCACACCCCTCTGCCAAGTGCAAGGGGCCACAAGGATGGAAAGGGGAGCAGGGAGCCAAAGGGAGACAGCTGCACCTACCTCACTGGCGGCTCCGGGGGAAGCACGTTGCTTGAGATGCAAGCCCCTCTCTTCCAAAGGCATTTCCCCAAATGCCTACAATTCCCGGGGAACACCAACACACACTTCAGAAACCCTGGCAAGGCTGAATTACTTCTGCACCTTGTAGCACAGGCACTGCAGCTCGAGCTCATCTTTCTTCTCCCAAGTCTTTTTCCTTGTGTCCCTTGTGGCACGCAGCCCCGGGCCCCCTAGAAACAAGAGCTGCCCGCTGTCTCTTCGAGTGTCTGATCGCCTGCCTGTGCTCACGGCAGCAAAACCAGGCTGTTCCCAGCCAGGGAGCGGAGCCCTGTTCCTGGCAGGAGGCTCTCATCAGCCCCTTCCCCACTGTGCACGCAGCACTTCTGCCTGCCTGCCTGCCCAGAAGAGCACAAGCTGGCCAGCTCTGGGCTCAGCACAGCCCAAACACAGGCACAGGAAGACACAGCGGCTCTTTTGCAGCCGTGCCCCAGACAGGTGGGAAGTGGACCCTGCCTCTGGTCTCGCTTGGTTGGCTTGCTGACAGAGGGTTTGACTCCCTCCCCACAGAGGAAATCAAGGGCAGGTGCGAGCAGAGCAACTTCTCGGGATCCAAGAGAGCCACCTCCCCAGCCCGTCTGACACTCAGTCCCAGACTGAGAAATTCTCACCTCCAACCAGGAGACAAAGGAGGGCTCCAAACACAGCCTTGGATCCAAACGGGTTTATTGAGGGAGGGGCATAGGGCCTAGAAAGGGTCGAGGTGAAGAGAGAGGCAGGGACACAACCGCACTCAAAGGGAGGCTGGTGGTGGAGCCCGGAACAGCGGTGGGGCCAGGGTTGAAACCATGGGGCTGGCAGCTGGGGCCAGGATACAGGGAACCAATGAGGAGAGGGACCAGAGGAGGAGCTGAGGTGGAGTGATGAGGGGTACACCAATGGGAGTGGGGGAAGAGGGTGGTCTTGTAGTACAATCCAGTGGGGAAGGGAGGAACATGGAACATGCTAGAACTGGGGAGGGGGCCATGGCTGAGTGGCATTTAAACAGGAGTGTCCTCCCAAGGCATCCCTGCCCTATTTTCCTTGGGGTCCCCTCCCCCATCTCCCCCTTTTCCATTTATTACAAATGCTTTGCCCCTAGTCTTTTGAAGGGCTCTTTTCAAGCAAGCAATAGCTGTCAAATCAATCACAAGGATGATCACAATCCACAGGAGGCCTTTCAAGTTAAAAGCCATCTATTCGGGAACATCCCAATGTCCAAAAAGTTGGTCCAGCCAGTAGGCCGCTGTAGTATTGTCCACAAGGGTCCCAGGATGAGGGAAGAGACGAGAAAGTTGACTCCATGTATCAGCAAGCTAGGTTTATTATTTTATGATAGAAAATATATTAAAACTATACTAAAAGAACAGAGAGAAAAGATTTCATCAGAAGGCTAAGCTAAGAATAGAAAAGGAATCAATAACAAAGGCTTGTCTCCGACCGAGACGGTCTGGACAGGTGAACTGTGGTTGGCCGTTAATTCCAAACAACCAGATGAGACCAATCACAGATTCCCCCTGTTGCATTCCACAGCAGCAGATAAGAATTGTTTACAGTTTGTTCCTGAGGCCTCTCAGCTTCTCAGGAGGGAAAAATCCTAAGGAAAGGATTTTTCCTAAAACATGTCGGTGACATCTCACCCTTTTTATTTTAAATAAATTAAAAGGAAAAAGTGTTTGCAATTTCATCTGCTGGCCCATGCAGAGGAAAGAACAAGCACCTGAGAGGCTTAATGTTGCCAATCAAAACATCAATCAGTGCTGATGTGGAACCGTCAGGGAAATTCTTCACCTGCAAAACATCAAATTACATCACACACCAAAACAATCTTAAGATATAAGAAAATGCAAAAACAATGAAAAGAAAGTTCATTGCTTCAAGTCCAAACAGCTGAGTTTCAGGGAAAGTCCAAACTGAAGATGTTCCTCTCTGACATCGCTGAAAGTCCCTTTTGGTCCTGAAACAGGCTTGCTTGGCTTTTCAACGCTTTTTGAGCTGCTAGCTCTTTCAACTCTTTTTATTTAATTTTTTTTTTTTTTTTTTTTTTTTTTTTTTTTTTTTTTTTTTTTTCTTTTGGTGGACGAAAGAGCAGCAGCAGAGAGGAGCCACTGAGGCTCTGCGGGGGCCCTGGCCCTCGTGGAAGGAACAGGGACCCCAGACCTGGCCTACAGAACGGTGGTCCAGGTCCTCGTGGAAGGATCAGGGATCCCAGACCTGGCCTACAGAACGGTGGCCCAGGTCCTGACGGGGGAAGCAAAGCCCCCGAACCAAACAGCCGCTGGCCGGGCGGAGGCCCTGGCCCAGGGAACCGAGCCAAACGGCCCAGACCCGGCCCGCGGAGCGGGCTCTGTGGTCTCACAACCCGGCACTCTGCTGCCAATGCCTGGGCAGCACGAGTGACCGAACGCTTCATCCCCTCTGAACCGGTGCACACCAGCAGCTGGGGAAGAGAAGCTTTCCCAGGGATCATCACCCTAGATCTGGGGGTGTTTTGTCCCCAGAGCAATTGAGCGATGCTCACTTTCCACTGTTTCTCCTGCCTCTGCAACGCAAATGCAAAAGGTGTTCCTCCTTTCTGCCCCTCAGTACCACCCCCACTCCCTGCGGGCTGGGGACCAGAAGCAGAAGGCTCAGGAGCCACCTCCCCCACGGTGCTGGGGTGCGCAGGGGGAGTCAGGCATTCCAACCCCCAACGGGAACCTCCGAACCAAACCCGAACCGGCCCACGAAAAACGCTGAGTTTGAAAGCAGGCTGACGGGCTGAGCCCGCAATCAGCTGTCGAGCCACAACCCCCCCACGGAGGGGCAGGCCGGCATCCCCTTCCCCTGTCCCAGCTCCCCCCGCAGGGGCAGCCTCGGGACAGCCCGAAAAGCTCGGGGGGGAATCCAGGCTGATCGCAGGCGCCGCGGTGGCCGCCGCGGGGAGCGGCGGGGCCACGGGCGACTCCAATGATGGTTCTGTTTGGTGGTTCTCAACCTCAGCCTCCTCCACTGGCGTGGCAGGCAAAGGCGGAGCCGCCGCGCTCGGAGCCCTCACGGGCTCTGCTGGAGGGTCGAACGCGGATTCGACCGGCGCGGGCAGCGCGGCATCGACCCCCGCCGGGCTGGGGACAGCAGCCGCGTCTTCTCCGGGTACCGGAAGCTGCAGCGCGGGCGCAGACAGCAAAGCCGGCGGAGCCGACACGGGAGGCGGCGGGACAGCCGCGGGGGGCGGCAGGGGCGCGGGGCCGGCGCCCACCGGTGCCGCCTGCACTGTTGTCTCACTTTGCTTCGGGAGCGGCAGCGCAGTCGCGAGCTCTTGGCGATTGCTGTCGAGTGTGTCGCCTAGCAACTCGGGCGAAGCCCCGGGAGGCGGTGCTTCTGCCACGGGAACGCCGACAAACTCCGCTGGAGGCGACGGGTCCGGTCCGGGCTGAGGCGGTGCCGCGGGAGGGGCCGCGGGGACTGGCACCTCCTGCGGGGCGGGTTGGGGTGGGGCCCGCGGCTCCGGCTCGGGCGGTGGAGCCAACTCACCTCCCCCCTGAGAGCAGCGAGGCGGGGGAGGCGGTTCCGTCGGAGCATGCTCCAAAGGCGCAGAAAAAAACTTTTCTTCTGTCGCGGGCAAAACTTCGCCCCCCCGCCGCGATTCGGGGGGGCTGGGAACCTGCAGGCTGTGGATTTGCACTGGTTCCCCTCTTGCCAGCGCCAGCGAGAAGGGAGACATACCTCGGCAATCCGAAATCCACTGATATGCAGACGCTTTCCGTTTCAAAACTGGGAAGAGAGTTCTGAATGACGGATAAACCCGAGGAAATCCAAGTCCCCGGTAAAGAAGGTCTCGGATAATGAATTCCATGCATTCCCATATGTATGAATCAAGGGCATACAGCACATCAGTGAAAAAGCCATGGTGCTTTGCCCACCTGAAAAACTCATAGAAGTGTATCTTCAGCATAGGAATTCTGTCCTCATGACCCCATTTTTGCCAGAGGCCAATAAGTTTCTCCTCTGAGGGAGAGAATGGAACCTCTGCCTCCGTAGGCACCCTTGTCCAGATCCGAATCTGCCTTGTAAGAAGGGAAGCATTTTCAGGAAGGGAAGTGTAAACAGTACCTTGTGACAGTGTCCTCTGGGCTTCGGCAGACTGCTCTGTGCTGCAAAGACTTCTGGACATCTTGTCTCGGAGACTTTTCAAAAGGTTCTCTCTGCGGCCAGCCAAATGAAGAATTCTTCCTCACTCAGGGTCCAATTGTGGTGATTCCTTCACTCGAGGCACCATCTGTCAGTTCTGTCCTCGGTGTTCACCTTCTGTGGTGGTGCTCCTTTTTTCACGCGGGGTCACCATTTGTAGTATTGTCCACAAGGGTCCCAGGATGAGGGAAGAGACGAGAAAGTTGACTCCATGTATCAGCAAGCTAGGTTTATTATTTTATGATAGAAAATATATTAAAACTATACTAAAAGAACAGAGAGAAAAGATTTCATCAGAAGGCTAAGCTAAGAATAGAAAAGGAATCAATAACAAAGGCTTGTCTCCGACCGAGACGGTCTGGACAGGTGAACTGTGGTTGGCCGTTAATTCCAAACAACCAGATGAGACCAATCACAGATTCCCCCTGTTGCATTCCACAGCAGCAGATAAGAATTGTTTACAGTTTGTTCCTGAGGCCTCTCAGCTTATCAGGAGGGAACAATCCTAAGGAAAGGATTTTTCCTAAAACATGTCGGTGACAGGCCGCCTTTTTCTCAGTTTCTATGTCCTTCACCTGATTTTGAAGTCCCTTGATGTTGCTTTGAATTGATGTGCTGAGGGAGGACAAGTTGAAAAAGCACAGTCCTTCCAAGTCCTCACACCCACGGTGGGGGGCGAGCAGCAGGAAATCGATTGCAGCTCGATTTTGCAGCATGGCGTGTCTGGTGGTCTCCTCATCCACCAATAGATCAGAAAATGCGGCAGATGTAGAACTGGCCTGCTTACTGAGCCAGCACCCCAGGTGAGAAAGCTCACCGAGGGCCTTGGCAGCAGCAACCCATGGTAGAAAAATGGATACCATGACCCTCTTCCTTGTTCCCTAATTATAAATTTGGGTCAAATTCCTCAAAGGATCTCTTTTGGCAAGCAAATGTATTGTTCTGCTTCCAAGCATGCAAAATGGTGGAATTTGAGGTGAGGGTAGTCAGCTGGCCAAGGCGGCAGGGACCCCCTTTGATGTTGGAGGGGATTCCTGCCCACACCCTAGCACCACAGAGAAGAAACACTCCCCGTGGGAGCACTCTGGGGTACGCCAGGGACTGGGACGGTGTGGTGCTAGTCTAGTTGCACCTTTCAGCCACATTGTAGCATTTATCATCGGGCGAGACATCTTTGGGGATGTTACTCTAGGGTTCTGTTGTGAATTGCAAATCTGGTCTGGCCTTCTATTCAAAGGTAACACAGTAACTTGCTTTGGTGGAGCCCAGGAGGTCTAGCTCCTGGGGCTCCTTTGATGCATGTGGGAGAATCCTTCTCCACTCGTCCAGGTGTCCACAGGGTTGGGTTTCTTACCTATGTGCGGGTAATCATTTTGTGACGGGGGGATTCCCACCAGACACGTAGAGAGAGGATCGTCCACGCTTTCCATGGCCATGCAAAGGCTGTCTTGCTGTAGGGACTTTGCCAAGGTGACCCAAACGTTCTGCTTTGGCTGTGGTATGATCCAGCCCATGGTCACCTGGGTGATCATGAAGGCACAGGTGAAGGCGGCGGCTCTGGCGGTGCTGGCGCTGTGGTGGGGGTTTCCCGGGTTTGTTGTGAGGCGGTTCATGGTTTTCCCGCTCTCTGCTCACGCCGAGTGTGTTGAGGATTTTTTGCAGATTGAGGACTTTTTGAAGAACAGTGGCCATATTCAGCTGACGCACAATCCAGTCTGCTTGGGATAATGGACAATGGACACGTTCACAAACAATAATGGAAATATTCAGAAAATGGGGTCGGTATATCCTTGAAAAAGATCCAAGAAGAAGAGTCAACTGGACTCAGCAAGTTTGTCAGTGAGCTTGGGAAAGTGAGGAAAAAAGACAGTTCTTGGGTGGGACAGAAAACCACAGCCAGACGCGTGAAAAGTTAGATGATCCAATCAGCATCCGATCTTAGACGCGTGAACAGCTAGGCCTGGCCAATGATGTATTAGCTAGAGAGGTGTGGACAGTAGGGAATTGTTATAAATATAGTCTTTTTAGGGATAATAAATTTGGCTTCACTGGATGATATTGGTGTTGGTGTGATGTCCCTGAAGCTCCGCATCCCACACTTTTGCCCCACCAGGCCCCCTAGAAACAAGAGCTGCCCGCTGCATGTTCAAGTGTCTGAACGCCTGCCTGCGCTCACGGCAGCAAAACCAGGCTGTTCCCAGCCAGGGAGCGGAGCCCTGTTCCTGGCAGGAGGCTCTCATCAGCCCCTTCCCCACTGTGCACGCAGCACTTCTTCCTGCCTGCCTGCCCAGAAGAGCACAAGCTGGCCGGCTCTGGGCTCAGCACAGCCCAAACACAGGCGCAGGAAGACACAGCGGCTCTTTTGCAGCCATGCCCCAGACAGGTGGGAAGGGGACCCTGCCTCTGGTCTCGCTTGGTTGGCTTGCTGACTGGCTCTGAGGCAGGGCCTGCCCGATTCCTGGCTTGTGGGGAGAGCAGAGCCGCCGGAACCGCGCCCACCGTGCAGACACTGCCTGACAGCGCTGCGGCCGCTGGGACGGTGGCACCCCCGAGTCTCAGCCACTCCGCTGAGGCCGCTGCTGTTTCATTTGCTTTAGGCACCCCCAAAGCTGATTGCCAGGCCACGATGGTCTCTGCTTCTGCCCTCTTCCTGTCCCTGTGTAGGGATGGAGCATTGCTGTGCTTTCAGGAAGCTCTTTGTGGAAACTTCCGGCATTGCAAGCTCCTTTGCCCTCAGAGGATGCTTGCCATGGAATCCCTCACGGCTGGCTTCAGAGCATACTCCGGCAGGCTCTTCTAAAACCCAGGGTCCTTGTCCCCTTCAGAGTGCTCAGCAGGACCTTTTTTTAACAGCACGCTGCTTTACAGCTGGAGCAGCGAGACAGGGAGCTTTGTTATAAAAAACGAACGAGGCCAGATCTCCGACAGCGATTGAAACAGGCTCTCGTTTATTTAAAAACCATTCGGTGGGAGCAGAGAATCTGGGATAAGCCCAGATCCTCATACAACAGCTCAAAAAGGGAACCAGAAAGGAACCAGAAGAACCCCAAGAAAAAGCCCCTAAAAGAAAAAAAGCTCCCAAAGAAAAAGCCCCACCCCAGGAACAGAAAACTCCCCTTTTTAGAACAAATTCCTGGCCCAGGAATGGTGGGTTTTTGGTTCCATGCACCCATTGGTGGAATTCGGGCGCTTTGATTGGTCCTTACCGGGGTTCGTTTTGGACCAGTCATTTCCCCAGGGCGTCGAGTCATTGGTTGATGCTCTGGCCCAGTCACTCTTTGAGTTGTCCACCTCCTACCCCCACCAAGTCCCGGACCCCTTTCCCTTCGCCCACAGCAAACAACTCCCCAGCGTTATTACAAACCCGTAATAGCTTTGCAGCCTGAGCTGCCCTTCTTCCTCTCTGTCCGTGCACAGAACAGAGCGGGAAGGAGAAGGGCAGCAGGGCCCTGTGTGTCCTGGGGCTCAGCTTTTTGCGCCGCTTCAGCTCCACAGAGACGGGGGTAAAGTGAAAAACCAAACTGTTTATTAAGGGAAAGCGAAGCCAAGGGGTGAGCGGGGAGGCAAAAAAGGGGATGAGCAGGGCCTGAGGGCTGCAGGGAGGGAGCTGCCATCAGGGAGAGACATGGCAGGAGCTGCTGAAACTTCTCACAGGCTCAGCTCTGAGCAGCCACAGCTGTGCCTGGAGCTCCCCTGCTCTGCAGGGGGTCCCATCTTGCATGGGAACTGGAAATCGCCATTGGAGGCCCTTAGAGGTACATCTGATCAAGGAGACAAAGAAAGTTCTGCAGATCTTCTTTGGAATGTCAGCTGGATCAGAATGCTCATGCAGGATGGGTTCTCATCTTCCCTCAGGGCTTGAAGAGCTGGAAGAGAGAGGAACACAGGCCACGGTCAGTGGCCAGATTAAGGGAATGCAGGAAAGTCTCCTGCCAGGGCCAACCCAGCCGGCTATGGCATGGCCAGGAGGGAGCGGGAGGCAAGGGCTTCGGCCCGAAGGCGCAGGCCAACGGATCCCCCATGTGTCCCTGAAAGCTCTCGGGGCTCTGTCCCCTCCACAGCCCCTGGTTCTCACAGAGAGCGGAGGCCTCCGCAGCCCGGGCACGGATTGCAGCGCTGGGGCCGGGATTTGCAGCTGCCCCCGGCGGTCCTGGCTGCCTCACTCACCCTCCCTGAGGACTTGGAGCTCCTCCTTCTGCCCCAGCATGAGCACTCCGGCCACCCCTGGAAACACAGAGCACGTGGCGGCCCCAGGCGGCACAGCTGCCCGACACGGGCGCTGCCAGCCCTACGGCCGCACGCCCTCTTCCCCGGGAAGGGCTCCTTTTGGCCCCTGCCCCACGCTGCCACCCGAGGGCACGGCTGCGAGAGGGCGGCGGCAGCGCCGAGGGCGGGCAGAGCTCCAGCGGTCCGGGCGCGGCTCCCGCTGCAGGGGCTGCAGCCGGGCCGGGAGGCAGGGAGGGGCGCCGGGCTGGTGGCTCACCGATGAACCTGACGGCCGCCTCTCGTAGGGGCCTCTGTGGGCTCTGCAGGTGCGGCAGGGCCCAGACCAGGTGCTCGGCCACTCGGCTCTCGTCCTGCAGAAGCTGCGGGGAGCGCCAGGAGGGAAGGCTCGGCGTGGGCTCTGCCGCTCGGCCGGGCGCTCCCCGCACCCAGCCCCGGCCGAGCCAGCCCGCACGGCCCGGGCCAGGGAGCAGCGTGTGAGGCGCAGGCTGGCGGGCCCGGGAGCGGCGCTGGCCGGGGACACAGCTGCCAGCCCCCCATACTGAGCAGCTGGGGAAGGGGGCTTCTCCAGCCCGCGGCTGGGGCTCCTGGGCTGTCCTTACCAGGTGCTCGGCGAACTTCGTCCGCCGCTTCTTCGCCAGCAGCTCCTCGAGATCCCTCCTCCTCGGGAAGCAGGGCTTCGCCACAGGCCTGGAGAGCAGCAGAGAGCCGCAGGTGGCAGCAGGGCCCAGGGCACGGCACCTGGCTCCCTGTGCCAAGGCCAGGGGAGGCTGGAGCCCGCCAGGCACCAGGGCAGGAGGCGGCCGAGCCCCCTGCCAGGGATGCGGCAGCATCACACCAAACCTCACCTTGGCCACCTGCAGGTTCTCATCGTGCCAGCGCAAGAATAGAGGGAGCAGGCTCTGGCTCACAATGGTGGTCAGAGGATTTTCCCTCTCTTCCACTATCAGCTCCATCACCTTGCTGAAGAGCTGAATGGAGAGCTGCTGCACGTGGCTGTTGTCCTGGAGAAAAGGAAAAGTCCTAAGCACCAACTTCTCCAGGCCCATGGGGGCAAAGGCCCAAAACTGCCCAAAAGGGCGCAAAGTTTCCAGGCAGCGTCCAGTGCCCTTGGCTGGGGGCACAGAGCCTTACGTCCTCAAAGTGGGGCAGGAGGGACTCAGCCAGCTTCAGGGCGGTGATGCTGGCTATCTGGAGGTCTGTGTCCTGGAGCGTATGCGTCAGCACAGAGAGGGTCATCTCGACCACCTCTGCATCTGCATCGGCCAGCTGCTCCACCAGCTGCGGATACAGGCCGCGTATTCCTCCGCCCTGTGTGCAAGACGAGGCTGTGCTGTGAAGCCGTGACTGGCCGCGGCACCAAGGGCTGCTTGGGGCACTCGGGCGGCTGAAGCGGGACTCGGGAGAGCTGGGAGCAGCTGCCTCTGCTGCCAAAGGCCAGCCAAGCCCAAAGGACTGCGCTCCCCAGCCCCACGCTGCCAGCGGGGCTTCGGCCACGGCCCCCTCCTCACCAGCGAGGGCTCCTTGCTGAGCACCACCAGGCCTCTGAGCGCAAGGCGCAGCCTGTCCCTGCACTCGCTCGGCAGGTGCCGGGATACCACCAACAGGGCACTGGGACCGTGGATACGCAAGTCCAGACACTCCAGGAGCTGAAAGGCACAGGAGGGCAGTGGCAGGCGAGCCGGCCGGCAGGAGCCCGGAGCCGCAGAGGGCTGGGCCCAGGCAGCAGCAGCGGGCGCGGGCAGCGTCCCAGGCGGCTGCAGCTAAGAGAGACCAGAGAGCTGGGAGGCAGCTGAGCCAGGCAGCGCTGGCCATCAGGCTCACCTCCACAAAGATGGCCAGGGCAGGCAGATCACAGCGTGGCTGCTTCCCGATGAGCAGGCTGAGCAGGTGCGAGGCCATGTGGGGACACAAGGGGGTCAAGGCACAGCGCATCTCCCTGGCAGGGGAAAAAGGCGCCAAAGGCCCTGAGCCAGGCAGGCAAACCTCTCCCTGGAGCGACTCACAGTGGTCCGCTCTTTCCCCAGCACTCTGCAAGGGGACACGGGCCCCTTGGGAGGCGGCTGCTGCTGGCCATCCTCCTCTCCCAGCCTTTTGCACCCTCCCTCGGTGACAAGGCCCTCTGGTGGGGAGTAGGGCATCTCACCTGGCCAGCAGACCCGCTGCACAGTGTGGGCTGTTGGCACAGAGCAGGCTGTCCCAGAGCTGCTTGTGCTCCAGAGCCACCAGCTTCTTGCCAAAGCCCCGCTGGGAGAGCAGAGCCTCAATGGTCTGCACTGCAAACCTGTGTGCCGAGCAAAGGCGCGGTCACTCTAGGAGCACTGGCCCTGGCCACAAGGACATGGGAAGGACAGGGCGACTGGCACCTGTTGGGCGCTCTGCAAAGGCCGTCTTCCTCCTGGCACGCTCTCCAGAAGCTCAGGCTCTCCACCTCCTCTGGCCTCTGCTCTGTGGTGATGAAAACTTGCAAGAGCAGAGCCACAAAGAGGTGTGGAGAATGAATGAGGATTGCATAGCGCCACTCGGGCATGCTTGCAATCCTCCGCAGCACCAGAGTTGCCTGCAAGAGACAAAGCACCCCGAGGCAGCGCTCAGTGCCGAGGTGTCCATGCAGCAGGGCCTGAGGGGAGATGCAGGGGGAGCAGCCGGCCTGCTGCTCCTAGGCCAGCTTTCAGCCCAGGCAGGGAGCTGCAGGCTGGGGAGAGCATGGAGAGCTTCTGAGAAGGCCACTTGGAGAGCCAGCATAGGCCAGCTCCAGAAACTCACAGCCAGGGCAAAGACGGCCTCGTTGTCCCCGCTGCAGACGAACCCGCCGTACGGTGGCAGCTCCTCTAGGGCAGAGAGCAGTGCTGGAAGCACCTCCTCCACAGCCACTTCTGAGGTGCCGATGGCCCTCCACATCAGCTCAGCAGCTCTGTGGGAGCAGAGCTGGGCATCAGTACCGTGCCCCGTGCAGCTGCGTGGGGCCGGGAGGTAGCATGGCAGCAGGCTTAGGAAACAGATGGGCCCAAGGGTCCCAGGGTTCTCCGCCTGTCTGGCAGACCCCTCTGGAAAGGCTGTGCAGGGCCAGGGGCCCTACAGGCCCATGAGCACCGAGCTCTCCAGGCAGTTGTGCCCCGTACCTGTCACACAGTGGGGCGCAGCGCAGGAGGCTCATCACCACCTGGGCAGGGTGCTCTTCAGTCAGGCTGAGAATGATCATCTGCAGCTCGGCGTCCACGGTGCTACAGGACGTGAGTCTCTGCAGGATGTTCCTCACCACAGCTTGCACCTGGAAGAAGGGATATGGGGAAGACTTGGAGTGCTGCCCAAGGGAGCCACTTTCTCTGCTTCACCCAAGAAGCTGTTGATTTCCCAGCTCACTGGGATGGGCCAGAGGGGGCCCAGTGGACATGGCTTGAGGGGCCACGTCATCCTGGGAGGCCTTCAGTCCCGGCCCCAGGCTGCTTCCCTGCTGCGGAGAAGAAACACCCGTCAGGAAAAACTCCAGACTGGGCCCAGGACTCACTCTCAGCATGGGCATGGCCTCAGTCTCAGGGATGGCCTCGAGACAGGTGTTAGTGGCGGCCATGCCCTCCGTCAGGGCCATGTCAGCCTCTGCCCTGTCCTCGGACGTTTCCTCCTCAGAGGTGTCCATGAAGTCCGAGGACGCTGTGCTGGAAGCATCCTCTGCCTGCAGCTCGCTGGGCCTGGAGTCGGGCTCGGCCGTGCCCTCGGTGGTGCGGCCGCTGGTCTTTCTGCGCCGAAGGCGCAGGAACCTCCGCAGTGCCTGCAGCAGAAGGAAGGGTGGGAAGAGAGGCACGTTCCGTGGTCTGCTCCAAGCGTGGGGCTCGGCCCAGCAGTGCCAACAGGCCCGGCCCAGGTGGGGACAGCCGCAGGTACCTGGGCTACTCTGCGGAAGCGGCCACGGGTGAGCTCCTGCTCTTGAGTCCCGTCCTTGGATGCATCTGCCAATGAGCGAGCGCAGCCAGAGCTGAGGGGCCGCAGGAGAGGCCGGAGAAGCCAGCCCAGCCCTGCATGCCCCCGGCAGGGACAGCGCCCCGGGTTCCCAGTGGACGGAGCAGGCCATCGGGGGGGCAGGCCCGGCCCCCATCCGGTCCGTGGGCACGTCCACAGGGATGGGATGGGATGGGATGGGATGGGATGGGATGGGATGGGATGGGATGGGATGGGATGGGATGGGATGGGATGGGATGGGATGGGATGGGATGGGATGGGATGGGATGGGATGGGATGGGATGGGATGGGATGGGGCCAGGCTGGCTGCAGGTACCGGCGTTGCATCCAGCTCCTCCACTCACCATCCTGCAGCGGCTCCAACTGCTCGGGCTCTGCAGGCTGCTGCGCTGGGGCAGCTGCAGGGCCTTTGCTTTTCTTGCCCCGAAGCCCCTTGAACAGGCTGAGCAGTCTGCCTGCCATCTCGCTGTCTGACCTCGAGGGCACCTTGGAGACAGATGCCCCGTCAAAGGTCCGATTCAGCGAGTGTTGCAGTTGTGCCTTGCAGGCACCTTCAGCAGAGGGGCCTCAAGAAGGCTACAGGACAGCAAGTCCTCTATTCTGTTCTCCAGGGCTCCTGCCACAATGACAGGAGACTCCTGGCGAACAATGGGGGTCACCAGCTCCCACGGCCTGGCAACGAGGGCGCCGGCCGCAGCGATGGGAGATGCCTCGGAAAAACTCCGAGACACCGAATCCTGAGGCCAGGCCGTGAGGCCAGGCACAGGAGGAATGCCTCGGTAAAGCTCCGGGTCAACAACGGACGAGCCGGCTGTGTGGGGATGCCTCACAGCACCGCTCTGTCACGTCCTGCCCCGTCGCGTGCACCGAGCACTCTGGCGTGGCCGTGTCACTGCCAGCACCTAGGTCAGCGTGTGTCACAAAGGGCTGCTCTGACACTCTGTCCCTTTCGGTGACACGGTGAACATTCTGCACCGAGTCACAAAGGGACATGCTGCCACGTGCCCCGGGGCCACCCCCTCCCCACCCAAGGTGCCCCCGGTTGGAGGCAATTCCTTGCCCCGAGCGTCTAACACAGCCCTGGACACACCAAGACCCGCCAAGTGCCAAGGGAAGGGCTCTCCACGGTGCCCGGCTGGCACAGCCCAGCTCGGTGCCGGCCCTGGAGCAGAGCCGCTTCCAGCAAGCAAGAGGCAAACACGTCTTGCCAAGAGTTAAAACACACCAGAGAGGGGAGATGGCATGAATGTTGGCATAAAGGCCTTTGAATTCACAGCTCTCTGAGAGGCATTTGGGGCTCTCGGCTGGACAGAGATACCAGCTCTGTCCTGTGCTTAGAGGAGGGAACGCACCCTGCCGCTGGTGCTTGGCTTGTCTTCTTCTCTGGAGGCCCAGGCAGATGACAAAGCTGCTCTTCACAGCCTTCTCCCTTCCCACACCCCTCTGCCAAGTGCAAGGGGCCACAAGGATGGAAAGGGGAGCAGGGAGCCAAAGGGAGACAGCTGCACCTACCTCACTGGCGGCTCCGGGGGAAGCACGTTGCTTGAGATGCAAGCCCCTCTCTTCCAAAGGCATTTCCCCAAATGCCTACAATTCCCGGGGAACACCAACACACACTTCAGAAACCCTGGCAAGGCTGAAGTACTTCTGCACCTTGCAGCACAGGCACTGCAGCTCGAGCTCATCTTTCTTCTCCCAAGTCTTTTTCCTTGTGTCCCTTGTGGCACGCAGCCCCGGGCCCCCTAGAAACAAGAGCTGCCCGCTGTCTCTTCGAGTGTCTGATCGCCTGCCTGTGCTCACGGCAGCAAAACCAGGCTGTTCCCAGCCAGGGAGCGGAGCCCTGTTCCTGGCAGGAGGCTCTCATCAGCCCCTTCCCCACTGTGCACGCAGCACTTCTGCCTGCCTGCCTGCCCAGAAGAGCACAAGCTGGCCAGCTCTGGGCTCAGCACAGCCCAAACACAGGCGCAGGAAGACACAGCGGCTCTTTTGCAGCCGTGCCCCAGACAGGTGGGAAGTGGACCCTGCCTCTGGTCTCGCTTGGTTGGCTTGCTGACAGAGGGTTTGACTCCCTCCCCACAGAGGAAATCAAGGGCAGGTGCGAGCAGAGCAACTTCTCGGGATCCAAGAGAGCCACCTCCCCAGCCCGTCTGACACTCAGTCCCAGACTGAGAAATTCTCACCTCCAACCAGGAGACAAAGGAGGGCTCCAAACACAGCCTAGGATCAAAACGGGTTTATTGAGGGAGGGGCATAGGGTCTAGGAAGGGTCGAGGTGAAGAGAGAGGCAGGGACACAACCGCACTCAAAGGGAGGCTGGTGGTGGAGCCCGGAACAGCTGTGGGGCCAGGGTTGAAACCATGGGGCTGGCAGCTGGGGCCAGGATACAGGGAACCAATGAGGAGAGGGACCAGAGGAGGAGCCGAGGTGGAGTGATGAGGGGTACACCAATGGGAGTGGGGGAAGAGGGTGGTCTTGTAGTACAATCCAGTGGGGAAGGGAGGAACATGGAACATGCTAGAACTGGGGAGGGGGCCATGGCTGAGTGGCATTTAAACAGGAGTGTCCTCCCAAGGCATCCCTGCCCTATTTTCCTTGGGGTCCCCTCCCCCATCTCCCCCTTTTCCATTTATTACAAATGCTTTGCCCTTAGTCTTTGAAGGGCTCTTTTCAAGCAAGCAATAGCTGTCAAATCAATCACAAGGATGATCACAATCCACAGGAGGCCTTTCAAGTTAGAAGCCATCTATTCGGGAACATCCCAATGTCCAAAAAGTTGGTCCAGCCAGTAGGCCGCCTTTTTCTCAGTTTCTATGTCCTTCACCTGATTTTGAAGTCCCTTGATGTTGCTTTGAATTGATGTGCTGAGGGAGGACAAGTTGAAAGAGCACAGTCCTTCCAAGTCCTCACACCCATGGTGGGGGGCGAGCAGCAGGAAATCGATTGCAGCTCGATTTTGCAGCATGGCGTGTCTGGTGGTCTCCTCATCCACCAATAGATCAGAAAATGCGGCAGATGTAGAACTGGCCTGCTTACTGAGCCAGCACCCCAGGTGAGAAAGCTCACCGAGGGCCTTGGCAGCAGCAACCCATGGTAGAAAAATGGATACCGTGACCCTCTTCCTTGTTCCCTAATTATAAATTTGGGTCAAATTCCTCAAAGGATCTCTTTTGGCAAGCAAATGTATTGTTCTGCTTCCAAGCATGCAAAATGGTGGAATTTGAGGTGAGGCTAGTCAGCTGGCCAAGGCTGCAGGGACCCCCTTTGATGTTGGAGGGGATTCCTGCCCACACCCTAGCACCACAGAGAAGAAACACTCCCCGTGGGAGCACTCTGGGGTACGCCAGGGACTGGGACGGTGTGGTGCTAGTCTAGTTGCACCTTTCAGCCACATTGTAGCATTTATCATCGGGCGAGACATCTTTGGGGATGTTACTCTAGGGTTCTGTTGTGAATTGCAAATCTGGTCTGGCCTTCTATTCAAAGGTAACACAGTAACTTGCTTTGGTGGAGCCCAGGAGGTCTAGCTCCTGGGGCTCCTGTGATGCATGTGGGAGAATCCTTCTCCACTCGTCCAGGTGTCCACAGGGTTGGGTTTCTTACCTATGTGCGGGTAATCATTTTGTGACGGGGGGATTCCCACCAGACACGTAGAGAGAGGATCGTCCACGCTTTCCATGGCCATGCAAAGGCTGTCTTGCTGTAGGGACTTTGCCAAGGTGACCCAAACGTTCTGCTTTGGCTGTGGTATGATCCAGCCCATGGTCACCTGGGTGATCATGAAGGCACAGGTGAAGGCGGCGGCTCTGGCGGTGCTGGCGCTGTGGTGGGGGTTTCCCGGGTTTGTTGTGAGGCGGTTCATGGTTTTCCCGCTCTCTCTCACGCCGAGTGTGTTGAGGATTTTTTGCAGATTGAGGACTTTTTGAAGAACAGTGGCCATATTCAGCTGACGCACAATCCAGTCTGCTTGGGATAATGGACAATGGACACGTTCACAAACAATAATGGAAATATTCAGAAAATGGGGTCGGTATATCCTTGAAAAAGATCCAAGAAGAAGAGTCAACTGGACTCAGCAAGTTTGTCAGTGAGCTTGGGAAAGTGAGGAAAAAAGACAGTTCTTGGGTGGGACAGAAAACCACAGCCAGACGCGTGAAAAGTAAGATGATCCAATCAGCATCCGATCTTAGACGCGTGAACAGCTAGGCCTGGCCAATGATGTATTAGCTAGAGAGGTGTGGACAGTAGGGAATTGTTATAAATATAGTCTTTTTAGGGATAATAAATTTGGCTTCACTGGATGATATTGGTGTTGGTGTGATGTCCCTGAAGCTCCGCATCCCACACTTTTCCCCCACCAGGCCCCCTAGAAACAAGAGCTGCCCGCTGCATGTTCAAGTGTCTGAACGCCTGCCTGCGCTCACGGCAGCAAAACCAGGCTGTTCCCAGCCAGGGAGCAGAGCCCTGTTCCTGGCAGGAGGCTCTCATCAGCCCCGTCCCCACTGCGCACGCAGCACTTCTGCCTGCCTGCCTGCCCAGAAGAGCACAAGCTGGCCGGCTCTGGGCTCAGCACAGCCCAAACACAGGCGCAGGAAGACACAGCGGCTCTTTTGCAGCCATGCCCCAGACAGGTGGGAAGGGGACCCTGCCTCTGGTCTCTCTTGGTTGGCTTGCTGACTGGCTCTGAGGCAGGGGCTGCCCGATTCCTGGCTTGTGGGGAGAGCAGAGCCGCCGGAACCGCGCCCACCGTGCAGACACTGCCTGACAGCGCTGCGGCCGCTGGGACGGTGGCACCCCCGAGTCTCTGCCACTCCGCTGAGGCCGCTGCTGTTTCATTTGCTTTAGGCACCCCCAAAGCTGATTGCCAGGCCACGATGGTCTCTGCTTCTGCCCTCTTCCTGTCCCTGTGTAGGGATGGAGCATTGCTGTGCTTTCAGGAAGCTCTTTGTGGAAACTTCCGGCATTGCAAGCTCCTTTGCCCTCAGAGGATGCTTGCCATGGAATCCCTCACGGCTGGCTTCAGAGCATACTCCGGCAGGCTCTTCTAAAACCCAGGGTCCTTGTCCCCTTCAGAGTGCTCAGCAGGACCTTTTTTTAACAGCACGCTGCTTTACAGCTGGAGCAGCGAGACAGGGAGCTTTGTTATAAAAAACGAACGAGGCCAGATCTCCGACAGCGATTGAAACAGGCTCTCGTTTATTTAAAAACCATTCGGTGGGAGCAGAGAATCTGGGATAAGCCCAGATCCTCATACAACAGCTCAAAAAGGGAACCAGAAAGGAACCAGAAGAACCCCAAGAAAAAGCCCCTAAAAGAAAAAAAGCTCCCAAAGAAAAAGCCCCACCCCAGGAACAGAAAACTCCCCTTTTTAGAACAAATTCCTGGCCCAGGAATGGTGGGTTTTTGGTTCCACGCACCCATTGGTGGAATTCGGGCGCTTTGATTGGTCCTTACCGGGGTTCGTTTTGGACCAGTCATTTCCCCAGGGCGTCGAGTCATTGGTTGATGCTCTGGCCCAGTCACTCTTTGAGTTGTCCACCTCCTACCCCCACCAAGTCCTGGACCCCTTTCCCTTCGCCCACAGCAAACAACTCCCCAGCGTTATTACAAACCCGTAATAGCTTTGCAGCCTGAGCTGCCCTTCTTCCTCTCTGTCCGTGCACAGAACAGAGCGGGAAGGAGAAGGGCAGCAGGGCCCTGTGTGTCCTGGGGCTCAGGTTTTTGCGCCGCTTCAGCTCCACAGAGACGGGGGTAAAGTGAAAAACCAAACTGTTTATTAAGGGAAAGCGAAGCCAAGGGGTGAGCGGGGAGGCAAAAAAGGGGATGAGCAGGGCCTGAGGGCTGCAGGGAGGGAGCTGCCATCAGGGAGAGACATGGCAGGAGCTGCTGAAACTTCTCACAGGCTCAGCTCTGAGCAGCCACAGCTGTGCCTGGAGCTCCCCTGCTCTGCAGGGGGTCCCATCTTGCATGGGAACTGGAAATCGCCATTGGAGGCCCTTAGAGGTACATCTGATCAAGGAGACAAAGAAAGTTCTGCAGATCTTCTTTGGAATGTCAGCTGGATCAGAATGCTCATGCAGGATGGGTTCTCATCTTCCCTCAGGGCTTGAAGAGCTGGAAGAGAGAGGAACAGAGGCCACGGTCAGTGGCCAGATTAAGGGAATGCAGGAAAGTCTCCTGCCAGGGCCAACCCAGTCAGCTATGGCATGGCCAGGAGGGAGCGGGAGGCAAGGGCTTCAGCCGGAAGGCGCAGGCCACGGATCCCCCATGTGTCCCTGAAAGCTCTCGGGGCTCTGTCCCCTCCACAGCCCCTGGTTCTCACAGGGAGCGGAGGCCTCCGCAGCCCGGGCACGGATTGCAGCGCTGGGGCCGGGATTTGCAGCTGCCCCCGGCGGTCCTGGCTGCCTCACTCACCCTCCCTGAGGACTTGGAGCTCCTCCTTCTGCCCCAGCATGAGCACTCCGGCCACCCCTGGAAACACAGAGCACGTGGCGGCCCCAGGCGGCACAGCTGCCCGACACGGGCGCTGCCAGCCCTACGGCCGCACGCCCTCTTCCCCGGGAAGGGCTCCTTTCGGCCCCTGCCCCACGCTGCCTCCCGAGGGCACGGCTGCGAGAGGGCGGCGGCAGCGCCGAGGGCAGGCGGAGCTCCAGCGGTCCGGGCGCGGCTCCCGCTGCAGGGGCTGCAGCCGGGCCGGGAGGCAGGGAGGGGCGCCGGGCTGGTGGCTCACCGATGAACCTGACGGCCGCCTCTCGTAGGGGCCTCTGTGGGCTCTGCAGGTGCGGCAGGGCCCAGACCAGGTGCTCGGCCACTCGGCTCTCGTCCTGCAGAAGCTGCGGGGAGCGCCAGGAGGGAAGGCTCGGCGTGGGCTCTGCCGCTCGGCCGGGCGCTCCCTGCACCCAGCACCGGTCGAGCCAGCCCGCACGGCCCGGGCCAGGGAGCAGCGTGTGAGGCGCAGGCTGGCGGGCCCGGGAGCGGTGCTGGGTGGGGACACAGCTGCCAGCCCCCCATACTGAGCAGCTGGGGAAGGGGGCTTCTCCAGCCCGCAGCTGGGGCTCCTGGGCTGTCCTTACCAGGTGCTCGGCGAACTTCATCTGCCGCTTCTTCGCCAGCAGCTCCTCAAGATCCCTCCTCCTCAGGAAGCAGGGCTTCGCCACAGGCCTGGAGAGCAGCAGAGAGCCGCAGGTGGCAGCAGGGCCCAGGGCACGGCACCTGGCTCCCTGTGCCAAGGCCAGGGGAGGCTGGAGCCCGCCAGGCACCAGGGCAGGAGGCGGCCGAGCCCCCTGCCAGGGATGCGGCAGCATCACACCAAACCTCACCTTGGCCACCTGCAGGTTCTCATCGTGCCAGCGCAAGAATAGAGGGAGCAGGCTCTGGCTCACAATGGTGGTCAGAGGATTTTCCCTCTCTTCCACTATCAGCTCCATCACCTTGATGAAGAGCTGAATGGAGAGCTGCTGCACGTGGCTGTTGTCCTGGAGAAAAGGAAAAGTCCTAAGCACCAACTTCTCCAGGCCCATGGGGGCAAAGGCCCAAAACTGCCCAAAAGGGCGCAAAGTTTCCAGGCAGCGTCCAGTGCCCTTGGCTGGGGGCACAGAGCCTTACGTCCTCAAAGTGGGGCAGGAGGGACTCAGCCAGCTTCAGGGCGGTGATGCTGGCTATTTGGAGGTCTGTGTCCTGGAGCGTATGCATCAGCACAGAGAGGGTCATCTTGACCACCTCTGCATCTGCATCGGCCAGCTGCTCCACCAGCTGCGGATACAGGCCGCGTATTCCTCCGCCCTGTGTGCAAGACGAGGCTGTGCTGTGAAGCCGTGACTGGCCGCGGCACCAAGGGCTGCTTGGGGCACTCGGGCGGCTGAAGCGGGACTCGGGAGAGCTGGGAGCGGCTGCCTCTGCTGCCAAAGGCCAGCCAAGCCCAAAGGACTGCGCTCCCCAGCCCCACGCTGCCAGCGGGGCTTCGGCCACAGCCCCCTCCTCACCAGCGAGGGCTCCTTGCTGAGCACCACCAGGCCTCTGAGCGCAAGGCGCAGCCTGTCCCTGCACTCGCTCGGCAGGTGCCGGGATACCACCAACAGGGCACTGGGACCGTGGATACGCAAGTCCAGACACTCCAGGAGCTGAAAGGCACAGGAGGGCAGTGGCAGGCGAGCCGGCCGGCAGGAGCCCGGAGCCGCAGAGGGCTGGGCCCAGGCAGCAGCAGCGGGCGCGGGCAGCGTCCCAGGCGGCTGCAGCTAAGAGAGACCAGAGAGCTGGGAGGCAGCTGAGCCAGGCAGCGCTGGCCATCAGGCTCACCTCCACAAAGATGGCCAGGGCAGGCAGATCACAGCGTGGCTGCTTCCCGATGAGCAGGCTGAGCAGGTGCGAGGCCATGTGGGGACACAAGGGGGTCAAGGCACAGCGCATCTCCCTGGCAGGGGAAAAAGGCGCCAAAGGCCCTGAGCCAGGCAGGCAAACCTCTCCCTGGAGCGACTCACAGTGGTCCGCTCTTTCCCCAGCACTCTGCAAGGGGACACGGGCCCCTTGGGAGGCGGCTGCTGCTGGCCATCCTCCTCTCCCAGCCTTTTGCACCCTCCCTCGGTGACAAGGCCCTCTGGTGGGGAGTAGGGCATCTCACCTGGCCAGCAGACCCGCTGCACAGTGTGGGCTGTTGGCACAGAGCAGGCTGTCCCAGAGCTGCTTGTGCTCCAGAGCCACCAGCTTCTTGCCAAAGCCCCGCTGGGAGAGCAGAGCCTCAATGGTCTGCACTGCAAACCTGTGTGCCGAGCAAAGGCGCGGTCACTCTAGGAGCACTGGCCCTGGCCACAAGGACATGGGAAGGACAGGGCGACTGGCACCTGTTGGGCGCTCTGCAAAGGCCGTCTTCCTCCTGGCACGCTCTCCAGAAGCTCAGGCTCTCCACCTCCTCTGGCCTCTGCTCTGTGGTGATGAAAACTTGCAAGAGCAGAGCCACAAAGAGGTGTGGAGAATGAATGAGGATTGCATAGCGCCACTCGGGCATGCTTGCAATCCTCCGCAGCACCAGAGTTGCCTGCAAGAGACAAAGCACCCCGAGGCAGCGCTCAGTGCCGAGGTGTCCATGCAGCAGGGCCTGAAGGGAGATGCAGGGGGAGCAGCCGGCCTGCTGCTCCTAGGCCAGCTTTCAGCCCAGGCAGGGAGCTGCAGGCTGGGGAGAGCATGGAGAGCTTCTGAGAAGGCCACTTGGAGAGCCAGCATAGGCCAGCTCCAGAAACTCACAGCCAGGGCAAAGACGGCCTCGTTGTCCCCGCTGCAGACGAACCCGCCGTACGGTGGCAGCTCCTCTAGGGCAGAGAGCAGTGCTGGAAGCACCTCCTCCACAGCCACTTCTGAGGTGCCGATGGCCCTCCACATCAGCTCAGCAGCTCTGTGGGAGCAGAGCTGGGCATCAGTACCGTGCCCCGTGCAGCTGCGTGGGGCCGGGAGGTAGCATGGCAGCAGGCTTAGGAAACAGATGGGCCCAAGGGTCCCAGGGTTCTCCGCCTGTCTGGCAGACCCCTCTGGAAAGGCTGTGCAGGGCCAGGGGCCCTACAGGCCCATGAGCACCGAGCTCTCCAGGCAGTTGTGCCCCGTACCTGTCACACAGTGGGGCGCAGCGCAGGAGGCTCATCACCACCTGGGCAGGGTGCTCTTCAGTCAGGCTGAGAATGATCATCTGCAGCTCGGCGTCCACGGTGCTACAGGACGTGAGTCTCTGCAGGATGTTCCTCACCACAGCTTGCACCTGGAAGAAGGGATATGGGGAAGACTTGGAGTGCTGCCCAAGGGAGCCACTTTCTCTGCTTCACCCAAGAAGCTGTTGATTTCCCAGCTCACTGGGATGGGCCAGAGGGGGCCCAGTGGACATGGCTTGAGGGGCCACGTCATCCTGGGAGGCCTTCAGTCCCGGCCCCAGGCTGCTTCCCTGCTGCGGAGAAGAAACACCCGTCAGGAAAAACTCCAGACTGGGCCCAGGACTCACTCTCAGCATGGGCATGGCCTCAGTCTCAGGGATGGCCTCGAGACAGGTGTTAGTGGCGGCCATGCCCTCCGTCAGGGCCATGTCAGCCTCTGCCCTGTCCTCGGACGTTTCCTCCTCAGAGGTGTCCATGAAGTCCGAGGACGCTGTGCTGGAAGCATCCTCTGCCTGCAGCTCGCTGGGCCTGGAGTCGGGCTCGGCCGTGCCCTCGGTGGTGCGGCCGCTGGTCTTTCTGCGCCGAAGGCGCAGGAACCTCCGCAGTGCCTGCAGCAGAAGGAAGGGCGGGAAGAGAGGCACGTTCCGTGGTCTGCTCCAAGCGTGGGGCTCGGCCCAGCAGTGCCAACAGGCCCGGCCCAGGTGGGGACAGCCGCAGGTACCTGGGCTACTCTGCGGAAGCGGCCACGGGTGAGCTCCTGCTCTTGAGTCCCGTCCTTGGATGCATCTGCCAATGAGCGAGCGCAGCCAGAGCTGAGGGGCCGCAGGAGAGGCCGGAGAAGCCAGCCCAGCCCTGCATGCCCCCGGCAGGGACAGCCCCCCGGGTTCCCATGGGACGGAGCACGGCCATCGGGGGGGCAGGCCCGGCCCCTGTCCCATCCGGTCCATGGGCACGTCCACAGGGATGGGATGGGATGGGATGGGATGGGATGGGATGGGATGGGATGGGATGGGATGGGATGGGATGGGATGGGATGGGATGGGATGGGATGGGATGGGATGGGATGGGATGGGATGGGATGGGATGGGATGGGATGGGATGGGGCCAGGCTGGCTGCAGGTACCGGCGTTGCATCCAGCTCCTCCACTCACCATCCTGCAGCGGCTCCAACTGCTCGGGCTCTGCAGGCTGCTGCGCTGGGGCAGCTGCAGGGCCTTTGCTTTTCTTGCCCCGAAGCCCCTTGAACAGGCTGAGCAGTCTGCCTGCCATCTCGCTGTCTGACCTCGAGGGCACCTTGGAGACAGATGCCCCGTCAAAGGTCCGATTCAGCGAGTGTTGCAGTTGTGCCTTGCAGGCACCTGCAGCAGAGGGGCCTCAAGAAGGCTACAGGACAGCAAGTCCTCTATTCTGTTCTCCAGGGCTCCTGCCACAATGACAGGAGACTCCTGGCGAACAATGGGGGTCACCAGCTCCCACGGCCTGGCAACGAGGGCGCCGGCCGCAGCGATGGGAGATGCCTCGGAAAAACTCCGAGACACCGAATCCTGAGGCCAGGCCGTGAGGCCAGGCACAGGAGGAATGCCTCGGAAAAGCTCCGGGTCAACAACGGACGAGCCGGCTGTGTGGGGATGCCTCACAGCACCGCTCTGTCACGTCCTGCCCCGTCGCGTGCACCGAGCACTCTGGCGTGGCCGTGTCACTGCCAGCACCTAGGTCAGCGTGTGTCACAAAGGGCTGCTCTGACACTCTGTCCCTTTCGGTGACACGGTGAACATTCTGCACCGAGTCACAAAGGGACATGCTGCCACGTGCCCCGGGGCCACCCCCTCCCCACCCAAGGTGCCCCCGGTTGGAGGCAATTCCTTGCCCCGAGCGTCTAACACAGCCCTGGACACACCAAGACCCGCCAAGTGCCAAGGGAAGGGCTCTCCACGGTGCCCGGCTGGCACAGCCCAGCTCGGTGCCGGCCCTGGAGCAGAGCCGCTTCCAGCAAGCAAGAGGCAAACACGTCTTGCCAAGAGTTAAAACACACCAGAGAGGGGAGATGGCATGAATGTTGGCATAAAGGCCTTTGAATTCACAGCTCTCTGAGAGGCATTTGGGGCTCTCGGCTGGACAGAGATACCAGCTCTGTCCTGTGCTTAGAGGAGGGAACGCACCCTGCCGCTGGTGCTTGGCTTGTCTTCTTCTCTGGAGGCCCAGGCAGATGACAAAGCTGCTCTTCACAGCCTTCTCCCTTCCCACACCCCTCTGCCAAGTGCAAGGGGCCACAAGGATGGAAAGGGGAGCAGGGAGCCAAAGGGAGACAGCTGCACCTACCTCACTGGCGGCTCCGGGGGAAGCACGTTGCTTGAGATGCAAGCCCCTCTCTTCCAAAGGCATTTCCCCAAATGCCTACAATTCCCGGGGAACACCAACACACACTTCAGAAACCCTGGCAAGGCTGAATTACTTCTGCACCTTGTAGCACAGGCACTGCAGCTCGAGCTCATCTTTCTTCTCCCAAGTCTTTTTCCTTGTGTCCCTTGTGGCACGCAGCCCCGGGCCCCCTAGAAACAAGAGCTGCCCGCTGTCTCTTCGAGTGTCTGATCGCCTGCCTGTGCTCACGGCAGCAAAACCAGGCTGTTCCCAGCCAGGGAGCGGAGCCCTGTTCCTGGCAGGAGGCTCTCATCAGCCCCTTCCCCACTGTGCACGCAGCACTTCTGCCTGCCTGCCTGCCCAGAAGAGCACAAGCTGGCCAGCTCTGGGTCCAGTACAGCCCAAACACAGGCACAGGAAGACACAGCGGCTCTTTTGCAGCCATGCCCCAGACAGGTGGGAAGTGGACCCTGCCTCTGGTCTCGCTTGGTTGGCTTGCTGACAGAGGGTTTGACTCCCTCCCCACAGAGGAAATCAAGGGCAGGTGCGAGCAGAGCAACTTCTCGGGATCCAAGAGAGCCACCTCCCCAGCCCGTCTGACACTCAGTCCCAGACTGAGAAATTCTCACCTCCAACCAGGAGACAAAGGAGGGCTCCAAACACAGCCTAGGATCCAAACGGGTTTATTGAGGGAGGGGCATAGGGTCTAGGAAGGGTCGAGGTGAAGAGAGAGGCAGGGACACAACCACACTCAAAGGGAGGCTGGTGGTGGAGCCCGGAACAGCGGTGGGGCCAGGGTTGAAACCATGGGGCTGGCAGCTGGGGCCAGGATACAGGGAACCAATGAGGAGAGGGACCAGAGGAGGAGCCGAGGTGGAGTGATGAGGGGTACACCAATGGGAGTGGGGAAGAGGGTGGTCTTGTAGTACAATCCAGTGGGGAAGGGAGGAACATGGAACATGCTAGAACTGGGGAGGGGGCCATGGCTGAGTGGCATTTAAACAGGAGTGTCCTCCCAAGGCATCCCTGCCCTATTTTCCTTGGGGTCCCCTCCCCCATCTCCCCCTTTTCCATTTATTACAAATGCTTTGCCCCTAGTCTTTTGAAGGGCTCTTTTCAAGCAAGCAATAGCTGTCAAATCAATCACAAGGATGATCACAATCCACAGGAGGCCTTTCAAGTTAGAAGCCATCTATTCGGGAACATCCCAATGTCCAAAAAGTTGGTCCAGCCAGTAGGCCGCTGTAGTATTGTCCACAAGGGTCCCAGGATGAGGGAAGAGACGAGAAAGTTGACTCCATGTATCAGCAAGCTAGGTTTATTATTTTATGATAGAAAATATATTAAAACTATACTAAAAGAACAGAGAGAAAAGATTTCATCAGAAGGCTAAGCTAAGAATAGAAAAGGAATCAATAACAAAGGCTTGTCTCCGACCGAGACGGTCTGGACAGGTGAACTGTGGTTGGCCGTTAATTCCAAACAACCAGATGAGACCAATCACAGATTCCCCCTGTTGCATTCCACAGCAGCAGATAAGAATTGTTTACAGTTTGTTCCTGAGGCCTCTCAGCTTCTCAGGAGGGAAAAATCCTAAGGAAAGGATTTTTCCTAAAACATGTTGGTGACATCTCCCCATTTTTATTTTAAATAAATTAAAAGGAAAAAGTGTTTGCAATTTCATCTGCTGGCCCATGCAGAGGAAAGAACAAGCACCTGAGAGGCTTAATGTTGCCAATCAAAACATCAATCAGTGCTGATGTGGAACCGTCAGGGAAATTCTTCACCTGCAAAACATCAAATTACATCACACACCAAAACAATCTTAAGATATAAGAAAATGCAAAAACAATGAAAAGAAAGTTCATTGCTTCAAGTCCAAACAGCTGAGTTTCAGGGAAAGTCCAAACTGAAGATGTTCCTCTCTGACATCGCTGAAAGTCCCTTTTGGTCCTGAAACAGGCTTGCTTGGCTTTTCAACGCTTTTTGAGCTGCTAGCTCTTTCAACTCTTTTTATTTAATTTTTTTTTTTTTTTTTTTTTTTTTTTTTCTTTTTTTTTTTTCTTTTGGTGGACGAAAGAGCAGCAGCAGAGAGGAGCCACTGAGGCTCTGCGGGGGCCCTGGCCCTCGTGGAAGGAACAGGGACCCCAGACCTGGCCTACAGAACGGTGGTCCAGGTCCTCGTGGAAGGATCAGGGATCCCAGACCTGGCCTACAGAACGGTGGCCCAGGTCCTGACGGGGGAAGCAAAGCCCCCGAACCAAACAGCCGCTGGCCGGGCGGAGGCCCTGGCCCAGGGAACCGAGGCCCGCGGAGCGGGCTCTGTGGTCTCACAACCCGGCACTCTGCTGCCAATGCCTGGGCAGCACGAGTGACCGAACGCTTCATCCCCTCTGAACCGGTGCACACCAGCAGCTGGGGAAGAGAAGCTTTCCCAGGGATCATCACCCTAGATCTGGGGGTGTTTTGTCCCCAGAGCAATTGAGCGATGCTCACTTTCCACTGTTTCTCCTGCCTCTGCAACGCAAATGCAAAAGGTGTTCCTCCTTTCTGCCCCTCGGTACCACCCCCACTCCCTGCGGGCTGGGGACCAGAAGCAGAAGGCTCAGGAGCCACCTCCCCCACGGTGCTGGGGTGCGCAGGGGGAGTCAGGCATTCCAACCCCCAACGGGAACCTCCGAACCAAACCCGAACCGGCCCACGAAAAACGCTGAGTTTGAAAGCAGGCTGACGGGCTGAGCCCGCAATCAGCTGTCGAGCCACAACCCCCCCACGGAGGGGCAGGCCGGCATCCCCTTCCCCTGTCCCAGCTCCCCCCGCAGGGGCAGCCTCGGGACAGCCCGAAAAGCTCGGGGGGGAATCCAGGCTGATCGCAGGCGCCGCGGTGGCCGCCGCGGGGAGCGGCGGGGCCACGGGCGACTCCAATGATGGTTCTGTTTGGTGGTTCTCAACCTCAGCCTCCTCCACTGGCGTGGCAGGCAAAGGCGGAGCCGCCGCGCTCGGAGCCCTCACGGGCTCTGCTGGAGGGTCGAACGCGGATTCGACCGGCGCGGGCAGCGCGGCATCGACCCCCGCCGGGCTGGGGACAGCAGCCGCGTCTTCTCCGGGTACCGGAAGCTGCAGCGCGGGCGCAGACAGCAAAGCCGGCGGAGCCGACACGGGAGGCGGCGGGACAGCCGCGGGGGGCGGCAGGGGCGCGGGGCCGGCGCCCACCGGTGCCGCCTGCACTGTTGTCTCACTTTGCTTCGGGAGCGGCAGCGCAGTCGCGAGCTCTTGGCGATTGCTGTCGAGTGTGTCGCCTAGCAACTCGGGCGAAGCCCCGGGAGGCGGTGCTTCTGCCACGGGAACGCCGACAAACTCCGCTGGAGGCGACGGGTCCGGTCCGGGCTGAGGCGGTGCCGCGGGAGGGGCCGCGGGGACTGGCACCTCCTGCGGGGCGGGTTGGGGTGGGGCCCGCGGCTCCGGCTCGGGCGGTGGAGCCAACTCACCTCCCCCCTGAGAGCAGCGAGGCGGGGGAGGCGGTTCCGTCGGAGCATGCTCCAAAGGCGCAGAAAAAAACTTTTCTTCTGTCGCGGGCAAAACTTCGCCCCCCCGCCGCGATTCGGGGGGGCTGGGAACCTGCAGGCTGTGGATTTGCACTGGTTCCCCTCTTGCCAGCGCCAGCGAGAAGGGAGACATACCTCGGCAATCCGAAATCCACTGATATGCAGACGCTTTCCGTTTCAAAACTGGGAAGAGAGTTCTGAATGACGGATAAACCCGAGGAAATCCAAGTCCCCGGTAAAGAAGGTCTCGGATAATGAATTCCATGCATTCCCATATGTATGAATCAAGGGCATACAGCACATCAGTGAAAAAGCCATGGTGCTTTGCCCACCTGAAAAACTCATAGAAGTGTATCTTCAGCATAGGAATTCTGTCCTCATGACCCCATTTTTGCCAGAGGCCAATAAGTTTCTCCTCTGAGGGAGAGAATGGAACCTCTGCCTCCGTAGGCACCCTTGTCCAGATCCGAATCTGCCTTGTAAGAAGGGAAGCATTTTCAGGAAGGGAAGTGTAAACAGTACCTTGTGACAGTGTCCTCTGGGCTTCGGCAGACTGCTCTGTGCTGCAAAGACTTCTGGACATCTTGTCTCGGAGACTTTTCAAAAGGTTCTCTCTGCGGCCAGCCAAATGAAGAATTCTTCCTCACTCAGGGTCCAATTGTGGTGATTCCTTCACTCGAGGCACCATCTGTCAGTTCTGTCCTCGGTGTTCACCTTCTGTGGTGGTGCTCCTTTTTTCACGCGGGGTCACCATTTGTAGTATTGTCCACAAGGGTCCCAGGATGAGGGAAGAGACGAGAAAGTTGACTCCATGTATCAGCAAGCTAGGTTTATTATTTTATGATAGAAAATATATTAAAACTATACTAAAAGAACAGAGAGAAAAGATTTCATCAGAAGGCTAAGCTAAGAATAGAAAAGGAATCAATAACAAAGGCTTGTCTCCGACCGAGACGGTCTGGACAGGTGAACTGTGGTTGGCCGTTAATTCCAAACAACCAGATGAGACCAATCACAGATTCCCCCTGTTGCATTCCACAGCAGCAGATAAGAATTGTTTACAGTTTGTTCCTGAGGCCTCTCAGCTTATCAGGAGGGAACAATCCTAAGGAAAGGATTTTTCCTAAAACATGTCGGTGACAGGCCGCCTTTTTCTCAGTTTCTATGTCCTTCACCTGATTTTGAAGTCCCTTGATGTTGCTTTGAATTGATGTGCTGAGGGAGGACAAGTTGAAAAAGCACAGTCCTTCCAAGTCCTCACACCCACGGTGGGGGGCGAGCAGCAGGAAATCGATTGCAGCTCGATTTTGCAGCATGGCGTGTCTGGTGGTCTCCTCATCCACCAATAGATCAGAAAATGCGGCAGATGTAGAACTGGCCTGCTTACTGAGCCAGCACCCCAGGTGAGAAAGCTCACCGAGGGCCTTGGCAGCAGCAACCCATGGTAGAAAAATGGATACCGTGACCCTCTTCCTTGTTCCCTAATTATAAATTTGGGTCAAATTCCTCAAAGGATCTCTTTTGGCAAGCAAATGTATTGTTCTGCTTCCAAGCATGCAAAATGGTGGAATTTGAGGTGAGGGTAGTCAGCTGGCCAAGGCGGCAGGGACCCCCTTTGATGTTGGAGGGGATTCCTGCCCACACCCTAGCACCACAGAGAAGAAACACTCCCCGTGGGAGCACTCTGGGGTACGCTAGGGACTGGGACGGTGTGGTGCTAGTCTAGTTGCACCTTTCAGCCACATTGTAGCATTTATCATCGGGCGAGACATCTTTGGGGATGTTACTCTAGGGTTCTGTTGTGAATTGCAAATCTGGTCTGGCCTTCTATTCAAAGGTAACACAGTAACTTGCTTTGGTGGAGCCCAGGAGGTCTAGCTCCTGGGGCTCCTGTGATGCATGTGGGAGAATCCTTCTCCACTCGTCCAGGTGTCCACAGGGTTGGGTTTCTTACCTATGTGCGGGTAATCATTTTGTGACGGGGGGATTCCCACCAGACACGTAGAGAGAGGATCGTCCACGCTTTCCATGGCCATGCAAAGGCTGTCTTGCTGTAGGGACTTTGCCAAGGTGACCCAAACGTTCTGCTTTGGCTGTGGTATGATCCAGCCCATGGTCACCTGGGTGATCATGAAGGCACAGGTGAAGGCGGCGGCTCTGGCGGTGCTGGCGCTGTGGTGGGGGTTTCCCGGGTTTGTTGTGAGGCGGTTCATGGTTTTCCCGCTCTCTGCTCACGCCGAGTGTGTTGAGGATTTTTTGCAGATTGAGGACTTTTTGAAGAACAGTGGCCATATTCAGCTGACGCACAATCCAGTCTGCTTGGGATAATGGACAATGGACACGTTCACAAACAATAATGGAAATATTCAGAAAATGGGGTCGGTATATCCTTGAAAAAGATCCAAGAAGAAGAGTCAACTGGACTCAGCAAGTTTGTCAGTGAGCTTGGGAAAGTGAGGAAAAAAGACAGTTCTTGGGTGGGACAGAAAACCACAGCCAGACGCGTGAAAAGTAAGATGATCCAATCAGCATCCGATCTTAGACGCGTGAACAGCTAGGCCTGGCCAATGATGTATTAGCTAGAGAGGTGTGGACAGTAGGGAATTGTTATAAATATAGTCTTTTTAGGGATAATAAATTTGGCTTCACTGGATGATATTGGTGTTGGTGTGATGTCCCTGAAGCTCCGCATCCCACACTTTTCCCCCACCAGGCCCCCTAGAAACAAGAGCTGCCCGCTGCATGTTCAAGTGTCTGAACGCCTGCCTGCGCTCACGGCAGCAAAACCAGGCTGTTCCCAGCCAGGGAGCGGAGCCCTGTTCCTGGCAGGAGGCTCTCATCAGCCCCTTCCCCACTGTGCACGCAGCACTTCTGCCTGCCTGCCTGCCCAGAAGAGCACAAGCTGGCCGGCTCTGGGCTCAGCACAGCCCAAACACAGGCGCAGGAAGACACAGCGGCTCTTTTGCAGCCATGCCCCAGACAGGTGGGAAGGGGACCCTGCCTCTGGTCTCTCTTGGTTGGCTTGCTGACTGGCTCTGAGGCAGGGGCTGCCCGATTCCTGGCTTGTGGGGAGAGCAGAGCCGCCAGAACCGCGCCCACCGTGCAGACACTGCCTGACAGCGCTGCGGCCGCTGGGACGGTGGCACCCCCGAGTCTCAGCCACTCCGCTGAGGCCGCTGCTGTTTCATTTGCTTTAGGCACCCCCAAAGCTGATTGCCAGGCCACGATGGTCTCTGCTTCTGCCCTCTTCCTGTCCCTGTGTAGGGATGGAGCATTGCTGTGCTTTCAGGAAGCTCTTTGTGGAAACTTCCGGCATTGCAAGCTCCTTTGCCCTCAGAGGATGCTTGCCATGGAATCCCTCACGGCTGGCTTCAGAGCATACTCCGGCAGGCTCTTCTAAAACCCAGGGTCCTTGTCCCCTTCAGAGTGCTCAGCAGGACCTTTTTTTAACAGCACGCTGCTTTACAGCTGGAGCAGCGAGACAGGGAGCTTTGTTATAAAAAACGAACGAGGCCAGATCTCCGACAGCGATTGAAACAGGCTCTCGTTTATTTAAAAACCATTCGGTGGGAGCAGAGAATCTGGGATAAGCCCAGATCCTCATACAACAGCTCAAAAAGGGAACCAGAAAGGAACCAGAAGAACCCCAAGAAAAAGCCCCTAAAAGAAAAAAAGCTCCCAAAGAAAAAGCCCCACCCCAGGAACAGAAAACTCCCCTTTTTAGAACAAATTCCTGGCCCAGGAATGGTGGGTTTTTGGTTCCACGCACCCATTGGTGGAATTCGGGCGCTTTGATTGGTCCTTACCGGGGTTCGTTTTGGACCAGTCATTTCCCCAGGGCGTCGAGTCATTGGTTGATGCTCTGGCCCAGTCACTCTTTGAGTTGTCCACCTCCTACCCCCACCAAGTCCCGGACCCCTTTCCCTTCGCCCACAGCAAACAACTCCCCAGCATTATTACAAACCCGTAATAGCTTTGCAGCCTGAGCTGCCCTTCTTCCTCTCTGTCCGTGCACAGAACAGAGCGGGAAGGAGAAGGGCAGCAGGGCCCTGTGTGTCCTGGGGCTCAGCTTTTTGCGCCGCTTCAGCTCCACAGAGACGGGGGTAAAGTGAAAAACCAAACTGTTTATTAAGGGAAAGCGAAGCCAAGGGGTGAGCGGGGAGGCAAAAAAGGGGATGAGCAGGGCCTGAGGGCTGCAGGGAGGGAGCTGCCATCAGGGAGAGACATGGCAGGAGCTGCTGAAACTTCTCACAGGCTCAGCTCTGAGCAGCCACAGCTGTGCCTGGAGCTCCCCTGCTCTGCAGGGGGTACCATCTTGCATGGGAACTGGAAATCGCCATTGGAGGCCCTTAGAGGTACATCTGATCAAGGAGACAAAGAAAGTTCTGCAGATCTTCTTTGGAATGTCAGCTGGATCAGAATGCTCATGCAGGATGGGTTCTCATCTTCCCTCAGGGCTTGAAGAGCTGGAAGAGAGAGGAACACAGGCCACGGTCAGTGGCCAGATTAAGGGAATGCAGGAAAGTCTCCTGCCAGGGCCAACCCAGCCGGCTATGGCATGGCCAGGAGGGAGCGGGAGGCAAGGGCTTCGGCCCGAAGGCGCAGGCCAACGGATCCCCCATGTGTCCCTGAAAGCTCTCGGGGCTCTGTCCCCTCCACAGCCCCTGGTTCTCACAGGGAGCGGAGGCCTCCGCAGCCCGGGCACGGATTGCAGCGCTGGGGCCGGGATTTGCAGCTGCCCCCGGCGGTCCTGGCTGCCTCACTCACCCTCCCTGAGGACTTGGAGCTCCTCCTTCTGCCCCAGCATGAGCACTCCGGCCACCCCTGGAAACACAGAGCACGTGGCGGCCCCAGGTGGCAAAGCTGCCCGACACGGGCGCTGCCAGCCCTACGGCCGCACGCCCTCTTCCCCGGGAAGGGCTCCTTTTGGCCCCTGCCCCACGCTGCCACCCGAGGGCACGGCTGCGAGAGGGCGGTGGCAGCGCCGTGGGCAGGCGGGGCTCCAGCGGTCCGGGCGCGGCTCCCGCTGCAGGGGCTGCAGCCGGGCCGGAAGGCAGGGAGGGGCACCGGGCTGGTGGCTCACCGATGAACCTGATGGCCGCCTCTCGTAGGGGCCTCTGTGGGCTCTGCAGGTGCGGCAGGGCCCAGACCAGGTGCTCGGCCACTCGGCTCTCGTCCTGCAGAAGCTGCGGGGAGCGCCAGGAGGGAAGGCTCGGCGTGGGCTCTGCCGCTCGGCCGGGCGCTCCCTGCACCCAGCACCGGCCGAGCCAGCCCGCACGGCCCGGGCCAGGGAGCAGCGTGTGAGGCGCAGGCTGGTGGGCCCGGGAGCGGTGCTGGGCGGGGACACAGCTGCCAGCCCCCCATACTGAGCAGCTGGGGAAGGGGGCTTCTCCAGCCCGCGGCTGGGGCTCCTGGGCTGTCCTTACCAGGTGCTTGGCGAACTTCATCCTCCGCTTCTTCGCCAGCAGCTCCTCGAGATCCCTCCTCCTCAGGAAGCAGGGCTTCGCCACAGGCCTGGAGAGCAGCAGAGAGCCGCAGGTGGCAGCAGGGCCCAGGGCACGGCACCTGGCTCCCTGTGCCAAGGCCAGGGGAGGCTGGAGCCCGCCAGGCACCAGGGCAGGAGGCAGCCGAGCCCCCTGCCAGGGATGCGGCAGCATCACACCAAACCTCACCTTGGCCACCTGCAGGTTCTCATCGTGCCAGCGCAAGAATAGAGGGAGCAGGCTCTGGCTCACAATGGTGGTCAGAGGATTTTCCCTCTCTTCCACTATCAGCTCCATCACCTTGCTGAAGAGCTGAATGGAGAGCTGCTGCACGTGGCTGTTGTCCTGGAGAAAAGGAAAAGTCCTAAGCACCAACTTCTCCAGGCCCATGGGGGCAAAGGCCCAAAACTGCCCAAAAGGGCGCAAAGTTTCCAGGCAGCGTCCAGTGCCCTTGGCTGGGGGCACAGAGCCTTACGTCCTCAAAGTGGGGCAGGAGGGACTCAGCCAGCTTCAGGGCGGTGATGCTGGCTATTTGGAGGTCTGTGTCCTGGAGCGTATGCGTCAGCACAGAGAGGGTCATCTCGACCACCTCTGCATCTGCATCAGCCAGCTGCTCCACCAGCTGCGGATACAGGCCGCATATTCCTCCGCCCTGTGTGCAAGACGAGGCTGTGCTGTGAAGCCGTGACTGGCCGCGGCACCAAGGGCTGCTTGGGGCACTCGGGCGGCTGAAGCGGGACTCGGGAGAGCTGGGAGCAGCTGCCTCTGCTGCCAAAGGCCAGCCAAGCCCAAAGGACTGCGCTCCCCAGCCCCACGCTGCCAGCGGGGCTTCGGCCACGGCCCCCTCCTCACCAGCGAGGGCTCCTTGCTGAGCACCACCAGGCCTCTGAGCGCAAGGCGCAGCCTGTCCCTGCACTCGCTCGGCAGGTGCCGGGATACCACCAACAGGGCACTGGGACCGTGGATACGCAAGTCCAGACACTCCAGGAGCTGAAAGGCACAGGAGGGCAGTGGCAGGCGAGCCGGCCGGCAGGAGCCCGGAGCCGCAGAGGGCTGGGCCCAGGCAGCAGCAGCGGGCGCGGGCAGCGTCCCAGGCGGCTGCAGCTAAGAGAGACCAGAGAGCTGGGAGGCAGCTGAGCCAGGCAGCGCTGGCCATCAGGCTCACCTCCACAAAGATGGCCAGGGCAGGCAGATCACAGCGTGGCTGCTTCCCGATGAGCAGGCTGAGCAGGTGCGAGGCCATGTGGGGACACAAGGGGGTCAAGGCACAGCGCATCTCCCTGGCAGGGGAAAAAGGCGCCAAAGGCCCTGAGCCAGGCAGGCAAACCTCTCCCTGGAGCGACTCACAGTGGTCCGCTCTTTCCCCAGCACTCTGCAAGGGGACACGGGCCCCTTGGGAGGCGGCTGCTGCTGGCCATCCTCCTCTCCCAGCCTTTTGCACCCTCCCTCGGTGACAAGGCCCTCTGGTGGGGAGTAGGGCATCTCACCTGGCCAGCAGACCCGCTGCACAGTGTGGGCTGTTGGCACAGAGCAGGCTGTCCCAGAGCTGCTTGTGCTCCAGAGCCACCAGCTTCTTGCCAAAGCCCCGCTGGGAGAGCAGAGCCTCAATGGTCTGCACTGCAAACCTGTGTGCCGAGCAAAGGCGCGGTCACTCTAGGAGCACTGGCCCTGGCCACAAGGACATGGGAAGGACAGGGCGACTGGCACCTGTTGGGCGCTCTGCAAAGGCCGTCTTCCTCCTGGCACGCTCTCCAGAAGCTCAGGCTCTCCACCTCCTCTGGCCTCTGCTCTGTGGTGATGAAAACTTGCAAGAGCAGAGCCACAAAGAGGTGTGGAGAATGAATGAGGATTGCATAGCGCCACTCGGGCATGCTTGCAATCCTCCGCAGCACCAGAGTTGCCTGCAAGAGACAAAGCACCCCGAGGCAGCGCTCAGTGCCGAGGTGTCCATGCAGCAGGGCCTGAGGGGAGATGCAGGGGGAGCAGCCGGCCTGCTGCTCCTAGGCCAGCTTTCAGCCCAGGCAGGGAGCTGCAGGCTGGGGAGAGCATGGAGAGCTTCTGAGAAGGCCACTTGGAGAGCCAGCATAGGCCAGCTCCAGAAACTCACAGCCAGGGCAAAGACGGCCTCGTTGTCCCCGCTGCAGACGAACCCGCCGTACGCTGGCAGCTCCTCTAGGGCAGAGAGCAGTGCTGGAAGCACCTCCTCCACAGCCACTTCTGAGGTGCCGATGGCCCTCCACATCAGCTCAGCAGCTCTGTGGGAGCAGAGCTGCGCATCAGTACCGTGCCCCGTGCAGCTGCGTGGGGCCGGGAGGTAGCATGGCAGCAGGCTTAGGAAACAGATGGGCCCAAGGGTCCCAGGGTTCTCCGCCTGTCTGGCAGACCCCTCTGGAAAGGCTGTGCAGGGCCAGGGGCCCTACAGGCCCATGAGCACCGAGCTCTCCAGGCAGTTGTGCCCCGTACCTGTCACACAGTGGGGCGCAGCGCAGGAGGCTCATCACCACCTGGGCAGGGTGCTCTTCAGTCAGGCTGAGAATGATCATCTGCAGCTCGGCGTCCACGGTGCTACAGGACGTGAGTCTCTGCAGGATGTTCCTCACCACAGCTTGCACCTGGAAGAAGGGATATGGGGAAGACTTGGAGTGCTGCCCAAGGGAGCCACTTTCTCTGCTTCACCCAAGAAGCTGTTGATTTCCCAGCTCACTGGGATGGGCCAGAGGGGGCCCAGTGGACATGGCTTGAGGGGCCACGTCATCCTGGGAGGCCTTCAGTCCCGGCCCCAGGCTGCTTCCCTGCTGCGGAGAAGAAACACCCGTCAGGAAAAACTCCAGACTGGGCCCAGGACTCACTCTCAGCATGGGCATGGCCTCAGTCTCAGGGATGGCCTCGAGACAGGTGTTAGTGGCGGCCATGCCCTCCGTCAGGGCCATGTCAGCCTCTGCCCTGTCCTCGGACGTTTCCTCCTCAGAGGTGTCCATGAAGTCCGAGGACGCTGTGCTGGAAGCATCCTCTGCCTGCAGCTCGCTGGGCCTGGAGTCGGGCTCGGCCGTGCCCTCGGTGGTGCGGCCGCTGGTCTTTCTGCGCCGAAGGCGCAGGAACCTCCGCAGTGCCTGCAGCAGAAGGAAGGGTGGGAAGAGAGGCACGTTCCGTGGTCTGCTCCAAGCGTGGGGCTCGGCCCAGCAGTGCCAACAGGCCCGGCCCAGGTGGGGACAGCCGCAGGTACCTGGGCTACTCTGCGGAAGCGGCCACGGGTGAGCTCCTGCTCTTGAGTCCCGTCCTTGGATGCATCTGCCAATGAGCGAGCGCAGCCAGAGCTGAGGGGCCGCAGGAGAGGCCGGAGAAGCCAGCCCAGCCCTGCATGCCCCCGGCAGGGACAGCGCCCCGGGTTCCCAGTGGACGGAGCAGGCCATCGGGGGGGCAGGCCCGGCCCCCATCCGGTCCGTGGGCACGTCCACAGGGATGGGATGGGATGGGATGGGATGGGATGGGATGGGATGGGATGGGATGGGATGGGATGGGATGGGATGGGATGGGATGGGATGGGATGGGATGGGATGGGATGGGATGGGGCCAGGCTGGCTGCAGGTACCGGCGTTGCATCCAGCTCCTCCACTCACCATCCTGCAGCGGCTCCAACTGCTCGGGCTCTGCAGGCTGCTGCGCTGGGGCAGCTGCAGGGCCTTTGCTTTTCTTGCCCCGAAGCCCCTTGAACAGGCTGAGCAGTCTGCCTGCCATCTCGCTGTCTGACCTCGAGGGCACCTTGGAGACAGATGCCCCGTCAAAGGTCCGATTCAGCGAGTGTTGCAGTTGTGCCTTGCAGGCACCTTCAGCAGAGGGGCCTCAAGAAGGCTACAGGACAGCAAGTCCTCTATTCTGTTCTCCAGGGCTCCTGCCACAATGACAGGAGACTCCTGGCGAACAATGGGGGTCACCAGCTCCCACGGCCTGGCAACGAGGGCGCCGGCCGCAGCGATGGGAGATGCCTCGGAAAAACTCCGAGACA
Organism: Haemorhous mexicanus; assembly: GCF_027477595.1. Classification (NCBI taxonomy): domain Eukaryota; kingdom Metazoa; phylum Chordata; class Aves; order Passeriformes; family Fringillidae; genus Haemorhous; species Haemorhous mexicanus. Next base: position 10,798,335 of record NC_082344.1, read on the forward strand.
CCGAATCCTGAGGCCAGGCCGTGAGGCCAGGCACAGGAGGAATGCCTCGGTAAAGCTCCGGGTCAACAACGGACGAGCCGGCTGTGTGGGGATGCCTCACAGCACCGCTCTGTCACGTCCTGCCCCGTCGCGTGCACCGAGCACTCTGGCGTGGCCATGTCACTGCCAGCACCTAGGTCAGCGTGTGTCACAAAGGGCTGCTCTGACACTCTGTCCCTTTCGGTGACACGGTGAACATTCTGCACCGAGTCACAAAGGGACATGCTGCCACGTGCCCCGGGGCCACCCCCTCCCCACCCAAGGTGCCCCCGGTTGGAGGCAATTCCTTGCCCCGAGCGTCTAACACAGCCCTGGACACACCAAGACCCGCCAAGTGCCAAGGGAAGGGCTCTCCACGGTGCCCGGCTGGCACAGCCCAGCTCGGTGCCGGCCCTGGAGCAGAGCCGCTTCCAGCAAGCAAGAGGCAAACACGTCTTGCCAAGAGTTAAAACACACCAGAGAGGGGAGATGGCATGAATGTTGGCATAAAGGCCTTTGAATTCACAGCTCTCTGAGAGGCATTTGGGGCTCTCGGCTGGACAGAGATACCAGCTCTGTCCTGTGCTTAGAGGAGGGAACGCACCCTGCCGGTGGTGCTTGGCTTGTCTTCTTCTCTGGAGGCCCAGGCAGATGACAAAGCTGCTCTTCACAGCCTTCTCCCTTCCCACACCCCTCTGCCAAGTGCAAGGGGCCACAAGGATGGAAAGGGGAGCAGGGAGCCAAAGGGAGACAGCTGCACCTACCTCACTGGCGGCTCCGGGGGAAGCACGTTGCTTGAGATGCAAGCCCCTCTCTTCCAAAGGCATTTCCCCAAATGCCTACAATTCCCGGGGAACACCAACACACACTTCAGAAACCCTGGCAAGGCTGAAGTACTTCTGCACCTTGTAGCACAGGCACTGCAGCTCGAGCTCATCTTTCTTCTCCCAAGTCTTTTTCCTTGTGTCCCTTGTGGCACGCAGCCCCGGGCCCCCTAGAAACAAGAGCTGCCCGCTGTCTCTTCGAGTGTCTGATCGCCTGCCTGTGCTCACGGCAGCAAAACCAGGCTGTTCCCAGCCAGGGAGCGGAGCCCTGTTCCTGGCAGGAGGCTCTCATCAGCCCCTTCCCCACTGTGCATGCAGCACTTCTGCCTGCCTGCCTGCCCAGAAGAGCACAAGCTGGCCAGCTCTGGGCTCAGCACAGCCCAAACACAGGCGCAGGAAGACACAGCGGCTCTTTTGCAGCCATGCCCCAGACAGGTGGGAAGGGGACCCTGCCTCTGGTCTCTCTTGGTTGGCTTGCTGACTGGCTCTGAGGCAGGGGCTGCCCGATTCCTGGCTTGTGGGGAGAGCAGAGCCGCCGGAACCGCGCCCACCGTGCAGACACTGCCTGACAGCGCTGCGGCCGCTGGGACGCTGGCACCCCCGAGTCTCAGCCACTCCGCTGAGGCCGCTGCTGTTTCATTTGCTTTAGGCACCCCCAAAGCTGATTGCCAGGCCACGATGGTCTCTGCTTCTGCCCTCTTCCTGTCCCTGTGTAGGGATGGAGCATTGCTGTGCTTTCAGGAAGCTCTTTGTGGAAACTTCCGGCATTGCAAGCTCCTTTGCCCTCAGAGGATGCTTGCCATGGAATCCCTCACGGCTGGCTTCAGAGCATACTCCGGCAGGCTCTTCTAAAACCCAGGGTCCTTGTCCCCTTCAGAGTGCTCAGCAGGACCTTTTTTTAACAGCACGCTGCTTTACAGCTGGAGCAGCGAGACAGGGAGCTTTGTTATAAAAAACGAACGAGGCCAGATCTCCGACAGCGATTGAAACAGGCTCTCGTTTATTTAAAAACCATTCGGTGGGAGCAGAGAATCTGGGATAAGCCCAGATCCTCATACAACAGCTCAAAAAGGGAACCAGAAAGGAACCAGAAGAACCCCAAGAAAAAGCCCCTAAAAGAAAAAAAGCTCCCAAAGAAAAAGCCCCACCCCAGGAACAGAAAACTCCCCTTTTTAGAACAAATTCCTGGCCCAGGAATGGTGGGTTTTTGGTTCCACGCACCCATTGGTGGAATTCGGGCGCTTTGATTGGTCCTTACCGGGGTTCGTTTTGGACCAGTCATTTCCCCAGGGCGTCGAGTCATTGGTTGATGCTCTGGCCCAGTCACTCTTTGAGTTGTCCACCTCCTACCCCCACCAAGTCCCGGACCCCTTTCCCTTCGCCCACAGCAAACTACTCCCCAGCGTTATTACAAACCCGTAATAGCTTTGCAGCCTGAGCTGCCCTTCTTCCTCTCTGTCCGTGCACAGAACAGAGCGGGAAGGAGAAGGGCAGCAGGGCCCTGTGTGTCCTGGGGCTCAGCTTTTTGCGCCGCTTCAGCTCCACAGAGACGGGGGTAAAGTGAAAAACCAAACTGTTTATTAAGGGAAAGCGAAGCCAAGGGGTGAGCGGGGAGGCAAAAAAGGGGATGAGCAGGGCCTGAGGGCTGCAGGGAGGGAGCTGCCATCAGGGAGAGACATGGCAGGAGCTGCTGAAACTTCTCACAGGCTCAGCTCTGAGCAGCCACAGCTGTGCCTGGAGCTCCCCTGCTCTGCAGGGGGTCCCATCTTGCATGGGAACTGGAAATCGCCATTGGAGGCCCTTAGAGGTACATCTGATCAAGGAGACAAAGAAAGTTCTGCAGATCTTCTTTGGAATGTCAGCTGGATCAGAATGCTCATGCAGGATGGGTTCTCATCTTCCCTCAGGGCTTGAAGAGCTGGAAGAGAGAGGAACAGAGGCCACGGTCAGTGGCCAGATTAAGGGAATGCAGGAAAGTCTCCTGCCAGGGCCAACCCAGCCGGCTATGGCATGGCCAGGAGGGAGCGGGAGGCAAGGGCTTCAGCCGGAAGGCGCAGGCCACAGATCCCCCATGTGTCCCTGAAAGCTCTCGGGGCTCTGTCCCCTCCACAGCCCCTGGTTCTCACAGAGAGCGGAGGCCTCCGCAGCCCGGGCACGGATTGCAGCGCTGGGGCCGGTATTTGCAGCTGCCCCCGGCGGTCCTGGCTGCCTCACTCACCCTCCCTGAGGACTTGGAGCTCCTCCTTCTGCCCCAGCATGAGCACTCCGGCCACCCCTGGAAACACAGAGCACGTGGCGGCCCCAGGCGGCAAAGCTGCCCGACACGGGCGCTGCCAGCCCTACGGCCGTACGCCCTCTTCCCCGGGAAGGGCTCCTTTTGGCCCCTGCCCCACGCTGCCACCCGAGGGCACGGCTGCGAGAGGGCGGTGGCAGCGCCGTGAGCGGGCGGGGCTCCAGCGGTCCGGGCGCGGCTCCCGCTGCAGGGACTGCAGCCGGGCCGGGAGGCAGGGAGGGGCGCCGGGCTGGTGGCTCACCGATGAACCTGACGGCCGCCTCTCGTAGGGGCCTCTGTGGGCTCTGCAGGTGCGGCAGGGCCCAGCCCAGGTGCTCGGCCACTCGGCTCTCGTCCTGCAGAAGCTGCGGGGAGTGCCAGGAGGGAAGGCTCGGCGTGGGCTCTGCCACTCGGCCGGGCGCTCCCTGCACCCAGCCCCGGCCGAGCCAGCCCGCACGGCCCGGGCCAGGGAGCAGCGTGTGAGGCGCAGGCTGGCGGGCCCGGGAGCGGCGCTGGCCGGGGACACAGCTGCCAGCCCCCCATACTGAGCAGCTGGGGAAGGGGGCTTCTCCAGCCCGCGGCTGGGGCTCCTGGGCTGTCCTTACCAGGTGCTCGGCAAACTTCATCCGCCGCTTCTTCGCCAGCAGCTCCTCGAGATCCCTCCTCCTCAGGAAGCAGGGCTTCGCCACAGGCCTGGAGAGCAGCAGAGAGCCGCAGGTGGCAGCAGGGCCCAGGGCACGGCACCTGGCTCCCTGTGCCAAGGCCAGGGGAGGCTGGAGCCCGCCAGGCACCAGGGCAGGAGGCAGCCGAGCCCCCTGCCAGGGATGCGGCAGCATCACACCAAACCTCACCTTGGCCACCTGCAGGTTCTCATCGTGCCAGCGCAAGAATAGAGGGAGCAGGCTCTGGCTCACAATGGTGGTCAGAGGATTTTCCCTCTCTTCCACTATCAGCTCCATCACCTTGCTGAAGAGCTGAATGGAGAGCTGCTGCACGTGGCTGTTGTCCTGGAGAAAAGGAAAAGTCCTAAGCACCAACTTCTCCAGGCCCATGGGGGCAAAGGCCCAAAACTGCCCAAAAGGGCGCAAAGTTTCCAGGCAGCGTCCAGTGCCCTTGGCTGGGGGCACAGAGCCTTACGTCCTCAAAGTGGGGCAGGAGGGACTCAGCCAGCTTCAGGGCGGTGATGCTGGCTATTTGGAGGTCTGTGTCCTGGAGCGTATGCGTCAGCACAGAGAGGGTCATCTCGACCACCTCTGCATCTGCATCGGCCAGCTGCTCCACCAGCTGCGGATACAGGCCGCGTATTCCTCCGCCCTGTGTGCAAGACGAGGCTGTGCTGTGAAGCCGTGACTGGCCGCGGCACCAAGGGCTGCTTGGGGCACTCGGGTGGCTGAAGCGGGACTCGGGAGAGCTGGGAGCAGCTGCCTCTGCTGCCAAAGGCCAGCCAAGCCCAAAGGACTGCGCTCCCCAGCCCCACGCTGCCAGCGGGGCTTCGGCCACGGCCCCCTCCTCACCAGTGAGGGCTCCTTGCTGACCACCACCAGGCCTCTGAGCGCAAGGCGCAGCCTGTCCCTGCACTCGCTCGGCAGGTGCCGGGATACCACCAACAGGGCACTGGGACCGTGGATACGCAAGTCCAGACACTCCAGGAGCTGAAAGGCACAGGAGGGCAGTGGCAGGCGAGCCGGCCGGCAGGAGCCCGGAGCCGCAGAGGGCTGGGCCCAGGCAGCAGCAGCGGGCGCGGGCAGCGTCCCAGGCGGCTGCAGCTAAGAGAGACCAGAGAGCTGGGAGGCAGCTGAGCCAGGCAGCGCTGGCCATCAGGCTCACCTCCACAAAGATGGCCAGGGCAGGCAGATCACAGCGTGGCTGCTTCCCGATGAGCAGGCTGAGCAGGTGCGAGGCCATGTGGGGACACAAGGGGGTCAAGGCACAGCGCATCTCCCTGGCAGGGGAAAAAGGCGCCAAAGGCCCTGAGCCAGGCAGGCAAACCTCTCCCTGGAGCGACTCACAGTGGTCCGCTCTTTCCCCAGCACTCTGCAAGGGGACACGGGCCCCTTGGGAGGTGGCTGCTGCTGGCCATCCTCCTCTCCCAGCCTTTTGCACCCTCCCTCGGTGACAAGGCCCTCTGGTGGGGAGTAGGGCATCTCACCTGGCCAGCAGACCCGCTGCACAGTGTGGGCTGTTGGCACAGAGCAGGCTGTCCCAGAGCTGCTTGTGCTCCAGAGCCACCAGCTTCTTGCCAAAGCCCCGCTGGGAGAGCAGAGCCTCAATGGTCTGCACTGCAAACCTGTGTGCCGAGCAAAGGCGCGGTCACTCTAGGAGCACTGGCCCTGGCCACAAGGACATGGGAAGGACAGGGCGACTGGCACCTGTTGGGCGCTCTGCAAAGGCCGTCTTCCTCCTGGCACGCTCTCCAGAAGCTCAGGCTCTCCACCTCCTCTGGCCTCTGCTCTGTGGTGATGAAAACTTGCAAGAGCAGAGCCACAAAGAGGTGTGGAGAATGAATGAGGATTGCATAGCGCCACTCGGGCATGCTTGCAATCCTCCGCAGCACCAGAGTTGCCTGCAAGAGACAAAGCACCCCGAGGCAGCGCTCAGTGCCGAGGTGTCCATGCAGCAGGGCCTGAGGGGAGATGCAGGGGGAGCAGCCGGCCTGCTGCTCCTAGGCCAGCTTTCAGCCCAGGCAGGGAGCTGCAGGCTGGGGAGAGCATGGAGAGCTTCTGAGAAGGCCACTTGGAGAGCCAGCATAGGCCAGCTCCAGAAACTCACAGCCAGGGCAAAGACGGCCTCGTTGTCCCCGCTGCAGACGAACCCGCCGTACGGTGGCAGCTCCTCTAGGGCAGAGAGCAGTGCTGGAAGCACCTCCTCCACAGCCACTTCTGAGGTGCCGATGGCCCTCCACATCAGCTCAGCAGCTCTGTGGGAGCAGAGCTGCGCATCAGTACCGTGCCCCGTGCAGCTGCGTGGGGCCGGGAGGTAGCATGGCAGCAGGCTTAGGAAACAGATGGGCCCAAGGGTCCCAGGGTTCTCCGCCTGTCTGGCAGACCCCTCTGGAAAGGCTGTGCAGGGCCAGGGGCCCTACAGGCCCATGAGCACCGAGCTCTCCAGGCAGTTGTGCCCCGTACCTGTCACACAGTGGGGCGCAGCGCAGGAGGCTCATCACCACCTGGGCAGGGTGCTCTTCAGTCAGGCTGAGAATGATCATCTGCAGCTCGGCGTCCACGGTGCTACAGGACGTGAGTCTCTGCAGGATGTTCCTCACCACAGCTTGCACCTGGAAGAAGGGATATGGGGAAGACTTGGAGTGCTGCCCAAGGGAGCCACTTTCTCTGCTTCACCCAAGAAGCTGTTGATTTCCCAGCTCACTGGGATGGGCCAGAGGGGGCCCAGTGGACATGGCTTGAGGGGCCACGTCATCCTGGGAGGCCTTCAGTCCCGGCCCCAGGCTGCTTCCCTGCTGCAGAGAAGAAACACCCGTCAGGAAAAACTCCAGACTGGGCCCAGGACTCACTCTCAGCATGGGCATGGCCTCAGTCTCAGGGATGGCCTCGAGACAGGTGTTAGTGGCGGCCATGCCCTCCGTCAGGGCCATGTCAGCCTCTGCCCTGTCCTCGGACGTTTCCTCCTCAGAGGTGTCCATGAAGTCCGAGGACGCTGTGCTGGAAGCATCCTCTGCCTGCAGCTCGCTGGGCCTGGAGTCGGGCTCGGCCGTGCCCTCGGTGGTGCGGCCGCTGGTCTTTCTGCGCCGAAGGCGCAGGAACCTCCGCAGTGCCTGCAGCAGAAGGAAGGGCGGGAAGAGAGGCACGTTCCGTGGTCTGCTCCAAGCGTGGGGCTCGGCCCAGCAGTGCCAACAGGCCCGGCCCAGGTGGGGACAGCCGCAGGTACCTGGGCTACTCTGCGGAAGCGGCCACGGGTGAGCTCCTGCTCTTGAGTCCCGTCCTTGGATGCATCTGCCAATGAGCGAGCGCAGCCAGAGCTGAGGGGCCGCAGGAGAGGCCGGAGAAGCCAGCCCAGCCCTGCATGTCCCCGGCAGGGACAGCGCCCCGGGTTCCCAGTGGACGGAGCAGGCCATCGGGGGGGCAGGCCCGGCCCCCATCCGGTCCGTGGGCACGTCCACAGGGATGGGATGGGATGGGATGGGATGGGATGGGATGGGATGGGATGGGATGGGATGGGATGGGATGGGATGGGATGGGATGGGATGGGATGGGATGGGATGGGATGGGATGGGATGGGATGGGATGGGGCCAGGCTGGCTGCAGGTACCGGCGTTGCATCCAGCTCCTCCACTCACCATCCTGCAGCGGCTCCAACTGCTCGGGCTCTGCAGGCTGCTGCGCTGGGGCAGCTGCAGGGCCTTTGCTTTTCTTGCCCCGAAGCCCCTTGAACAGGCTGAGCAGTCTGCCTGCCATCTCGCTGTCTGACCTCGAGGGCACCTTGGAGACAGATGCCCCGTCAAAGGTCCGATTCAGCGAGTGTTGCAGTTGTGCCTTGCAGGCACCTGCAGCAGAGGGGCCTCAAGAAGGCTACAGGACAGCAAGTCCTCTATTCTGTTCTCCAGGGCTCCTGCCACAATGACAGGAGACTCCTGGCGAACAATGGGGGTCACCAGCTCCCACGGCCTGGCAACGAGGGCGCCGGCCGCAGCGATGGGAGATGCCTCGGAAAAACTCCGAGACACCGAATCCTGAGGCCAGGCCGTGAGGCCAGGCACAGGAGGAATGCCTCGGAAAAGCTCCGGGTCAACAACGGACGAGCCGGCTGTGTGGGGATGCCTCACAGCACCGCTCTGTCACGTCCTGCCCCGTCGCGTGCACCGAGCACTCTGGCGTGGCCGTGTCACTGCCAGCACCTAGGTCAGCGTGTGTCACAAAGGGCTGCTCTGACACTCTGTCCCTTTCGGTGACACGGTGAACATTCTGCACCGAGTCACAAAGGGACATGCTGCCACGTGCCCCGGGGCCACCCCCTCCCCACCCAAGGTGCCCCCGGTTGGAGGCAATTCCTTGCCCCGAGCGTCTAACACAGCCCTGGACACACCAAGACCCGCCAAGTGCCAAGGGAAGGGCTCTCCACGGTGCCCGGCTGGCACAGCCCAGCTCGGTGCCGGCCCTGGAGCAGAGCCGCTTCCAGCAAGCAAGAGGCAAACACGTCTTGCCAAGAGTTAAAACACACCAGAGAGCGGAGATTGCATGAATGTTGGCATAAAGGCCTTTGAATTAACAGCTCTCTGAGAGGCATTTGGGGCTCTCGGCTGGACAGAGATACCAGCTCTGTCCTGTGCTTAGAGGAGGGAATGCACCCTGCCGCTGGTGCTTGGCTTGTCTTCTTCTCTGGAGGCCCAGGCAGATGCCAAAGCTGCTCTTCACAGCCTTCTCCCTTCCCACACCCCTCTGCCAAGTGCAAGGGGCCACAAGGATGGAAAGGGGAGCAGGGAGCCAAAGGGAGACAGCTGCACCTACCTCACTGGCGGCTCCGGGGGAAGCACGTTGCTTGAGATGCAAGCCCCTCTCTTCCAAAGGCATTTCCCCAAATGCCTACAATTCCCGGGGAACACCAACACACACTTCAGAAACCCTGGCAAGGCTGAATTACTTCTGCACCTTGTAGCACAGGCACTGCAGCTCGAGCTCATCTTTCTTCTCCCAAGTCTTTTTCCTTGTGTCCCTTGTGGCACGCAGCCCCGGGCCCCCTAGAAACAAGAGCTGCCCGCTGTCTCTTCGAGTGTCTGATCACCTGCCTGTGCTCACGGCAGCAAAACCAGGCTGTTCCCAGCCAGGGAGCGGAGCCCTGTTCCTGGCAGGAGGCTCTCATCAGCCCCTTCCCCACTGTGCACGCAGCACTTCTGCCTGCCTGCCTGCCCAGAAGAGCACAAGCTGGCCAGCTCTGGGCTCAGCACAGCCCAAACACAGGCACAGGAAGACACAGCGGCTCTTTTGCAGCCGTGCCCCAGACAGGTGGGAAGTGGACCCTGCCTCTGGTCTCGCTTGGTTGGCTTGCTGACAGAGGGTTTGACTCCCTCCCCACAGAGGAAATCAAGGGCAGGTGCGAGCAGAGCAACTTCTCGGGATCCAAGAGAGCCACCTCCCCAGCCCGTCTGACACTCAGTCCCAGACTGAGAAATTCTCACCTCCAACCAGGAGACAAAGGAGGGCTCCAAACACAGCCTTGGATCCAAACGGGTTTATTGAGGGAGGGGCATAGGGTCTAGGAAGGGTCGAGGTGAAGAGAGAGGCAAGGACACAACCGCACTCAAAGGGAGGCTGGTGGTGGAGCCTGGAACAGCGGTGGGGCCAGGGTTGACACCATGGGGCTGGCAGCTGGGGCCAGGATACAGGGAACCAATGAGGAGAGGGACCAGAGGAGGAGCCGAGGTGGAGTGATGAGGGGTACACCAATGGGAGTGGGGGAAGAGGGTGGTCTTGTAGTACAATCCAGTGGGGAAGGGAGGAACATGGAACATGCTAGAACTGGGGAGGGGGCCATGGCTGAGTGGCATTTAAACAGGAGTGTCCTCCCAAGGCATCCCTGCCCTATTTTCCTTGGGGTCCCCTCCCCCATCTCCCCCTTTTCCATTTATTACAAATGCTTTGCCCCTAGTCTTTTGAAGGGCTCTTTTCAAGCAAGCAATAGCTGTCAAATCAATCACAAGGATGATCACAATCCACAGGAGGCCTTTCAAGTTAGAAGCCATCTATTCGGGAACATCCCAATGTCCAAAAAGTTGGTCCAGCCAGTAGGCCGCCTTTTTCTCAGTTTCTATGTCCTTCACCTGATTTTGAAGTCCCTTGATGTTGCTTTGAATTGATGTGCTGAGGGAGGACAAGTTGAAAGAGCACAGTCCTTCCAAGTCCTCACACCCATGGTGGGGGGCGAGCAGCAGGAAATCGATTGCAGCTCGATTTTGCAGCATGGCGTGTCTGGTGGTCTCCTCATCCACCAATAGATCAGAAAATGCGGCAGATGTAGAACTGGCCTGCTTACTGAGCCAGCACCCCAGGTGAGAAAGCTCACCGAGGGCCTTGGCAGCAGCAACCCATGGTAGAAAAATGGATACCGTGACCCTCTTCCTTGTTCCCTAATTATAAATTTGGGTCAAATTCCTCAAAGGATCTGTTTTGGCAAGCAAATGTATTGTTCTGCTTCCAAGCATGCAAAATGGTGGAATTTGAGGTGAGGGTAGTCAGCTGGCCAAGGCGGCAGGGACCCCCTTTGATGTTGGAGGGGATTCCTGCCCACACCCTAGCACCACAGAGAAGAAACACTCCCCGTTGGAGCACTCTGGGGTATGCCAGGGACTGGGACAGTGTGGTGCTAGTCTAGTTGCACCTTTCAGCCACATTGTAGCATTTATCATCGGGCGAGACATCTTTGGGGATGTTACTCTAGGGTTCTGTTGTGAATTGCAAATCTGGTCTGGCCTTCTATTCAAAGGTAACACAGTAACTTGCTTTGGTGGAGCCCAGGAGGTCTAGCTCCTGGGGCTCCTGTGATGCATGTGGGAGAATCCTTCTCCACTCGTCCAGGTGTCCACAGGGTTGGGTTTCTTACCTATGTGCGGGTAATCATTTTGTGACGGGGGGATTCCCACCAGACACGTAGAGAGAGGATCGTCCACGCTTTCCATGGCCATGCAAAGGCTGTCTTGCTGTAGGGACTTTGCCAAGGTGACCCAAACGTTCTGCTTTGGCTGTGGTATGATCCAGCCCATGGTCACCTGGGTGATCATGAAGGCACAGGTGAAGGCGGCGGCTCTGGCGGTGCTGGCGCTGTGGTGGGGGTTTCCCGGGTTTGTTGTGAGGCGGTTCATGGTTTTCCCGCTCTCTGCTCACGCCGAGTGTGTTGAGGATTTTTTGCAGATTGAGGACTTTTTGAAGAACAGTGGCCATATTCAGCTGACGCACAATCCAGTCTGCTTGGGATAATGGACAATGGACACGTTCACAAACAATAATGGAAATATTCAGAAAATGGGGTCGGTATATCCTTGAAAAAGATCCAAGAAGAAGAGTCAACTGGACTCAGCAAGTTTTTCAGTGAGCTTGGGAAAGTGAGGAAAAAAGACAGTTCTTGGGTGGGACAGAAAACCACAGCCAGACGCGTGAAAAGTTAGATGATCCAATCAGCATCTGATCTTAGACGCGTGAACAGCTAGGCCTGGCCAATGATGTATTAGCTAGAGAGGTGTGGACAGTAGGGAATTGTTATAAATATAGTCTTTTTAGGGATAATAAATTTGGCTTCACTGGATGATATTGGTGTTGGTGTGATGTCCCTGAAGCTCCGCATCCCACACTTTTCCCCCACCAGGCCCCCTAGAAACAAGAGCTGCCCGCTGCATGTTCAAGTGTCTGAACGCCTGCCTGCGCTCACGGCAGCAAAACCAGGCTGTTCCCAGCCAGGGAGCGGAGCCCTGTTCCTGGCAGGAGGCTCTCATCAGCCCCTTCCCCACTGTGCACGCAGCACTTCTGCCTGCCTGCCTGCCCAGAAGAGCACAAGCTGGCCGGCTCTGGGCTCAGCACAGCCCAAAAACAGGCGCAGGAAGACACAGCGGCTCTTTTGCAGCCATGCCCCAGACAGGTGGGAAGGGGACCCTGCCTCTGGTCTCTCTTGGTTGGCTTGCTGACTGGCTCTGAGGCAGGGGCTGCCCGATTCCTGGCTTGTGGGGAGAGCAGAGCCGCCGGAACCGCGCCCACCGTGCAGACACTGCCTGACAGCGCTGCGGCCGCTGGGACGCTGGCACCCCCGAGTCTCAGCCACTCCGCTGAGGCCGCTGCTGTTTCATTTGCTTTAGGCACCCCCAAAGCTGACTGCCAGGCCACGATGGTCTCTGCTTCTGCCCTCTTCCTGTCCCTGTGTAGGGATGGAGCATTGCTGTGCTTTCAGGAAGCTCTTTGTGGAAACTTCCGGCATTGCAAGCTCCTTTGCCCTCAGAGGATGCTTGCCATGGAATCCCTCACGGCTGGCTTCGGAGCATACTCTGGCAGGCTCTTCTAAAACCCAGGGTCCTTGTCCCCTTCAGAGTGCTCAGCAGGACCTTTTTTTAACAGCACGCTGCTTTACAGCTGGAGCAGCGAGACAGGGAGCTTTGTTATAAAAAACGAACGAGGCCAGATCTCCGACAGCGATTGAAACAGGCTCTCGTTTATTTAAAAACCATTCGGTGGGAGCAGAGAATCTGGGATAAGCCCAGATCCTCATACAACAGCTCAAAAAGGGAACCAGAAAGGAACCAGAAGAACCCCAAGAAAAAGCCCCTAAAAGAAAAAAAGCTCCCAAAGAAAAAGCCCCACCCCAGGAACAGAAAACTCCCCTTTTTAGAACAAATTCCTGGCCCAGGAATGGTGGGTTTTTGGTTCCACGCACCCATTGGTGGAATTCGGGCGCTTTGATTGGTCCTTACCGGGGTTCGTTTTGGACCAGTCATTTCCCCAGGGCGTCGAGTCATTGGTTGATGCTCTGGCCCAGTCACTCTTTGAGTTGTCCACCTCCTACCCCCACCAAGTCCCGGACCCCTTTCCCTTCGCCCACAGCAAACAACTCCCCAGCGTTATTACAAACCCGTAATAGCTTTGCAGCCTGAGCTGCCCTTCTTCCTCTCTGTCCGTGCACAGAACAGAGCGGGAAGGAGAAGGGCAGCAGGGCCCTGTGTGTCCTGGGGCTCAGCTTTTTGCGCCGCTTCAGCTCCACAGAGACGGGGGTAAAGTGAAAAACCAAACTGTTTATTAAGGGAAAGCGAAGCCAAGGGGTGAGCGGGGAGGCAAAAAAGGGGATGAGCAGGGCCTGAGGGCTGCAGGGAGGGAGCTGCCATCAGGGAGAGACATGGCAGGAGCTGCTGAAACTTCTCACAGGCTCAGCTCTGAGCAGCCACAGCTGTGCCTGGAGCTCCCCTGCTCTGCAGGGGGTCCCATCTTGCATGGGAACTGGAAATCGCCATTGGAGGCCCTTAGAGGTACATCTGATCAAGGAGACAAAGAAAGTTCTGCAGATCTTCTTTGGAATGTCAGCTGGATCAGAATGCTCATGCAGGATGGGTTCTCATCTTCCCTCAGGGCTTGAAGAGCTGGAAGAGAGAGGAACAGAGGCCACGGTCAGTGGCCAGATTAAGGGAATGCAGGAAAGTCTCCTGCCAGGGCCAACCCAGCCGGCTATGGCATGGCCAGGAGGGAGCGGGAGGCAAGGGCTTCAGCCGGAAGGCGCAGGCCACGGATCCCCCATGTGTCCCTGAAAGCTCTCGGGGCTCTGTCCCCTCCACAGCCCCTGGTTCTCACAGGGAGCGGAGGCCTCCGCAGCCCGGGCACGGATTGCAGCGCTGGGGCCGGGATTTGCAGCTGCCCCCGGCGGTCCTGGCTGCCTCACTCACCCTCCCTGAGGACTTGGAGCTCCTCCTTCTGCCCCAGCATGAGCACTCCGGCCACCCCTGGAAACACAGAGCACGTGGCGGCCCCAGGCGGCACAGCTGCCCGACACGGGCGCTGCCAGCCCTACGGCCGCACGCCCTCTTCCCCGGGAAGGGCTCCTTTTGGCCCCTGCCCCACGCTGCCACCCGAGGGCACGGCTGCGAGAGGGCGGCGGCAGCGCCGAGGGCGGGCAGAGCTCCAGCGGTCCGGGCGCGGCTCCCGCTGCAGGGGCTGCAGCCGGGCCGGGAGGCAGGGAGGGGCGCCGGGCTGGTGGCTCACCGATGAACCTGACGGCCGCCTCTCGTAGGGGCCTCTGTGGGCTCTGCAGGTGCGGCAGGGCCCAGCCCAGGTGCTCGGCCACTCGGCTCTCGTCCTGCAGAAGCTGCGGGGAGCGCCAGGAGGGAAGGCACGGCGTGGGCTCTGCCGCTCGGCCAGGCGCTCCCCGCACCCAGCCCCGGCCGAGCCAGCCCGCACGGCCCGGGCCAGGGAGCAGCGTGTGAGGCGCAGGCTGGCGGGCCCGGGAGCGGCGCTGGCCGGGGACACAGCTGCCAGCCCCCCATACTGAGCACCTGGGGAAGGGGGCTTCTCCAGCCCGCGGCTGGGGCTCCTGGGCTGTCCTTACCAGGTGCTCGGCGAACTTCATCCGCCGCTTCTTCGCCAGCAGCTCCTCGAGATCCCTCCTCCTCGGGAAGCAGGGCTTCGCCACAGGCCTGGAGAGCAGCAGAGAGCCGCAGGTGGCAGCAGGGCCCAGGGCACGGCACCTGGCTCCCTGTGCCAAGGCCAGGGGAGGCTGGAGCCCGCCAGGCACCAGGGCAGGAGGCAGCCGAGCCCCCTGCCAGGGATGCGGCAGCATCACACCAAACCTCACCTTGGCCACCTGCAGGTTCTCATCGTGCCAGCGCAAGAATAGAGGGAGCAGGCTCTGGCTCACAATGGTGGTCAGAGGATTTTCCCTCTCTTCCACTATCAGCTCCATCACCTTGCTGAAGAGCTGAATGGAGAACTGCTGCACGTGGCTGCTGTCCTGGAGAAAAGGAAAAGTCCTAAGCACCAACTTCTCCAGGCCCATGGGGGCAAAGGCCCAAAACTGCCCAAAAGGGCGCAAAGTTTCCAGGCAGCGTCCAGTGCCCTTGGCTGGGGGCACAGAGCCTTACGTCCTCAAAGTGGGGCAGGAGGGACTCAGCCAGCTTCAGGGCGGTGATGCTGGCTATCTGGAGGTCTGTGTCCTGGAGCGTATGCGTCAGCACAGAGAGGGTCATCTCGACCACCTCTGCATCTGCATCGGCCAGCTGCTCCACCAGCTGCGGATACAGGCCGCGTATTCCTCCGCCCTGTGTGCAAGACGAGGCTGTGCTGTGAAGCCGTGACTGGCCGCGGCACCAAGGGCTGCTTGGGGCACTCGGGCGGCTGAAGCGGGACTCGGGAGAGCTGGGAGCAGCTGCCTCTGCTGCCAAAGGCCAGCCAAGCCCAAAGGACTGCGCTCCCCAGCCCCACGCTGCCAGCGGGGCTTCGGCCACGGCCCCCTCCTCACCAGCGAGGGCTCCTTGCTGACCACCACCAGGCCTCTGAGCGCAAGGCGCAGCCTGTCCCTGCACTCGCTCGGCAGGTGCCGGGATACCACCAACATGGCACTGGGACCGTGGATACGCAAGTCCAGACACTCCAGGAGCTGAAAGGCACAGGAGGGCAGTGGCAGGCGAGCCGGCCGGCAGGAGCCCGGAGCCGCAGAGGGCTGGGCCCAGGCAGCAGCAGCGGGCGCGGGCAGCGTCCCAGGCGGCTGCAGCTAAGAGAGACCAGAGAGCTGGGAGGCAGCTGAGCCAGGCAGCGCTGGCCATCAGGCTCACCTCCACAAAGATGGCCAGGGCAGGCAGATCACAGCGTGGCTGCTTCCCGATGAGCAGGCTGAGCAGGTGCGAGGCCATGTGGGGACACAAGGGGGTCAAGGCACAGCGCATCTCCCTGGCAGGGGAAAAAGGCGCCAAAGGCCCTGAGCCAGGCAGGCAAACCTCTCCCTGGAGCGACTCACAGTGGTCCGCTCTTTCCCCAGCACTCTGCAAGGGGACACGGGCCCCTTGGGAGGCGGCTGCTGCTGGCCATCCTCCTCTCCCAGCCTTTTGCACCCTCCCTCGGTGACAAGGCCCTCTGGTGGGGAGTAGGGCATCTCACCTGGCCAGCAGACCCGCTGCACAGTGTGGGCTGTTGGCACAGAGCAGGCTGTCCCAGAGCTGCTTGTGCTCCAGAGCCACCAGCTTCTTGCCAAAGCCCCGCTGGGAGAGCAGAGCCTCAATGGTCTGCACTGCAAACCTGTGTGCCGAGCAAAGGCGCGGTCACTCTAGGAGCACTGGCCCTGGCCACAAGGACATGGGAAGGACAGGGCGACTGGCACCTGTTGGGCGCTCTGCAAAGGCCGTCTTCCTCCTGGCACGCTCTCCAGAAGCTCAGGCTCTCCACCTCCTCTGGCCTCTGCTCTGTGGTGATGAAAACTTGCAAGAGCAGAGCCACAAAGAGGTGTGGAGAATGAATGAGGATTGCATAGCGCCACTCGGGCATGCTTGCAATCCTCCGCAGCACCAGAGTTGCCTGCAAGAGACAAAGCACCCCGAGGCAGCGCTCAGTGCCGAGGTGTCCATGCAGCAGGGCCTGAGGGGAGATGCAGGGGGAGCAGCCGGCCTGCTGCTCCTAGGCCAGCTTTCAGCCCAGGCAGGGAGCTGCAGGCTGGGGAGAGCATGGAGAGCTTCTGAGAAGGCCACTTGGAGAGCCAGCATAGGCCAGCTCCAGAAACTCACAGCCAGGGCAAAGACGGCCTCGTTGTCCCCGCTGCAGACGAACCCGCCGTACGGTGGCAGCTCCTCTAGGGCAGAGAGCAGTGCTGGAAGCACCTCCTCCACAGCCACTTCTGAGGTGCCGATGGCCCTCCACATCAGCTCAGCAGCTCTGTGGGAGCAGAGCTGGGCATCAGTACCGTGCCCCGTGCAGCTGCGTGGGGCCGGGAGGTAGCATGGCAGCAGGCTTAGGAAACAGATGGGCCCAAGGGTCCCAGGGTTCTCCGCCTGTCTGGCAGACCCCTCTGGAAAGGCTGTGCAGGGCCAGGGGCCCTACAGGCCCATGAGCACCGAGCTCTCCAGGCAGTTGTGCCCCGTACCTGTCACACAGTGGGGCGCAGCGCAGGAGGCTCATCACCACCTGGGCAGGGTGCTCTTCAGTCAGGCTGAGAATGATCATCTGCAGCTCGGCGTCCACGGTGCTACAGGACGTGAGTCTCTGCAGGATGTTCCTCACCACAGCTTGCACCTGGAAGAAGGGATATGGGGAAGACTTGGAGTGCTGCCCAAGGGAGCCACTTTCTCTGCTTCACCCAAGAAGCTGTTGATTTCCCAGCTCACTGGGATGGGCCAGAGGGGGCCCAGTGGACATGGCTTGAGGGGCCACGTCATCCTGGGAGGCCTTCAGTCCCGGCCCCAGGCTGCTTCCCTGCTGCGGAGAAGAAACACCCGTCAGGAAAAACTCCAGACTGGGCCCAGGACTCACTCTCAGCATGGGCATGGCCTCAGTCTCAGGGATGGCCTCGAGACAGGTGTTAGTGGCGGCCATGCCCTCCGTCAGGGCCATGTCAGCCTCTGCCCTGTCCTCGGACGTTTCCTCCTCAGAGGTGTCCATGAAGTCCGAGGACGCTGTGCTGGAAGCATCCTCTGCCTGCAGCTCGCTGGGCCTGGAGTCGGGCTCGGCCGTGCCCTCGGTGGTGCGGCCGCTGGTCTTTCTGCGCCGAAGGCGCAGGAACCTCCGCAGTGCCTGCAGCAGAAGGAAGGGCGGGAAGAGAGGCACGTTCCGTGGTCTGCTCCAAGCGTGGGGCTCGGCCCAGCAGTGCCAACAGGCCCGGCCCAGGTGGGGACAGCCGCAGGTACCTGGGCTACTCTGCGGAAGCGGCCACGGGTGAGCTCCTGCTCTTGAGTCCCGTCCTTGGATGCATCTGCCAATGAGCGAGCGCAGCCAGAGCTGAGGGGCCGCAGGAGAGGCCGGAGAAGCCAGCCCAGCCCTGCATGCCCCCGGCAGGGACAGCGCCCCGGGTTCCCAGTGGACGGAGCAGGCCATCGGGGGGGCAGGCCCGGCCCCCATCCGGTCCGTGGGCACGTCCACAGGGATGGGATGGGATGGGATGGGATGGGATGGGATGGGATGGGATGGGATGGGATGGGATGGGATGGGATGGGATGGGATGGGATGGGATGGGATGGGATGGGATGGGGCCAGGCTGGCTGCAGGTACCGGCGTTGCATCCAGCTCCTCCACTCACCATCCTGCAGCGGCTCCAACTGCTCGGGCTCTGCAGGCTGCTGCGCTGGGGCAGCTGCAGGGCCTTTGCTTTTCTTGCCCCGAAGCCCCTTGAACAGGCTGAGCAGTCTGCCTGCCATCTCGCTGTCTGACCTCGAGGGCACCTTGGAGACAGATGCCCCGTCAAAGGTCCGATTCAGCGAGTGTTGCAGTTGTGCCTTGCAGGCACCTTCAGCAGAGGGGCCTCAAGAAGGCTACAGGACAGCAAGTCCTCTATTCTGTTCTCCAGGGCTCCTGCCACAATGACAGGAGACTCCTGGCGAACAATGGGGGTCACCAGCTCCCACGGCCTGGCAACGAGGGCGCCGGCCGCAGCGATGGGAGATGCCTCGGAAAAACTCCGAGACACCGAATCCTGAGGCCAGGCCGTGAGGCCAGGCACAGGAGGAATGCCTCGGAAAAGCTCCGGGTCAACAACGGACGAGCCGGCTGTGTGGGGATGCCTCACAGCACCGCTCTGTCACGTCCTGCCCCGTCGCGTGCACCGAGCACTCTGGCGTGGCCGTGTCACTGCCAGCACCTAGGTCAGCGTGTGTCACAAAGGGCTGCTCTGACACTCTGTCCCTTTCGGTGACACGGTGAACATTCTGCACCGAGTCACAAAGGGACATGCTGCCACGTGCCCCGGGGCCACCCCCTCCCCACCCAAGGTGCCCCCGGTTGGAGGCAATTCCTTGCCCCGAGCGTCTAACACAGCCCTGGACACACCAAGACCCGCCAAGTGCCAAGGGAAGGGCTCTCCACGGTGCCCGGCTGGCACAGCCCAGCTCGGTGCCGGCCCTGGAGCAGAGCCGCTTCCAGCAAGCAAGAGGCAAACACGTCTTGCCAAGAGTTAAAACACACCAGAGAGCGGAGATTGCATGAATGTTGGCATAAAGGCCTTTGAATTCACAGCTCTCTGAGAGGCATTTGGGGCTCTCGGCTGGACAGAGATACCAGCTCTGTCCTGTGCTTAGAGGAGGGAACGCACCCTGCCGCTGGTGCTTGGCTTGTCTTCTTCTCTGGAGGCCCAGGCAGATGCCAAAGCTGCTCTTCACAGCCTTCTCCCTTCCCACACCCCTCTGCCAAGTGCAAGGGGCCACAAGGATGGAAAGGGGAGCAGGGAGCCAAAGGGAGACAGCTGCACCTACCTCACTGGCGGCTCCGGGGGAAGCACGTTGCTTGAGATGCAAGCCCCTCTCTTCCAAAGGCATTTCCCCAAATGCCTACAATTCCCGGGGAACACCAACACACACTTCAGAAACCCTGGCAAGGCTGAATTACTTCTGCACCTTGCAGCACAGGCACTGCAGCTCGAGCTCATCTTTCTTCTCCCAAGTCTTTTTCCTTGTGTCCCTTGTGGCACGCAGCCCCGGGCCCCCTAGAAACAAGAGCTGCCCGCTGTCTCTTCGAGTGTCTGATCGCCTGCCTGTGCTCACGGCAGCAAAACCAGGCTGTTCCCAGCCAGGGAGCGGAGCCCCGTTCCTGGCAGGAGGCTCTCATCAGCCCCTTCCCCACTGTGCACGCAGCACTTCTGCCTGCCTGCCTGCCCAGAAGAGCACAAGCTGGCCAGCTCTGGGCTCAGCACAGCCCAAACACAGGCACAGGAAGACACAGCGGCTCTTTTGCAGCCGTGCCCCAGACAGGTGGGAAGTGGACCCTGCCTCTGGTCTCGCTTGGTTGGCTTGCTGACAGAGGGTTTGACTCCCTCCCCACAGAGGAAATCAAGGGCAGGTGCGAGCAGAGCAACTTCTCGGGATCCAAGAGAGCCACCTCCCCAGCCCGTCTGACACTCAGTCCCAGACTGAGAAATTCTCACCTCCAACCAGGAGACAAAGGAGGGCTCCAAACACAGCCTAGGATCCAAATGGGTTTATTGAGGGAGGGGCATAGGGTCTAGGAAGGGTCGAGGTGAAGAGAGAGGCAAGGACACAACCGCACTCAAAGGGAGGCTGGTGGTGGAGCCCGGAACAGCGGTGGGGCCAGGGTTGAAACCATGGGGCTGGCAGCTGGGGCCAGGATACAGGGAACCAATGAGGAGAGGGACCAGAGGAGGAGCCGAGGTGGAGTGATGAGGGGTACACCAATGGGAGTGGGGGAAGAGGGTGGTCTTGTAGTACAATCCAGTGGGGAAGGGAGGAACATGGAACATGCTAGAACTGGGGAGGGGGCCATGGCTGAGTGGCATTTAAACAGGAGTGTCCTCCCAAGGCATCCCTGCCCTATTTTCCTTGGGGTCCCCTCCCCCATCTCCCCCTTTTCCATTTATTACAAATGCTTTGCCCCTAGTCTTTTGAAGGGCTCTTTTCAAGCAAGCAATAGCTGTCAAATCAATCACAAGGATGATCACAATCCACAGGAGGCCTTTCAAGTTAGAAGCCATCTATTCGGGAACATCCCAATGTCCAAAAAGTTGGTCCAGCCAGTAGGCCGCCTTTTTCTCAGTTTCTATGTCCTTCACCTGATTTTGAAGTCCCTTGATGTTGCTTTGAATTGATGTGCTGAGGGAGGACAAGTTGAAAGAGCACAGTCCTTCCAAGTCCTCACACCCATGGTGGGGGGCGAGCAGCAGGAAATCGATTGCAGCTCGATTTTGCAGCATGGCGTGTCTGGTGGTCTCCTCATCCACCAATGGATCAGAAAATGCGGCAGATGTAGAACTGGCCTGCTTACTGAGCCAGCACCCCAGGTGAGAAAGCTCACCGAGGGCCTTGGCAGCAGCAACCCATGGTAGAAAAATGGATACCGTGACCCTCTTCCTTGTTCCCTAATTATAAATTTGGGTCAAATTCCTCAAAGGATCTCTTTTGGCAAGCAAATGTATTGTTCTGCTTCCAAGCATGCAAAATGGTGGAATTTGAGGTGAGGCTAGTCAGCTGGCCAAGGCTGCAGGGACCCCCTTTGATGTTGGAGGGGATTCCTGCCCACACCCTAGCACCACAGAGAAGAAACACTCCCCGTGGGAGCACTCTGGGGTACGCCAGGGACTGGGACGGTGTGGTGCTAGTCTAGTTGCACCTTTCAGCCACATTGTAGCATTTATCATCCGGCGAGACATCTTTGGGGATGTTACTCTAGGGTTCTGTTGTGAATTGCAAATCTGGTCTGGCCTTCTATTCAAAGGTAACACAGTAACTTGCTTTGGTGGAGCCCAGGAGGTCTAGCTCCTGGGGCTCCTGTGATGCATGTGGGAGAATCCTTCTCCACTCGTCCAGGTGTCCACAGGGTTGGGTTTCTTACCTATGTGCGGGTAATCATTTTGTGACGGGGGGATTCCCACCAGACACGTAGAGAGAGGATCGTCCACGCTTTCCATGGCCATGCAAAGGCTGTCTTGCTGTAGGGACTTTGCCAAGGTGACACAAACGTTCTGCTTTGGCTGTGGTATGATCCAGCCCATGGTCACCTGGGTGATCATGAAGGCACAGGTGAAGGCGGCGGCTCTGGCGGTGCTGGCGCTGTTGTGGGGGTTTCCCGGGTTTGTTGTGAGGCGGTTCATGGTTTTCCCGCTCTCTGCTCACTCCGAGTGTGTTGAGGATTTTTTGCAGATTGAGGACTTTTTGAAGAACAGTGGCCATATTCAGCTGACGCACAATCCAGTCTGCTTGGGATAATGGACAATGGACACGTTCACAAACAATAATGGAAATATTCAGAAAATGGGGTCGGTATATCCTTGAAAAAGATCCAAGAAGAAGAGTCAACTGGACTCAGCAAGTCTGTCAGTGAGCTTGGGAAAGTGAGGAAAAAAGACAGTTCTTGGGTGGGACAGAAAACCACAGCCAGACGCGTGAAAAGTTAGATGATCCAATCAGCATCCGATCTTAGACGCGTGAACAGCTAGGCCTGGCCAATGATGTATTAGCTAGAGAGGTGTGGACAGTAGGGAATTGTTATAAATATAGTCTTTTTAGGGATAATAAATTTGGCTTCACTGGATGATATTGGTGTTGGTGTGATGTCCCTGAAGCTCCGCATCCCACACTTTTCCCCCACCAGGCCCACTAGAAACAAGAGCTGCCCGCTGCATGTTCAAGTGTCTGAACGCCTGCCTGCGCTCACGGCAGCAAAACCAGGTTGTTCCCAGCCAGGGAGCGGAGCCCTGTTCCTGGCAGGAGGCTCTCATCAGCCCCTTCCCCACTGCGCACGCAGCACTTCTGCCTGCCTGCCTGCCCAGAAGAGCACAAGCTGGCCGGCTCTGGGCTCAGCACAGCCCAAACACAGGCGCAGGAAGACACAGTGGCTCTTTTGCAGCCATGCCCCAGACAGGTGGGAAGGGGACCCTGCCTCTGGTCTCTCTTGGTTGGCTTGCTGACTGGCTCTGAGGCAGGGGCTGCCCGATTCCTGGCTTGTGGGGAGAGCAGAGCCGCCGGAACCGCGCCCACCGTGCAGACACTGCCTGACAGCGCTGCGGCCGCTGGGACGGTGGCACCCCCGAGTCTCAGCCACTCCGCTGGGGCCGCTGCTGTTTCATTTGCTTTAGGCACCCCCAAAGCTGATTGCCAGGCCACGATGGTCTCTGCTTCTGCCCTCTTCCTGTCCCTGTGTAGGGATGGAGCATTGCTGTGCTTTCAGGAAGCTCTTTGTGGAAACTTCCGGCATTGCAAGCTCCTTTGCCCTCAGAGGATGCTTGCCATGGAATCCCTCACGGCTGGCTTCAGAGCATACTCCGGCAGGCTCTTCTAAAACCCAGGGTCCTTGTCCCCTTCAGAGTGCTCAGCAGGACCTTTTTTTAACAGCACGCTGCTTTACAGCTGGAGCAGCGAGACAGGGAGCTTTGTTATAAAAAATGAACGAGGCCAGATCTCCGACAGCGATTGAAACAGGCTCTCGTTTATTTAAAAACCATTCGGTGGGAGCAGAGAATCTGGGATAAGCCCAGATCCTCATACAACAGCTCAAAAAGGGAACCAGAAAGGAACCAGAAGAACCCCAAGAAAAAGCCCCTAAAAGAAAAAAAGCTCCCAAAGAAAAAGCCCCACCCCAGGAACAGAAAACTCCCCTTTTTAGAACAAATTCCTGGCCCAGGAATGGTGGGTTTTTGGTTCCACGCACCCATTGGTGGAATTCGGGCGCTTTGATTGGTCCTTACCGGGGTTCGTTTTGGACCAGTCATTTCCCCAGGGCGTCGAGTCATTGGTTGATGCTCTGGCCCAGTCACTCTTTGAGTTGTCCACCTCCTACCCCCACCAAGTCCCGGACCCCTTTCCCTTCCCCCACAACAAACAACTCCCCAGCATTATTACAAACTCATAACAACTCCCCCCTCTAAAACTTTGATCGGGCTTTAGCCCGCATCAACCTCACTCAGTTTAATTCTTTGGCTTTTAAACAGTTTCTTTGAACAGTCTTTTCAACAGTTCATTTCAAACTGTTTTTAAACAGTTTCTTCTTCAATTGCATATTGTTGTCTCAGTCTTTGGTATCTCTTGTATATTTCCATGGCCGATCCTTCAGTTTTTGCTACGGAGTTGTCTTCTGTCTCTTGTTCCTGCAGCATTAAAATGTCAGAACAAATCCACTTCTCTTTCATAGGGCATTCTCCCAACAAGTTTTGTTTAAAATTTCCTTTCTTTTCGAATAGCTAATATGTTTTTCCGTCCTCTATGCAAGTTGTGATTGATGAAAAGTTGATACAATTCGGACTCGGGTTAGTGTGAGATCTGAGGACGGCAGTCCGAGATTCTCCTGCATACAAAGGGTAGTAACACTTCTCGCATGGTTCTGTCCCTCCTCCCTTGATGATTATAAGTAGGAGGATACATAGGAATGGGGGTCCGGTACAAGCCACTCTCCCAATCATGTCTCCCCTCCGTAGAGGATCAGCAACTCTCTGTGGCAAGAGTGTAACTTGATCCGGTCTTGCCCCCCCCCCTCCCCTTTTCTCCTTTTCTTAATGTGTTACTCTTACCAGTTACCATGGCAGAAGTTCACTTTTTCCTTTTTGTATCAACTTCTTTCTTCTGTTCTTTTTAGGGCCAGATTGCTAGATGCATGGGAGAATGCTCTATCTCTTTTCTTGGATCTTCTGATCTGTAACAAGAGATACTAGAAATTAATTTTACGTTTTTACATTAAATATCAATTTCATTTAGAACAGATTAACAACTTTTCATTTAAACATTTATACAACAATTTTCAGAAATTATATTTTATGGGTCCTTTTACGATGTGTCCGAGGTCTCCTTAGACTTTGTTAAAGTTGGCGGTGGTTCCGCGGGTGCGGAAACTGGCCCTTTCACTCGGGTTATATGTGTCCACCCTCGTTCTTGTGTCCGTATAGCAGTTTCAGTGGTCAATAGTACTTGAAAAGGGCCTTCCCATCTTGGGACTAAGGGTTGTTCCTTCCAAGTTCTGATTAACACCCAGTCACCAGGTTGAAGTTTATGTAGTTTGAAATCAATAGGCGTAGCTTGAGAAAGATATCCTTTTGCTCTTAGTTCTTCTAAAGTATTGGTGATAGTCTTTATATATTTTCTCGTGCTCACCTCTCCTTCCTCATATGTTCCTGCATGTCCTAGGGTTGTTAAAAACGATAGCCCAAACATCATTTCATATGGGGAAACTCCTACATCTGCTCTCGGTCTCGTTCTTATTCTCAATAAAGCTAAAGGGAGACATTTTAACCAATTCATTTTTCTTTCCTCTGTTAATATGGTAAGCGTATTCTTAAGACTTTGATTCATTCGTTCTACTCTTCCAGAACTTTGGGGTCTCCAGGGTGTATGAAATTTCCATGTGATGTTTAGGGCTTCTACGAGCTGTTGTATTATTCTAGCTGTGAAATGAGGCCCTCTATCTGAATCGATGGTATTTATGATTCCGTATCGGGCTATGATTTGCTCCAATAGGATCTTGCTTACAGTTTCTGCAGTTTCTCTTGTAGTTGGAAATGCTTCCACCCAGTGGGTCAAGTGGTCTATTATTACTAATAGATACTTATATCTCTGCACCTGTGGTAGTTCTGTAAAATCTCTTTGGACACTTTGAAATGGTCTTTTTGCTAGTTCTCTTCCCCCTTGAGGTGGTTTTCTCATCACTTTTCTATTTATTCTTTGACAAATCATGCCGTTTCTAGTTAGCATTTTTGCAATTTCCCATACCCTAATACATACATAGGTCCTCATAAAATGGTCATGCAATGCTTGGGTCCCCCAATCAGTTGATGCATGCAGGTCTTCCATTATCTTTTTGGTGAGTGCTTTGTTTAGTACTGTTCTCCCATCTGGCATTTCCCATTTTCCTGTTTCTTTTTGCGTTGCACCATGTTTTTGTAGTTCTTCTAGTTCTTTTTCATCAAATATAGGAATTTCCGCAATTTCTTTATCTTCTTCTTTCCCATCTCCTGTTTCATTTAACTTAAAGATCTTTTCTGACTCCTCTAGAGCAGCCCGTTTTGCTGCAAGATCAGCTAAATTATTCCCTTTTATCTCTCTAGTTTCCCCTCTTTGATGTCCTTTTACATGGACGATGGCAATTTCCTTTGGTCCTTTCAAGGCTTCGAAAACTGCCTTTATGAGGCCTTCGTGAATCAAAGTTTTTCCTTTTGTATTAATAAACCCTCTTTCCGCCCAGATTTTGCCAAAGGTGTGGACTACCCCATAAGCATATTTGGAGTCAGTATAGATTGTTCCACTTTTCTTTTCTAGCCATTTTAGTCCTTTTAATAGTGCATAGATTTCACAACACTGAGCAGACCAATTTACAGGTAATTTTCCTTGTTCTATAATCGCCATCGTACGTCCATTTACTACAGCATACCCTGATGCTCGCTTCCCGTCTACTACTCGAGACGATCCATCTACAAACAGCATTTCACCTTCCAGCAATGGTTGCTCTAGTAAGTCCTCTCTTACTTTTATTTGCATGTCTATAGTCTCGAGGCAGTGATGTTCTAGTTCTTCCTTTGGTTCTCCGTATAAAAATTGGGCAGGCTTTTGTATCTTTGTGGTGGATAGTTCTATATTCTCACTGTTACTTAAAATCAGTTCATATTTTAACAGTCTGCTATCGGAAATCCACTGGCATGCTCCTTTGTTTAATATGCTTTTCAAATCGTGGGGTGTATACACTTTTATTTTCTTGCCTAAGGTTAACTTGTAGCCGCCTTCTACGAGAATTACTGTTGCGGCTACTGCTTGCAGACATGTAGGCCAACCTCTGACAACTGGGTCAAGTAATTTTGAAATATAAGCAATAGGCTTCCGTACTCCACACCAGTCCTGTGTTATGCCTCCATAAGCTATTCCATCCTCAACATTAACAAACAGTTCAAAGAATCTATTTAAGTCTGGCAGGCTTAAAACTGGAGCATTCGCTATTTTTTCTTTTAATTCTTCTAATTTCTCGTCATCATCTTTATTCCAATTGATAGGTTCATCTCCAACTAATTTATTGTATAGAAATTTGACTAATTTTGTATGACCATCAATCCACAACTTACAGTATCCAACCAGTCCCAATAATTTCCTTACATCGGTTTTTGGTTTTGGTGCTGGTAACGAGAGTATTCCTTGAATCCGGTCAGCATCCAATTTCTTGTAACCTTTTCCAATTAAGTGTCCCAAATACTTTACTTCAGGTTCCACAAATTGTAATTTTCTTTTTGATTCTTTTAGCCCTTTCTCACCTAGGAAGTTCAACAAGTTAACGGTTGTTTTCTGTACTTCCTCTTTTTGTTCTCCAGAAATTAATAAATCATCTACATATTGCAGAACTTGAGAATTACCTTCTGGTTTAAATTGTTTCATT
The DNA here is from genome assembly GCF_027477595.1 of Haemorhous mexicanus. Classification (NCBI taxonomy): domain Eukaryota; kingdom Metazoa; phylum Chordata; class Aves; order Passeriformes; family Fringillidae; genus Haemorhous; species Haemorhous mexicanus. The sequence goes on from NC_082344.1 coordinate 10,824,908, forward strand.
ATTTCTTCTAAAGTCTGTCCAAACAAATTAGGTGACTCTGTGAACCCTTGTGGCAACCTTGTCCATTGTAATTGTTGTTTCCTCCGCATCTCCTCGTCTTCCCATTCGAACGCAAACCATTTCCTGCTTTCTCTCTCTAGTGGACATGACCAAAATGCATCCTTCAAGTCTCCCGCACTGAAGCACGCATGGCTTGCTGGTACTTTACTCAGTAGGTTATATGGGTTGGCAACTACGGGATATCTTGTGACCGTCTGCTTGTTTACTTCTTGTAGATCTTGAACTAAACGGTATGTGCCATCCGGTTTCTTGACTGGTAATATGGGTGTGTTGTGTGGTGACATACATGGTTCTAATCTACCTTCCTTTATCAGATCTTTTATAACTGGTTTCAGTCCTTGTTTTCCCTCTACCGAAATTGGGTATTGTTTGACTCTGATTGGAGGAAGGTTCGGTTTCATTTTAATTTCAATAGGTGGAATGTCTAGCAACCCATGTCCTCCTTCCTCTGCCCACACATTCGAATTAATTCCTCTCTCATCTTCTTCTTTTAATACCATCATTTTTGCTATCATACACTTTCCTTCGGGTACCACTCCTATCTTTAGCTGCACCTGTAAGTCCCGGCCTAGAAGATTCGAATCAAGTTCTGGCATATATAGAAAATCAGTACAGCCTTCTCTAAAACTTCCTTTTATGGTTACATCCTCTATGACGGGCACTTCGAGAGGGTTATTTTCAGCACCTCTAACTTTACAAGTCTTATTACTTAGCTTGCATCCTTTTGGTATTTTTGACACACTTGATCTATCTGCTCCAGTGTCTACCAAAAATTCAATCTCTTCGCTCTGAGGGCCAATTTCCAAGTTTACCAGGGGCTCTTTTTGATGACCTATTCCATGCCTCAGAGCACAGAGCCCCCGACACCCCTAATCGTCTCCTCTTAGTTTCCTTTCTAATGTATCTTGTTCTTGAGACATAGCATCATCTATCTTTCTTTTTTTTTGCAAAAATTTCTGGTATGTCCTTTTTCTTCACAATAAAAACATATAACCTCTGTCCATGGTGGTCTCCCTTCTATCCACTGCGTTCTACTGTCCTTATTATATCCAGGGTTTCCAATAAATGGTCCTCTTGGTCCAAGATATTTATCCTTTCCCTCTTTAGGTGTCTCCATGTCTCCAAATTTTCCATTTTCTCTTGTTCTAGCCCCTCTAAGCTCACTTCTCCTAGGTCCATTATAATTGTTTCCTTCTCCTCCCACTGATCCATCGTTTCCAAATCCCGCACTCTCCCTTGCCACTGCCACCATGATTTTTGCCTTTGTCCTTGTCTTCTCTTCATCTCTCCTTAAATATACTTTCTGTGCCTCTCTTAATCATTCATTCATTCCCTTCTCTTGCCAATCATCTATCTTTTCTAGCTTTCTTCTTATATCAACCCATGCCCTTGTAACAAATTGTATCTGAACTAACACCTGTCCCTCTGGACTGTCTGGGTCTACACTTGAATATAAATGGAAATTCCTTTTCAACCTTTCCAACCAGGCACTTGGTGACTCTTCTTTTTCCTGTTGACTGTCAAAAGCTAATCTAGCGTTATTTGTTCTTGGTACTGCCTCCCGCATTCCTCTGATTATTAATGTTCTTTATTGTCTCATGTTTGTTCTTCCTTCCTCCTCGTTTGGATCCCAGTCTGGTACGTTAAGTGGCATTTTATCTTCCCCCCTAGGACCCCCTCGATTTTCTCTTTCCCATATTCTCATGCCTGCTGCTCTAATCATTTGTATTTCTTCCGAGGAAAAGAATATATCCATAATTGAATTTAGCTCCCCCCACATATAAATATTAGGTCACAAGAACTGATCCAATTGCTGGGAGATACCTATGGGGTCTTCCAATAGGGGTTTGATCTCTTTCCTAAAGTTTCTGACTTCCGAGGCAGTCAATGGTGCACTCACAAACCCTATACCTCCCCTAGCTCCACCCATAGGTACTTCCCTTAGAGGAAATAATTTTTCAGTTTTCTCTGGATTTTCCTTCATTCTCCTTGTTTGGAATCTAGTATTGTATGGATGACCCACTCCTTGTCTGTCAGGTTCATTTATTTTATTTTCCTCCTTATTTCTACAACAGCAGGCTGTTTCTGTTATTAATTGTTTCTCCTCTGTTTGGTCTTTAGGTTGTTGAAGTACATGGGGTATATAAAGGGGAGTACTACAAATGGGATTTTGAGAGGTTGGTGGAAATATAGGGGAAAAATAAAAAGCAGGATTTTGGAAGGTTTTAGGAAATATAATTGATGTCGGAGTATCTTGAGTAATATTTGTAGAATTTGATGCACTTGGCGGAATTAAAGATGAATTGGAGTGCTCAGGCTCAGGTGTTACTGTGTAGGGAGAGGACACAGAGGAGAATGTATCTACAATATGATGTTCTTTATTTGAGGAGGGAGGTGATTTTTCTGTAGTTGTTCTTATATCGTGCCTCAGCCTTTTCTCCATGGTTGGTATTGTAGGATATAAGTCTGGAGGAGGAGGTGGTGGTAAATCGTTTATAGGCGACATTAAGGGAGGAGGAGGTAATGGGAGGTATTCCATTGGATCTGGAGGGGGAGGAGGAGGAAGATGATCTAATGGATCCCACCTCTTTTCTGGTAATTTGCTAACTTCTTTTTCACCTTCTTTAGAGACTTTATACACTTTTATCTCTCCTTCTTGTTTTTCTCTTTCCATCCAACATCTAGCGTACTTAATTTCTTGTTGGCATGGATCTATTCTGGTATTAACATATCTGTTTAAAGCTGCACATAACCATTTTTCCTCTGTGCCATACCATGCCCAATATACCGGACCTTCTGCAATACTCTCGCTAGGCCATATTTCAGTACAATATCTTATCATTTGGATTCTATTTAACTCTTTTAATTCTTCCCTATTATCCCAACTGTCTAACATCCATCCTAACGGACTATTAGGTGGTATGTTTTTAAAAGTTCGATTTTCTTCCCCTTTCTTAACAACTCTCTTTCCAGCACACTGTCCCATTTTCTTTATAGTTTAACTGTATCTCTTCTCAGTGTACTTTGAAAAAAAAAAAAAAAAACCACAACCCTACTCCTCGAAGCTTAGCTGTATCTCTTCTCACTGTACTTTGTAACAAACAACTCAACCCTACTCCTTAAAGCTGTTAAATATTGTTAAATGTAAGAAAACACCAAGCGTGGGAATGGGAATTAAGCTAACGGATTTTATAAAAATAAAATAGAATAAATATTGCGAGTGTGGGAATCAAAGTATAAATGGCGGGTTTAATAGAAATAAAATAAAATATAGTATCTTATGGTGGGAATTGAAATAAAGATGGCGGAGTCTATAAAACTAAAATAAAATAAATATGGCAATTCAAATATATCAGATAAATTGATAAATGACAACGTAGCGTGGGAATTGGAATAAAAATGGCCGATTTTATGGGAATGAAATAAAATAAATATGGCGACTTAGTGTGGGAATCAAAATAAATAATTATGGTTAATCGACTATAATAATAGAAAAGGGGAAATTAAAATGGTGGAACGTGGGAACCGAAACAAAGGTGGCAAATATAAATTAATAAATAGAAATAAATGAACGTAGGGATTGCAAATAAAATTACCAATTTTGGGGAGATTAACTGTTTTTAAATCTGGAAAGGATTAGAAGAAGTATAACAACTGCACTGTAATAACACAGGAATACTCAATTATAGAAATAAACTTCTCCGTTCTAAAAGAATCAAATATCCAAACTTATGAAATACAGATATTTCAGCTAATAATTCAAATAAACTGGCAATTAAAATTTTGGCTACTTCTTCTTCAAACTACTACACAATATAAACTTAAAATGGCTGACACCCAGCCTTCACACTTAAACACAACCTTCACCACTCGGCTCACACCCACGACACAGTATGAACTTAAAATGGCTGACACCCAGCCTTCACACTTAGGCACAACCTTAAAAATCAGCTTGGGAGTTGTCTGGGGACTTTTGGCTAGCCCTCACCCCAGAACCTCACTCCTTATATATATCTATTTCCAACACAATTTAAACACATTAAAAAAAATATTTTCCCTAACTTCAGACCAGTTCTAACCTCCTCTCCAGTCCTAGTGACTGGAAAGGCCCTTCCACAGCTGGTGGCCCACCTCCCCCCTGTGGGTCACCACTCCTGGGAAGAAATTTTCAGCTACCCCTACGACCCTCTTCAGCTAGGATCCTAGCTCGGGGCAGCCTACTTCCTCCTATGACCCCCTTCGACTGGGGTCCTAGTTCGGAGGGACCCTACTCCCCCTAGGTGGGGCACCCTCCCCCTCCCCGGCCTCGAAGAAGGGGCACTCCCCCGCACGGTGGCTGCTTTAAACTGCAGTCTCCGTGTGGGACTATTTTCTCCCACACCTAAGGTCCTAGTTCCTCAGGGGTCAAACTCCTCTCAGTCTGCCTCTGAGGAACAGCCCTCCAGATGGTTTTAGCGAGTGGGCAGAGGCCCCCCCCACTGGGCAAGTCCGCCTCACTAACCCCCACCCAGACACCCCTATGACCCCCTTTTGCTGGGGTCCTAGTTCAGAGTGCCGGGCGTGCCCCCCTCTATGACCCCCTTCAACTGGGGTCCTAGTTCAAGGGGAGCTATTCGGGCCACTGACTAAAACCACCCCTAGGAGCCTCCCTCGCTCCCTCTCGGAGGGCTTACCCCTTTTTCAGCTGTTGCTGTTCCCTCCGACCTCGGGAGTCAGCGCGTTCCCCTCCTCGGTCCGACGTAGTCCAAGATCCGGGCAGCCGAAAAATGCGGCTGGACGCGTCTTCTCGGGCCCCGGGCTACCCCGGACCGCCTCAGGGTAGTGGCTGCTCCCGGGCGAGCCCCCAAGATGTTATAAAAAATGAACGAGGCCAGATCTCAGCGATTGAAACAGGCTCTCGTTTATTTAAAAACCAGTCGGTGGGAGCAGAGAATCTGGGATAAGCCCAGATCCTCATACAACAGCTCAAAAAGGGAACCAGAAAGGAACCAGAAGAACCCCAAGAAAAAGCCCTAAAAGAAAAAAAGCTCCCAAAAGAAAAAGCCCCACCCCAGGAACAGAAAACTCCCCTTTTTAGAACAAATTCCTGGCCCAGGATTGGTGGGTTTTTGGATCCACGCACCCATTGGTGGAATTCGGGCACTTTGATTGGTCCTTACCGGGGTTCATTTTGGACCAATCATTTCCCCAGGGCGTTGAGTGATTGGTTGATGCTCTGGCCCAATCACTCTTTGAGTTGTTCACCTCCTACCCCCACCAAGTCCTGGACCCCTTTCCCTTCCCCCACAACAAACAACTCCCCAGCATTATTACAAACCCGTAATAGCTTTGCAGCCTGAGCTGCCCTTCTTCCTCTCTGTCCGTGCACAGAACAGAGCGGGAAGGAGAAGGGCAGCAGGGCCCTGTGTGTCCTGGGGCTCAGGTTTTTGCGCCGCTTCAGCTCCACAGAGACGGGGGTAAAGTGAAAAACCAAACTGTTTATTAAGGGAAAGCGAAGCCAAGGGGTGAGCGGGGAGGCAAAAAAGGGGATGAGCAGGGCCTGAGGGCTGCAGGGAGGGAGCTGCCATCAGGGAGAGACATGGCAGGAGCTGCTGAAACTTCTCACAGGCTCAGCTCTGAGCAGCCACAGCTGTGCCTGGAGCTCCCCTGCTCTGCAGGGGGTCCCATCTTGCATGGGAACTGGAAATCGCCATTGGAGGCCCTTAGAGGTACATCTGATCAAGGAGACAAAGAAAGTTCTGCAGATCTTCTTTGGAATGTCAGCTGGATCAGAATGCTCATGCAGGATGGGTTCTCATCTTCCCTCAGGGCTTGAAGAGCTGGAAGAGAGAGGAACAGAGGCCACGGTCAGTGGCCAGATTAAGGGAATGCAGGAAAGTCTCCTGCCAGGGCCAACCCAGCCGGCTATGGCATGGCCAGGAGGGAGCGGGAGGCAAGGGCTTCAGCCGGAAGGCGCAGGCCACGGATCCCCCATGCGTCCCTGAAAGCTCTCGGGGCTCTGTCCCCTCCACAGCCCCTGGTTCTCACAGAGAGCGGAGGCCTCCGCAGCCCGGGCACGGATTGCAGCGCTGGGGCCGGGATTTGCAGCTGCCCCCGGCGGTCCTGGCTGCCTCACTCACCCTCCCTGAGGACTTGGAGCTCCTCCTTCTGCCCCAGCATGAGCACTCCGGCCACCCCTGGAAACACAGAGCACGTGGCGGCCCCAGGCGGCACAGCTGCCCGACACGGGCGCTGCCAGCCCTACGGCCGCACGCCCTCTTCCCCGGGAAGGGCTCCTTTCGGCCCCTGCCCCACGCTGCCACCCGAGGGCACGGCTGCGAGAGGGCGGCGGCAGCACCGAGGGCGGGCGGGGCTCCAGCGGTCCGGGCGGGGCTCCCGCTGCAGGGGCTGCAGCCGGGCCGGAAGGCAGGGAGGGGCGCCGGGCTGGTGGCTCACCGATGAACCTGACGGCCGCCTCTCGTAGGGGCCTCTGTGGGCTCTGCAGGTGCGGCAGGGCCCAGACCAGGTGCTCGGCCACTCGGCTCTCGTCCTGCAGAAGCTGCGGGGAGCGCCAGGAGGGAAGGCTCGGCGTGGGCTCTGCCGCTCGGCCGGGCGCTCCCTGCACCCAGCACCGGCCGAGCCAGCCCGCACGGCCCGGGCCAGGGAGCAGCGTGTGAGGCGCAGGCTGGCGGGCCCGGGAGCGGCGCTGGCCGGGGACACAGCTGCCAGCCCCCCATACTGAGCAGCTGGGGAAGGGGGCTTCTCCAGCCCGCGGCTGGGGCTCTTGGGCTGTCCTTACCAGGTGCTCGGCGAACTTCATCCGCCGCTTCTTCGCCAGCAGCTCCTCGAGATCCCTCCTCCTCAGGAAGCAGGGCTTCGCCACAGGCCTGGAGAGCAGCAGAGAGCCGCAGGTGGCAGCAGGGCCCAGGGCACGGCACCTGGCTCCCTGTGCCAAGGCCAGGGGAGGCTGGAGCCCGCCAGGCACCAGGGCAGGAGGCGGCCGAGCCCCCTGCCAGGGATGCGGCAGCATCACACCAAACCTCACCTTGGCCACCTGCAGGTTCTCATCGTGCCAGCGCAAGAACAGAGGGAGCAGGCTCTGGCTCACAATGGTGGTCAGAGGATTTTCCCTCTCTTCCACTATCAGCTCCATCACCTTGCTGAAGAGCTGAATGGAGAGCTGCTGCACGTGGCTGTTGTCCTGGAGAAGAGGAAAAGTCCTAAGCACCAACTTCTCCAGGCCCATGGGGGCAAAGGCCCAAAACTGCCCAAAAGGGCGCAAAGTTTCCAGGCAGCGTCCAGTGCCCTTGGCTGGGGGCACAGAGCCTTACGTCCTCAAAGTGGGGCAGGAGGGACTCAGCCAGCTTCAGGGCGGTGATGCTGGCTATCTGGAGGTCTGTGTCCTGGAGCGTATGCGTCAGCACAGAGAGGGTCATCTCGACCACCTCTGCATCTGCATCAGCCAGCTGCTCCACCAGCTGCGGATACAGGCCGCGTATTCCTCCGCCCTGTGTGCAAGACGAGGCTGTGCTGTGAAGCCGTGACTGGCCGCGGCACCAAGGGCTGCTTGGGGCACTCGGGCGGCTGAAGCGGGACTCGGGAGAGCTGGGAGCAGCTGCCTCTGCTGCCAAAGGCCAGCCAAGCCCAAAGGACTGCGCTCCCCAGCCCCACGCTGCCAGCGGGGCTTCGGCCACGGCCCCCTCCTCACCAGCGAGGGCTCCTTGCTGAGCACCACCAGGCCTCTGAGCGCAAGGCGCAGCCTGTCCCTGCACTCGCTCGGCAGGTGCCGGGATACCACCAACAGGGCACTGGGACCGTGGATACGCAAGTCCAGACACTCCAGGAGCTGAAAGGCACAGGAGGGCAGTGGCAGGCGAGCCGGCCGGCAGGAGCCCGGAGCCGCAGAGGGCTGGGCCCAGGCAGCAGCAGCGGGCGCGGGCAGCGTCCCAGGCGGCTGCAGCTAAGAGAGACCAGAGAGCTGGGAGGCAGCTGAGCCAGGCAGCGCTGGCCATCAGGCTCACCTCCACAAAGATGGCCAGGGCAGGCAGATCACAGCGTGGCTGCTTCCCGATGAGCAGGCTGAGCAGGTGCGAGGCCATGTGGGGACACAAGGGGGTCAAGGCACAGCGCATCTCCCTGGCAGGGGAAAAAGGCGCCAAAGGCCCTGAGCCAGGCAGGCAAACCTCTCCCTGGAGCGACTCACAGTGGTCCGCTCTTTCCCCAGCACTCTGCAAGGGGACACGGGCCCCTTGGGAGGCGGCTGCTGCTGGCCATCCTCCTCTCCCAGCCTTTTGCACCCTCCCTCGGTGACAAGGCCCTCTGGTGGGGAGTAGGGCATCTCACCTGGCCAGCAGACCCGCTGCACAGTGTGGGCTGTTGGCACAGAGCAGGCTGTCCCAGAGCTGCTTGTGCTCCAGAGCCACCAGCTTCTTGCCAAAGCCCCGCTGGGAGAGCAGAGCCTCAATGGTCTGCACTGCAAACCTGTGTGCCGAGCAAAGGCGCGGTCACTCTAGGAGCACTGGCCCTGGCCACAAGGACATGGGAAGGACAGGGCGACTGGCACCTGTTGGGCGCTCTGCAAAGGCCGTCTTCCTCCTGGCACGCTCTCCAGAAGCTCAGGCTCTCCACCTCCTCTGGCCTCTGCTCTGTGGTGATGAAAACTTGCAAGAGCAGAGCCACAAAGAGGTGTGGAGAATGAATGAGGATTGCATAGCGCCACTCGGGCATGCTTGCAATCCTCCGCAGCACCAGAGTTGCCTGCAAGAGACAAAGCACCCCGAGGCAGCGCTCAGTGCCGAGGTGTCCATGCAGCAGGGCCTGAGGGGAGATGCAGGGGGAGCAGCCGGCCTGCTGCTCCTAGGCCAGCTTTCAGCCCAGGCAGGGAGCTGCAGGCTGGGGAGAGCATGGAGAGCTTCTGAGAAGGCCACTTGGAGAGCCAGCATAGGCCAGCTCCAGAAACTCACAGCCAGGGCAAAGACGGCCTCGTTGTCCCCGCTGCAGACGAACCCGCCGTACGGTGGCAGCTCCTCTAGGGCAGAGAGCAGTGCTGGAAGCACCTCCTCCACAGCCACTTCTGAGGTGCCGATGGCCCTCCACATCAGCTCAGCAGCTCTGTGGGAGCAGAGCTGGGCATCAGTACCGTGCCCCGTGCAGCTGCGTGGGGCCGGGAGGTAGCATGGCAGCAGGCTTAGGAAACAGATGGGCCCAAGGGTCCCAGGGTTCTCCGCCTGTCTGGCAGACCCCTCTGGAAAGGCTGTGCAGGGCCAGGGGCCCTACAGGCCCATGAGCACCGAGCTCTCCAGGCAGTTGTGCCCCGTACCTGTCACACAGTGGGGCGCAGCGCAGGAGGCTCATCACCACCTGGGCAGGGTGCTCTTCAGTCAGGCTGAGAATGATCATCTGCAGCTCGGCGTCCACGGTGCTACAGGACGTGAGTCTCTGCAGGATGTTCCTCACCACAGCTTGCACCTGGAAGAAGGGATATGGGGAAGACTTGGAGTGCTGCCCAAGGGAGCCACTTTCCCTGCTTCACCCAAGAAGTTGTTGATTTCCCAGCTCACTGGGATGGGCCAGAGGGGGCCCAGCGGACATGGCTTGAGGGGCCACGTCATCCTGGGAGACCTTCAGCCCCGGCCCCAGGCTGCTTCCCTGCTGCAGAGAAGAAACACCCGTCAGGAAAAACTCCAGACTGGGCCCAGGACTCACTCTCAGCATGGGCATGGCCTCAGTCTCAGGGATGGCCTCGAGACAGGTGTTAGTGGCGGCCATGCCCTCCGTCAGGGCCATGTCAGCCTCTGCCCTGTCCTCGGACGTTTCCTCCTCAGAGGTGTCCATGAAGTCCGAGGACGCTGTGCTGGAAGCATCCTCTGCCTGCAGCTCGCTGGGCCTGGAGTCGGGCTCGGCCGTGCCCTCGGTGGTGCGGCCGCTGGTCTTTCTGCGCCAAAGGCGCAGGAACCTCCGCAGTGCCTGCAGCAGAAGGAAGGGCGGGAAGAGAGGCACGTTCCGTGGTCTGCTCCAAGCGTGGGGCTCGGCCCAGCAGTGCCAACAGGCCCGGCCCAGGTGGGGACAGCCGCAGGTACCTGGGCTACTCTGCGGAAGCGGCCACGGGTGAGCTCCTGCTCTTGAGTCCCGTCCTTGGATGCATCTGCCAATGAGCGAGCGCAGCCAGAGCTGAGGGGCCGCAGGAGAGGCCGGAGAAGCCAGCCCAGCCCTGCATGCCCCCGGCAGGGACAGCCCCCCGGGTTCCCAGGGGACGGAGCACGGCCATCGGGGGGGCAGGCCCGGCCCCTGTCCCATCCGGTCCGTGGGCACGTCCACAGGGATGGGATGGGATGGGATGGGATGGGATGGGATGGGATGGGATGGGATGGGATGGGATGGGATGGGATGGGATGGGATGGGATGGGATGGGATGGGATGGGATGGGATGGGATGGGATGGGATGGGATGGGATGGGATGGGATGGGATGGGGCCAGGCTGGCTGCAGATACCGGCGTTGCATCCAGCTCCTCCACTCACCATCCTGCAGCGGCTCCAACTGCTCGGGCTCTGCAGGCTGCTGCGCTGGGGCAGCTGCAGGGCCTTTGCTTTTCTTGCCCCGAAGCCCCTTGAACAGGCTGAGCAGTCTGCCTGCCATCTCGCTGTCTGACCTCGAGGGCACCTTGGAGACAGATGCCCCGTCAAAGGTTCGATTCAGCGAGTGTTGCAGGTGTGCCTTGTAGGCACCTGCAGCAGAGGGGCCTCAGGAAGGCTACAGGACAGCAAGTCCTCTATTCTGTTCTCCAGGGCTCCTGCCACAATGACAGGAGACTCCTGGCGAACAATGGGGGTCACCAGCTCCCACGGCCTGGCAACGAGGGCGCCGGCCGCAGCGATGGGAGATGCCTCGGAAAAACTCCGAGACACCGAATCCTGAGGCCAGGCCGTGAGGCCAGGCACAGGAGGAATGCCTCGGAAAAGCTCCGGGTCAACAACGGACGAGCCGGCTGTGTGGGGATGCCTCACAGAACCGCTCTGTCACGTCCTGCCCCGTCGCGTGCAACGAGCACTCTGGCGTGGCCGTGTCACTGCCAGCACCTAGGTCAGCGTGTGTCACAAAGGGTGCTCTGACACTCTGTCCCTTTCGGTGACACGGTGAACATTCTGCACCGAGTCACAAAGGGACATGCTGCCACGTGCCCCGGGGCCACCCCCTCCCCACCCAAGGTGCCCCCGGTTGGAGGCAATTCCTTGCCCCGAGCGTCTAACACAGCCCTGGACACACCAAGACCCGCCAAGGGCCAAGGGAAGGGCTCTCCACGGTGCCCGGCTGGCACAGCCCAGCTCGGTGCCGGCCCTGGAGCAGAGCCGCTTCCAGCAAGCAAGAGGCAAACACGTCTTGCCAAGAGTTAAAACACACCAGAGAGGGGAGATGGCATGAATGTTGGCATAAAGGCCTTTGAATTCACAGCTCTCTGAGAGGCATTTGGGGCTCTCGGCTGGACAGAGATACCAGCTCTGTCCTGTGCTTAGAGGAGGGAACGCACCCTGCCGCTGGTGCTTGGCTTGTCTTCTTCTCTGGAGGCCCAGGCAGATGCCAAAGCTGCTCTTCACAGCCTTCTCCCTTCCCACACCCCTCTGCCAAGTGCAAGGGGCCACAAGGATGGAAAGGGGAGCAGGGAGCCAAAGGGAGACAGCTGCACCTACCTCACTGGCGGCTCCGGGGGAAGCACGTTGCTTGAGATGCAAGCCCCTCTCTTCCAAAGGCATTTCCCCAAATGCCTACAATTCCCGGGGAACACCAACACACACTTCAGAAACCCTGGCAAGGCTGAATTACTTCTGCACCTTGTAGCACAGGCACTGCAGCTCGAGCTCATCTTTCTTCTCCCAAGTCTTTTTCCTTGTGTCCCTTGTGGCACGCAGCCCCGGGCCCCCTAGAAACAAGAGCTGCCCGCTGTCTCTTCGAGTGTCTGATCGCCTGCCTGTGCTCACGGCAGCAAAACCAGGCTGTTCCCAGCCAGGGAGCGGAGCCCTGTTCCTGGCAGGAGGCTCTCATCAGCCCCTTCCCCACTGTGCACGCAGCACTTCTGCCTGCCTGCCTGCCCAGAAGAGCACAAGCTGGCCAGCTCTGGGCTCAGCACAGCCCAAACACAGGCACAGGAAGACACAGCGGCTCTTTTGCAGCCGTGCCCCAGACAGGTGGGAAGTGGACCCTGCCTCTGGTCTCGCTTGGTTGGCTTGCTGACAGAGGGTTTGACTCCCTCCCCACAGAGGAAATCAAGGGCAGGTGCGAGCAGAGCAACTTCTCGGGATCCAAGAGAGCCACCTCCCCAGCCCGTCTGACACTCAGTCCCAGACTGAGAAATTCTCACCTCCAACCAGGAGACAAAGGAGGGCTCCAAACACAGCCTTGGATCCAAACGGGTTTATTGAGGGAGGGGCATAGGGCCTAGAAAGGGTCGAGGTGAAGAGAGAGGCAGGGACACAACCGCACTCAAAGGGAGGCTGGTGGTGGAGCCCGGAACAGCGGTGGGGCCAGGGTTGAAACCATGGGGCTGGCAGCTGGGGCCAGGATACAGGGAACCAATGAGGAGAGGGACCAGAGGAGGAGCTGAGGTGGAGTGATGAGGGGTACACCAATGGGAGTGGGGGAAGAAGGTGGTCTTGTAGTACAATCCAGTGGGGAAGGGAGGAACATGGAACATGCTAGAACTGGGGAGGGGGCCATGGCTGAGTGGCATTTAAACAGGAGTGTCCTCCCAAGGCATCCCTGCCCTATTTTCCTTGGGGTCCCCTCCCCCATCTCCCCCTTTTCCATTTATTACAAATGCTTTGCCCCTAGTCTTTTGAAGGGCTCTTTTCAAGCAAGCAATAGCTGTCAAATCAATCACAAGGATGATCACAATCCACAGGAGGCCTTTCAAGTTAAAAGCCATCTATTCGGGAACATCCCAATGTCCAAAAAGTTGGTCCAGCCAGTAGGCCGCTGTAGTATTGTCCACAAGGGTCCCAGGATGAGGGAAGAGACGAGAAAGTTGACTCCATGTATCAGCAAGCTAGGTTTATTATTTTATGATAGAAAATATATTAAAACTATACTAAAAGAACAGAGAGAAAAGATTTCATCAGAAGGCTAAGCTAAGAATAGAAAAGGAATCAATAACAAAGGCTGTCTCCGACCGAGACGGTCTGGACAGGTGAACTGTGGTTGGCCGTTAATTCCAAACAACCAGATGAGACCAATCACAGATTCCCCCTGTTGCATTCCACAGCAGCAGATAAGAATTGTTTACAGTTTGTTCCTGAGGCCTCTCAGCTTCTCAGGAGGGAAAAATCCTAAGGAAAGGATTTTTCCTAAAACATGTCGGTGACATCTCACCCTTTTTATTTTAAATAAATTAAAAGGAAAAAGTGTTTGCAATTTCATCTGCTGGCCCATGCAGAGGAAAGAACAAGCACCTGAGAGGCTTAATGTTGCCAATCAAAACATCAATCAGTGCTGATGTGGAACCGTCAGGGAAATTCTTCACCTGCAAAACATCAAATTACATCACACACCAAAACAATCTTAAGATATAAGAAAATGCAAAAACAATGAAAAGAAAGTTCATTGCTTCAAGTCCAAACAGCTGAGTTTCAGGGAAAGTCCAAACTGAAGATGTTCCTCTCTGACATCGCTGAAAGTCCCTTTTGGTCCTGAAACAGGCTTGCTTGGCTTTTCAACGCTTTTTGAGCTGCTAGCTCTTTCAACTCTTTTTATTTAATTTTTTTTTTTTTTTTTTTTTTTTTTTTTCTTTTTTTTTTTTCTTTTGGTGGACGAAAGAGCAGCAGCAGAGAGGAGCCACTGAGGCTCTGCGGGGGCCCTGGCCCTCGTGGAAGGAACAGGGACCCCAGACCTGGCCTACAGAACGGTGGTCCAGGTCCTCGTGGAAGGATCAGGGATCCCAGACCTGGCCTACAGAACGGTGGCCCAGGTCCTGACGGGGGAAGCAAAGCCCCCGAACCAAACAGCCGCTGGCCGGGCGGAGGCCCTGGCCCAGGGAACCGAGCCAAACGGCCCAGACCCGGCCCGCGGAGCGGGCTCTGTGGTCTCACAACCCGGCACTCTGCTGCCAATGCCTGGGCAGCACGAGTGACCGAACGCTTCATCCCCTCTGAACCGGTGCACACCAGCAGCTGGGGAAGAGAAGCTTTCCCAGGGATCATCACCCTAGATCTGGGGGTGTTTTGTCCCCAGAGCAATTGAGCGATGCTCACTTTCCACTGTTTCTCCTGCCTCTGCAACGCAAATGCAAAAGGTGTTCCTCCTTTCTGCCCCTCGGTACCACCCCCACTCCCTGCGGGCTGGGGACCAGAAGCAGAAGGCTCAGGAGCCACCTCCCCCACGGTGCTGGGGTGCGCAGGGGGAGTCAGGCATTCCAACCCCCAACGGGAACCTCCGAACCAAACCCGAACCGGCCCACGAAAAACGCTGAGTTTGAAAGCAGGCTGACGGGCTGAGCCCGCAATCAGCTGTCGAGCCACAACCCCCCCACGGAGGGGCAGGCCGGCATCCCCTTCCCCTGTCCCAGCTCCCCCCGCAGGGGCAGCCTCGGGACAGCCCGAAAAGCTCGGGGGGGAATCCAGGCTGATCGCAGGCGCCGCGGTGGCCGCCGCGGGGAGCGGCGGGGCCACGGGCGACTCCAATGATGGTTCTGTTTGGTGGTTCTCAACCTCAGCCTCCTCCACTGGCGTGGCAGGCAAAGGCGGAGCCGCCGCGCTCGGAGCCCTCACGGGCTCTGCTGGAGGGTCGAACGCGGATTCGACCGGCGCGGGCAGCGCGGCATCGACCCCCGCCGGGCTGGGGACAGCAGCCGCGTCTTCTCCGGGTACCGGAAGCTGCAGCGCGGGCGCAGACAGCAAAGCCGGCGGAGCCGACACGGGAGGCGGCGGGACAGCCGCGGGGGGCGGCAGGGGCGCGGGGCCGGCGCCCACCGGTGCCGCCTGCACTGTTGTCTCACTTTGCTTCGGGAGCGGCAGCGCAGTCGCGAGCTCTTGGCGATTGCTGTCGAGTGTGTCGCCTAGCAACTCGGGCGAAGCCCCGGGAGGCGGTGCTTCTGCCACGGGAACGCCGACAAACTCCGCTGGAGGCGACGGGTCCGGTCCGGGCTGAGGCGGTGCCGCGGGAGGGGCCGCGGGGACTGGCACCTCCTGCGGGGCGGGTTGGGGTGGGGCCCGCGGCTCCGGCTCGGGCGGTGGAGCCAACTCACCTCCCCCCTGAGAGCAGCGAGGCGGGGGAGGCGGTTCCGTCGGAGCATGCTCCAAAGGCGCAGAAAAAAACTTTTCTTCTGTCGCGGGCAAAACTTCGCCCCCCCGCCGCGATTCGGGGGGGCTGGGAACCTGCAGGCTGTGGATTTGCACTGGTTCCCCTCTTGCCAGCGCCAGCGAGAAGGGAGACATACCTCGGCAATCCGAAATCCACTGATATGCAGACGCTTTCCGTTTCAAAACTGGGAAGAGAGTTCTGAATGACGGATAAACCCGAGGAAATCCAAGTCCCCGGTAAAGAAGGTCTCGGATAATGAATTCCATGCATTCCCATATGTATGAATCAAGGGCATACAGCACATCAGTGAAAAAGCCATGGTGCTTTGCCCACCTGAAAAACTCATAGAAGTGTATCTTCAGCATAGGAATTCTGTCCTCATGACCCCATTTTTGCCAGAGGCCAATAAGTTTCTCCTCTGAGGGAGAGAATGGAACCTCTGCCTCCGTAGGCACCCTTGTCCAGATCCGAATCTGCCTTGTAAGAAGGGAAGCATTTTCAGGAAGGGAAGTGTAAACAGTACCTTGTGACAGTGTCCTCTGGGCTTCGGCAGACTGCTCTGTGCTGCAAAGACTTCTGGACATCTTGTCTCGGAGACTTTTCAAAAGGTTCTCTCTGCGGCCAGCCAAATGAAGAATTCTTCCTCACTCAGGGTCCAATTGTGGTGATTCCTTCACTCGAGGCACCATCTGTCAGTTCTGTCCTCGGTGTTCACCTTCTGTGGTGGTGCTCCTTTTTTCACGCGGGGTCACCATTTGTAGTATTGTCCACAAGGGTCCCAGGATGAGGGAAGAGACGAGAAAGTTGACTCCATGTATCAGCAAGCTAGGTTTATTATTTTATGATAGAAAATATATTAAAACTATACTAAAAGAACAGAGAGAAAAGATTTCATCAGAAGGCTAAGCTAAGAATAGAAAAGGAATCAATAACAAAGGCTTGTCTCCGACCGAGACGGTCTGGACAGGTGAACTGTGGTTGGCCGTTAATTCCAAACAACCAGATGAGACCAATCACAGATTCCCCCTGTTGCATTCCACAGCAGCAGATAAGAATTGTTTACAGTTTGTTCCTGAGGCCTCTCAGCTTATCAGGAGGGAACAATCCTAAGGAAAGGATTTTTCCTAAAACATGTCGGTGACAGGCCGCCTTTTTCTCAGTTTCTATGTCCTTCACCTGATTTTGAAGTCCCTTGATGTTGCTTTGAATTGATGTGCTGAGGGAGGACAAGTTGAAAAAGCACAGTCCTTCCAAGTCCTCACACCCACGGTGGGGGGCGAGCAGCAGGAAATCGATTGCAGCTCGATTTTGCAGCATGGCGTGTCTGGTGGTCTCCTCATCCACCAATAGATCAGAAAATGCGGCAGATGTAGAACTGGCCTGCTTACTGAGCCAGCACCCCAGGTGAGAAAGCTCACCGAGGGCCTTGGCAGCAGCAACCCATGGTAGAAAAATGGATACCATGACCCTCTTCCTTGTTCCCTAATTATAAATTTGGGTCAAATTCCTCAAAGGATCTCTTTTGGCAAGCAAATGTATTGTTCTGCTTCCAAGCATGCAAAATGGTGGAATTTGAGGTGAGGGTAGTCAGCTGGCCAAGGCGGCAGGGACCCCCTTTGATGTTGGAGGGGATTCCTGCCCACACCCTAGCACCACAGAGAAGAAACACTCCCCGTGGGAGCACTCTGGGGTACGCCAGGGACTGGGACGGTGTGGTGCTAGTCTAGTTGCACCTTTCAGCCACATTGTAGCATTTATCATCGGGCGAGACATCTTTGGGGATGTTACTCTAGGGTTCTGTTGTGAATTGCAAATCTGGTCTGGCCTTCTATTCAAAGGTAACACAGTAACTTGCTTTGGTGGAGCCCAGGAGGTCTAGCTCCTGGGGCTCCTTTGATGCATGTGGGAGAATCCTTCTCCACTCGTCCAGGTGTCCACAGGGTTGGGTTTCTTACCTATGTGCGGGTAATCATTTTGTGACGGGGGGATTCCCACCAGACACGTAGAGAGAGGATCGTCCACGCTTTCCATGGCCATGCAAAGGCTGTCTTGCTGTAGGGACTTTGCCAAGGTGACCCAAACGTTCTGCTTTGGCTGTGGTATGATCCAGCCCATGGTCACCTGGGTGATCATGAAGGCACAGGTGAAGGCGGCGGCTCTGGCGGTGCTGGCGCTGTGGTGGGGGTTTCCCGGGTTTGTTGTGAGGCGGTTCATGGTTTTCCCGCTCTCTGCTCACGCCGAGTGTGTTGAGGATTTTTTGCAGATTGAGGACTTTTTGAAGAACAGTGGCCATATTCAGCTGACGCACAATCCAGTCTGCTTGGGATAATGGACAATGGACACGTTCACAAACAATAATGGAAATATTCAGAAAATGGGGTCGGTATATCCTTGAAAAAGATCCAAGAAGAAGAGTCAACTGGACTCAGCAAGTTTGTCAGTGAGCTTGGGAAAGTGAGGAAAAAAGACAGTTCTTGGGTGGGACAGAAAACCACAGCCAGACGCGTGAAAAGTTAGATGATCCAATCAGCATCCGATCTTAGACGCGTGAACAGCTAGGCCTGGCCAATGATGTATTAGCTAGAGAGGTGTGGACAGTAGGGAATTGTTATAAATATAGTCTTTTTAGGGATAATAAATTTGGCTTCACTGGATGATATTGGTGTTGGTGTGATGTCCCTGAAGCTCCGCATCCCACACTTTTGCCCCACCAGGCCCCCTAGAAACAAGAGCTGCCCGCTGCATGTTCAAGTGTCTGAACGCCTGCCTGCGCTCACGGCAGCAAAACCAGGCTGTTCCCAGCCAGGGAGCGGAGCCCTGTTCCTGGCAGGAGGCTCTCATCAGCCCCTTCCCCACTGTGCACGCAGCACTTCTTCCTGCCTGCCTGCCCAGAAGAGCACAAGCTGGCCGGCTCTGGGCTCAGCACAGCCCAAACACAGGCGCAGGAAGACACAGCGGCTCTTTTGCAGCCATGCCCCAGACAGGTGGGAAGGGGACCCTGCCTCTGGTCTCTCTTGGTTGGCTTGCTGACTGGCTCTGAGGCAGGGGCTGCCCGATTCCTGGCTTGTGGGGAGAGCAGAGCCGCCGGAACCGCGCCCACCGTGCAGACACTGCCTGACAGCGCTGCGGCCGCTGGGACGGTGGCACCCCCGAGTCTCAGCCACTCCGCTGAGGCCGCTGCTGTTTCATTTGCTTTAGGCACCCCCAAAGCTGATTGCCAGGCCACGATGGTCTCTGCTTCTGCCCTCTTCCTGTCCCTGTGTAGGGATGGAGCATTGCTGTGCTTTCAGGAAGCTCTTTGTGGAAACTTCCGGCATTGCAAGCTCCTTTGCCCTCAGAGGATGCTTGCCATGGAATCCCTCACGGCTGGCTTCAGAGCATACTCCGGCAGGCTCTTCTAAAACCCAGGGTCCTTGTCCCCTTCAGAGTGCTCAGCAGGACCTTTTTTTAACAGCACGCTGCTTTACAGCTGGAGCAGCGAGACAGGGAGCTTTGTTATAAAAAACGAACGAGGCCAGATCTCCGACAGCGATTGAAACAGGCTCTCGTTTATTTAAAAACCATTCGGTGGGAGCAGAGAATCTGGGATAAGCCCAGATCCTCATACAACAGCTCAAAAAGGGAACCAGAAAGGAACCAGAAGAACCCCAAGAAAAAGCCCCTAAAAGAAAAAAAGCTCCCAAAGAAAAAGCCCCACCCCAGGAACAGAAAACTCCCCTTTTTAGAACAAATTCCTGGCCCAGGAATGGTGGGTTTTTGGTTCCATGCACCCATTGGTGGAATTCGGGCGCTTTGATTGGTCCTTACCGGGGTTCGTTTTGGACCAGTCATTTCCCCAGGGCGTCGAGTCATTGGTTGATGCTCTGGCCCAGTCACTCTTTGAGTTGTCCACCTCCTACCCCCACCAAGTCCCGGACCCCTTTCCCTTCGCCCACAGCAAACAACTCCCCAGCGTTATTACAAACCCGTAATAGCTTTGCAGCCTGAGCTGCCCTTCTTCCTCTCTGTCCGTGCACAGAACAGAGCGGGAAGGAGAAGGGCAGCAGGGCCCTGTGTGTCCTGGGGCTCAGCTTTTTGCGCCGCTTCAGCTCCACAGAGACGGGGGTAAAGTGAAAAACCAAACTGTTTATTAAGGGAAAGCGAAGCCAAGGGGTGAGCGGGGAGGCAAAAAAGGGGATGAGCAGGGCCTGAGGGCTGCAGGGAGGGAGCTGCCATCAGGGAGAGACATGGCAGGAGCTGCTGAAACTTCTCACAGGCTCAGCTCTGAGCAGCCACAGCTGTGCCTGGAGCTCCCCTGCTCTGCAGGGGGTCCCATCTTGCATGGGAACTGGAAATCGCCATTGGAGGCCCTTAGAGGTACATCTGATCAAGGAGACAAAGAAAGTTCTGCAGATCTTCTTTGGAATGTCAGCTGGATCAGAATGCTCATGCAGGATGGGTTCTCATCTTCCCTCAGGGCTTGAAGAGCTGGAAGAGAGAGGAACACAGGCCACGGTCAGTGGCCAGATTAAGGGAATGCAGGAAAGTCTCCTGCCAGGGCCAACCCAGCCGGCTATGGCATGGCCAGGAGGGAGCGGGAGGCAAGGGCTTCGGCCCGAAGGCGCAGGCCAACGGATCCCCCATGTGTCCCTGAAAGCTCTCGGGGCTCTGTCCCCTCCACAGCCCCTGGTTCTCACAGAGAGCGGAGGCCTCCGCAGCCCGGGCACGGATTGCAGCGCTGGGGCCGGGATTTGCAGCTGCCCCCGGCGGTCCTGGCTGCCTCACTCACCCTCCCTGAGGACTTGGAGCTCCTCCTTCTGCCCCAGCATGAGCACTCCGGCCACCCCTGGAAACACAGAGCACGTGGCGGCCCCAGGCGGCACAGCTGCCCGACACGGGCGCTGCCAGCCCTACGGCCGCACGCCCTCTTCCCCGGGAAGGGCTCCTTTTGGCCCCTGCCCCACGCTGCCACCCGAGGGCACGGCTGCGAGAGGGCGGCGGCAGCGCCGAGGGCGGGCAGAGCTCCAGCGGTCCGGGCGCGGCTCCCGCTGCAGGGGCTGCAGCCGGGCCGGGAGGCAGGGAGGGGCGCCGGGCTGGTGGCTCACCGATGAACCTGACGGCCGCCTCTCGTAGGGGCCTCTGTGGGCTCTGCAGGTGCGGCAGGGCCCAGCCCAGGTGCTCGGCCACTCGGCTCTCGTCCTGCAGAAGCTGCGGGGAGCGCCAGGAGGGAAGGCTCGGCGTGGGCTCTGCCGCTCGGCCGGGCGCTCCCCGCACCCAGCCCCGGCCGAGCCAGCCCGCACGGCCCGGGCCAGGGAGCAGCGTGTGAGGCGCAGGCTGGCGGGCCCGGGAGCGGCGCTGGCCGGGGACACAGCTGCCAGCCCCCCATACTGAGCAGCTGGGGAAGGGGGCTTCTCCAGCCCGCGGCTGGGGCTCCTGGGCTGTCCTTACCAGGTGCTCGGCGAACTTCATCCGCCGCTTCTTCGCCAGCAGCTCCTCGAGATCCCTCCTCCTCGGGAAGCAGGGCTTCGCCACAGGCCTGGAGAGCAGCAGAGAGCCGCAGGTGGCAGCAGGGCCCAGGGCACGGCACCTGGCTCCCTGTGCCAAGGCCAGGGGAGGCTGGAGCCCGCCAGGCACCAGGGCAGGAGGCGGCCGAGCCCCCTGCCAGGGATGCGGCAGCATCACACCAAACCTCACCTTGGCCACCTGCAGGTTCTCATCGTGCCAGCGCAAGAATAGAGGGAGCAGGCTCTGGCTCACAATGGTGGTCAGAGGATTTTCCCTCTCTTCCACTATCAGCTCCATCACCTTGCTGAAGAGCTGAATGGAGAGCTGCTGCACGTGGCTGCTGTCCTGGAGAAAAGGAAAAGTCCTAAGCACCAACTTCTCCAGGCCCATGGGGGCAAAGGCCCAAAACTGCCCAAAAGGGCGCAAAGTTTCCAGGCAGCGTCCAGTGCCCTTGGCTGGGGGCACAGAGCCTTACGTCCTCAAAGTGGGGCAGGAGGGACTCAGCCAGCTTCAGGGCGGTGATGCTGGCTATCTGGAGGTCTGTGTCCTGGAGCGTATGCGTCAGCACAGAGAGGGTCATCTCGACCACCTCTGCATCTGCATCGGCCAGCTGCTCCACCAGCTGCGGATACAGGCCGCGTATTCCTCCGCCCTGTGTGCAAGACGAGGCTGTGCTGTGAAGCCGTGACTGGCCGCGGCACCAAGGGCTGCTTGGGGCACTCGGGCGGCTGAAGTGGGACTCGGGAGAGCTGGGAGCAGCTGCCTCTGCTGCCAAAGGCCAGCCAAGCCCAAAGGACTGCGCTCCCCAGCCCCACGCTGCCAGCGGGGCTTCGGCCACGGCCCCCTCCTCACCAGCGAGGGCTCCTTGCTGAGCACCACCAGGCCTCTGAGCGCAAGGCGCAGCCTGTCCCTGCACTCGCTCAGCAGGTGCCGGGATACCACCAACAGGGCACTGGGACCGTGGATACGCAAGTCCAGACACTCCAGGAGCTGAAAGGCACAGGAGGGCAGTGGCAGGCGAGCCGGCCGGCAGGAGCCCGGAGCCGCAGAGGGCTGGGCCCAGGCAGCAGCAGCGGGCGCGGGCAGCGTCCCAGGCGGCTGCAGCTAAGAGAGACCAGAGAGCTGGGAGGCAGCTGAGCCAGGCAGCGCTGGCCATCAGGCTCACCTCCACAAAGATGGCCAGGGCAGGCAGATCACAGCGTGGCTGCTTCCCGATGAGCAGGCTGAGCAGGTGCGAGGCCATGTGGGGACACAAGGGGGTCAAGGCACAGCGCATCTCCCTGGCAGGGGAAAAAGGCGCCAAAGGCCCTGAGCCAGGCAGGCAAACCTCTCCCTGGAGCGACTCACAGTGGTCCGCTCTTTCCCCAGCACTCTGCAAGGGGACACGGGCCCCTTGGGAGGCGGCTGCTGCTGGCCATCCTCCTCTCCCAGCCTTTTGCACCCTCCCTCGGTGACAAGGCCCTCTGGTGGGGAGTAGGGCATCTCACCTGGCCAGCAGACCCGCTGCACAGTGTGGGCTGTTGGCACAGAGCAGGCTGTCCCAGAGCTGCTTGTGCTCCAGAGCCACCAGCTTCTTGCCAAAGCCCCGCTGGGAGAGCAGAGCCTCAATGGTCTGCACTGCAAACCTGTGTGCCGAGCAAAGGCGCGGTCACTCTAGGAGCACTGGCCCTGGCCACAAGGACATGGGAAGGACAGGGCGACTGGCACCTGTTGGGCGCTCTGCAAAGGCCGTCTTCCTCCTGGCACGCTCTCCAGAAGCTCAGGCTCTCCACCTCCTCTGGCCTCTGCTCTGTGGTGATGAAAACTTGCAAGAGCAGAGCCACAAAGAGGTGTGGAGAATGAATGAGGATTGCATAGCGCCACTCGGGCATGCTTGCAATCCTCCGCAGCACCAGAGTTGCCTGCAAGAGACAAAGCACCCCGAGGCAGCGCTCAGTGCCGAGGTGTCCATGCAGCAGGGCCTGAGGGGAGATGCAGGGGGAGCAGCCGGCCTGCTGCTCCTAGGCCAGCTTTCAGCCCAGGCAGGGAGCTGCAGGCTGGGGAGAGCATGGAGAGCTTCTGAGAAGGCCACTTGGAGAGCCAGCATAGGCCAGCTCCAGAAACTCACAGCCAGGGCAAAGACGGCCTCGTTGTCCCCGCTGCAGACGAACCCGCCGTACGGTGGCAGCTCCTCTAGGGCAGAGAGCAGTGCTGGAAGCACCTCCTCCACAGCCACTTCTGAGGTGCCGATGGCCCTCCACATCAGCTCAGCAGCTCTGTGGGAGCAGAGCTGGGCATCAGTACCGTGCCCCGTGCAGCTGCGTGGGGCCGGGAGGTAGCATGGCAGCAGGCTTAGGAAACAGATGGGCCCAAGGGTCCCAGGGTTCTCCGCCTGTCTGGCAGACCCCTCTGGAAAGGCTGTGCAGGGCCAGGGGCCCTACAGGCCCATGAGCACCGAGCTCTCCAGGCAGTTGTGCCCCGTACCTGTCACACAGTGGGGCGCAGCGCAGGAGGCTCATCACCACCTGGGCAGGGTGCTCTTCAGTCAGGCTGAGAATGATCATCTGCAGCTCGGCGTCCACGGTGCTACAGGACGTGAGTCTCTGCAGGATGTTCCTCACCACAGCTTGCACCTGGAAGAAGGGATATGGGGAAGACTTGGAGTGCTGCCCAAGGGAGCCACTTTCTCTGCTTCACCCAAGAAGTTGTTGATTTCCCAGCTCACTGGGATGGGCCAGAGGGGGCCCAGTGGACATGGCTTGAGGGGCCACGTCATCCTGGGAGGCCTTCAGTCCCGGCCCCAGGCTGCTTCCCTGCTGCGGAGAAGAAACACCCGTCAGGAAAAACTCCAGACTGGGCCCAGGACTCACTCTCAGCATGGGCATGGCCTCAGTCTCAGGGATGGCCTCGAGACAGGTGTTAGTGGCGGCCATGCCCTCCGTCAGGGCCATGTCAGCCTCTGCCCTGTCCTCGGACGTTTCCTCCTCAGAGGTGTCCATGAAGTCCGAGGACGCTGTGCTGGAAGCATCCTCTGCCTGCAGCTCGCTGGGCCTGGAGTCGGGCTCGGCCGTGCCCTCGGTGGTGCGGCCGCTGGTCTTTCTGCGCCGAAGGCGCAGGAACCTCCGCAGTGCCTGCAGCAGAAGGAAGGGCGGGAAGAGAGGCACGTTCCGTGGTCTGCTCCAAGCGTGGGGCTCGGCCCAGCAGTGCCAACAGGCCCGGCCCAGGTGGGGACAGCCGCAGGTACCTGGGCTACTCTGCGGAAGCGGCCACGGGTGAGCTCCTGCTCTTGAGTCCCGTCCTTGGATGCATCTGCCAATGAGCGAGCGCAGCCAGAGCTGAGGGGCCGCAGGAGAGGCCGGAGAAGCCAGCCCAGCCCTGCATGCCCCCGGCAGGGACAGCGCCCCGGGTTCCCAGGGGACGGAGCACGGCCATCGGGGGGGGAGGCCCGGCCCCCGTCCCATCCGGTCCGTGGGCACGTCCACAGGGATGGGATGGGATGGGATGGGATGGGATGGGATGGGATGGGATGGGATGGGATGGGATGGGATGGGATGGGATGGGATGGGATGGGATGGGGCCAGGCTGGCTGCAGGTACCGGCGTTGCATCCAGCTCCTCCACTCACCATCCTGCAGCGGCTCCAACTGCTCGGGCTCTGCAGGCTGCTGCGCTGGGGCAGCTGCAGGGCCTTTGCTTTTCTTGCCCCGAAGCCCCTTGAAAAGGCTGAGCAGTCTGCCTGCCATCTCGCTGTCTGACCTCGAGGGCACCTTGGAGACAGATGCCCCGTCAAAGGTCCGATTCAGCGAGTGTTGCAGTTGTGCCTTGCAGGCACCTGCAGCAGAGGGGCCTCAAGAAGGCTACAGGACAGCAAGTCCTCTATTCTGTTCTCCAGGGCTCCTGCCACAATGACAGGAGACTCCTGGCGAACAATGGGGGTCACCAGCTCCCACGGCCTGGCAACGAGGGCGCCGGCCGCAGCGATGGGAGATGCCTCGGAAAAACTCCGAGACACCGAATCCTGAGGCCAGGCTGTGAGGCCAGGCACAGGAGGAATGCCTCGGAAAAGCTCCGGGTCAACAACGGACGAGCCGGCTGTGTGGGGATGCCTCACAGCACCGCTCTGTCACGTCCTGCCCCGTCGCGTGCACCGAGCACTCTGGCGTGGCCGTGTCACTGCCAGCACCTAGGTCAGCGTGTGTCACAAAGGGCTGCTCTGACACTCTGTCCCTTTCGGTGACACGGTGAACATTCTGCACCGAGTCACAAAGGGACATGCTGCCACGTGCCCCGGGGCCACCCCCTCCCCACCCAAGGTGCCCCCGGTTGGAGGCAATTCCTTGCCCCGAGCGTCTAACACAGCCCTGGACACACCAAGACCCGCCAAGTGCCAAGGGAAGGGCTCTCCACGGTGCCCGGCTGGCACAGCCCAGCTCGGTGCCGGCCCTGGAGCAGAGCCGCTTCCAGCAAGCAAGAGGCAAACACGTCTTGCCAAGAGTTAAAACACACCAGAGAGGGGAGATGGCATGAATGTTGGCATAAAGGCCTTTGAATTCACAGCTCTCTGAGAGGCATTTGAGGCTCTCGGCTGGACAGAGATACCAGCTCTGTCCTGTGCTTAGAGGAGGGAACGCACCCTGCCGCTGGTGCTTGGCTTGTCTTCTTCTCTGGAGGCCCAGGCAGATGCCAAAGCTGCTCTTCACAGCCTTCTCCCTTCCCACACCCCTCTGCCAAGTGCAAGGGGCCACAAGGATGGAAAGGGGAGCAAGGAGCCAAAGGGAGACAGCTGCACCTACCTCACTGGCGGCTCCGGGGGAAGCACGTTGCTTGAGATGCAAGCCCCTCTCTTCCAAAGGCATTTCCCCAAATGCCTACAATTCCCGGGGAACACCAACACACACTTCAGAAACCCTGGCAAGGCTGAATTACTTCTGCACCTTGTAGCACAGGCACTGCAGCTCGAGCTCATCTTTCTTCTCCCAAGTCTTTTTCCTTGTGTCCCTTGTGGCACGCAGCCCCGGGCCCCCTAGAAACAAGAGCTGCCCGCTGTCTCTTCGAGTGTCTGATCGCCTGCCTGTGCTCACGGCAGCAAAACCAGGCTGTTCCCAGCCAGGGAGCGGAGCCCTGTTCCTGGCAGGAGGCTCTCATCAGCCCCTTCCCCACTGTGCACGCAGCACTTCTGCCTGCCTGCCTGCCCAGAAGAGCACAAGCTGGCCAGCTCTGGGCTCAGCACAGCCCAAACACAGGCACAGGAAGACACAGCGGCTCTTTTGCAGCCGTGCCCCAGACAGGTGGGAAGTGGACCCTGCCTCTGGTCTCGCTTGGTTGGCTTGCTGACAGAGGGTTTGACTCCCTCCCCACAGAGGAAATCAAGGGCAGGTGCGAGCAGAGCAACTTCTCGGGATCCAAGAGAGCCACCTCCCCAGCCCGTCTGACACTCAGTCCCAGACTGAGAAATTCTCACCTCTGACCAGGAGACAAAGGAGGGCTCCAAACACAGCCTAGGATCCAAACGGGTTTATTGAGGGAGGGGCATAGGGTCTAGGAAGGGTCGAGGTGAAGAGAGAGGCAGGGACACAACCGCACTCAAAGGGAGGCTGGTGGTGGAGCCCAGAACAGCGGTGGGGCCAGGGTTGAAACCATGGGGCTGGCAGCTGGGGCCAGGATACAGGGAACCAATGAGGAGAGGGACCAGAGGAGGAGCCGAGGTGGAGTGATGAGGGGTACACCAATGGGAGTGGGGGAAGAGGGTGGTCTTGTAGTACAATCCAGTGGGGAAGGGAGGAACATGGAACATGCTAGAACTGGGGAGGGGGCCATGGCTGAGTGGCATTTAAACAGGAGTGTCCTCCCAAGGCATCCCTGCCCTATTTTCCTTGGGGTCCCCTCCCCCATCTCCCCCTTTTCCATTTATTACAAATGCTTTGCCCCTAGTCTTTTGAAGGGCTCTTTTCAAGCAAGCAATAGCTGTCAAATCAATCACAAGGATGATCACAATCCACAGGAGGCCTTTCAAGTTAGAAGCCATCTATTCGGGAACATCCCAATGTCCAAAAAGTTGGTCCAGCCAGTAGGCCGCCTTTTTCTCAGTTTCTATGTCCTTCACCTGATTTTGAAGTCCCTTGATGTTGCTTTGAATTGATGTGCTGAGGGAGGACAAGTTGAAAGAGCACAGTCCTTCCAAGTCCGCACACCCATGGTGGGGGGCGAGCAGCAGGAAATCGATTGCAGCTCGATTTTGCAGCATGGCGTGTCTGGTGGTCTCCTCATCCACCAATAGATCAGAAAATGCGGCAGATGTAGAACTGGCCTGCTTACTGAGCCAGCACCCCAGGTGAGAAAGCTCACCGAGGGCCTTGGCAGCAGCAACCCATGGTAGAAAAATGGATACCGTGACCCTCTTCCTTGTTCCCTAATTATAAATTTGGGTCAAATTCCTCAAAGGATCTCTTTTGGCAAGCAAATGTATTGTTCTGCTTCCAAGCATGCAAAATGGTGGAATTTGAGGTGAGGGTAGTCAGCTGGCCAAGGCGGCAGGGACCCCCTTTGATGTTGGAGGGGATTCCTGCCCACACCCTAGCACCACAGAGAAGAAACACTCCCCGTGGGAGCACTCTGGGGTACGCCAGGGACTGGGACGGTGTGGTGCTAGTCTAGTTGCACCTTTCAGCCACATTGTAGCATTTATCATCCGGCGAGACATCTTTGGGGATGTTACTCTAGGGTTCTGTTGTGAATTGCAAATCTGGTCTGGCCTTCTATTCAAAGGTAACACAGTAACTTGCTTTGGTGGAGCCCAGGAGGTCTAGCTCCTGGGGCTCCTGTGATGCATGTGGGAGAATCCTTCTCCACTCGTCCAGGTGTCCACAGGGTTGGGTTTCTTACCTATGTGCGGGTAATCATTTTGTGACGGGGGGATTCCCACCAGACACGTAGAGAGAGGATCGTCCACGCTTTCCATGGCCATGCAAAGGCTGTCTTGCTGTAGGGACTTTGCCAAGGTGACACAAACGTTCTGCTTTGGCTGTGGTATGATCCAGCCCATGGTCACCTGGGTGATCATGAAGGCACAGGTGAAGGCGGCGGCTCTGGCGGTGCTGGCGCTGTTGTGGGGGTTTCCCGGGTTTGTTGTGAGGCGGTTCATGGTTTTCCCGCTCTCTGCTCACTCCGAGTGTGTTGAGGATTTTTTGCAGATTGAGGACTTTTTGAAGAACAGTGGCCATATTCAGCTGACGCACAATCCAGTCTGCTTGGGATAATGGACAATGGACACGTTCACAAACAATAATGGAAATATTCAGAAAATGGGGTCGGTATATCCTTGAAAAAGATCCAAGAAGAAGAGTCAACTGGACTCAGCAAGTTTGTCAGTGAGCTTGGGAAAGTGAGGAAAAAAGACAGTTCTTGGGTGGGACAGAAAACCACAGCCAGACGCGTGAAAAGTTAGATGATCCAATCAGCATCCGATCTTAGACGCGTGAACAGCTAGGCCTGGCCAATGATGTATTAGCTAGAGAGGTGTGGACAGTAGGGAATTGTTATAAATATAGTCTTTTTAGGGATAATAAATTTGGCTTCACTGGATGATATTGGTGTTGGTGTGATGTCCCTGAAGCTCCGCATCCCACACTTTTCCCCCACCAGGCCCACTAGAAACAAGAGCTGCCCGCTGCATGTTCAAGTGTCTGAACGCCTGCCTGCGCTCACGGCAGCAAAACCAGGCTGTTCCCAGCCAGGGAGCGGAGCCCTGTTCCTGGCAGGAGGCTCTCATCAGCCCCTTCCCCACTGCGCACGCAGCACTTCTGCCTGCCTGCCTGCCCAGAAGAGCACAAGCTGGCCGGCTCTGGGCTCAGCACAGCCCAAACACAGGCGCAGGAAGACACAGTGGCTCTTTTGCAGCCATGCCCCAGACAGGTGGGAAGGGGACCCTGCCTCTGGTCTCTCTTGGTTGGCTTGCTGACTGGCTCTGAGGCAGGGGCTGCCCGATTCCTGGCTTGTGGGGAGAGCAGAGCCGCCGGAACCGCGCCCACCGTGCAGACACTGCCTGACAGCGCTGCGGCCGCTGGGACGGTGGCACCCCCGAGTCTCAGCCACTCCGCTGGGGCCGCTGCTGTTTCATTTGCTTTAGGCACCCCCAAAGCTGATTGCCAGGCCACGATGGTCTCTGCTTCTGCCCTCTTCCTGTCCCTGTGTAGGGATGGAGCATTGCTGTGCTTTCAGGAAGCTCTTTGTGGAAACTTCCGGCATTGCAAGCTCCTTTGCCCTCAGAGGATGCTTGCCATGGAATCCCTCACGGCTGGCTTCAGAGCATACTCCGGCAGGCTCTTCTAAAACCCAGGGTCCTTGTCCCCTTCAGAGTGCTCAGCAGGACCTTTTTTTAACAGCACGCTGCTTTACAGCTGGAGCAGCGAGACAGGGAGCTTTGTTATAAAAAATGAACGAGGCCAGATCTCCGACAGCGATTGAAACAGGCTCTCGTTTATTTAAAAACCATTCGGTGGGAGCAGAGAATCTGGGATAAGCCCAGATCCTCATACAACAGCTCAAAAAGGGAACCAGAAAGGAACCAGAAGAACCCCAAGAAAAAGCCCCTAAAAGAAAAAAAGCTCCCAAAGAAAAAGCCCCACCCCAGGAACAGAAAACTCCCCTTTTTAGAACAAATTCCTGGCCCAGGAATGGTGGGTTTTTGGTTCCACGCACCCATTGGTGGAATTCGGGCGCTTTGATTGGTCCTTACCGGGGTTCGTTTTGGACCAGTCATTTCCCCAGGGCGTCGAGTCATTGGTTGATGCTCTGGCCCAGTCACTCTTTGAGTTGTCCACCTCCTACCCCCACCAAGTCCCGGACCCCTTTCCCTTCCCCCACAACAAACAACTCCCCAGCATTATTACAAACTCATAACAACTCCCCCCTCTAAAACTTTGATCGGGCTTTAGCCCGCATCAACCTCACTCAGTTTAATTCTTTGGCTTTTAAACAGTTTCTTTGAACAGTCTTTTCAACAGTTCATTTCAAACTGTTTTTAAACAGTTTCTTCTTCAATTGCATATTGTTGTCTCAGTCTTTGGTATCTCTTGTATATTTCCATGGCCGATCCTTCAGTTTTTGCTACGGAGTTGTCTTCTGTCTCTTGTTCCTGCAGCATTAAAATGTCAGAACAAATCCACTTCTCTTTCATAGGGCATTCTCCCAACAAGTTTTGTTTAAAATTTCCTTTCTTTTCGAATAGCTAATATGTTTTTCCGTCCTCTATGCAAGTTGTGATTGATGAAAAGTTGATAAAATTCGGACTCGGGTTAGTGTGAGATCTGAGGACGGCAGTCCGAGATTCTCCTGCATACAAAGGGTAGTAACACTTCTCGCATGGTTCTGTCCCTCCTCCCTTGATGATTATAAGTAGGAGGATACATAGGAATGGGGGTCCGGTACAAGCCACTCTCCCAATCATGTCTCCCCTCCGTAGAGGATCAGCAACTCTCTGTGGCAAGAGTGTAACTTGATCCGGTCTTGCCCCCCCCCCTCCCCTTTTCTCCTTTTCTTAATGTGTTACTCTTACCAGTTACCATGGCAGAAGTTCACTTTTTCCTTTTTGTATCAACTTCTTTCTTCTGTTCTTTTTAGGGCCAGATTGCTAGATGCATGGGAGAATGCTCTATCTCTTTTCTTGGATCTTCTGATCTGTAACAAGAGATACTAGAAATTAATTTTACGTTTTTACATTAAATATCAATTTCATTTAGAACAGATTAACAACTTTTCATTTAAACATTTATACAACAATTTTCAGAAATTATATTTTATGGGTCCTTTTACGATGTGTCCGAGGTCTCCTTAGACTTTGTTAAAGTTGGCGGTGGTTCCGCGGGTGCGGAAACTGGCCCTTTCACTCGGGTTATATGTGTCCACCCTCGTTCTTGTGTCCGTATAGCAGTTTCAGTGGTCAATAGTACTTGAAAAGGGCCTTCCCATCTTGGGACTAAGGGTTGTTCCTTCCAAGTTCTGATTAACACCCAGTCACCAGGTTGAAGTTTATGTAGTTTGAAATCAATAGGCGTAGCTTGAGAAAGATATCCTTTTGCTCTTAGTTCTTCTAAAGTATTGGTGATAGTCTTTATATATTTTCTCGTGCTCACCTCTCCTTCCTCATATGTTCCTGCATGTCCTAGGGTTGTTAAAAACGGTAGCCCAAACATCATTTCATATGGGGAAACTCCTACATCTGCTCTCGGTCTCGTTCTTATTCTCAATAAAGCTAAAGGGAGACATTTTAACCAATTCATTTTTCTTTCCTCTGTTAATATGGTAAGCGTATTCTTAAGACTTTGATTCATTCGTTCTACTCTTCCAGAACTTTGGGGTCTCCAGGGTGTATGAAATTTCCATGTGATGTTTAGGGCTTCTACGAGCTGTTGTATTATTCTAGCTGTGAAATGAGGCCCTCTATCTGAATCGATGGTATTTATGATTCCGTATCGGGCTATGATTTGCTCCAATAGGATCTTGCTTACAGTTTCTGCAGTTTCTCTTGTAGTTGGAAATGCTTCCACCCAGTGGGTCAAGTGGTCTATTATTACTAATAGATACTTATATCTCTGCACCTGTGGTAGTTCTGTAAAATCTCTTTGGACACTTTGAAATGGTCTTTTTGCTAGTTCTCTTCCCCCTTGAGGTGGTTTTCTCATCACTTTTCTATTTATTCTTTGACAAATCATGCAGTTTCTAGTTAGCATTTTTGCAATTTCCCATACCCTAATACATACATAGGTCCTCATAAAATGGTCATGCAATGCTTGGGTCCCCCAATCAGTTGATGCATGCAGGTCTTCCATTATCTTTTTGGTGAGTGCTTTGTTTAGTACTGTTCTCCCATCTGGCATTTCCCATTTTCCTGTTTCTTTTTGCGTTGCACCATGTTTTTGTAGTTCTTCTAGTTCTTTTTCATCAAATATAGGAATTTCCGCAATTTCTTTATCTTCTTCTTTCCCATCTCCTGTTTCATTTAACTTAAAGATCTTTTCTGACTCCTCTAGAGCAGCCCGTTTTGCTGCAAGATCAGCTAAATTATTCCCTTTTATCTCTCTAGTTTCCCCTCTTTGATGTCCTTTTACATGGACGATGGCAATTTCCTTTGGTCCTTTCAAGGCTTCGAAAACTGCCTTTATGAGGCCTTCGTGAATCAAAGTTTTTCCTTTTGTATTAATAAACCCTCTTTCCGCCCAGATTTTGCCAAAGGTGTGGACTACCCCATAAGCATATTTGGAGTCAGTATAGATTGTTCCACTTTTCTTTTCAAGCCATTTTAGTCCTTTTAATAGTGCATAGATTTCACAACACTGAGCAGACCAATTTACAGGTAATTTTCCTTGTTCTATAATCGCCATCGTACGTCCATTTACTACAGCATACCCTGATGCTCCCTTCCCGTCTACTACTCGAGACGATCCATCTACAAACAGCATTTCACCTTCCAGCAATGGTTGCTCTAGTAAGTCCTCTCTTACTTTTATTTGCATGTCTATAGTCTCGAGGCAGTGATGTTCTAGTTCTTCCTTTGGTTCTCCGTATAAAAATTGGGCAGGCTTTTGTATCTTTGTGGTGGATAGTTCTATATTCTCACTGTTACTTAAAATCAGTTCATATTTTAACAGTCTGCTATCGGAAATCCACTGGCATGCTCCTTTGTTTAATATGCTTTTCAAATCGTGGGGTGTATACACTTTTATTTTCTTGCCTAAGGTTAACTTGTAGCCGCCTTCTACGAGAATTACTGTTGCGGCTACTGCTTGCAGACATGTAGGCCAACCTCTGACAACTGGGTCAAGTAATTTTGAAATATAAGCAATAGGCTTCCGTACTCCACACCAGTCCTGTGTTATGCCTCCATAAGCTATTCCATCCTCAACATTAACAAACAGTTCAAAGAATCTATTTAAGTCTGGCAGGCTTAAAACTGGAGCATTCGCTATTTTTTCTTTTAATTCTTCTAATTTCTCGTCATCATCTTTATTCCAATTGATAGGTTCATCTCCAACTAATTTATTGTATAGAAATTTGACTAATTTTGTATGACCATCAATCCACAACTTACAGTATCCAACCAGTCCCAATAATTTCCTTACATCGGTTTTTGGTTTTGGTGCTGGTAACGAGAGTATTCCTTGAATCCGGTCAGCATCCAATTTCTTGTAACCTTTTCCAATTAAGTGTCCCAAATACTTTACTTCAGGTTCCACAAATTGTAATTTTCTTTTTGATTCTTTTAGCCCTTTCTCACCTAGGAAGTTCAACAAGTTAACTGTTGTTTTCTGTACTTCCTCTTTTTGTTCTCCAGAAATTAATAAATCATCTACATATTGCAGAACTTGAGAATTACCTTCTGGTTTAAATTGTTTCATTATTTCTTCTAAAGTCTGTCCAAACAAATTAGGTGACTCTGTGAACCCTTGTGGCAACCTTGTCCATTGTAATTGTTGTTTCCTCCGCATCTCCTCGTCTTCCCATTCGAACGCAAACCATTTCCTGCTTTCTCTCTCTAGTGGACATGACCAAAATGCATCCTTCAAGTCTCCCGCACTGAAGCACGCATGGCTTGCTGGTACTTTACTCAGTAGGTTATATGGGTTGGCAACTACGGGATATCTTGTGACCGTCTGCTTGTTTACTTCTTGTAGATCTTGAACTAAACGGTATGTGCCATCCGGTTTCTTGACTGGTAATATGGGTGTGTTGTGTGGTGACATACATGGTTCTAATCTACCTTCCTTTATCAGATCTTTTATAACTGGTTTCAGTCCTTGTTTTCCCTCTACCGAAATTGGGTATTGTTTGACTCTGATTGGAGGAAGGTTCGGTTTCATTTTAATTTCAATAGGTGGAATGTCTAGCAACCCATGTCCTCCTTCCTCTGCCCACACATTCGAATTAATTCCTCTCTCATCTTCTTCTTTTAATACCATCATTTTTGCTATCATACACTTTCCTTCGGGTACCACTCCTATCTTTAGCTGCACCTGTAAGTCCCGGCCTAGAAGATTCGAATCAAGTTCTGGCATATATAGAAAATCAGTACAGCCTTCTCTAAAACTTCCTTTTATGGTTACATCCTCTATGACGGGCACTTCGAGAGGGTTATTTTCAGCACCTCTAACTTTACAAGTCTTATTACTTAGCTTGCATCCTTTTGGTATTTTTGACACACTTGATCTATCTGCTCCAGTGTCTACCAAAAATTCAATCTCTTCGCTCTGAGGGCCAATTTCCAAGTTTACCAGGGGCTCTTTTTGATGACCTATTCCATGCCTCAGAGCACAGAGCCCCCGACACCCCTAATCGTCTCCTCTTAGTTTCCTTTCTAATGTATCTTGTTCTTGAGACATAGCATCATCTATCTTTCTTTTTTTTTGCAAAAATTTCTGGTATGTCCTTTTTCTTCACAATAAAAACATATAACCTCTGTCCATGGTGGTCTCCCTTCTATCCACTGCGTTCTACTGTCCTTATTATATCCAGGGTTTCCAATAAATGGTCCTCTTGGTCCAAGATATTTATCCTTTCCCTCTTTAGGTGTCTCCATGTCTCCAAATTTTCCATTTTCTCTTGTTCTAGCCCCTCTAAGCTCACTTCTCCTAGGTCCATTATAATTGTTTCCTTCTCCTCCCACTGATCCATCGTTTCCAAATCCCGCACTCTCCCTTGCCACTGCCACCATGATTTTTGCCTTTGTCCTTGTCTTCTCTTCATCTCTCCTTAAATATACTTTCTGTGCCTCTCTTAATCATTCATTCATTCCCTTCTCTTGCCAATCATCTATCTTTTCTAGCTTTCTTCTTATATCAACCCATGCCCTTGTAACAAATTGTATCTGAACTAACACCTGTCCCTCTGGACTGTCTGGGTCTACACTTGAATATAAATGGAAATTCCTTTTCAACCTTTCCAACCAGGCACTTGGTGACTCTTCTTTTTCCTGTTGACTGTCAAAAGCTAATCTAGCGTTATTTGTTCTTGGTACTGCCTCCCGCATTCCTCTGATTATTAATGTTCTTTATTGTCTCATGTTTGTTCTTCCTTCCTCCTCGTTTGGATCCCAGTCTGGTACGTTAAGTGGCATTTTATCTTCCCCCCTAGGACCCCCTCGATTTTCTCTTTCCCATATTCTCATGCCTGCTGCTCTAATCATTTGTATTTCTTCCGAGGAAAAGAATATATCCATAATTGAATTTAGCTCCCCCCACATATAAATATTAGGTCACAAGAACTGATCCAATTGCTGGGAGATACCTATGGGGTCTTCCAATAGGGGTTTGATCTCTTTCCTAAAGTTTCTGACTTCCGAGGCAGTCAATGGTGCACTCACAAACCCTATACCTCCCCTAGCTCCACCCATAGGTACTTCCCTTAGAGGAAATAATTTTTCAGTTTTCTCTGGATTTTCCTTCATTCTCCTTGTTTGGAATCTAGTATTGTATGGATGACCCACTCCTTGTCTGTCAGGTTCATTTATTTTATTTTCCTCCTTATTTCTACAACAGCAGGCTGTTTCTGTTATTAATTGTTTCTCCTCTGTTTGGTCTTTAGGTTGTTGAAGTACATGGGGTATATAAAGGGGAGTACTACAAATGGGATTTTGAGAGGTTGGTGGAAATATAGGGGAAAAATAAAAAGCAGGATTTTGGAAGGTTTTAGGAAATATAATTGATGTCGGAGTATCTTGAGTAATATTTGTAGAATTTGATGCACTTGGCGGAATTAAAGATGAATTGGAGTGCTCAGGCTCAGGTGTTACTGTGTAGGGAGAGGACATAGAGGAGAATGTATCTACAATATGATGTTCTTTATTTGAGGAGGGAGGTGATTTTTCTGTAGTTGTTCTTATATCGTGCCTCAGCCTTTTCTCCATGGTTGGTATTGTAGGATATAAGTCTGGAGGAGGAGGTGGTGGTAAATCGTTTATAGGCGACATTAAGGGAGGAGGAGGTAATGGGAGGTATTCCATTGGATCTGGAGGGGGAGGAGGAGGAAGATGATCTAATGGATCCCACCTCTTTTCTGGTAATTTGCTAACTTCTTTTTCACCTTCTTTAGAGACTTTATACACTTTTATCTCTCCTTCTTGTTTTTCTCTTTCCATCCAACATCTAGCGTACTTAATTTCTTGTTGGCATGGATCTATTCTGGTATTAACATATCTGTTTAAAGCTGCACATAACCATTTTTCCTCTGTGCCATACCATGCCCAATATACCGGACCTTCTGCAATACTCTCGCTAGGCCATATTTCAGTACAATATCTTATCATTTGGATTCTATTTAACTCTTTTAATTCTTCCCTATTATCCCAACTGTCTAACATCCATCCTAACGGACTATTAGGTGGTATGTTTTTAAAAGTTCGATTTTCTTCCCCTTTCTTAACAACTCTCTTTCCAGCACACTGTCCCATTTTCTTTATAGTTTAACTGTATCTCTTCTCAGTGTACTTTGAAAAAAAAAAAAAAAAACCACAACCCTACTCCTCGAAGCTTAGCTGTATCTCTTCTCACTGTACTTTGTAACAAACAACTCAACCCTACTCCTTAAAGCTGTTAAATATTGTTAAATGTAAGAAAACACCAAGCGTGGGAATGGGAATTAAGCTAACGGATTTTATAAAAATAAAATAGAATAAATATTGCGAGTGTGGGAATCAAAGTATAAATGGCGGGTTTAATAGAAATAAAATAAAATATAGTATCTTATGGTGGGAATTGAAATAAAGATGGCGGAGTCTATAAAACTAAAATAAAATAAATATGGCAATTCAAATATATCAGATAAATTGATAAATGACAACGTAGCGTGGGAATTGGAATAAAAATGGCCGATTTTATGGGAATGAAATAAAATAAATATGGCGACTTAGTGTGGGAATCAAAATAAATAATTATGGTTAATCGACTATAATAATAGAAAAGGGGAAATTAAAATGGTGGAACGTGGGAACCGAAACAAAGGTGGCAAATATAAATTAATAAATAGAAATAAATGAACGTAGGGATTGCAAATAAAATTACCAATTTTGGGGAGATTAACTGTTTTTAAATCTGGAAAGGATTAGAAGAAGTATAACAACTGCACTGTAATAACACAGGAATACTCAATTATAGAAATAAACTTCTCCGTTCTAAAAGAATCAAATATCCAAACTTATGAAATACAGATATTTCAGCTAATAATTCAAATAAACTGGCAATTAAAATTTTGGCTACTTCTTCTTCAAACTACTACACAATATAAACTTAAAATGGCTGACACCCAGCCTTCACACTTAAACACAACCTTCACCACTCGGCTCACACCCACGACACAGTATGAACTTAAAATGGCTGACACCCAGCCTTCACACTTAGGCACAACCTTAAAAATCAGCTTGGGAGTTGTCTGGGGACTTTTGGCTAGCCCTCACCCCAGAACCTCACTCCTTATATATATCTATTTCCAACACAATTTAAACACATTAAAAAAAATATTTTCCCTAACTTCAGACCAGTTCTAACCTCCTCTCCAGTCCTAGTGACTGGAAAGGCCCTTCCACAGCTGGTGGCCCACCTCCCCCCTGTGGGTCACCACTCCTGGGAAGAAATTTTCAGCTACCCCTACGACCCTCTTCAGCTAGGATCCTAGCTCGGGGCAGCCTACTTCCTCCTATGACCCCCTTCGACTGGGGTCCTAGTTCGGAGGGACCCTACTCCCCCTAGGTGGGGCACCCTCCCCCTCCCCGGCCTCGAAGAAGGGGCACTCCCCCGCACGGTGGCTGCTTTAAACTGCAGTCTCCGTGTGGGACTATTTTCTCCCACACCTAAGGTCCTAGTTCCTCAGGGGTCAAACTCCTCTCAGTCTGCCTCTGAGGAACAGCCCTCCAGATGGTTTTAGCGAGTGGGCAGAGGCCCCCCCCACTGGGCAAGTCCGCCTCACTAACCCCCACCCAGACACCCCTATGACCCCCTTTTGCTGGGGTCCTAGTTCAGAGTGCCGGGCGTGCCCCCCTCTATGACCCCCTTCAACTGGGGTCCTAGTTCAAGGGGAGCTATTCGGGCCACTGACTAAAACCACCCCTAGGAGCCTCCCTCGCTCCCTCTCGGAGGGCTTACCCCTTTTTCAGCTGTTGCTGTTCCCTCCGACCTCGGGAGTCAGCGCGTTCCCCTCCTCGGTCCGACGTAGTCCAAGATCCGGGCAGCCGAAAAATGCGGCTGGACGCGTCTTCTCGGGCCCCGGGCTACCCCGGACCGCCTCAGGGTAGTGGCTGCTCCCGGGCGAGCCCCCAAGATGTTATAAAAAATGAACGAGGCCAGATCTCAGCGATTGAAACAGGCTCTCGTTTATTTAAAAACCAGTCGGTGGGAGCAGAGAATCTGGGATAAGCCCAGATCCTCATACAACAGCTCAAAAAGGGAACCAGAAAGGAACCAGAAGAACCCCAAGAAAAAGCCCTAAAAGAAAAAAAGCTCCCAAAAGAAAAAGCCCCACCCCAGGAACAGAAAACTCCCCTTTTTAGAACAAATTCCTGGCCCAGGATTGGTGGGTTTTTGGATCCACGCACCCATTGGTGGAATTCGGGCACTTTGATTGGTCCTTACCGGGGTTCATTTTGGACCAATCATTTCCCCAGGGCGTTGAGTGATTGGTTGATGCTCTGGCCCAATCACTCTTTGAGTTGTTCACCTCCTACCCCCACCAAGTCCTGGACCCCTTTCCCTTCCCCCACAACAAACAACTCCCCAGCATTATTACAAACCCGTAATAGCTTTGCAGCCTGAGCTGCCCTTCTTCCTCTCTGTCCGTGCACAGAACAGAGCGGGAAGGAGAAGGGCAGCAGGGCCCTGTGTGTCCTGGGGCTCAGGTTTTTGCGCCGCTTCAGCTCCACAGAGACGGGGGTAAAGTGAAAAACCAAACTGTTTATTAAGGGAAAGCGAAGCCAAGGGGTGAGCGGGGAGGCAAAAAAGGGGATGAGCAGGGCCTGAGGGCTGCAGGGAGGGAGCTGCCATCAGGGAGAGACATGGCAGGAGCTGCTGAAACTTCTCACAGGCTCAGCTCTGAGCAGCCACAGCTGTGCCTGGAGCTCCCCTGCTCTGCAGGGGGTCCCATCTTGCATGGGAACTGGAAATCGCCATTGGAGGCCCTTAGAGGTACATCTGATCAAGGAGACAAAGAAAGTTCTGCAGATCTTCTTTGGAATGTCAGCTGGATCAGAATGCTCATGCAGGATGGGTTCTCATCTTCCCTCAGGGCTTGAAGAGCTGGAAGAGAGAGGAACAGAGGCCACGGTCAGTGGCCAGATTAAGGGAATGCAGGAAAGTCTCCTGCCAGGGCCAACCCAGCCGGCTATGGCATGGCCAGGAGGGAGCGGGAGGCAAGGGCTTCAGCCGGAAGGCGCAGGCCACGGATCCCCCATGCGTCCCTGAAAGCTCTCGGGGCTCTGTCCCCTCCACAGCCCCTGGTTCTCACAGGGAGCGGAGGCCTC
Organism: Haemorhous mexicanus; assembly: GCF_027477595.1. Lineage (NCBI taxonomy): Eukaryota > Metazoa > Chordata > Aves > Passeriformes > Fringillidae > Haemorhous > Haemorhous mexicanus. The sequence goes on from NC_082344.1 coordinate 10,864,192, forward strand.
CGCAGCCCGGGCACGGATTGCAGCGCTGGGGCCGGGATTTGCAGCTGCCCCCGGCGGTCCTGGCTGCCTCACTCACCCTCCCTGAGGACTTGGAGCTCCTCCTTCTGCCCCAGCATGAGCACTCCGGCCACCCCTGGAAACACAGAGCACGTGGCGGCCCCAGGCGGCACAGCTGCCCGACACGGGCGCTGCCAGCCCTACGGCCGCACGCCCTCTTCCCCGGGAAGGGCTCCTTTCGGCCCCTGCCCCACGCTGCCACCCGAGGGCACGGCTGCGAGAGGGCGGCGGCAGCACCGAGGGCGGGCGGGGCTCCAGCGGTCCGGGCGGGGCTCCCGCTGCAGGGGCTGCAGCCGGGCCGGAAGGCAGGGAGGGGCGCCGGGCTGGTGGCTCACCGATGAACCTGACGGCCGCCTCTCGTAGGGGCCTCTGTGGGCTCTGCAGGTGCGGCAGGGCCCAGACCAGGTGCTCGGCCACTCGGCTCTCGTCCTGCAGAAGCTGCGGGGAGCGCCAGGAGGGAAGGCTCGGCGTGGGCTCTGCCGCTCGGCCGGGCGCTCCCTGCACCCAGCACCGGCCGAGCCAGCCCGCACGGCCCGGGCCAGGGAGCAGCGTGTGAGGCGCAGGCTGGCGGGCCCGGGAGCGGCGCTGGCCGGGGACACAGCTGCCAGCCCCCCATACTGAGCAGCTGGGGAAGGGGGCTTCTCCAGCCCGCGGCTGGGGCTCTTGGGCTGTCCTTACCAGGTGCTCGGCGAACTTCATCCGCCGCTTCTTCGCCAGCAGCTCCTCGAGATCCCTCCTCCTCAGGAAGCAGGGCTTCGCCACAGGCCTGGAGAGCAGCAGAGAGCCGCAGGTGGCAGCAGGGCCCAGGGCACGGCACCTGGCTCCCTGTGCCAAGGCCAGGGGAGGCTGGAGCCCGCCAGGCACCAGGGCAGGAGGCGGCCGAGCCCCCTGCCAGGGATGCGGCAGCATCACACCAAACCTCACCTTGGCCACCTGCAGGTTCTCATCGTGCCAGCGCAAGAACAGAGGGAGCAGGCTCTGGCTCACAATGGTGGTCAGAGGATTTTCCCTCTCTTCCACTATCAGCTCCATCACCTTGCTGAAGAGCTGAATGGAGAGCTGCTGCACGTGGCTGTTGTCCTGGAGAAAAGGAAAAGTCCTAAGCACCAACTTCTCCAGGCCCATGGGGGCAAAGGCCCAAAACTGCCCAAAAGGGCGCAAAGTTTCCAGGCAGCGTCCAGTGCCCTTGGCTGGGGGCACAGAGCCTTACGTCCTCAAAGTGGGGCAGGAGGGACTCAGCCAGCTTCAGGGCGGTGATGCTGGCTATCTGGAGGTCTGTGTCCTGGAGCGTATGCGTCAGCACAGAGAGGGTCATCTCGACCACCTCTGCATCTGCATCAGCCAGCTGCTCCACCAGCTGCGGATACAGGCCGCGTATTCCTCCGCCCTGTGTGCAAGACGAGGCTGTGCTGTGAAGCCGTGACTGGCCGCGGCACCAAGGGCTGCTTGGGGCACTCGGGCGGCTGAAGCGGGACTCGGGAGAGCTGGGAGCAGCTGCCTCTGCTGCCAAAGGCCAGCCAAGCCCAAAGGACTGCGCTCCCCAGCCCCACGCTGCCAGCGGGGCTTCGGCCACGGCCCCCTCCTCACCAGCGAGGGCTCCTTGCTGAGCACCACCAGGCCTCTGAGCGCAAGGCGCAGCCTGTCCCTGCACTCGCTCGGCAGGTGCCGGGATACCACCAACAGGGCACTGGGACCGTGGATACGCAAGTCCAGACACTCCAGGAGCTGAAAGGCACAGGAGGGCAGTGGCAGGCGAGCCGGCCGGCAGGAGCCCGGAGCCGCAGAGGGCTGGGCCCAGGCAGCAGCAGCGGGCGCGGGCAGCGTCCCAGGCGGCTGCAGCTAAGAGAGACCAGAGAGCTGGGAGGCAGCTGAGCCAGGCAGCGCTGGCCATCAGGCTCACCTCCACAAAGATGGCCAGGGCAGGCAGATCACAGCGTGGCTGCTTCCCGATGAGCAGGCTGAGCAGGTGCGAGGCCATGTGGGGACACAAGGGGGTCAAGGCACAGCGCATCTCCCTGGCAGGGGAAAAAGGCGCCAAAGGCCCTGAGCCAGGCAGGCAAACCTCTCCCTGGAGCGACTCACAGTGGTCCGCTCTTTCCCCAGCACTCTGCAAGGGGACACGGGCCCCTTGGGAGGCGGCTGCTGCTGGCCATCCTCCTCTCCCAGCCTTTTGCACCCTCCCTCGGTGACAAGGCCCTCTGGTGGGGAGTAGGGCATCTCACCTGGCCAGCAGACCCGCTGCACAGTGTGGGCTGTTGGCACAGAGCAGGCTGTCCCAGAGCTGCTTGTGCTCCAGAGCCACCAGCTTCTTGCCAAAGCCCCGCTGGGAGAGCAGAGCCTCAATGGTCTGCACTGCAAACCTGTGTGCCGAGCAAAGGCGCGGTCACTCTAGGAGCACTGGCCCTGGCCACAAGGACATGGGAAGGACAGGGCGACTGGCACCTGTTGGGCGCTCTGCAAAGGCCGTCTTCCTCCTGGCACGCTCTCCAGAAGCTCAGGCTCTCCACCTCCTCTGGCCTCTGCTCTGTGGTGATGAAAACTTGCAAGAGCAGAGCCACAAAGAGGTGTGGAGAATGAATGAGGATTGCATAGCGCCACTCGGGCATGCTTGCAATCCTCCGCAGCACCAGAGTTGCCTGCAAGAGACAAAGCACCCCGAGGCAGCGCTCAGTGCCGAGGTGTCCATGCAGCAGGGCCTGAGGGGAGATGCAGGGGGAGCAGCCGGCCTGCTGCTCCTAGGCCAGCTTTCAGCCCAGGCAGGGAGCTGCAGGCTGGGGAGAGCATGGAGAGCTTCTGAGAAGGCCACTTGGAGAGCCAGCATAGGCCAGCTCCAGAAACTCACAGCCAGGGCAAAGACGGCCTCGTTGTCCCCGCTGCAGACGAACCCGCCGTACGGTGGCAGCTCCTCTAGGGCAGAGAGCAGTGCTGGAAGCACCTCCTCCACAGCCACTTCTGAGGTGCCGATGGCCCTCCACATCAGCTCAGCAGCTCTGTGGGAGCAGAGCTGGGCATCAGTACCGTGCCCCGTGCAGCTGCGTGGGGCCGGGAGGTAGCATGGCAGCAGGCTTAGGAAACAGATGGGCCCAAGGGTCCCAGGGTTCTCCGCCTGTCTGGCAGACCCCTCTGGAAAGGCTGTGCAGGGCCAGGGGCCCTACAGGCCCATGAGCACCGAGCTCTCCAGGCAGTTGTGCCCCGTACCTGTCACACAGTGGGGCGCAGCGCAGGAGGCTCATCACCACCTGGGCAGGGTGCTCTTCAGTCAGGCTGAGAATGATCATCTGCAGCTCGGCGTCCACGGTGCTACAGGACGTGAGTCTCTGCAGGATGTTCCTCACCACAGCTTGCACCTGGAAGAAGGGATATGGGGAAGACTTGGAGTGCTGCCCAAGGGAGCCACTTTCCCTGCTTCACCCAAGAAGTTGTTGATTTCCCAGCTCACTGGGATGGGCCAGAGGGGGCCCAGCGGACATGGCTTGAGGGGCCACGTCATCCTGGGAGACCTTCAGCCCCGGCCCCAGGCTGCTTCCCTGCTGCAGAGAAGAAACACCCGTCAGGAAAAACTCCAGACTGGGCCCAGGACTCACTCTCAGCATGGGCATGGCCTCAGTCTCAGGGATGGCCTCGAGACAGGTGTTAGTGGCGGCCATGCCCTCCGTCAGGGCCATGTCAGCCTCTGCCCTGTCCTCGGACGTTTCCTCCTCAGAGGTGTCCATGAAGTCCGAGGACGCTGTGCTGGAAGCATCCTCTGCCTGCAGCTCGCTGGGCCTGGAGTCGGGCTCGGCCGTGCCCTCGGTGGTGCGGCCGCTGGTCTTTCTGCGCCAAAGGCGCAGGAACCTCCGCAGTGCCTGCAGCAGAAGGAAGGGCGGGAAGAGAGGCACGTTCCGTGGTCTGCTCCAAGCGTGGGGCTCGGCCCAGCAGTGCCAACAGGCCCGGCCCAGGTGGGGACAGCCGCAGGTACCTGGGCTACTCTGCGGAAGCGGCCACGGGTGAGCTCCTGCTCTTGAGTCCCGTCCTTGGATGCATCTGCCAATGAGCGAGCGCAGCCAGAGCTGAGGGGCCGCAGGAGAGGCCGGAGAAGCCAGCCCAGCCCTGCATGCCCCCGGCAGGGACAGCCCCCCGGGTTCCCAGGGGACGGAGCACGGCCATCGGGGGGGCAGGCCCGGCCCCTGTCCCATCCGGTCCGTGGGCACGTCCACAGGGATGGGATGGGATGGGATGGGATGGGATGGGATGGGATGGGATGGGATGGGATGGGATGGGATGGGATGGGATGGGATGGGATGGGATGGGATGGGATGGGATGGGATGGGATGGGATGGGATGGGATGGGGCCAGGCTGGCTGCAGATACCGGCGTTGCATCCAGCTCCTCCACTCACCATCCTGCAGCGGCTCCAACTGCTCGGGCTCTGCAGGCTGCTGCGCTGGGGCAGCTGCAGGGCCTTTGCTTTTCTTGCCCCGAAGCCCCTTGAACAGGCTGAGCAGTCTGCCTGCCATCTCGCTGTCTGACCTCGAGGGCACCTTGGAGACAGATGCCCCGTCAAAGGTTCGATTCAGCGAGTGTTGCAGGTGTGCCTTGTAGGCACCTGCAGCAGAGGGGCCTCAGGAAGGCTACAGGACAGCAAGTCCTCTATTCTGTTCTCCAGGGCTCCTGCCACAATGACAGGAGACTCCTGGCGAACAATGGGGGTCACCAGCTCCCACGGCCTGGCAACGAGGGCGCCGGCCGCAGCGATGGGAGATGCCTCGGAAAAACTCCGAGACACCGAATCCTGAGGCCAGGCCGTGAGGCCAGGCACAGGAGGAATGCCTCGGAAAAGCTCCGGGTCAACAACGGACGAGCCGGCTGTGTGGGGATGCCTCACAGAACCGCTCTGTCACGTCCTGCCCCGTCGCGTGCAACGAGCACTCTGGCGTGGCCGTGTCACTGCCAGCACCTAGGTCAGCGTGTGTCACAAAGGGCTGCTCTGACACTCTGTCCCTTTCGGTGACACGGTGAACATTCTGCACCGAGTCACAAAGGGACATGCTGCCACGTGCCCCGGGGCCACCCCCTCCCCACCCAAGGTGCCCCCGGTTGGAGGCAATTCCTTGCCCCGAGCGTCTAACACAGCCCTGGACACACCAAGACCCGCCAAGGGCCAAGGGAAGGGCTCTCCACGGTGCCCGGCTGGCACAGCCCAGCTCGGTGCCGGCCCTGGAGCAGAGCCGCTTCCAGCAAGCAAGAGGCAAACACGTCTTGCCAAGAGTTAAAACACACCAGAGAGGGGAGATGGCATGAATGTTGGCATAAAGGCCTTTGAATTCACAGCTCTCTGAGAGGCATTTGGGGCTCTCGGCTGGACAGAGATACCAGCTCTGTCCTGTGCTTAGAGGAGGGAACGCACCCTGCCGCTGGTGCTTGGCTTGTCTTCTTCTCTGGAGGCCCAGGCAGATGCCAAAGCTGCTCTTCACAGCCTTCTCCCTTCCCACACCCCTCTGCCAAGTGCAAGGGGCCACAAGGATGGAAAGGGGAGCAGGGAGCCAAAGGGAGACAGCTGCACCTACCTCACTGGCGGCTCCGGGGGAAGCACGTTGCTTGAGATGCAAGCCCCTCTCTTCCAAAGGCATTTCCCCAAATGCCTACAATTCCCGGGGAACACCAACACACACTTCAGAAACCCTGGCAAGGCTGAATTACTTCTGCACCTTGTAGCACAGGCACTGCAGCTCGAGCTCATCTTTCTTCTCCCAAGTCTTTTTCCTTGTGTCCCTTGTGGCACGCAGCCCCGGGCCCCCTAGAAACAAGAGCTGCCCGCTGTCTCTTCGAGTGTCTGATCGCCTGCCTGTGCTCACGGCAGCAAAACCAGGCTGTTCCCAGCCAGGGAGCGGAGCCCTGTTCCTGGCAGGAGGCTCTCATCAGCCCCTTCCCCACTGTGCACGCAGCACTTCTGCCTGCCTGCCTGCCCAGAAGAGCACAAGCTGGCCAGCTCTGGGCTCAGCACAGCCCAAACACAGGCACAGGAAGACACAGCGGCTCTTTTGCAGCCGTGCCCCAGACAGGTGGGAAGTGGACCCTGCCTCTGGTCTCGCTTGGTTGGCTTGCTGACAGAGGGTTTGACTCCCTCCCCACAGAGGAAATCAAGGGCAGGTGCGAGCAGAGCAACTTCTCGGGATCCAAGAGAGCCACCTCCCCAGCCCGTCTGACACTCAGTCCCAGACTGAGAAATTCTCACCTCCAACCAGGAGACAAAGGAGGGCTCCAAACACAGCCTTGGATCCAAACGGGTTTATTGAGGGAGGGGCATAGGGCCTAGAAAGGGTCGAGGTGAAGAGAGAGGCAGGGACACAACCGCACTCAAAGGGAGGCTGGTGGTGGAGCCCGGAACAGCGGTGGGGCCAGGGTTGAAACCATGGGGCTGGCAGCTGGGGCCAGGATACAGGGAACCAATGAGGAGAGGGACCAGAGGAGGAGCCGAGGTGGAGTGATGAGGGGTACACCAATGGGAGTGGGGGAAGAGGGTGGTCTTGTAGTACAATCCAGTGGGGAAGGGAGGAACATGGAACATGCTAGAACTGGGGAGGGGGCCATGGCTGAGTGGCATTTAAACAGGAGTGTCCTCCCAAGGCATCCCTGCCCTATTTTCCTTGGGGTCCCCTCCCCCATCTCCCCCTTTTCCATTTATTACAAATGCTTTGCCCCTAGTCTTTTGAAGGGCTCTTTTCAAGCAAGCAATAGCTGTCAAATCAATCACAAGGATGATCACAATCCACAGGAGGCCTTTCAAGTTAAAAGCCATCTATTCGGGAACATCCCAATGTCCAAAAAGTTGGTCCAGCCAGTAGGCCGCTGTAGTATTGTCCACAAGGGTCCCAGGATGAGGGAAGAGACGAGAAAGTTGACTCCATGTATCAGCAAGCTAGGTTTATTATTTTATGATAGAAAATATATTAAAACTATACTAAAAGAACAGAGAGAAAAGATTTCATCAGAAGGCTAAGCTAAGAATAGAAAAGGAATCAATAACAAAGGCTTGTCTCCGACCGAGACGGTCTGGACAGGTGAACTGTGGTTGGCCGTTAATTCCAAACAACCAGATGAGACCAATCACAGATTCCCCCTGTTGCATTCCACAGCAGCAGATAAGAATTGTTTACAGTTTGTTCCTGAGGCCTCTCAGCTTCTCAGGAGGGAAAAATCCTAAGGAAAGGATTTTTCCTAAAACATGTCGGTGACATCTCACCCTTTTTATTTTAAATAAATTAAAAGGAAAAAGTGTTTGCAATTTCATCTGCTGGCCCATGCAGAGGAAAGAACAAGCACCTGAGAGGCTTAATGTTGCCAATCAAAACATCAATCAGTGCTGATGTGGAACCGTCAGGGAAATTCTTCACCTGCAAAACATCAAATTACATCACACACCAAAACAATCTTAAGATATAAGAAAATGCAAAAACAATGAAAAGAAAGTTCATTGCTTCAAGTCCAAACAGCTGAGTTTCAGGGAAAGTCCAAACTGAAGATGTTCCTCTCTGACATCGCTGAAAGTCCCTTTTGGTCCTGAAACAGGCTTGCTTGGCTTTTCAACGCTTTTTGAGCTGCTAGCTCTTTCAACTCTTTTTATTTAATTTTTTTTTTTTTTTTTTTTTTTTTCTTTTTTTTTTTTCTTTTGGTGGACGAAAGAGCAGCAGCAGAGAGGAGCCACTGAGGCTCTGCGGGGGCCCTGGCCCTCGTGGAAGGAACAGGGACCCCAGACCTGGCCTACAGAACGGTGGTCCAGGTCCTCGTGGAAGGATCAGGGATCCCAGACCTGGCCTACAGAACGGTGGCCCAGGTCCTGACGGGGGAAGCAAAGCCCCCGAACCAAACAGCCGCTGGCCGGGCGGAGGCCCTGGCCCAGGGAACCGAGCCAAACGGCCCAGACCCGGCCCGCGGAGCGGGCTCTGTGGTCTCACAACCCGGCACTCTGCTGCCAATGCCTGGGCAGCACGAGTGACCGAACGCTTCATCCCCTCTGAACCGGTGCACACCAGCAGCTGGGGAAGAGAAGCTTTCCCAGGGATCATCACCCTAGATCTGGGGGTGTTTTGTCCCCAGAGCAATTGAGCGATGCTCACTTTCCACTGTTTCTCCTGCCTCTGCAACGCAAATGCAAAAGGTGTTCCTCCTTTCTGCCCCTCAGTACCACCCCCACTCCCTGCGGGCTGGGGACCAGAAGCAGAAGGCTCAGGAGCCACCTCCCCCACGGTGCTGGGGTGCGCAGGGGGAGTCAGGCATTCCAACCCCCAACGGGAACCTCCGAACCAAACCCGAACCGGCCCACGAAAAACGCTGAGTTTGAAAGCAGGCTGACGGGCTGAGCCCGCAATCAGCTGTCGAGCCACAACCCCCCCACGGAGGGGCAGGCCGGCATCCCCTTCCCCTGTCCCAGCTCCCCCCGCAGGGGCAGCCTCGGGACAGCCCGAAAAGCTCGGGGGGGAATCCAGGCTGATCGCAGGCGCCGCGGTGGCCGCCGCGGGGAGCGGCGGGGCCACGGGCGACTCCAATGATGGTTCTGTTTGGTGGTTCTCAACCTCAGCCTCCTCCACTGGCGTGGCAGGCAAAGGCGGAGCCGCCGCGCTCGGAGCCCTCACGGGCTCTGCTGGAGGGTCGAACGCGGATTCGACCGGCGCGGGCAGCGCGGCATCGACCCCCGCCGGGCTGGGGACAGCAGCCGCGTCTTCTCCGGGTACCGGAAGCTGCAGCGCGGGCGCAGACAGCAAAGCCGGCGGAGCCGACACGGGAGGCGGCGGGACAGCCGCGGGGGGCGGCAGGGGCGCGGGGCCGGCGCCCACCGGTGCCGCCTGCACTGTTGTCTCACTTTGCTTCGGGAGCGGCAGCGCAGTCGCGAGCTCTTGGCGATTGCTGTCGAGTGTGTCGCCTAGCAACTCGGGCGAAGCCCCGGGAGGCGGTGCTTCTGCCACGGGAACGCCGACAAACTCCGCTGGAGGCGACGGGTCCGGTCCGGGCTGAGGCGGTGCCGCGGGAGGGGCCGCGGGGACTGGCACCTCCTGCGGGGCGGGTTGGGGTGGGGCCCGCGGCTCCGGCTCGGGCGGTGGAGCCAACTCACCTCCCCCCTGAGAGCAGCGAGGCGGGGGAGGCGGTTCCGTCGGAGCATGCTCCAAAGGCGCAGAAAAAAACTTTTCTTCTGTCGCGGGCAAAACTTCGCCCCCCCGCCGCGATTCGGGGGGGCTGGGAACCTGCAGGCTGTGGATTTGCACTGGTTCCCCTCTTGCCAGCGCCAGCGAGAAGGGAGACATACCTCGGCAATCCGAAATCCACTGATATGCAGACGCTTTCCGTTTCAAAACTGGGAAGAGAGTTCTGAATGACGGATAAACCCGAGGAAATCCAAGTCCCCGGTAAAGAAGGTCTCGGATAATGAATTCCATGCATTCCCATATGTATGAATCAAGGGCATACAGCACATCAGTGAAAAAGCCATGGTGCTTTGCCCACCTGAAAAACTCATAGAAGTGTATCTTCAGCATAGGAATTCTGTCCTCATGACCCCATTTTTGCCAGAGGCCAATAAGTTTCTCCTCTGAGGGAGAGAATGGAACCTCTGCCTCCGTAGGCACCCTTGTCCAGATCCGAATCTGCCTTGTAAGAAGGGAAGCATTTTCAGGAAGGGAAGTGTAAACAGTACCTTGTGACAGTGTCCTCTGGGCTTCGGCAGACTGCTCTGTGCTGCAAAGACTTCTGGACATCTTGTCTCGGAGACTTTTCAAAAGGTTCTCTCTGCGGCCAGCCAAATGAAGAATTCTTCCTCACTCAGGGTCCAATTGTGGTGATTCCTTCACTCGAGGCACCATCTGTCAGTTCTGTCCTCGGTGTTCACCTTCTGTGGTGGTGCTCCTTTTTTCACGCGGGGTCACCATTTGTAGTATTGTCCACAAGGGTCCCAGGATGAGGGAAGAGACGAGAAAGTTGACTCCATGTATCAGCAAGCTAGGTTTATTATTTTATGATAGAAAATATATTAAAACTATACTAAAAGAACAGAGAGAAAAGATTTCATCAGAAGGCTAAGCTAAGAATAGAAAAGGAATCAATAACAAAGGCTTGTCTCCGACCGAGACGGTCTGGACAGGTGAACTGTGGTTGGCCGTTAATTCCAAACAACCAGATGAGACCAATCACAGATTCCCCCTGTTGCATTCCACAGCAGCAGATAAGAATTGTTTACAGTTTGTTCCTGAGGCCTCTCAGCTTATCAGGAGGGAACAATCCTAAGGAAAGGATTTTTCCTAAAACATGTCGGTGACAGGCCGCCTTTTTCTCAGTTTCTATGTCCTTCACCTGATTTTGAAGTCCCTTGATGTTGCTTTGAATTGATGTGCTGAGGGAGGACAAGTTGAAAAAGCACAGTCCTTCCAAGTCCTCACACCCACGGTGGGGGGCGAGCAGCAGGAAATCGATTGCAGCTCGATTTTGCAGCATGGCGTGTCTGGTGGTCTCCTCATCCACCAATAGATCAGAAAATGCGGCAGATGTAGAACTGGCCTGCTTACTGAGCCAGCACCCCAGGTGAGAAAGCTCACCGAGGGCCTTGGCAGCAGCAACCCATGGTAGAAAAATGGATACCATTACCCTCTTCCTTGTTCCCTAATTATAAATTTGGGTCAAATTCCTCAAAGGATCTCTTTTGGCAAGCAAATGTATTGTTCTGCTTCCAAGCATGCAAAATGGTGGAATTTGAGGTGAGGGTAGTCAGCTGGCCAAGGCGGCAGGGACCCCCTTTGATGTTGGAGGGGATTCCTGCCCACACCCTAGCACCACAGAGAAGAAACACTCCCCGTGGGAGCACTCTGGGGTACGCCAGGGACTGGGACGGTGTGGTGCTAGTCTAGTTGCACCTTTCAGCCACATTGTAGCATTTATCATCGGGCGAGACATCTTTGGGGATGTTACTCTAGGGTTCTGTTGTGAATTGCAAATCTGGTCTGGCCTTCTATTCAAAGGTAACACAGTAACTTGCTTTGGTGGAGCCCAGGAGGTCTAGCTCCTGGGGCTCCTTTGATGCATGTGGGAGAATCCTTCTCCACTCGTCCAGGTGTCCACAGGGTTGGGTTTCTTACCTATGTGCGGGTAATCATTTTGTGACGGGGGGATTCCCACCAGACACGTAGAGAGAGGATCGTCCACGCTTTCCATGGCCATGCAAAGGCTGTCTTGCTGTAGGGACTTTGCCAAGGTGACCCAAACGTTCTGCTTTGGCTGTGGTATGATCCAGCCCATGGTCACCTGGGTGATCATGAAGGCACAGGTGAAGGCGGCGGCTCTGGCGGTGCTGGCGCTGTGGTGGGGGTTTCCCGGGTTTGTTGTGAGGCGGTTCATGGTTTTCCCGCTCTCTGCTCACGCCGAGTGTGTTGAGGATTTTTTGCAGATTGAGGACTTTTTGAAGAACAGTGGCCATATTCAGCTGACGCACAATCCAGTCTGCTTGGGATAATGGACAATGGACACGTTCACAAACAATAATGGAAATATTCAGAAAATGGGGTCGGTATATCCTTGAAAAAGATCCAAGAAGAAGAGTCAACTGGACTCAGCAAGTTTGTCAGTGAGCTTGGGAAAGTGAGGAAAAAAGACAGTTCTTGGGTGGGACAGAAAACCACAGCCAGACGCGTGAAAAGTTAGATGATCCAATCAGCATCCGATCTTAGACGCGTGAACAGCTAGGCCTGGCCAATGATGTATTAGCTAGAGAGGTGTGGACAGTAGGGAATTGTTATAAATATAGTCTTTTTAGGGATAATAAATTTGGCTTCACTGGATGATATTGGTGTTGGTGTGATGTCCCTGAAGCTCCGCATCCCACACTTTTGCCCCACCAGGCCCCCTAGAAACAAGAGCTGCCCGCTGCATGTTCAAGTGTCTGAACGCCTGCCTGCGCTCACGGCAGCAAAACCAGGCTGTTCCCAGCCAGGGAGCGGAGCCCTGTTCCTGGCAGGAGGCTCTCATCAGCCCCTTCCCCACTGTGCACGCAGCACTTCTGCCTGCCTGCCTGCCCAGAAGAGCACAAGCTGGCCGGCTCTGGGCTCAGCACAGCCCAAACACAGGCGCAGGAAGACACAGCGGCTCTTTTGCAGCCATGCCCCAGACAGGTGGGAAGGGGACCCTGCCTCTGGTCTCTCTTGGTTGGCTTGCTGACTGGCTCTGAGGCAGGGGCTGCCCGATTCCTGGCTTGTGGGGAGAGCAGAGCCGCCGGAACCGCGCCCACCGTGCAGACACTGCCTGACAGCGCTGCGGCCGCTGGGACGGTGGCACCCCCGAGTCTCAGCCACTCCGCTGAGGCCGCTGCTGTTTCATTTGCTTTAGGCACCCCCAAAGCTGATTGCCAGGCCACGATGGTCTCTGCTTCTGCCCTCTTCCTGTCCCTGTGTAGGGATGGAGCATTGCTGTGCTTTCAGGAAGCTCTTTGTGGAAACTTCCGGCATTGCAAGCTCCTTTGCCCTCAGAGGATGCTTGCCATGGAATCCCTCACGGCTGGCTTCAGAGCATACTCCGGCAGGCTCTTCTAAAACCCAGGGTCCTTGTCCCCTTCAGAGTGCTCAGCAGGACCTTTTTTTAACAGCACGCTGCTTTACAGCTGGAGCAGCGAGACAGGGAGCTTTGTTATAAAAAACGAACGAGGCCAGATCTCCGACAGCGATTGAAACAGGCTCTCGTTTATTTAAAAACCATTCGGTGGGAGCAGAGAATCTGGGATAAGCCCAGATCCTCATACAACAGCTCAAAAAGGGAACCAGAAAGGAACCAGAAGAACCCCAAGAAAAAGCCCCTAAAAGAAAAAAAGCTCCCAAAGAAAAAGCCCCACCCCAGGAACAGAAAACTCCCCTTTTTAGAACAAATTCCTGGCCCAGGAATGGTGGGTTTTTGGTTCCATGCACCCATTGGTGGAATTCGGGCGCTTTGATTGGTCCTTACCGGGGTTCGTTTTGGACCAGTCATTTCCCCAGGGCGTCGAGTCATTGGTTGATGCTCTGGCCCAGTCACTCTTTGAGTTGTCCACCTCCTACCCCCACCAAGTCCCGGACCCCTTTCCCTTCGCCCACAGCAAACAACTCCCCAGCGTTATTACAAACCCGTAATAGCTTTGCAGCCTGAGCTGCCCTTCTTCCTCTCTGTCCGTGCACAGAACAGAGCGGGAAGGAGAAGGGCAGCAGGGCCCTGGGTGTCCTGGGGCTCAGCTTTTTGCGCCGCTTCAGCTCCACAGAGACGGGGGTAAAGTGAAAAACCAAACTGTTTATTAAGGGAAAGCGAAGCCAAGGGGTGAGCGGGGAGGCAAAAAAGGGGATGAGCAGGGCCTGAGGGCTGCAGGGAGGGAGCTGCCATCAGGGAGAGACATGGCAGGAGCTGCTGAAACTTCTCACAGGCTCAGCTCTGAGCAGCCACAGCTGTGCCTGGAGCTCCCCTGCTCTGCAGGGGGTCCCATCTTGCATGGGAACTGGAAATCGCCATTGGAGGCCCTTAGAGGTACATCTGATCAAGGAGACAAAGAAAGTTCTGCAGATCTTCTTTGGAATGTCAGCTGGATCAGAATGCTCATGCAGGATGGGTTCTCATCTTCCCTCAGGGCTTGAAGAGCTGGAAGAGAGAGGAACACAGGCCACGGTCAGTGGCCAGATTAAGGGAATGCAGGAAAGTCTCCTGCCAGGGCCAACCCAGCCGGCTATGGCATGGCCAGGAGGGAGCGGGAGGCAAGGGCTTCGGCCCGAAGGCGCAGGCCAACGGATCCCCCATGTGTCCCTGAAAGCTCTCGGGGCTCTGTCCCCTCCACAGCCCCTGGTTCTCACAGAGAGCGGAGGCCTCCGCAGCCCGGACACGGATTGCAGCGCTGGGGCCGGGATTTGCAGCTGCCCCCGGCGGTCCTGGCTGCCTCACTCACCCTCCCTGAGGACTTGGAGCTCCTCCTTCTGCCCCAGCATGAGCACTCCGGCCACCCCTGGAAACACAGAGCACGTGGCGGCCCCAGGCGGCACAGCTGCCCGACACGGGCGCTGCCAGCCCTACGGCCGCACGCCCTCTTCCCCGGGAAGGGCTCCTTTTGGCCCCTGCCCCACGCTGCCACCCGAGGGCACGGCTGCGAGAGGGCGGCGGCAGCGCCGAGGGCGGGCAGAGCTCCAGCGGTCCGGGCGCGGCTCCCGCTGCAGGGGCTGCAGCCGGGCCGGGAGGCAGGGAGGGGCGCCGGGCTGGTGGCTCACCGATGAACCTGACGGCCGCCTCTCGTAGGGGCCTCTGTGGGCTCTGCAGGTGCGGCAGGGCCCAGACCAGGTGCTCGGCCACTCGGCTCTCGTCCTGCAGAAGCTGCGGGGAGCGCCAGGAGGGAAGGCTCGGCGTGGGCTCTGCCGCTCGGCCGGGCGCTCCCTGCACCCAGCCCCGGCCGAGCCAGCCCGCACGGCCCGGGCCAGGGAGCAGCGTGTGAGGCGCAGGCTGGCGGGCCCGGGAGCGGCGCTGGCCGGGGACACAGCTGCCAGCCCCCCATACTGAGCAGCTGGGGAAGGGGGCTTCTCCAGCCCGCGGCTGGGGCTCCTGGGCTGTCCTTACCAGGTGCTCGGCGAACTTCATCCGCCGCTTCTTCGCCAGCAGCTCCTCGAGATCCCTCCTCCTCGGGAAGCAGGGCTTCGCCACAGGCCTGGAGAGCAGCAGAGAGCCGCAGGTGGCAGCAGGGCCCAGGGCACGGCACCTGGCTCCCTGTGCCAAGGCCAGGGGAGGCTGGAGCCCGCCAGGCACCAGGGCAGGAGGCGGCCGAGCCCCCTGCCAGGGATGCGGCAGCATCACACCAAACCTCACCTTGGCCACCTGCAGGTTCTCATCGTGCCAGCGCAAGAATAGAGGGAGCAGGCTCTGGCTCACAATGGTGGTCAGAGGATTTTCCCTCTCTTCCACTATCAGCTCCATCACCTTGCTGAAGAGCTGAATGGAGAGCTGCTGCACGTGGCTGCTGTCCTGGAGAAAAGGAAAAGTCCTAAGCACCAACTTCTCCAGGCCCATGGGGGCAAAGGCCCAAAACTGCCCAAAAGGGCGCAAAGTTTCCAGGCAGCGTCCAGTGCCCTTGGCTGGGGGCACAGAGCCTTACGTCCTCAAAGTGGGGCAGGAGGGACTCAGCCAGCTTCAGGGCGGTGATGCTGGCTATCTGGAGGTCTGTGTCCTGGAGCGTATGCGTCAGCACAGAGAGGGTCATCTCGACCACCTCTGCATCTGCATCGGCCAGCTGCTCCACCAGCTGCGGATACAGGCCGCGTATTCCTCCGCCCTGTGTGCAAGACGAGGCTGTGCTGTGAAGCCGTGACTGGCCGCGGCACCAAGGGCTGCTTGGGGCACTCGGGCGGCTGAAGCGGGACTCGGGAGAGCTGGGAGCAGCTGCCTCTGCTGCCAAAGGCCAGCCAAGCCCAAAGGACTGCGCTCCCCAGCCCCACGCTGCCAGCGGGGCTTCGGCCACGGCCCCCTCCTCACCAGCGAGGGCTCCTTGCTGAGCACCACCAGGCCTCTGAGCGCAAGGCGCAGCCTGTCCCTGCACTCGCTCGGCAGGTGCCGGGATACCACCAACAGGGCACTGGGACCGTGGATACGCAAGTGCAGACACTCCAGGAGCTGAAAGGCACAGGAGGGCAGTGGCAGGCGAGCCGGCCGGCAGGAGCCCGGAGCCGCAGAGGGCTGGGCCCAGGCAGCAGCAGCGGGCGCGGGCAGCGTCCCAGGCGGCTGCAGCTAAGAGAGACCAGAGAGCTGGGAGGCAGCTGAGCCAGGCAGCGCTGGCCATCAGGCTCACCTCCACAAAGATGGCCAGGGCAGGCAGATCACAGCGTGGCTGCTTCCCGATGAGCAGGCTGAGCAGGTGCGAGGCCATGTGGGGACACAAGGGGGTCAAGGCACAGCGCATCTCCCTGGCAGGGGAAAAAGGCGCCAAAGGCCCTGAGCCAGGCAGGCAAACCTCTCCCTGGAGCGACTCACAGTGGTCCGCTCTTTCCCCAGCACTCTGCAAGGGGACACGGGCCCCTTGGGAGGCGGCTGCTGCTGGCCATCCTCCTCTCCCAGCCTTTTGCACCCTCCCTCGGTGACAAGGCCCTCTGGTGGGGAGTAGGGCATCTCACCTGGCCAGCAGACCCGCTGCACAGTGTGGGCTGTTGGCACAGAGCAGGCTGTCCCAGAGCTGCTTGTGCTCCAGAGCCACCAGCTTCTTGCCAAAGCCCCGCTGGGAGAGCAGAGCCTCAATGGTCTGCACTGCAAACCTGTGTGCCGAGCAAAGGCGCGGTCACTCTAGGAGCACTGGCCCTGGCCACAAGGACATGGGAAGGACAGGGCGACTGGCACCTGTTGGGCGCTCTGCAAAGGCCGTCTTCCTCCTGGCACGCTCTCCAGAAGCTCAGGCTCTCCACCTCCTCTGGCCTCTGCTCTGTGGTGATGAAAACTTGCAAGAGCAGAGCCACAAAGAGGTGTGGAGAATGAATGAGGATTGCATAGCGCCACTCGGGCATGCTTGCAATCCTCCGCAGCACCAGAGTTGCCTGCAAGAGACAAAGCACCCCGAGGCAGCGCTCAGTGCCGAGGTGTCCATGCAGCAGGGCCTGAGGGGAGATGCAGGGGGAGCAGCCGGCCTGCTGCTCCTAGGCCAGCTTTCAGCCCAGGCAGGGAGCTGCAGGCTGGGGAGAGCATGGAGAGCTTCTGAGAAGGCCACTTGGAGAGCCAGCATAGGCCAGCTCCAGAAACTCACAGCCAGGGCAAAGACGGCCTCGTTGTCCCCGCTGCAGACGAACCCGCCGTACGGTGGCAGCTCCTCTAGGGCAGAGAGCAGTGCTGGAAGCACCTCCTCCACAGCCACTTCTGAGGTGCCGATGGCCCTCCACATCAGCTCAGCAGCTCTGTGGGAGCAGAGCTGGGCATCAGTACCGTGCCCCGTGCAGCTGCGTGGGGCCGGGAGGTAGCATGGCAGCAGGCTTAGGAAACAGATGGGCCCAAGGGTCCCAGGGTTCTCCGCCTGTCTGGCAGACCCCTCTGGAAAGGCTGTGCAGGGCCAGGGGCCCTACAGGCCCATGAGCACCGAGCTCTCCAGGCAGTTGTGCCCCGTACCTGTCACACAGTGGGGCGCAGCGCAGGAGGCTCATCACCACCTGGGCAGGGTGCTCTTCAGTCAGGCTGAGAATGATCATCTGCAGCTCGGCGTCCACGGTGCTACAGGACGTGAGTCTCTGCAGGATGTTCCTCACCACAGCTTGCACCTGGAAGAAGGGATATGGGGAAGACTTGGAGTGCTGCCCAAGGGAGCCACTTTCTCTGCTTCACCCAAGAAGCTGTTGATTTCCCAGCTCACTGGGATGGGCCAGAGGGGGCCCAGTGGACATGGCTTGAGGGGCCACGTCATCCTGGGAGGCCTTCAGTCCCGGCCCCAGGCTGCTTCCCTGCTGTGGAGAAGAAACACCCGTCAGGAAAAACTCCAGACTGGGCCCAGGACTCACTCTCAGCATGGGCATGGCCTCAGTCTCAGGGATGGCCTCGAGACAGGTGTTAGTGGCGGCCATGCCCTCCGTCAGGGCCATGTCAGCCTCTGCCCTGTCCTCGGACGTTTCCTCCTCAGAGGTGTCCATGAAGTCCGAGGACGCTGTGCTGGAAGCATCCTCTGCCTGCAGCTCGCTGGGCCTGGAGTCGGGCTCGGCCGTGCCCTCGGTGGTGCGGCCGCTGGTCTTTCTGCGCCGAAGGCGCAGGAACCTCCGCAGTGCCTGCAGCAGAAGGAAGGGCGGGAAGAGAGGCACGTTCCGTGGTCTGCTCCAAGCGTGGGGCTCGGCCCAGCAGTGCCAACAGGCCCGGCCCAGGTGGGGACAGCCGCAGGTACCTGGGCTACTCTGCGGAAGCGGCCACGGGTGAGCTCCTGCTCTTGAGTCCCGTCCTTGGATGCATCTGCCAATGAGCGAGCGCAGCCAGAGCTGAGGGGCCGCAGGAGAGGCCGGAGAAGCCAGCCCAGCCCTGCATGCCCCCGGCAGGGACAGCGCCCCGGGTTCCCAGGGGACGGAGCACGGCCATCGGGGGGGAGGCCCGGCCCCTGTCCCATCCGGTCCGTGGGCACGTCCACAGGGATGGGATGGGATGGGATGGGATGGGATGGGATGGGATGGGATGGGATGGGATGGGATGGGATGGGATGGGATGGGATGGGATGGGATGGGATGGGATGGGATGGGATGGGATAGGATGGGATGGGGCCAGGCTGGCTGCAGGTACCGGCGTTGCATCCAGCTCCTCCACTCACCATCCTGCAGCGGCTCCAACTGCTCGGGCTCTGCAGGCTGCTGCGCTGGGGCAGCTGCAGGGCCTTTGCTTTTCTTGCCCCGAAGCCCCTTGAACAGGCTGAGCAGTCTGCCTGCCATCTCGCTGTCTGACCTCGAGGGCACCTTGGAGACAGATGCCCCGTCAAAGGTCCGATTCAGCGAGTGTTGCAGTTGTGCCTTGCAGGCACCTGCAGCAGAGGGGCCTCAAGAAGGCTACAGGACAGCAAGTCCTGTATTCTGTTCTCCAGGGCTCCTGCCACAATGACAGGAGACTCCTGGCGAACAATGGGGGTCACCAGCTCCCACGGCCTGGCAACGAGGGCGCCGGCCGCAGCGATGGGAGATGCCTCGGAAAAACTCCGAGACACCGAATCCTGAGGCCAGGCCGTGAGGCCAGGCACAGGAGGAATGCCTCGGAAAAGCTCCGGGTCAACAACAGACGAGCCGGCTGTGTGGGGATGCCTCACAGAACCGCTCTGTCACGTCCTGCCCCGTCGCGTGCACCGAGCACTCTGGCGTGGCCGTGTCACTGCCAGCACCTAGGTCAGCGTGTGTCACAAAGGGCTGCTCTGACACTCTGTCCCTTTCGGTGACACGGTGAACATTCTGCACCGAGTCACAAAGGGACATGCTGCCACGTGCCCCGGGGCCACCCCCTCCCCACCCAAGGTGCCCCCGGTTGGAGGCAATTCCTTGCCCCAAGCGTCTAACACAGCCCTGGACACACCAAGACCCGCCAAGTGCCAAGGGAAGGGCTCTCCACGGTGCCCGGCTGGCACAGCCCAGCTCGGTGCCGGCCCTGGAGCAGAGCCGCTTCCAGCAAGCAAGAGGCAAACACGTCTTGCCAAGAGTTAAAACACACCAGAGAGCGGAGATGGCATGAATGTTGGCATAAAGGCCTTTGAATTCACAGCTCTCTGAGAGGCATTTGGGGCTCTCGGCTGGACAGAGATACCAGCTCTGTCCTGTGCTTAGAGGAGGGAACGCACCCTGCCGCTGGTGCTTGGCTTGTCTTCTTCTCTGGAGGCCCAGGCAGATGCCAAAGCTGCTCTTCACAGCCTTCTCCCTTCCCACACCCCTCTGCCAAGTGCAAGGGGCCACAAGGATGGAAAGGGGAGCAGGGAGCCAAAGGGAGACAGCTGCACCTACCTCACTGGCGGCTCCGGGGGAAGCACGTTGCTTGAGATGCAAGCCCCTCTCTTCCAAAGGCATTTCCCCAAATGCCTACAATTCCCGGGGAACACTAACACACACTTCAGAAACCCTGGCAAGGCTGAATTACTTCTGCACCTTGTAGCACAGGCACTGCAGCTCGAGCTCATCTTTCTTCTCCCAAGTCTTTTTCCTTGTGTCCCTTGTGGCACGCAGCCCCGGGCCCCCTAGAAACAAGAGCTGCCCGCTGTCTCTTCGAGTGTCTGATCGCCTGCCTGTGCTCATGGCAGCAAAACCAGGCTGTTCCCAGCCAGGGAGCGGAGCCCCGTTCCTGGCAGGAGGCTCTCATCAGCCCCTTCCCCACTGTGCACGCAGCACTTCTGCCTGCCTGCCTGCCCAGAAGAGCACAAGCTGGCCAGCTCTGGGCTCAGCACAGCCCAAACACAGGCACAGGAAGACACAGCGGCTCTTTTGCAGCCGTGCCCCAGACAGGTGGGAAGTGGACCCTGCCTCTGGTCTCGCTTGGTTGGCTTGCTGACAGAGGGTTTGACTCCCTCCCCACAGAGGAAATCAAGGGCAGGTGCGAGCAGAGCAACTTCTCGGGATCCAAGAGAGCCACCTCCCCAGCCCGTCTGACACTCAGTCCCAGACTGAGAAATTCTCACCTCCAACCAGGAGACAAAGGAGGGCTCCAAACACAGCCTAGGATCCAAACGGGTTTATTGAGGGAGGGGCATAGGGTCTAGGAAGGGTCGAGGTGAAGAGAGAGGCAGGGACACAACCGCACTCAAAGGGAGGCTGGTGGTGGAGCCCAGAACAGCGGTGGGGCCAGGGTTGAAACCATGGGGCTGGCAGCTGGGGCCAGGATACAGGGAACCAATGAGGAGAGGGACCAGAGGAGGAGCCGAGGTGGAGTGATGAGGGGTACACCAATGGGAGTGGGGGAAGAGGGTGGTCTTGTAGTACAATCCAGTGGGGAAGGGAGGAACATGGAACATGCTAGAACTGGGGAGGGGGCCATGGCTGAGTGGCATTTAAACAGGAGTGTCCTCCCAAGGCATCCCTGCCCTATTTTCCTTGGGGTCCCCTCCCCCATCTCCCCCTTTTCCATTTATTACAAATGCTTTGCCCCTAGTCTTTTGAAGGGCTCTTTTCAAGCAAGCAATAGCTGTCAAATCAATCACAAGGATGATCACAATCCACAGGAGGCCTTTCAAGTTAGAAGCCATCTATTCGGGAACATCCCAATGTCCAAAAAGTTGGTCCAGCCAGTAGGCCGCCTTTTTCTCAGTTTCTATGTCCTTCACCTGATTTTGAAGTCCCTTGATGTTGCTTTGAATTGATGTGCTGAGGGAGGACAAGTTGAAAGAGCACAGTCCTTCCAAGTCCTCACACCCATGGTGGGGGGCGAGCAGCAGGAAATCGATTGCAGCTCGATTTTGCAGCATGGCGTGTCTGGTGGTCTCCTCATCCACCAATAGATCAGAAAATGCGGCAGATGTAGCACTGGCCTGCTTACTGAGCCAGCACCCCAGGTGAGAAAGCTCACCGAGGGCCTTGGCAGCAGCAACCCATGGTAGAAAAATGGATACCGTGACCCTCTTCCTTGTTCCCTAATTATAAATTTGGGTCAAATTCCTCAAAGGATCTCTTTTGGCAAGCAAATGTATTGTTCTGCTTCCAAGCATGCAAAATGGTGGAATTTGAGGTGAGGCTAGTCAGCTGGCCAAGGCTGCAGGGACCCCCTTTGATGTTGGAGGGGATTCCTGCCCACACCCTAGCACCACAGAGAAGAAACACTCCCCGTGGGAGCACTCTGGGGTACGCCAGGGACTGGGACGGTGTGGTGCTAGTCTAGTTGCACCTTTCAGCCACATTGTAGCATTTATCATCGGGCGAGACATCTTTGGGGATGTTACTCTAGGGTTCTGTTGTGAATTGCAAATCTGGTCTGGCCTTCTATTCAAAGGTAACACAGTAACTTGCTTTGGTGGAGCCCAGGAGGTCTAGCTCCTGGGGCTCCTGTGATGCATGTGGGAGAATCCTTATCCGCTCGTCCAGGTGTCCACAGGGTTGGGTTTCTTACCTATGTGCGGGTAATCATTTTGTGACGGAGGGATTCCCACCAGACACGTAGAGAGAGGATCGTCCACGCTTTCCATGGCCATGCAAAGGCTGTCTTGCTGTAGGGACTTTGCCAAGGTGACCCAAACGTTCTGCTTTGGCTGTGGTATGATCCAGCCCATGGTCACCTGGGTGATCATGAAGGCACAGGTGAAGGCGGCGGCTCTGGCGGTGCTGGCGCTGTTGTGGGGGTTTCCCGGGTTTGTTGTGAGGCGGTTCATGGTTTTCCCGCTCTCTGCTCACGCCGAGTGTGTTGAGGATTTTTTGCAGATTGAGGACTTTTTGAAGAACAGTGGCCATATTCAGCTGACGCACAATCCAGTCTGCTTGGGATAATGGACAATGGACACGTTCACAAACAATAATGGAAATATTCAGAAAATGGGGTCGGTATATCCTTGAAAAAGATCCAAGAAGAAGAGTCAACTGGACTCAGCAAGTCTGTCAGTGAGCTTGGGAAAGTGAGGAAAAAAGACAGTTCTTGGGTGGGACAGAAAACCACAGCCAGACGCGTGAAAAGTTAGATGATCCAATCAGCATCCGATCTTAGACGCGTGAACAGCTAGGCCTGGCCAATGATGTATTAGCTAGAGAGGTGTGGACAGTAGGGAATTGTTATAAATATAGTCTTTTTAGGGATAATAAATTTGGCTTCACTGGATGATATTGGTGTTGGTGTGATGCCCCTGAAGCTCTGCATCCCACACTTTTCCCCCACCAGGCCCCCTAGAAACAAGAGCTGCCAGCTGCATGTTCAAGTGTCTGAACGCCTGCCTGCGCTCACGGCAGCAAAACCAGGCTGTTCCCAGCCAGGGAGCGGAGCCCCGTTCCTGGCAGGAGGCTCTCATCAGCCCCTTCCCCAACTGTGCATGCAGCACTTCTGCCTGCCTGCCTGCCCAGAAGAGCACAAGCTGGCCGGCTCTGGGCTCAGCACAGCCCAAACACAGGCGCAGGAAGACACAGCGGCTCTTTTGCAGCCATGCCCCAGACAGGTGGGAAGGGGACCCTGCCTCTGGTCTCTCTTGGTTGGCTTGCTGACTGGCTCTGAGGCAGGGGCTGCCCGATTCCTGGCTTGTGGGGAGAGCAGAGCCGCCGGAACCGCGCCCACCGTGCAGACACTGCCTGACAGCGCTGCGGCCGCTGGGACGCTGGCACCCCCGAGTCTCAGCCACTCCGCTGAGGCCGCTGCTGTTTCATTTGCTTTAGGCACCCCCAAAGCTGATTGCCAGGCCACGATGGTCTCTGCTTCTGCCCTCCTCCTGTCCCTGTGTAGGGATGGAGCATTGCTGTGCTTTCAGGAAGCTCTTTGTGGAAACTTCCGGCATTGCAAGCTCCTTTGCCCTCAGAGGATGCTTGCCATGGAATCCCTCACGGCTGGCTTCAGAGCATACTCCGGCAGGCTCTTCTAAAACCCAGGGTCCTTGTCCCCTTCAGAGTGCTCAGCAGGACCTTTTTTTAACAGCACGCTGCTTTACAGCTGGAGCAGCGAGACAGGGAGCTTTGTTATAAAAAATGAACGAGGCCAGATCTCCGACAGCGATTGAAACAGGCTCTCGTTTATTTAAAAACCAGTCGGTGGGAGCAGAGAATCTGGGATAAGCCCAGATCCTCATACAACAGCTCAAAAAGGGAACCAGAAAGGAACCAGAAGAACCCCAAGAAAAAGCCCCTAAAAGAAAAAAAGCTCCCAAAGAAAAAGCCCCACCCCAGGAACAGAAAACTCCCCTTTTTAGAACAAATTCCTGGCCCAGGAATGGTGGGTTTTTGGTTCCAGGCACCCATTGGTGGAATTCGGGCGCTTTGATTGGTCCTTACCGGGGTTCGTTTTGGACCAGTCATTTCCCCAGGGCGTCGAGTCATTGGTTGATGCTCTGGCCCAGTCACTCTTTGAGTTGTCCACCTCCTACCCCCACCAAGTCCCGGACCCCTTTCCCTTCCCCCACAACAAACAACTCCCCAGCATTATTACAAACTCATAACAACTCCCCCCTCTAAAACTTTGATCAGGCTTTAGCCCGCATCAACCTCACTCAGTTTAATTCTTTGGCTTTTAAACAGTTTCTTTGAACAGTCTTTTCAACAGTTCATTTCAAACTGTTTTTAAACAGTTTCTTCTTCAATTGCATATAGTTGCCTCAGTCTTTGGTATCTCTTGTATATTTCCATGGCCGATCCTTCAGTTTTTGCTACGTAGTTGTCTTCTGTCTCTTGTTCCTGCAGCATTAAAATGTCAGAACAAATCCACTTCTCTTTCATAGGGCATTCTCCCAACAAGTTTTGTTTAAAATTTCCTTTCTTTTCGAATAGCTAATATGTTTTTCCGTCCTCTATGCAAGTTGTGATTGATGAAAAGTTGATAAAATTCGGACTCGGGTTAGTGTGAGATCTGAGGACGGCAGTCCGAGATTCTCCTGCATACAAAGGGTAGTAACACTTCTCGCATGGTTCTGTCCCTCCTCCCTTGATGATTATAAGTAGGAGGATACATAGGAATGGGGGTCCGGTACAAGCCACTCTCCCAATCATGTCTCCCCTCCGTAGAGGATCAGCAACTCTCTGTGGCAAGAGTGTAACTTGATCCGGTCTTGCCCCCCCCCCCCTCCCCTTTTCTCCTTTTCTTAATGTGTTACTCTTACCAGTTACCATGGCAGAAGTTCACTTTTTCCTTTTTGTATCAACTTCTTTCTTCTGTTCTTTTTAGGGCCAGATTGCTAGATGCATGGGAGAATGCTCTATCTCTTTTCTTGGATCTTCTGATCTGTAACAAGAGATACTAGAAATTAATTTTACGTTTTTACATTAAATATCAATTTCATTTAGAACAGATTAACAACTTTTCATTTAAACATTTATACAACAATTTTCAGAAATTATATTTTATGGGTCCTTTTACGATGTGTCCGAGGTCTCCTTAGACTTTGTTAAAGTTGGCGGTGGTTCCGCGGGTGCGGAAACTGGCCCTTTCACTCGGGTTATATGTGTCCACCCTCGTTCTTGTGTCCGTATAGCAGTTTCAGTGGTCAATAGTACTTGAAAAGGGCCTTCCCATCTTGGGACTAAGGGTTGTTCCTTCCAAGTTCTGATTAACACCCAGTCACCAGGTTGAAGTTTATGTAGTTTGAAATCAATAGGCGTAGCTTGAGAAAGATATCCTTTTGCTCTTAGTTCTTCTAAAGTATTGGTGATAGTCTTTATATATTTTCTCGTGCTCACCTCTCCTTCCTCATATGTTCCTGCATGTCCTAGGGTTGTTAAAAACGGTAGCCCAAACATCATTTCATATGGGGAAACTCCTACATCTGCTCTCGGTCTCGTTCTTATTCTCAATAAAGCTAAAGGGAGACATTTTAACCAATTCATTTTTCTTTCCTCTGTTAATATGGTAAGCGTATTCTTAAGACTTTGATTCATTCGTTCTACTCTTCCAGAACTTTGGGGTCTCCAGGGTGTATGAAATTTCCATGTGATGTTTAGGGCTTCTACGAGCTGTTGTATTATTCTAGCTGTGAAATGAGGCCCTCTATCTGAATCGATGGTATTTATGATTCCGTATCGGGGTATGATTTGCTCCAATAGGATCTTGCTTACAGTTTCTGCAGTTTCTCTTGTAGTTGGAAATGCTTCCACCCAGTGGGTCAAGTGGTCTATTATTACTAATAGATACTTATATCTCTGCACCTGTGGTAGTTCTGTAAAATCTATTTGGACACTTTGAAATGGTCTTTTTGCTAGTTCTCTTCCCCCTTGAGGTGGTTTTCTCATCACTTTTCTATTTATTCTTTGACAAATCATGCCGTTTCTAGTTAGCATTTTTGCAATTTCCCATACCCCAATACATACATAGGTCCTCATAAAATGGTCATGCAATGCTTGGGTCCCCCAATCAGTTGATGCATGCAGGTCTTCCATTATCTTTTTGGTGAGTGCTTTGTTTAGTACTGTTCTCCCATCTGGCATTTCCCATTTTCCTGTTTCTTTTTGCGTTGCACCATGTTTTTGTAGTTCTTCTAGTTCTTTTTCATCAAATATAGGAATTTCCGCAATTTCTTTATCTTCTTCTTTCCCATCTCCTGTTTCATTTAACTTAAAGATCTTTTCTGACTCCTCTAGAGCAGCCCGTTTTGCTGCAAGATCAGCTAAATTATTCCCTTTTATCTCTCTAGTTTCCCCTCTTTGATGTCCTTTTACATGGACGATGGCAATTTCCTTTGGTCCTTTCAAGGCTTCGAAAACTGCCTTTATGAGGCCTTCGTGAATCAAAGTTTTTCCTTTTGTATTAATAAACCCTCTTTCCGCCCAGATTTTGCCAAAGGTGTGGACTACCCCATAAGCATATTTGGAGTCAGTATAGATTGTTCCACTTTTCTTTTCAAGCCATTTTAGTCCTTTTAATAGTGCATAGATTTCACAACACTGAGCAGACCAATTTACAGGTAATTTTCCTTGTTCTATAATCGCCATCGTACGTCCATTTACTACAGCATACCCTGATGCTCGCTTCCCGTCTACTACTCGAGACGATCCATCTACAAACAGCATTTCACCTTCCAGCAATGGTTGCTCTAGTAAGTCCTCTCTTACTTTTATTTGCATGTCTATAGTCTCGAGGCAGTGATGTTCTAGTTCTTCCTTTGGTTCTCCGTATAAAAATTGGGCAGGCTTTTGTATCTTTGTGGTGGATAGTTCTATATTCTCACTGTTACTTAAAATCAGTTCATATTTTAACAGTCTGCTATCGGAAATCCACTGGCATGCTCCTTTGTTTAATATGCTTTTCAAATCGTGGGGTGTATACACTTTTATTTTCTTGCCTAAGGTTAACTTGTAGCCGCCTTCTACGAGAATTACTGTTGCGGCTACTGCTTGCAGACATGTAGGCCAACCTCTGACAACTCGGTCAAGTAATTTTGAAATATAAGCAATAGGCTTCCGTACTCCACACCAGTCCTGTGTTATGCCTCCATAAGCTATTCCATCCTCAACATTAACAAACAGTTCAAACAATCTATTTAAGTCTGGCAGGCTTAAAACTGGAGCATTCGCTATTTTTTCTTTTAATTCTTCTAATTTCTCGTCATCATCTTTATTCCAATTGATAGGTTCATCTCCAACTAATTTATTGTATAGAAATTTGACTAATTTTGGATGACCATCAATCCACAACTTACAGTATCCAACCAGTCCCAATAATTTCCTTACATCGGTTTTTGGTTTTGGTGCTGGTAACGAGAGTATTCCTTGAATCCGGTCAGCATCCAATTTCTTGTAACCTTTTCCAATTAAGTGTCCCAAATACTTTACTTCAGGTTCCACAAATTGTAATTTTCTTTTTGATTCTTTTAGCCCTTTCTCACCTAGGAAGTTCAACAAGTTAACGGTTGTTTTCTGTACTTCCTCTTTTTGTTCTCCAGAAATTAATAAATCATCTACATATTGCAGAACTTGAGAATTACCTTCTGGTTTAAATTGTTTCATTATTTCTTCTAAAGTCTGTCCAAACAAATTAGGTGACTCTGTGAACCCTTGTGGCAACCTTGTCCATTGTAATTGTTGTTTCCTCCGCATCTCCTCGTCTTCCCATTCGAACGCAAACCATTTCCTGCTTTCTCTCTCTAGTGGACATGACCAAAATGCATCCTTCAAGTCTCCCGCACTGAAGCACGCATGGCTTGCTGGTACTTTACTCAGTAGGTTATATGGGTTGGCAACTACGGGATATCTTGTGACCGTCTGCTTGTTTACTTCTTGTAGATCTTGAACTAAACGGTATGTGCCATCCGGTTTCTTGATTGGTAATATGGGTGTGTTGTGTGGTGACATACATGGTTCTAATCTACCTTCCTTTATCAGATCTTTTATAACTGGTTTCAGTCCTTGTTTTCCCTCTACCGAAATTGGGTATTGTTTGACTCTGATTGGAGGAAGGTTCGGTTTCATTTTAATTTCAATAGGTGGAATGTCTAGCAACCCATGTCCTCCTTCCTCTGCCCACACATTCGAATTAATTCCTCTCTCATCTTCTTCTTTTCATACCATCATTTTTGCTATCACACACTTTCCTTCGGGTACCACTCCTATCTTTAGCTGCACCTGTAAGTCCCGGCCTAGAAGATTCGAATCAAGTTCTGGCATATATAGAAAATCAGTACAGCCTTCTCTAAAACTTCCTTTTATGGTTACATCCTCTATGACGGGCACTTCGAGAGGGTTATTTTCAGCACCTCTAACTTTACAAGTCTTATTACTTAGCTTGCATCCTTTTGGTATTTTTGACACACTTGATCTATCTGCTCCAGTGTCTACCAAAAATTCAATCTCTTCGCTCTGAGGGCCAATTTCCAAGTTTACCAGGGGCTCTTTTTGATGACCTATTCCATGCCTCAGAGCACAGAGCCCCCGACACCCCTAATCGTCTCCTCTTAGTTTCCTTTCTAATGTATCTTGTTCTTGAGACATAGCATCATCTATCTTTCTTTTTTTTGCAAAAATTTCTGGTATGTCCTTTTTCTTCACAATAAAAACATATAACCTCTGTCCATGGTGGTCTCCCTTCTATCCACTGCGTTCTACTGTCCTTATTATATCCAGGGTTTCCAATAAATGGTCCTCTTGGTCCAAGATATTTATCCTTTCCCTCTTTAGGTGTCTCCATGTCTCCAAATTTTCCATTTTCTCTTGTTCTAGCCCCTCTAAGCTCACTTCTCCTAGGTCCATTATAATTGTTTCCTTCTCCTCCCACTGATCCATCGTTTCCAAACCCCGCACTCTCCCTTGCCACTGCCACCATGATTTTTGCCTTTGTCCTTGTCTTCTCTTCATCTCTCCTTAAATATACTTTCTGTGCCTCTCTTAATCATTCATTCATTCCCTTCTCTTGCCAATCATCTATCTTTTCTAGCTTTCTTCTTATATCAACCCATGCCCTTGTAACAAATTGTATCTTAACTAACACCTGTCCCTCTGGACTGTCTGGGTCTACACTTGAATATAAATGGAAATTCCTTTTCAACCTTTCCAACCAGGCACTTGGTGACTCTTCTTTTTCCTGTTGACTGTCAAAAGCTAATCTAGCGTTATTTGTTCTTGGTACTGCCTCCCGCATTCCTCTGATTATTATTGTTCTTTATTGTCTCATGTTTGTTCTTCCTTCCTCCTCGTTTGGATCCCAGTCTGGTACGTTAAGTGGCATTTTATCTTCCCCCCTAGGACCCCCTCGATTTTCTCTTTCCCATATTCTCATGCCTGCTGCTCTAATCATTTGTATTTCTTCCGAGGAAAAGAATATATCCATAATTGAATTTAGCTCCTCCCACATATAAATATTAGGTCACAAGAACTGATCCAATTGCTGGGAGATACCTATGAGGTCTTCCAATAGGGGTTTGATCTCTTTCCTAAAGTTTCTGACTTCCGAGGCAGTCAATGGTGCATTCACAAAGCCTATACCTCCCCTAGCTCCACCCATAGGTACTTCCCTTAGAGGAAATAATTTTTCAGTCTTCTCTGGATTTTCCTTCATTCTCCTTGTTTGGAATCTAGTATTGTATGGATGACCCACTCCTTGTTTGTCAGGTTCATTTATTTTATTTTCCTCCTTATTTCTACAACAGCAGGCTGTTTCTGTTATTAATTGTTTCTCCTCTGTTTGGTCTTTAGGTTGTTGAAGTACATGGGGTATATAAAGGGGAGTACTACAAATGGGATTTTGAGAGGTTGGTGGAAATATAGGGGAAAAATAAAAAGCAGGATTTTGGAAGGTTTTAGGAAATATAATTGATGTCGGAGTATCTTGAGTAATATTTGTAGAATTTGATGCACTTGGCGGAATTAAAGATGAATTGGAGTTCTCAGGCTCAGGTGTTACTGTGTAGGGAGAGGACATAGAGGAGAATGTATTTACAATATGATGTTCTTTATTTGAGGAGGGAGGTGATTTTTCTGTAGTTGTTCTTATATCGTGCCTCAGCCTTTTCTCCATGGTTGGTATTGTAGGATATAAGTCTGGAGGAGGAGGTGGTGGTAAATCGTTTATAGGCGACATTAAGGGAGGAGGAGGTAATGGGAGGTATTCTATTGGATCTGGAGGGGGAGGAGGAGGAAGATGATCTAATGGATCCCACCTCTTTTCTGGTAATTTGCTAACTTCTTTTTCACCTTCTTTAGAGACTTTATACACTTTTATCTCTCCTTCTTGTTTTTCTCTTTCCATCCAACATCTAGCGTACTTAATTTCTTGTTGGCATGGATCTATCCTGGTATTAACATATCTGTTTAAAGCTGCACATAACCATTTTTCCTCTGTGCCATACCATGCCCAATATACCGGACCTTCTGCAATACTCTCGCTAGGCCATATTTCAGTACAATATCTTATCATTTGGATTCTATTTAACTCTTTTAATTCTTCCCTATTATCCCAACTGTCTAACATCCATCCTAACGGACTATTAGGTGGTATGTTTTTAAAAGTTCGATTTTCTTCCCCTTTCTTAACAACTCTCTTTCCAGCACACTGTCCCATTTTCTTTATAGTTTAACTGTATCTCTTCTCAGTGTACTTTGAAAAAAAAAAAAAAAAAACCACAACCCTACTCCTCGAAGCTTAGCTGTATCTCTTCTCACTGTACTTTGTAACAAACAACTCAACCCTACTCCTTAAAGCTGTTAAATATAGTTAAATGTAAGAAAACACCAAGCGTGGGAATGGGAATTAAGCTAACGGATTTTATAAAAATAAAATAGAATAAATATTGCGAGTGTGGGAATCAAACTATAAATGGTGGGTTTAATAGAAATAAAATAAAATATAGTATCTTATGGTGGGAATTGAAATAAAGATGGCGGAGTCTATAAAACTAAAATAAAATAAATAGGCAATTCAAATATATCAGATAAATTGATAAATGACAACGTAGCGTGGGAATTGGAATAAAAATGGCTGATTTTATGGGAATGAAATAAAATAAATATGGCGACTTAGTGTGGGAATCAAAATAAATAATTATGGTTAATCGACTATAATAATAGAAAAGGGGAAATTAAAATGGTGGAACGTGGGAACCGAAACAAAGGTGGCAAATATAAATTAATAAATAGAAATAAATGAACGTAGGGATTGCAAATAAAATTACCAATTTTGGGGAGATTAACTGTTTTTAAATCTGGAAAGGATTAGAAGAAGTATAACAACTGCACTGTAATAACACAGGAATACTCAATTATAGAAATAAACTTCTCCGTTCTAAAAGAATCAAATATCCAAACTTATGAAATACAGATATTTCAGCTAATAATTCAAATAAACTGGCAATTAAAATTTTGGCTACTTCTTCTTCAAACTACTACACAATATAAACTTAAAATGGCTGACACCCAGCCTTCACACTTAAATACAACCTTCACCACTCGGCTCACACCCACGACACAGTATGAACTTAAAATGGCTGACACCCAGCCTTCACACTTAGGCACAACCTTAAAAATCAGCTTGGGAGTTGTCTGGGGACTTTTGGCTAGCCCTCACCCCAGAACCTCACTCCTTATATATATCTATTTCCAACACAATTTAAACACATTAAAAAAAATATTTTCCCTAACTTCAGACCAGTTCTAACCTCCTCTCCAGTCCTAGTGACTGGAAAGGCCCTTCCACAGCTGGTGGCCCACCTCCCCCCTGTGGGTCACCACTCCTGGGAAGAAATTTTCAGCTACCCCTACGACCCTCTTCAGCTAGGATCCTAGCTCGGGGCAGCCTACTTCCTCCTATGACCCCCTTCGACTGGGGTCCTAGTTCGGAGGGACCCTACTCCCCCTAGGTGGGGCACCCTCCCCCTCCCCGGCCTCGAAGAAGGGGCACTCCCCCGCACGGTGGCTGCTTTAAACTGCAGTCTCCGTGTGGGACTATTTTCTCCCACACCTAAGGTCCTAGTTCCTCAGGGGTCAAACTCCTCTCAGTCTGCCTCTGAGGAACAGCCCTCCAGATGGTTTTAGCGAGTGGGCAGAGGCCCCCCCCACTGGGCAAGTCCGCCTCACTAACCCCCACCCAGACACCCCTATGAGCCTCTTTTGCTGGGGTCCTAGTTCAGAGTGCCGGGCATGCCCCCCTCTATGACCCCCTTCAACTGGGGTCCTAGTTCAAGGGGAGCTATTCGGGCCACTGACTAAAACCACCCCTAGGAGCCTCCCTCGCTCCCTCTCGGAGGGCTTACCCCTTTTTCAGCTGTTGCTGTTCCCTCCGACCTCGGGAGTCAGCGCGTTCCCCTCCTCGGTCCGACGTAGTCCAAGATCCGGGCAGCCGAAAAATGCGGCTGGACGCGTCTTCTCGGGCCCCGGGCTACCCCGGACCGCCTCAGCGTAGTGGCTGCTCCCGGGCGAGCCCACAAGATGTTATAAAAAATGAACGAGGCCAGATCTCCGACAGCGATTGAAACAGGCTCTCGTTTATTTAAAAACCAGTCGGTGGGAGCAGAGAATCTGGGATAAGCCCAGATCCTCATACAACAGCTCAAAAAGGGAACCAGAAAGGAACCAGAAGAACCCCAAGAAAAAGCCCCAAAAGAAAAAAAGCTCCCAAAAGAAAAAGCCCCACCCCAGGAACAGAAAACTCCCCTTTTTAGAACAAATTCCTGGTCCAGGATTGGTGGGTTTTTGGTTCCACGCACCCATTGGTGGAATTCGGGCGCTTTGATTGGTCCTTACCGGGGTTCATTTTGGACCAATCATTTCCCCAGGGCGTCGAGTGATTGGTTGATGCTCTGGCCCAATCACTCTTTGAGTTGTCCACCTCCTACCCCCACCAAGTCCCGGACCCCTTTCCCTTCGCCCACAGCAAACAACTCCCCAGCGTTATTACAAACCCGTAATAGCTTTGCAGCCTGAGCTGCCCTTCTTCCTCTCTGTCCGTGCACAGAACAGAGCGGGAAGGAGAAGGGCAGCAGGGCCCTGTGTGTCCTGGGGCTCAGCTTTTTGCGCCGCTTCAGCTCCACAGAGACGGGGGTAAAGTGAAAAACCAAACTGTTTATTAAGGGAAAGCGAAGCCAAGGGGTGAGCGGGGAGGCAAAAAAGGGGATGAGCAGGGCCTGAGGGCTGCAGGGAGGGAGCTGCCATCAGGGAGAGACATGGCAGGAGCTGCTGAAACTTCTCACAGGCTCAGCTCTGAGCAGCCACAGCTGTGCCTGGAGCTCCCCTGCTCTGCAGGGGGTCCCATCTTGCATGGGAACTGGAAATCGCCATTGGAGGCCCTTAGAGGTACATCTGATCAAGGAGACAAAGAAAGTTCTGCAGATCTTCTTTGGAATGTCAGCTGGATCAGAATGCTCATGCAGGATGGGTTCTCATCTTCCCTCAGGGCTTGAAGAGCTGGAAGAGAGAGGTACACAGGCCACGGTCAGTGGCCAGATTAAGGGAATGCAGGAAAGTCTCCTGCCAGGGCCAACCCAGCCGGCTATGGCATGGCCAGGAGGGAGCGGGAGGCAAGGGCTTCGGCCCGAAGGCGCAGGCCAACGGATCCCCCATGTGTCCCTGAAAGCTCTCGGGGCTCTGTCCCCTCCACAGCCCCTGGTTCTCACAGAGAGCGGAGGCCTCCGCAGCCCGGGCACGGATTGCAGCGCTGGGGCCGGGATTTGCAGCTGCCCCCGGCGGTCCTGGCTGCCTCACTCACCCTCCCTGAGGACTTGGAGCTCCTCCTTCTGCCCCAGCATGAGCACTCCGGCCACCCCTGGAAACACAGAGCACGTGGCGGCCCCAGGCGGCACAGCTGCCCGACACGGGCGCTGCCAGCCCTACGGCCGCACGCCCTCTTCCCCGGGAAGGGCTCCTTTTGGCCCCTGCCCCACGCTGCCACCCGAGGGCACGGCTGCGAGAGGGCGGCGGCAGCGCCGAGGGCGGGCAGAGCTCCAGCGGTCCGGGCGCGGCTCCCGCTGCAGGGGCTGCAGCCGGGCCGGGAGGCAGGGAGGGGCGCCGGGCTGGTGGCTCACCGATGAACCTGACGGCCGCCTCTCGTAGGGGCCTCTGTGGGCTCTGCAGGTGCGGCAGGGCCCAGACCAGGTGCTCGGCCACTCGGCTCTCGTCCTGCAGAAGCTGCGGGGAGCGCCAGGAGGGAAGGCTCGGCGTGGGCTCTGCCGCTCGGCCGGGCGCTCCCCGCACCCAGCCCCGGCCGAGCCAGCCCGCACGGCCCGGGCCAGGGAGCAGCGTGTGAGGCGCAGGCTGGCGGGCCCGGGAGCGGCGCTGGCCGGGGACACAGCTGCCAGCCCCCCATACTGAGCAGCTGGGGAAGGGGGCTTCTCCAGCCCGCGGCTGGGGCTCCTGGGCTGTCCTTACCAGGTGCTCGGCGAACTTCATCCGCCGCTTCTTCGCCAGCAGCTCCTCGAGATCCCTCCTCCTCGGGAAGCAGGGCTTCGCCACAGGCCTGGAGAGCAGCAGAGAGCCGCAGGTGGCAGCAGGGCCCAGGGCACGGCACCTGGCTCCCTGTGCCAAGGCCAGGGGAGGCTGGAGCCCGCCAGGCACCAGGGCAGGAGGCGGCCGAGCCCCCTGCCAGGGATGCGGCAGCATCACACCAAACCTCACCTTGGCCACCTGCAGGTTCTCATCGTGCCAGCGCAAGAATAGAGGGAGCAGGCTCTGGCTCACAATGGTGGTCAGAGGATTTTCCCTCTCTTCCACTATCAGCTCCATCACCTTGCTGAAGAGCTGAATGGAGAGCTGCTGCACGTGGCTGCTGTCCTGGAGAAAAGGAAAAGTCCTAAGCACCAACTTCTCCAGGCCCATGGGGGCAAAGGCCCAAAACTGCCCAAAAGGGCGCAAAGTTTCCAGGCAGCGTCCAGTGCCCTTGGCTGGGGGCACAGAGCCTTACGTCCTCAAAGTGGGGCAGGAGGGACTCAGCCAGCTTCAGGGCGGTGATGCTGGC
The DNA here is from genome assembly GCF_027477595.1 of Haemorhous mexicanus. NCBI lineage: Eukaryota > Metazoa > Chordata > Aves > Passeriformes > Fringillidae > Haemorhous > Haemorhous mexicanus. The sequence goes on from NC_082344.1 coordinate 10,898,713, forward strand.
TATCTGGAGGTCTGTGTCCTGGAGCGTATGCGTCAGCACAGAGAGGGTCATCTCGACCACCTCTGCATCTGCATCGGCCAGCTGCTCCACCAGCTGCGGATACAGGCCGCGTATTCCTCCGCCCTGTGTGCAAGACGAGGCTGTGCTGTGAAGCCGTGACTGGCCGCGGCACCAAGGGCTGCTTGGGGCACTCGGGCGGCTGAAGCGGGACTCGGGAGAGCTGGGAGCAGCTGCCTCTGCTGCCAAAGGCCAGCCAAGCCCAAAGGACTGCGCTCCCCAGCCCCACGCTGCCAGCGGGGCTTCGGCCACGGCCCCCTCCTCACCAGCGAGGGCTCCTTGCTGAGCACCACCAGGCCTCTGAGCGCAAGGCGCAGCCTGTCCCTGCACTCGCTCGGCAGGTGCCGGGATACCACCAACAGGGCACTGGGACCGTGGATACGCAAGTCCAGACACTCCAGGAGCTGAAAGGCACAGGAGGGCAGTGGCAGGCGAGCCGGCCGGCAGGAGCCCGGAGCCGCAGAGGGCTGGGCCCAGGCAGCAGCAGCGGGCGCGGGCAGCGTCCCAGGCGGCTGCAGCTAAGAGAGACCAGAGAGCTGGGAGGCAGCTGAGCCAGGCAGCGCTGGCCATCAGGCTCACCTCCACAAAGATGGCCAGGGCAGGCAGATCACAGCGTGGCTGCTTCCCGATGAGCAGGCTGAGCAGGTGCGAGGCCATGTGGGGACACAAGGGGGTCAAGGCACAGCGCATCTCCCTGGCAGGGGAAAAAGGCGCCAAAGGCCCTGAGCCAGGCAGGCAAACCTCTCCCTGGAGCGACTCACAGTGGTCCGCTCTTTCCCCAGCACTCTGCAAGGGGACACGGGCCCCTTGGGAGGCGGCTGCTGCTGGCCATCCTCCTCTCCCAGCCTTTTGCACCCTCCCTCGGTGACAAGGCCCTCTGGTGGGGAGTAGGGCATCTCACCTGGCCAGCAGACCCGCTGCACAGTGTGGGCTGTTGGCACAGAGCAGGCTGTCCCAGAGCTGCTTGTGCTCCAGAGCCACCAGCTTCTTGCCAAAGCCCCGCTGGGAGAGCAGAGCCTCAATGGTCTGCACTGCAAACCTGTGTGCCGAGCAAAGGCGCGGTCACTCTAGGAGCACTGGCCCTGGCCACAAGGACATGGGAAGGACAGGGCGACTGGCACCTGTTGGGCGCTCTGCAAAGGCCGTCTTCCTCCTGGCACGCTCTCCAGAAGCTCAGGCTCTCCACCTCCTCTGGCCTCTGCTCTGTGGTGATGAAAACTTGCAAGAGCAGAGCCACAAAGAGGTGTGGAGAATGAATGAGGATTGCATAGCGCCACTCGGGCATGCTTGCAATCCTCCGCAGCACCAGAGTTGCCTGCAAGAGACAAAGCACCCCGAGGCAGCGCTCAGTGCCGAGGTGTCCATGCAGCAGGGCCTGAGGGGAGATGCAGGGGGAGCAGCCGGCCTGCTGCTCCTAGGCCAGCTTTCAGCCCAGGCAGGGAGCTGCAGGCTGGGGAGAGCATGGAGAGCTTCTGAGAAGGCCACTTGGAGAGCCAGCATAGGCCAGCTCCAGAAACTCACAGCCAGGGCAAAGACGGCCTCGTTGTCCCCGCTGCAGACGAACCCGCCGTACGGTGGCAGCTCCTCTAGGGCAGAGAGCAGTGCTGGAAGCACCTCCTCCACAGCCACTTCTGAGGTGCCGATGGCCCTCCACATCAGCTCAGCAGCTCTGTGGGAGCAGAGCTGGGCATCAGTACCGTGCCCCGTGCAGCTGCGTGGGGCCGGGAGGTAGCATGGCAGCAGGCTTAGGAAACAGATGGGCCCAAGGGTCCCAGGGTTCTCCGCCTGTCTGGCAGACCCCTCTGGAAAGGCTGTGCAGGGCCAGGGGCCCTACAGGCCCATGAGCACCGAGCTCTCCAGGCAGTTGTGCCCCGTACCTGTCACACAGTGGGGCGCAGCGCAGGAGGCTCATCACCACCTGGGCAGGGTGCTCTTCAGTCAGGCTGAGAATGATCATCTGCAGCTCGGCGTCCACGGTGCTACAGGACGTGAGTCTCTGCAGGATGTTCCTCACCACAGCTTGCACCTGGAAGAATGGATATGGGGAAGACTTGGAGTGCTGCCCAAGGGAGCCACTTTCTCTGCTTCACCCAAGAAGCTGTTGATTTCCCAGCTCACTGGGATGGGCCAGAGGGGGCCCAGTGGACATGGCTTGAGGGGCCACGTCATCCTGGGAGGCCTTCAGTCCCGGCCCCAGGCTGCTTCCCTGCTGTGGAGAAGAAACACCCGTCAGGAAAAACTCCAGACTGGGCCCAGGACTCACTCTCAGCATGGGCATGGCCTCAGTCTCAGGGATGGCCTCGAGACAGGTGTTAGTGGCGGCCATGCCCTCCGTCAGGGCCATGTCAGCCTCTGCCCTGTCCTCGGACGTTTCCTCCTCAGAGGTGTCCATGAAGTCCGAGGACGCTGTGCTGGAAGCATCCTCTGCCTGCAGCTCGCTGGGCCTGGAGTCGGGCTCGGCCGTGCCCTCGGTGGTGCGGCCGCTGGTCTTTCTGCGCCGAAGGCGCAGGAACCTCCGCAGTGCCTGCAGCAGAAGGAAGGGCGGGAAGAGAGGCACGTTCCGTGGTCTGCTCCAAGCGTGGGGCTCGGCCCAGCAGTGCCAACAGGCCCGGCCCAGGTGGGGACAGCCGCAGGTACCTGGGCTACTCTGCGGAAGCGGCCACGGGTGAGCTCCTGCTCTTGAGTCCCGTCCTTGGATGCATCTGCCAATGAGCGAGCGCAGCCAGAGCTGAGGGGCCGCAGGAGAGGCCGGAGAAGCCAGCCCAGCCCTGCATGCCCCCGGCAGGGACAGCGCCCCGGGTTCCCAGGGGACGGAGCACGGCCATCGGGGGGGAGGCCCGGCCCCTGTCCCATCCGGTCCGTGGGCACGTCCACAGGGATGGGATGGGATGGGATGGGATGGGATGGGATGGGATGGGATGGGATGGGATGGGATGGGATGGGATGGGATGGGATGGGATGGGATGGGATGGGATGGGATGGGATGGGATGGGATGGGATGGGATAGGATGGGATGGGGCCAGGCTGGCTGCAGGTACCGGCGTTGCATCCAGCTCCTCCACTCACCATCCTGCAGCGGCTCCAACTGCTCGGGCTCTGCAGGCTGCTGCGCTGGGGCAGCTGCAGGGCCTTTGCTTTTCTTGCCCCGAAGCCCCTTGAACAGGCTGAGCAGTCTGCCTGCCATCTCGCTGTCTGACCTCGAGGGCACCTTGGAGACAGATGCCCCGTCAAAGGTCCGATTCAGCGAGTGTTGCAGTTGTGCCTTGCAGGCACCTGCAGCAGAGGGGCCTCAAGAAGGCTACAGGACAGCAAGTCCTGTATTCTGTTCTCCAGGGCTCCTGCCACAATGACAGGAGACTCCTGGCGAACAATGGGGGTCACCAGCTCCCACGGCCTGGCAACGAGGGCGCCGGCCGCAGCGATGGGAGATGCCTCGGAAAAACTCCGAGACACCGAATCCTGAGGCCAGGCCGTGAGGCCAGGCACAGGAGGAATGCCTCGGAAAAGCTCCGGGTCAACAACGGACAAGCCGGCTGTGTGGGGATGCCTCACAGAACCGCTCTGTCACGTCCTGCCCCGTCACGTGCACCGAGCACTCTGGCGTGGCCGTGTCACTGCCAGCACCTAGGTCAGCGTGTGTCACAAAGGGCTGCTCTGACACTCTGTCCCTTTCGGTGACACGGTGAACATTCTGCACCGAGTCACAAAGGGACATGCTGCCACGTGCCCCGGGGCCACCCCCTCCCCACCCAAGGTGCCCCCGGTTGGAGGCAATTCCTTGCCCCGAGCGTCTAACACAGCCCTGGACACACCAAGACCCGCCAAGTGCCAAGGGAAGGGCTCTCCACGGTGCCCGGCTGGCACAGCCCAGCTCGGTGCCGGCCCTGGAGCAGAGCCGCTTCCAGCAAGCAAGAGGCAAACACGTCTTGCCAAGAGTTAAAACACACCAGAGAGCGGAGATGGCATGAATGTTGGCATAAAGGCCTTTGAATTCACAGCTCTCTGAGAGGCATTTGGGGCTCTCGGCTGGACAGAGATACCAGCTCTGTCCTGTGCTTAGAGGAGGGAACGCACCCTGCCGCTGGTGCTTGGCTTGTCTTCTTCTCTGGAGGCCCAGGCAGATGCCAAAGCTGCTCTTCACAGCCTTCTCCCTTCCCACACCCCTCTGCCAAGTGCAAGGGGCCACAAGGATGGAAAGGGGAGCAGGGAGCCAAAGGGAGACAGCTGCACCTACCTCACTGGCGGCTCCGGGGGAAGCACGTTGCTTGAGATGCAAGCCCCTCTCTTCCAAAGGCATTTCCCCAAATGCCTACAATTCCCGGGGAACACCAACACACACTTCAGAAACCCTGGCAAGGCTGAATTACTTCTGCACCTTGTAGCACAGGCACTGCAGCTCGAGCTCATCTTTCTTCTCCCAAGTCTTTTTCCTTGTGTCCCTTGTGGCACGCAGCCCCGGGCCCCCTAGAAACAAGAGCTGCCCGCTGTCTCTTCGAGTGTCTGATCGCCTGCCTGTGCTCACGGCAGCAAAACCAGGCTGTTCCCAGCCAGGGAGCGGAGCCCCGTTCCTGGCAGGAGGCTCTCATCAGCCCCTTCCCCACTGTGCACGCAGCACTTCTGCCTGCCTGCCTGCCCAGAAGAGCACAAGCTGGCCAGCTCTGGGCTCAGCACAGCCCAAACACAGGCACAGGAAGACACAGCGGCTCTTTTGCAGCCATGCCCCAGACAGGTGGGAAGTGGACCCTGCCTCTGGTCTCGCTTGGTTGGCTTGCTGACAGAGGGTTTGACTCCCTCCCCACAGAGGAAATCAAGGGCAGGTGCGAGCAGAGCAACTTCTCGGGATCCAAGAGAGCCACCTCCCCAGCCCGTCTGACACTCAGTCCCAGACTGAGAAATTCTCACCTCCAACCAGGAGACAAAGGAGGGCTCCAAACACAGCCTTGGATCCAAACGGGTTTATTGAGGGAGGGGCATAGAGTCTAGGAAGGGTCGAGGTGAAGAGAGAGGCAAGGACACAACCGCACTCAAAGGGAGGCTGGTGGTGGAGCCTGGAACAGCGGTGGGGCCAGGGTTGACACCATGGGGCTGGCAGCTGGGGCCAGGATACAGGGAACCAATGAGGAGAGGGACCAGAGGAGGAGCCGAGGTGGAGTGATGAGGGGTACACCAATGGGAGTGGGGGAAGAGGGTGGTCTTGTAGTACAATCCAGTGGGGAAGGGAGGAACATGGAACATGCTAGAACTGGGGAGGGGGCCATGGCTGAGTGGCATTTAAACAGGAGTGTCCTCCCAAGGCATCCCTGCCCTATTTTCCTTGGGGTCCCCTCCCCCATCTCCCCCTTTTCCATTTATTACAAATGCTTTGCCCCTAGTCTTTTGAAGGGCTCTTTTCAAGCAAGCAATAGCTGTCAAATCAATCACAAGGATGATCACAATCCACAGGAGGCCTTTCAAGTTAGAAGCCATCTATTCGGGAACATCCCAATGTCCAAAAAGTTAGTCCAGCCAGTAGGCCGCCTTTTTCTCAGTTTCTATGTCCTTCACCTGATTTTGAAGTCCCTTGATGTTGCTTTGAATTGATGTGCTGAGGGAGGACAAGTTGAAAGAGCACAGTCCTTCCAAGTCCTCACACCCATGGTGGGGGGCGAGCAGCAGGAAATCGATTGCAGCTCGATTTTGCAGCATGGCGTGTCTGGTGGTCTCCTCATCCACCAATAGATCAGAAAATGCGGCAGATGTAGAACTGGCCTGCTTACTGAGCCAGCACCCCAGGTGAGAAAGCTCACCGAGGGCCTTGGCAGCAGCAACCCATGGTAGAAAAATGGATACCGTGACCCTCTTCCTTGTTCCCTAATTATAAATTTGGGTCAAATTCCTCAAAGGATCTCTTTTGGCAAGCAAATGTATTGTTCTGCTTCCAAGCATGCAAAATGGTGGAATTTGAGGTGAGGGTAGTCAGCTGGCCAAGGCGGCAGGGACCCCCTTTGATGTTGGAGGGGATTCCTGCCCACACCCTAGCACCACAGAGAAGAAACACTCCCCGTTGGAGCACTCTGGGGTATGCTAGGGACTGGGACGGTGTGGTGCTAGTCTAGTTGCACCTTTCAGCCACATTGTAGCATTTATCATCGGGCGAGACATCTTTGGGGATGTTACTCTAGGGTTCTGTTGTGAATTGCAAATCTGGTCTGGCCTTCTATTCAAAGGTAACACAGTAACTTGCTTTGGTGGAGCCCAGGAGGTCTAGCTCCTGGGGCTCCTGTGATGCATGTGGGAGAATCCTTATCCGCTCGTCCAGGTGTCCACAGGGTTGGGTTTCTTACCTATGTGCGGGTAATCATTTTGTGACGGGGGGATTCCCACCAGACACGTAGAGAGAGGATCGTCCACGCTTTCCATGGCCATGCAAAGGCTGTCTTGCTGTAGGGACTTTGCCAAGGTGACCCAAACGTTCTGCTTTGGCTGTGGTATGATCCAGCCCATGGTCACCTGGGTGATCATGAAGGCACAGGTGAAGGCGGCGGCTCTGGCGGTGCTGGCGCTGTGGTGGGGGTTTCCCGGGTTTGTTGTGAGGCGGTTCATGGTTTTCCCGCTCTCTGCTCACGCCGAGTGTGTTGAGGATTTTTTGCAGATTGAGGACTTTTTTGAAGAACAGTGGCCATATTCAGCTGACGCACAATCCAGTCTGCTTGGGATAATGGACAATGGACACGTTCACAAACAATAATGGAAATATTCAGAAAATGGGGTCGGTATATCCTTGAAAAAGATCCAAGAAGAAGAGTCAACTGGACTCAGCAAGTTTGTCAGTGAGCTTGGGAAAGTGAGGAAAAAAGACAGTTCTTGGGTGGGACAGAAAACCACAGCCAGACGCGTGAAAAGTTAGATGATCCAATCAGCATCCGATCTTAGACGCGTGAACAGCTAGGCCTGGCCAATGATGTATTAGCTAGAGAGGTGTGGACAGTAGGGAATTGTTATAAATATAGTCTTTTTAGGGATAATAAATTTGGCTTCACTGGATGATATTGGTGTTGGTGTGATGCCCCTGAAGCTCTGCATCCCACACTTTTCCCCCACCAGGCCCCCTAGAAACAAGAGCTGCCCGCTGCATGTTCAAGTGTCTGAACGCCTGCCTGCGCTCACGGCAGCAAAACCAGGCTGTTCCCAGCCAGGGAGCGGAGCCCTGTTCCTGGCAGGAGGCTCTCATCAGCCCCTTCCCCAACTGTGCACGCAGCACTTCTGCCTGCCTGCCTGCCCAGAAGAGCACAAGCTGGCCGGCTCTGGGCTCAGCACAGCCCAAACACAGGCGCAGGAAGACACAGCGGCTCTTTTGCAGCCATGCCCCAGACAGGTGGGAAGGGGACCCTGCCTCTGGTCTCTCTTGGTTGGCTTGCTGACTGGCTCTGAGGCAGGGGCTGCCCGATTCCTGGCTTGTGGGGAGAGCAGAGCCGCCGGAACCGCGCCCACCGTGCAGACACTGCCTGACAGCGCTGCGGCCGCTGGGACGCTGGCACCCCCGAGTCTCAGCCACTCCGCTGAGGCCGCTGCTGTTTCATTTGCTTTAGGCACCCCCAAAGCTGATTGCCAGGCCACGATGGTCTCTGCTTCTGCCCTCCTCCTGTCCCTGTGTAGGGATGGAGCATTGCTGTGCTTTCAGGAAGCTCTTTGTGGAAACTTCCGGCATTGCAAGCTCCTTTGCCCTCAGAGGATGCTTGCCATGGAATCCCTCACGGCTGGCTTCAGAGCATACTCCGGCAGGCTCTTCTAAAACCCAGGGTCCTTGTCCCCTTCAGAGTGCTCAGCAGGACCTTTTTTTAACAGCACGCTGCTTTACAGCTGGAGCAGCGAGACAGGGAGCTTTGTTATAAAAAACGAACGAGGCCAGATCTCCGACAGCGATTGAAACAGGCTCTCGTTTATTTAAAAACCATTCGGTGGGAGCAGAGAATCTGGGATAAGCCCAGATCCTCATACAACAGCTCAAAAAGGGAACCAGAAAGGAACCAGAAGAACCCCAAGAAAAAGCCCCTAAAAGAAAAAAAGCTCCCAAAGAAAAAGCCCCACCCCAGGAACAGAAAACTCCCCTTTTTAGAACAAATTCCTGGCCCAGGAATGGTGGGTTTTTGGTTCCACGCACCCATTGGTGGAATTCGGGCGCTTTGATTGGTCCTTACCGGGGTTCGTTTTGGACCAGTCATTTCCCCAGGGCGTCGAGTCATTGGTTGATGCTCTGGCCCAGTCACTCTTTGAGTTGTCCACCTCCTACCCCCACCAAGTCCCGGACCCCTTTCCCTTCCCCCACAACAAACAACTCCCCAGCATTATTACAAACTCATAACAACTCCCCCCTCTAAAACTTTGATCAGGCTTTAGCCCGCATCAACCTCACTCAGTTTAATTCTTTGGCTTTTAAACAGTTTCTTTGAACAGTCTTTTCAACAGTTCATTTCAAACTGTTTTTAAACAGTTTCTTCTTCAATTGCATATAGTTGTCTCCGTCTTTGGTATCTCTTGTATATTTCCATGGCCGATCCTTCAGTTTTTGCTACGGAGTTGTCTTCTGTCTCTTGTTCCTGCAGCATTAAAATGTCAGAACAAATCCACTTCTCTTTCATAGGGCATTCTCCCAACAAGTTTTGTTTAAAATTTCCTTTCTTTTCGAATAGCTAATATGTTTTTCCGTCCTCTATGCAAGTTGTGATTGATGAAAAGTTGATACAATTCGGACTCGGGTTAGTGTGAGATCTGAGGACGGCAGTCCGAGATTCTCCTGCATACAAAGGGTAGTAACACTTCTCGCATGGTTCTGTCCCTCCTCCCTTGATGATTATAAGTAGGAGGATACATAGGAATGGGGGTCCGGTACAAGCCACTCTCCCAATCATGTCTCCCCTCCGTAGAGGATCAGCAACTCTCTGTGGCAAGAGTGTAACTTGATCCGGTCTTGCCCCCCCCCCCTCCCCTTTTCTCCTTTTCTTAATGTGTTACTCTTACCAGTTACCATGGCAGAAGTTCACTTTTTCCTTTTTGTATCAACTTCTTTCTTCTGTTCTTTTTAGGGCCAGATTGCTAGATGCATGGGAGAATGCTCTATCTCTTTTCTTGGATCTTCTGATCTGTAACAAGAGATACTAGAAATTAATTTTACGTCTTTACATTAAATATCAATTTCATTTAGAACGGATTAACAACTTTTCATTTAAACATTTATACAACAATTTTCAGAAATTATATTTTATGGGTCCTTTTACGATGTGTCCGAGGTCTCCTTAGACTTTGTTAAAGTTGGCGGTGGTTCCGCGGGTGCGGAAACTGGCCCTTTCACTCGGGTTATATGTGTCCACCCTCGTTCTTGTGTCCGTATAGCAGTTTCAGTGGTCAATAGTACTTGAAAAGGGCCTTCCCATCTTGGGACTAAGGGTTGTTCCTTCCAAGTTCTGATTAACACCCAGTCACCAGGTTGAAGTTTATGTAGTTTGAAATCAATAGGCGTAGCTTGAGAAAGATATCCTTTTGCTCTTAGTTCTTCTAAAGTATTGGTGATAGTCTTTATATATTTTCTCGTGCTCACCTCTCCTTCCTCATATGTTCCTGCATGTCCTAGGGTTGTTAAAAACGGTAGCCCAAACATCATTTCATATGGGGAAACTCCTACATCTGCTCTCGGTCTCGTTCTTATTCTCAATAAAGCTAAAGGGAGACATTTTAACCAATTCATTTTTCTTTCCTCTGTTAATATGGTAAGCGTATTCTTAAGACTTTGATTCATTCGTTCTACTCTTCCAGAACTTTGGGGTCTCCAGGGTGTATGAAATTTCCATGTGATGTTTAGGGCTTCTACGAGCTGTTGTATTATTCTAGCTGTGAAATGAGGCCCTCTATCTGAATCGATGGTATTTATGATTCCGTATCGGGGTATGATTTGCTCCAATAGGATCTTGCTTACAGTTTCTGCAGTTTCTCTTGTAGTTGGAAATGCTTCCACCCAGTGGGTCAAGTGGTCTATTATTACTAATAGATACTTATATCTCTGCACCTGTGGTAGTTCTGTAAAATCTCTTTGGACACTTTGAAATGGTCTTTTTGCTAGTTCTCTTCCCCCTTGAGGTGGTTTTCTCATCACTTTTCTATTTATTCTTTGACAAATCATGCCGTTTCTAGTTAGCATTTTTGCAATTTCCCATACCCCAATACATACATAGGTCCTCATAAAATGGTCATGCAATGCTTGGGTCCCCCAATCAGTTGATGCATGCAGGTCTTCCATTATCTTTTTGGTGAGTGCTTTGTTTAGTACTGTTCTCCCATCTGGCATTTCCCATTTTCCTGTTTCTTTTTGCGTTGCACCATGTTTTTGTAGTTCTTCTAGTTCTTTTTCATCAAATATAGGAATTTCCGCAATTTCTTTATCTTCTTCTTTCCCATCTCCTGTTTCATTTAACTTAAAGATCTTTTCTGACTCCTCTAGAGCAGCCCGTTTTGCTGCAAGATCAGCTAAATTATTCCCTTTTATCTCTCTAGTTTCCCCTCTTTGATGTCCTTTTACATGGACGATGGCAATTTCCTTTGGTCCTTTCAAGGCTTCGAAAACTGCCTTTATGAGGCCTTCGTGAATCAAAGTTTTTCCTTTTGTATTAATAAACCCTCTTTCCGCCCAGATTTTGCCAAAGGTGTGGACTACCCCATAAGCATATTTGGAGTCAGTATAGATTGTTCCACTTTTCTTTTCTAGCCATTTTAGTCCTTTTAATAGTGCATAGATTTCACAACACTGAGCAGACCAATTTACAGGTAATTTTCCTTGTTCAATAATCGCCATGGTACGTCCATTTACTACAGCATACCCTGATGCTCGCTTCCCGTCTACTACTCGAGACGATCCATCTACAAACAGCATTTCACCTTCCAGCAATGGTTGCTCTAGTAAGTCCTCTCTTACTTTTATTTGCATGTCTATAGTCTCGAGGCAGTGATGTTCTAGTTCTTCCTTTGGTTCTCCGTATAAAAATTGGGCAGGCTTTTGTATCTTTGTGGTGGATAGTTCTATATTCTCACTGTTACTTAAAATCAGTTCATATTTTAACAGTCTGCTATCGGAAATCCACTGGCATGCTCCTTTGTTTAATATGCTTTTCAAATCGTGGGGTGTATACACTTTTATTTTCTTGCCTAAGGTTAACTTGTAGCCGCCTTCTACAAGAATTACTGTTGCGGCTACTGCTTGCAGACATGTAGGCCAACCTCTGACAACTGGGTCAAGTAATTTTGAAATATAAGCAATAGGCTTCCGTACTCCACACCAGTCCTGTGTTATGCCTCCATAAGCTATTCCATCCTCAACATTAACAAACAGTTCAAAGAATCTATTTAAGTCTGGCAGGCTTAAAACTTGAGCATTCGCTATTTTTTCTTTTAATTCTTCTAATTTCTCGTCATCATCTTTATTCCAATTGATAGGTTCATCTCCAACTAATTTATTGTATAGAAATTTGACTAATTTTGGATGACCATCAATCCACAACTTACAGTATCCAACCAGTCCCAATAATTTCCTTACATCGGTTTTTGGTTTTGGTGCTGGTAACGAGAGTATTCCTTGAATCCGGTCAGCATCCAATTTCTTGTAACCTTTTCCAATTAAGTGTCCCAAATACTTTACTTCAGGTTCCACAAATTGTAATTTTCTTTTTGATTCTTTTAGCCCTTTCTCACCTAGGAAGTTCAACAAGTTAACGGTTGTTTTCTGTACTTCCTCTTTTTGTTCTCCAGAAATTAATAAATCATCTACATATTGCAGAACTTGAGAATTACCTTCTGGTTTAAATTGTTTCATTATCTCTTCTAAAGTCTGTCCAAACAAATTAGGTGACTCTGTGAACCCTTGTGGCAACCTTGTCCATTGTAATTGTTGTTTCCTCCGCATCTCCTCGTCTTCCCATTCGAACACAAACCATTTCCTGCTTTCTCTCTCTAGTGGACATGACCAAAATGCATCCTTCAAGTCTCCCGCACTGAAGCACGCATGGCTTGCTGGTACTTTACTCAGTAGGTTATATGGGTTGGCAACTACGGGATATCTTGTGACCGTCTGCTTGTTTACTTCTTGTAGATCTTGAACTAAACGGTATGTGCCATCCGGTTTCTTGATTGGTAATATGGGTGTGTTGTGTGGTGACATACATGGTTCTAATCTACCTTCCTTTATCAGATCTTTTATAACTGGTTTCAGTCCTTGTTTTCCCTCTACCGAAATTGGGTATTGTTTGACTCTGATTGGAGGAAGGTTCGGTTTCATTTTAATTTCAATAGGTGGAATGTCTAGCAACCCATGTCCTCCTTCCTCTGCCCACACATTCGAATTAATTCCTCTCTCATCTTCTTCTTTTAATACCATCATTTTTGCTATCACACACTTTCCTTCGGGTACCACTCCTATCTTTAGCTGCACCTGTAAGTCCCGGCCTAGAAGATTCGAATCAAGTTCTGGCATATATAGAAAATCAGTACAGCCTTCTCTAAAACTTCCTTTTATGGTTACATCCTCTATGACGGGCACTTCGAGAGGGTTATTTTCAGCACCTCTAACTTTACAAGTCTTATTACTTAGCTTGCATCCTTTTGGTATTTTTGACACACTTGATCTATCTGCTCCAGTGTCTACCAAAAATTCAATCTCTTCGCTCTGAGGGCCAATTTCCAAGTTTACCAGGGGCTCTTTTTGATGACCTATTCCATGCCTCAGAGCACAGAGCCCCCGACACCCCTAATCGTCTCCTCTTAGTTTCCTTTCTAATGTATCTTGTTCTTGAGACATAGCATCATCTATCTTTCTTTTTTTTGCAAAAATTTCTGGTATGTCCTTTTTCTTCACAATAAAAACATATAACCTCTGTCCATGGTGGTCTCCCTTCTATCCACTGCGTTCTACTGTCCTTATTATATCCAGGGTTTCCAATAAATGGTCCTCTTGGTCCAAGATATTTATCCTTTCCCTCTTTAGGTGTCTCCATGTCTCCAAATTTTCCATTTTCTCTTGTTCTAGCCCCTCTAAGCTCACTTCTCCTAGGTCCATTATAATTGTTTCCTTCTCCTCCCACTGATCCATCGTTTCCAAACCCCGCACTCTCCCTTGCCACTGCCACCATGATTTTTGCCTTTGTCCTTGTCTTCTCTTCATCTCTCCTTAAATATACTTTCTGTGCCTCTCTTAATAATTCATTCATTCCCTTCTCTTGCCAATCATCTATCTTTTCTAGCTTTCTTCTTATATCAACCCATGCCCTTGTAACAAATTGTATCTTAACTAACACCTGTCCCTCTGGACTGTCTGGGTCTACACTTGAATATAAATGGAAATTCCTTTTCAACCTTTCCAACCAGGCACTTGGTGACTCTTCTTTTTCCTGTTGACTGTCAAAAGCTAATCTAGCGTTATTTGTTCTTGGTACTGCCTCCCGCATTCCTCTGATTATTATTGTTCTTTATTGTCTCATGTTTGTTCTTCCTTCCTCCTCGTTTGGATCCCAGTCTGGTACGTTAAGTGGCATTTTATCTTCCCCCCTAGGACCCCCTCGATTTTCTCTTTCCCATATTCTCATGCCTGCTGCTCTAATCATTTGTATTTCTTCCGAGGAAAAGAATATATCCATAATTGAATTTAGCTCCTCCCACATATAAATATTAGGTCACAAGAACTGATCCAATTGCTGGGAGATACCTATGAGGTCTTCCAATAGGGGTTTGATCTCTTTCCTAAAGTTTCTGACTTCCGAGGCGGTCAATGGTGCATTCACAAAGCCTATACCTCCCCTAGCTCCACCCATAGGTACTTCCCTTAGAGGAAATAATTTTTCAGTCTTCTCTGGATTTTCCTTCATTCTCCTTGTTTGGAATCTAGTATTGTATGGATGACCCACTCCTTGTTTGTCAGGTTCATTTATTTTATTTTCCTCCTTATTTCTACAACAGCAGGCTGTTTCTGTTATTAATTGTTTCTCCTCTGTTTGGTCTTTAGGTTGTTGAAGTACATGGGGTATATAAAGGGGAGTACTACAAATGGGATTTTGAGAGGTTGGTGGAAATATAGGGGAAAAATAAAAAGCAGGATTTTGGAAGGTTTTAGGAAATATAATTGATGTCGGAGTATCTTGAGTAATATTTGTAGAATTTGATGCACTTGGCGGAATTAAAGATGAATTGGAGTGCTCAGGCTCAGGTGTTACTGTGTAGGGAGAGGACATAGAGGAGAATGTATCTACAATATGATGTTCTTTATTTGAGGAGGGAGGTGATTTTTCTGTAGTTGTTCTTATATCGTGCCTCAGCCTTTTCTCCATGGTTGGTATTGTAGGATATAAGTCTGGAGGAGGAGGTGGTGGTAAATCGTTTATAGGCGACATTAAGGGAGGAGGAGGTAATGGGAGGTATTCTATTGGATCTGGAGGGGGAGGAGGAGGAAGATGATCTAATGGATCCCACCTCTTTTCTGGTAATTTGCTAACTTCTTTTTCACCTTCTTTAGAGACTTTATACACTTTTATCTCTCCTTCTTGTTTTTCTCTTTCCATCCAACATCTAGCGTACTTAATTTCTTGTTGGCATGGATCTATCCTGGTATTAACATATCTGTTTAAAGCTGCACATAACCATTTTTCCTCTGTGCCATACCATGCCCAATATACCGGACCTTCTGCAATACTCTCGCTAGGCCATATTTCAGTACAATATCTTATCATTTGGATTCTATTTAACTCTTTTAATTCTTCCCTATTATCCCAACTGTCTAACATCCATCCTAACGGACTATTAGGTGGTATGTTTTTAAAAGTTCGATTTTCTTCCCCTTTCTTAACAACTCTCTTTCCAGCACACTGTCCCATTTTCTTTATAGTTTAACTGTATCTCTTCTCAGTGTACTTTGAAAAAAAAAAAAAAAAACCACAACCCTACTCCTCGAAGCTTAGCTGTATCTCTTCTCACTGTACTTTGTAACAAACAACTCAACCCTACTCCTTAAAGCTGTTAAATATAGTTAAATGTAAGAAAACACCAAGCGTGGGAATGGGAATTAAGCTAACGGATTTTATAAAAATAAAATAGAATAAATATTGCGAGTGTGGGAATCAAAGTATAAATGGCGGGTTTAATAGAAATAAAATAAAATATAGTATCTTATGGTGGGAATTGAAATAAAGATGGCGGAGTCTATAAAACTAAAATAAAATAAATAGGCAATTCAAATATATCAGATAAATTGATAAATGACAACGTAGCGTGGGAATTGGAATAAAAATGGCCGATTTTATGGGAATGAAATAAAATAAATATGGCGACTTGGTGTGGGAATCAAAATAAATAATTATGGTTAATCGACTATAATAATAGAAAAGGGGAAATTAAAATGGCGGAACGTGGGAACCGAAACAAAGGTGGCAAATATAAATTAATAAATAGAAATAAATGAACGTAGGGATTGCAAATAAAATTACCAATTTTGGGGAGATTAACTGTTTTTAAATCTGGAAAGGATTAGAAGAAGTATAACAACTGCACTGTAATAACACAGGAATACTCAATTATAGAAATAAACTTCTCCGTTCTAAAAGAATCAAATATCCAAACTTATGAAATACAGATATTTCAGCTAATAATTCAAATAAACTGGCAATTAAAATTTTGGCTACTTCTTCTTCAAACTACTACACAATATAAACTTAAAATGGCTGACACCCAGCCTTCACACTTAAACACAACCTTCACCACTCGGCTCACACCCACGACACAGTATGAACTAAAAATGGCTGACACCCAGCCTTCACACTTAGGCACAACCTTAAAAATCAGCTTGGGAGTTGTCTGGGGACTTTTGGCTAGCCCTCACCCCAGAACCTCACTCCTTATATATATCTATTTCCAACACAATTTAAACACATTAAAAAAAATATTTTCCCTAACTTCAGACCAGTTCTAACCTCCTCTCCAGTCCTAGTGACTGGAAAGGCCCTTCCACAGCTGGTGGCCCACCTCCCCCCTGTGGGTCACCACTCCTGGGAAGAAATTTTCAGCTACCCCTACGACCCTCTTCAGCTAGGATCCTAGCTCGGGGCAGCCTACTTCCTCCTATGACCCCCTTCGACTGGGGTCCTAGTTCGGAGGGACCCTACTCCCCCTAGGTGGGGCACCCTCCCCCTCCCCGGCCTCGAAGAAGGGGCACTCCCCCGCACGGTGGCTGCTTTAAACTGCAGTCTCCGTGTGGGACTATTTTCTCCCACACCTAAGGTCCTAGTTCCTCAGGGGTCAAACTCCTCTCAGTCTGCCTCTGAGGAACAGCCCTCCAGATGGTTTTAGCGAGTGGGCAGAGGCCCCCCCCACTGGGCAAGTCCGCCTCACTAACCCCCACCCAGACACCCCTATGACCCCCTTTTGCTGGGGTCCTAGTTCAGAGTGCCGGGCGTGCCCCCCTCTATGACCCCCTTCAACTGGGGTCCTAGTTCAAGGGGAGCTATTCGGGCCACTGACTAAAACCACCCCTAGGAGCCTCCCTCGCTCCCTCTCGGAGGGCTTACCCCTTTTTGAGCTGTTGCTGTTCCCTCCGACCTTGGGAGTCAGCGCGTTCCCCTCCTCGGTCCGACGTAGTCCAAGATCCGGGCAGCCGAAAAATGCGGCTGGACGCGTCTTCTCGGGCCCCGGGCTACCCCGGACCGCCTCAGCGTAGTGGCTGCTCCCGGGCGAGCCCCCAAGATGTTATAAAAAATGAACGATGCCAGATCTCAGCGATTGAAACAGGCTCTCGTTTATTTAAAAACCAGTCGGTGGGAGCAGAGAATCTGGGATAAGCCCAGATCCTCATACAACAGCTCAAAAAGGGAACCAGAAAGGAACCAGAAGAACCCCAAGAAAAAGCCCCAAAAGAAAAAAAGCTCCCAAAAGAAAAAGCCCCACCCCAGGAACAGAAAACTCCCCTTTTTAGAACAAATTCCTGGTCCAGGATTGGTGGGTTTTTGGATCCACGCACCGATTGGTGGAATTCGGGCACTTTGATTGGTCTTTACCGGGGTTCATTTTGGACCAATCATTTCCCCAGGGCGTCGAGTGATTGGTTGATGCTCTGGCCCAGTCACTCTTTGAGTTGTTCACCTCCTACCCCCACCAAGTCCCGGACCCCTTTCCCTTCCCCCACAACAAACAACTCCCCAGCATTATTACAAACCCGTAATAGCTTTGCAGCCTGAGCTGCCCTTCTTCCTCTCTGTCCGTGCACAGAACAGAGCGGGAAGGAGAAGGGCAGCAGGGCCCTGGGTGTCCTGGGGCTCAGGTTTTTGCGCCGCTTCAGCTCCACAGAGACGGGGGTAAAGTGAAAAACCAAACTGTTTATTAAGGGAAAGCGAAGCCAAGGGGTGAGCGGGGAGGCAAAAAAGGGGATGAGCAGGGCCTGAGGGCTGCAGGGAGGGAGCTGCCATCAGGGAGAGACATGGCAGGAGCTGCTGAAACTTCTCACAGGCTCAGCTCTGAGCAGCCACAGCTGTGCCTGGAGCTCCCCTGCTCTGCAGGGGGTCCCATCTTGCATGGGAACTGGAAATCGCCATTGGAGGCCCTTAGAGGTACATCTGATCAAGGAGACAAAGAAAGTTCTGCAGATCTTCTTTGGAATGTCAGCTGGATCAGAATGCTCATGCAGGATGGGTTCTCATCTTCCCTCAGGGCTTGAAGAGCTGGAAGAGAGAGGAACAGAGGCCACGGTCAGTGGCCAGATTAAGGGAATGCAGGAAAGTCTCCTGCCAGGGCCAACCCAGCCGGCTATGGCATGGCCAGGAGGGAGCGGGAGGCAAGGGCTTCAGCCGGAAGGCGCAGGCCACGGATCCCCCATGTGTCCCTGAAAGCTCTCGGGCCTCTGTCCCCTCCACAGCCCCTGGTTCTCACAGAGAGCGGAGGCCTCCGCAGCCCGGGCACGGATTGCAGCGCTGGGGCCGGGATTTGCAGCTGCCCCCGGCGGTCCTGGCTGCCTCACTCACCCTCCCTGAGGACTTGGAGCTCCTCCTTCTGCCCCAGCATGAGCACTCCGGCCACCCCTGGAAACACAGAGCACGTGGCGGCCCCAGGCGGCACAGCTGCCCGACACGGGCGCTGCCAGCCCTACGGCCGCACGCCCTCTTCCCCGGGAAGGGCTCCTTTCGGCCCCTGCCCCACGCTGCCACCCGAGGGCACGGCTGCGAGAGGGCGGCGGCAGCGCCGAGGGCGGGCGGGGCTCCAGCGGTCCGGGCGCGGCTCCTGCTGCAGGGGCTGCAGCCGGGCCGGGAGGCAGGGAGGGGCGCCGGGCTGGTGGCTCACCGATGAACCTGACGGCCGCCTCTCGTAGGGGCCTCTGTGGGCTCTGCAGGTGCGGCAGGGCCCAGCCCAGGTGCTCGGCCACTCGGCTCTCGTCCTGCAGAAGCTGCGGGGAGCGCCAGGAGGGAAGGCTCGGCGTGGGCTCTGCCGCTCGGCCGGGCGCTCCCCGCACCCAGCACCGGCCGAGCCAGCCCGCACGGCCCGGGCCAGGGAGCAGCGTGTGAGGCGCAGGCTGGCGGGCCCGGGAGCGGCGCTGGCCGGGGACACAGCTGCCAGCCCCCCATACTGAGCAGCTGGGGAAGGGGGCTTCTCCAGCCCGCGGCTGGGGCTCCTGGGCTGTCCTTACCAGGTGCTCGGCGAACTTCATCCGCCGCTTCTTCGCCAGCAGCTCCTCGAGATCCCTCCTCCTCGGGAAGCAGGGCTTCGCCACAGGCCTGGAGAGCAGCAGAGAGCCGCAGGTGGCAGCAGGGCCCAGGGCACGGCACCTGGCTCCCTGTGCCAAGGCCAGGGGAGGCTGGAGCCCGCCAGGCACCAGGGCAGGAGGCGGCCGAGCCCCCTGCCAGGGATGCGGCAGCATCACACCAAACCTCACCTTGGCCACCTGCAGGTTCTCATCGTGGCAGCGCAAGAATAGAGGGAGCAGGCTCTGGCTCACAATGGTGGTCAGAGGATTTTCCCTCTCTTCCACTATCAGCTCCATCACCTTGCTGAAGAGCTGAATGGAGAGCTGCTGCACGTGGCTGTTGTCCTGGAGAAAAGGAAAAGTCCTAAGCACCAACTTCTCCAGGCCCATGGGGGCAAAGGCCCAAAACTGCCCAAAAGGGCGCAAAGTTTCCAGGCAGCGTCCAGTGCCCTTGGCTGGGGGCACAGAGCCTTACGTCCTCAAAGTGGGGCAGGAGGGACTCAGCCAGCTTCAGGGCGGTGATGCTGGCTATCTGGAGGTCTGTGTCCTGGAGCGTATGCGTCAGCACAGAGAGGGTCATCTCGACCACCTCTGCATCTGCATCAGCCAGCTGCTCCACCAGCTGCGGATACAGGCCGCGTATTCCTCCGCCCTGTGTGCAAGACGAGGCTGTGCTGTGAAGCCGTGACTGGCCGCGGCACCAAGGGCTGCTTGGGGCACTCGGGCGGCTGAAGCGGGACTCGGGAGAGCTGGGAGCGGCTGCCTCTGCTGCCAAAGGCCAGCCAAGCCCAAAGGACTGCGCTCCCCAGCCCCACGCTGCCAGCGGGGCTTCGGCCACGGCCCCCTCCTCACCAGCGAGGGCTCCTTGCTGAGCACCACCAGGCCTCTGAGCGCAAGGCGCAGCCTGTCCCTGCACTCGCTCGGCAGGTGCCGGGATACCACCAACAGGGCACTGGGACCGTGGATACACAAGTCCAGACACTCCAGGAGCTGAAAGGCACAGGAGGGCAGTGGCAGGCGAGCCGGCCGGCAGGAGCCCGGAGCCGCAGAGGGCTGGGCCCAGGCAGCAGCAGCGGGCGCGGGCAGCGTCCCAGGCGGCTGCAGCTAAGAGAGACCAGAGAGCTGGGAGGCAGCTGAGCCAGGCAGCGCTGGCCATCAGGCTCACCTCCACAAAGATGGCCAGGGCAGGCAGATCACAGCGTGGCTGCTTCCCGATGAGCAGGCTGAGCAGGTGCGAGGCCATGTGGGGACACAAGGGGGTCAAGGCACAGCGCATCTCCCTGGCAGGGGAAAAAGGCGCCAAAGGCCCTGAGCCAGGCAGGCAAACCTCTCCCTGGAGCGACTCACAGTGGTCCGCTCTTTCCCCAGCACTCTGCAAGGGGACACGGGCCCCTTGGGCGGCAGCTGCTGCTGGCCATCCTCCTCTCCCAGCCTTTTGCACCCTCCCTCGGTGACAAGGCCCTCTGGTGGGGAGTAGGGCATCTCACCTGGCCAGCAGACCCGCTGCACAGTGTGGGCTGTTGGCACAGAGCAGGCTGTCCCAGAGCTGCTTGTGCTCCAGAGCCACCAGCTTCTTGCCAAAGCCCCGCTGGGAGAGCAGAGCCTCAATGGTCTGCACTGCAAACCTGTGTGCCGAGCAAAGGCGCGGTCACTCTAGGAGCACTGGCCCTGGCCACAAGGACATGGGAAGGACAGGGCGACTGGCACCTGTTGGGCGCTCTGCAAAGGCCGTCTTCCTCCTGGCACGCTCTCCAGAAGCTCAGGCTCTCCACCTCCTCTGGCCTCTGCTCTGTGGTGATGAAAACTTGCAAGAGCAGAGCCACAAAGAGGTGTGGAGAATGAATGAGGATTGCATAGCGCCACTCGGGCATGCTTGCAATCCTCCGCAGCACCAGAGTTGCCTGCAAGAGACAAAGCACCCCGAGGCAGCGCTCAGTGCCGAGGTGTCCATGCAGCAGGGCCTGAGGGGAGATGCAGGGGGAGCAGCCGGCCTGCTGCTCCTAGGCCAGCTTTCAGCCCAGGCAGGGAGCTGCAGGCTGGGGAGAGCATGGAGAGCTTCTGAGAAGGCCACTTGGAGAGCCAGCATAGGCCAGCTCCAGAAACTCACAGCCAGGGCAAAGACGGCCTCGTTGTCCCCGCTGCAGACGAACCCGCCGTACGGTGGCAGCTCCTCTAGGGCAGAGAGCAGTGCTGGAAGCACCTCCTCCACAGCCACTTCTGAGGTGCCGATGGCCCTCCACATCAGCTCAGCAGCTCTGTGGGAGCAGAGCTGCGCATCAGTACCGTGCCCCGTGCAGCTGCGTGGGGCCGGGAGGTAGCATGGCAGCAGGCTTAGGAAACAGATGGGCCCAAGGGTCCCAGGGTTCTCCGCCTGTCTGGCAGACCCCTCTGGAAAGGCTGTGCAGGGCCAGGGGCCCTACAGGCCCATGAGCACCGAGCTCTCCAGGCAGTTGTGCCCCGTACCTGTCACACAGTGGGGCGCAGCGCAGGAGGCTCATCACCACCTGGGCAGGGTGCTCTTCAGTCAGGCTGAGAATGATCATCTGCAGCTCGGCGTCCACGGTGCTACAGGACGTGAGTCTCTGCAGGATGTTCCTCACCACAGCTTGCACCTGGAAGAAGGGATATGGGGAAGACTTGGAGTGCTGCCCAAGGGAGCCACTTTCTCTGCTTCACCCAAGAAGCTGTTGATTTCCCAGCTCACTGGGATGGGCCAGAGGGGGCCCAGTGGACATGGCTTGAGGGGCCACGTCATCCTGGGAGGCCTTCAGTCCCGGCCCCAGGCTGCTTCCCTGCTGTGGAGAAGAAACACCCGTCAGGAAAAACTCCAGACTGGGCCCAGGACTCACTCTCAGCATGGGCATGGCCTCAGTCTCAGGGATGGCCTCGAGACAGGTGTTAGTGGCGGCCATGCCCTCCGTCAGGGCCATGTCAGCCTCTGCCCTGTCCTCGGACGTTTCCTCCTCAGAGGTGTCCATGAAGTCCGAGGACGCTGTGCTGGAAGCATCCTCTGCCTGCAGCTCGCTGGGCCTGGAGTCGGGCTCGGCCGTGCCCTCGGTGGTGCGGCCGCTGGTCTTTCTGTGCCGAAGGCGCAGGAACCTCCGCAGTGCCTGCAGCAGAAGGAAGGGCGGGAAGAGAGGCACGTTCCGTGGTCTGCTCCAAGCGTGGGGCTCGGCCCAGCAGTGCCAACAGGCCCGGCCCAGGTGGGGACAGCCGCAGGTACCTGGGCTACTCTGCGGAAGCGGCCACGGGTGAGCTCCTGCTCTTGAGTCCCGTCCTTGGATGCATCTGCCAATGAGCGAGCGCAGCCAGAGCTGAGGGGCCGCAGGAGAGGCCGGAGAAGCCAGCCCAGCCCTGCATGCCCCCGGCAGGGACAGCGCCCCAGGTTCCCAGGGGACGGAGCACGGCCATCGGGGGGGAGGCCCGGCCCCTGTCCCATCCGGTTCGTGGGCACGTCCACAGGGATGGGATGGGATGGGATGGGATGGGATGGGATGGGATGGGATGGGATGGGATGGGATGGGATGGGATGGGATGGGATGGGATGGGATGGGATAGGATGGGATGGGGCCAGGCTGGCTGCAGGTACCGGCGTTGCATCCAGCTCCTCCACTCACCATCCTGCAGCGGCTCCAACTGCTCGGGCTCTGCAGGCTGCTGCGCTGGGGCAGCTGCAGGGCCTTTGCTTTTCTTGCCCCGAAGCCCCTTGAACAGGCTGAGCAGTCTGCCTGCCATCTCGCTGTCTGACCTCGAGGGCACCTTGGAGACAGATGCCCCGTCAAAGGTCCGATTCAGCGAGTGTTGCAGTTGTGCCTTGCAGGCACCTGCAGCAGAGGGGCCTCAAGAAGGCTACAGGACAGCAAGTCCTCTATTCTGTTCTCCAGGGCTCCTGCCACAATGACAGGAGACTCCTGGCGAACAATGGGGGTCACCAGCTCCCACGGCCTGGCAACGAGGGCGCCGGCCGCAGCGATGGGAGATGCCTCGGAAAAACTCCGAGACACCGAATCCTGAGGCCAGGCCGTGAGGCCAGGCACAGGAGGAATGCCTCGGAAAAGCTCCGGGTCAACAACGGACGAGCCGGCTGTGTGGGGATGCCTCACAGAACCGCTCTGTCACGTCCTGCCCCGTCGCGTGCACCGAGCACTCTGGCGTGGCCGTGTCACTGCCAGCACCTAGGTCAGCGTGTGTCACAAAGGGCTGCTCTGACACTCTGTCCCTTTCGGTGACACGGTGAACATTCTGCACCGAGTCACAAAGGGACATGCTGCCACGTGCCCCGGGGCCACCCCCTCCCCACCCAAGGTGCCCCCGGTTGGAGGCAATTCCTTGCCCCGAGCGTCTAACACAGCCCTGGACACACCAAGACCCGCCAAGTGCCAAGGGAAGGGCTCTCCACGGTGCCCGGCTGGCACAGCCCAGCTCGGTGCCGGCCCTGGAGCAGAGCCGCTTCCAGCAAGCAAGAGGCAAACACGTCTTGCCAAGAGTTAAAACACACCAGAGAGCGGAGATGGCATGAATGTTGGCATAAAGGCCTTTGAATTCACAGCTCTCTGAGAGGCATTTGGGGCTCTCGGCTGGACAGAGATACCAGCTCTGTCCTGTGCTTAGAGGAGGGAACGCACCCTGCCGCTGGTGCTTGGCTTGTCTTCTTCTCTGGAGGCCCAGGCAGATGCCAAAGCTGCTCTTCACAGCCTTCTCCCTTCCCACACCCCTCTGCCAAGTGCAAGGGGCCACAAGGATGGAAAGGGGAGCAGGGAGCCAAAGGGAGACAGCTGCACCTACCTCACTGGCGGCTCCGGGGGAAGCACGTTGCTTGAGATGCAAGCCCCTCTCTTCCAAAGGCATTTCCCCAAATGCCTACAATTCCCGGGGAACACCAACACACACTTCAGAAACCCTGGCAAGGCTGAATTACTTCTGCACCTTGTAGCACAGGCACTGCAGCTCGAGCTCATCTTTCTTCTCCCAAGTCTTTTTCCTTGTGTCCCTTGTGGCACGCAGCCCCGGGCCCCCTAGAAACAAGAGCTGCCCGCTGTCTCTTCGAGTGTCTGATCGCCTGCCTGTGCTCACGGCAGCAAAACCAGGCTGTTCCCAGCCAGGGAGCGGAGCCCCGTTCCTGGCAGGAGGCTCTCATCAGCCCCTTCCCCACTGTGCACGCAGCACTTCTGCCTGCCTGCCTGCCCAGAAGAGCACAAGCTGGCCAGCTCTGGGCTCAGCACAGCCCAAACACAGGCACAGGAAGACACAGCGGCTCTTTTGCAGCCGTGCCCCAGACAGGTGGGAAGTGGACCCTGCCTCTGGTCTCGCTTGGTTGGCTTGCTGACAGAGGGTTTGACTCCCTCCCCACAGAGGAAATCAAGGGCAGGTGCGAGCAGAGCAACTTCACGGGATCCAAGAGAGCCACCTCCCCAGCCCGTCTGACACTCAGTCCCAGACTGAGAAATTCTCACCTCCAACCAGGAGACAAAGGAGGGCTCCAAACACAGCCTAGGATCCAAACGGGTTTATTGAGGGAGGGGCATAGGGTCTAGGAAGGGTCGAGGTGAAGAGAGAGGCAGGGACACAACCGCACTCAAAGGGAGGCTGGTGGTGGAGCCCAGAACAGCGGTGGGGCCAGGGTTGAAACCATGGGGCTGGCAGCTGGGGCCAGGATACAGGGAACCAATGAGGAGAGGGACCAGAGGAGGAGCCGAGGTGGAGTGATGAGGGGTACACCAATGGGAGTGGGGGAAGAGGGTGGTCTTGTAGTACAATCCAGTGGGGAAGGGAGGAACATGGAACATGCTAGAACTGGGGAGGGGGCCATGGCTGAGTGGCATTTAAACAGGAGTGTCCTCCCAAGGCATCCCTGCCCTATTTTCCTTGGGGTCCCCTCCCCCATCTCCCCCTTTTCCATTTATTACAAATGCTTTGCCCCTAGTCTTTTGAAGGGCTCTGTTCAAGCAAGCAATAGCTGTCAAATCAATCACAAGGATGATCACAATCCACAGGAGGCCTTTCAAGTTAGAAGCCATCTATTCGGGAACATCCCAATGTCCAAAAAGTTGGTCCAGCCAGTAGGCCGCCTTTTTCTCAGTTTCTATGTCCTTCACCTGATTTTGAAGTCCCTTGATGTTGCTTTGAATTGATGTGCTGAGGGAGGACAAGTTGAAAGAGCACAGTCCTTCCAAGTCCTCACACCCATGGTGGGGGGCGAGCAGCAGGAAATCGATTGCAGCTCGATTTTGCAGCATGGCGTGTCTGGTGGTCTCCTCATCCACCAATAGATCAGAAAATGCGGCAGATGTAGCACTGGCCTGCTTACTGAGCCAGCACCCCAGGTGAGAAAGCTCACCGAGGGCCTTGGCAGCAGCAACCCATGGTAGAAAAATGGATACCGTGACCCTCTTCCTTGTTCCCTAATTATAAATTTGGGTCAAATTCCTCAAAGGATCTCTTTTGGCAAGCAAATGTATTGTTTTGCTTCCAAGCATGCAAAATGGTGGAATTTGAGGTGAGGGTAGTCAGCTGGCCAAGGCTGCATGGACCCCCTTTGGTGTTGGAGGGGATTCCTGCCCACACCCTAGCACCACAGAGAAGAAACACTCCCCGTGGGAGCACTCTGGGGTACGCCAGGGACTGGGACGGTGTGGTGCTAGTCTAGTTGCACCTTTCAGCCACATTGTAGCATTTATCATCGGGCGAGACATCTTTGGGGATGTTACTCTAGGGTTCTGTTGTGAATTGCAAATCTGGTCTGGCCTTCTATTCAAAGGTAACACAGTAACTTGCTTTGGTGGAGCCCAGGAGGTCTAGCTCCTGGGGCTCCTGTGATGCATGTGGGAGAATCCTTCTCCACTCGTCCAGGTGTCCACAGGGTTGGGTTTCTTACCTATGTGCGGGTAATCATTTTGTGACGGGGGGATTCCCACCAGACACGTAGAGAGAGGATCGTCCACGCTTTCCATGGCCATGCAAAGGCTGTCTTGCTGTAGGGACTTTGCCAAGGTGACCCAAACGTTCTGCTTTGGCTGTGGTATGATCCAGCCCATGGTCACCTGGGTGATCATGAAGGCACAGGTGAAGGCGGCGGCTCTGGCGGTGCTGGCGCTGTTGTGGGGGTTTCCCGGGTTTGTTGTGAGGCGGTTCATGGTTTTCCCGCTCTCTGCTCACTCCGAGTGTGTTGAGGATTTTTTGCAGATTGAGGACTTTTTGAAGAACAGTGGCCATATTCAGCTGACGCACAATCCAGTCTGCTTGGGATAATGGACAATGGACACGTTCACAAACAATAATGGAAATATTCAGAAAATGGGGTCGGTATATCCTTGAAAAAGATCCAAGAAGAAGAGTCAACTGGACTCAGCAAGTTTTTCAGTGAGCTTGGGAAAGTGAGGAAAAAAGACAGTTCTTGGGTGGGACAGAAAACCAAAGCCAGACGCGTGAAAAGTAAGATGATCCAATCAGCATCTGATCTTAGACGCGTGAACAGCTAGGCCTGGCCAATGATGTATTAGCTAGAGAGGTGTGGACAGTAGGGAATTGTTATAAATATAGTCTTTTTAGGGATAATAAATTTGGCTTCACTGGATGATATTGGTGTTGGTGTGATGTCCCTGAAGCTCCGCATCCCACACTTTTCCCCCACCAGGCCCCCTAGAAACAAGAGCTGCCCGCTGCATGTTCAAGTGTCTGAACGCCTGCCTGCGCTCACGGCAGCAAAACCAGGCTGTTCCCAGCCAGGGAGCGGAGCCCTGTTCCTGGCAGGAGGCTCTCATCAGCCCCTTCCCCACTGTGCACGCAGCACTTCTGCCTGCCTGCCTGCCCAGAAGAGCACAAGCTGGCCGGCTCTGGGCTCAGCACAGCCCAAACACAGGCGCAGGAAGACACAGCGGCTCTTTTGCAGCCATGCCCCAGACAGGTGGGAAGGGGACCCTGCCTCTGGTCTCTCTTGCTTGGCTTGCTGACTGGCTCTGAGGCAGGGGCTGCCCGATTCCTGGCTTGTGGGGAGAGCAGAGCCGCCGGAACCACGCCCACCGTGCAGACACTGCCTGACAGCGCTGCGGCCGCTGGGACGCTGGCACCCCTGAGTCTCAGCCACTCCGCTGAGGCCGCTGCTGTTTCATTTGCTTTAGGCACCCCCAAAGCTGATTGCCAGGCCACGATGGTCTCTGCTTCTGCCCTCTTCCTGTCCCTGTGTAGGGATGGAGCATTGCTGTGCTTTCAGGAAGCTCTTTGTGGAAACTTCCGGCATTGCAAGCTCCTTTGCCCTCAGAGGATGCTTGCCATGGAATCCCTCACGGCTGGCTTCAGAGCATACTCCGGCAGGCTCTTCTAAAACCCAGGGTCCTTGTCCCCTTCAGAGTGCTCAGCAGGACCTTTTTTTAACAGCACGCTGCTTTACAGCTGGAGCAGCGAGACAGGGAGCTTTGTTATAAAAAACGAACGAGGCCAGATCTCCGACAGCGATTGAAACAGGCTCTCGTTTATTTAAAAACCATTCGGTGGGAGCAGAGAATCTGGGATAAGCCCAGATCCTCATACAACAGCTCAAAAAGGGAACCAGAAAGGAACCAGAAGAACCCCAAGAAAAAGCCCCTAAAAGAAAAAAAGCTCCCAAAGAAAAAGCCCCACCCCAGGAACAGAAAACTCCCCTTTTTAGAACAAATTCCTGGCCCAGGAATGGTGGGTTTTTGGTTCCACGCACCCATTGGTGGAATTCGGGCGCTTTGATTGGTCCTTACCGGGGTTCGTTTTGGACCAGTCATTTCCCCAGGGCGTCGAGTCATTGGTTGATGCTCTGGCCCAGTCACTCTTTGAGTTGTCCACCTCCTACCCCCACCAAGTCCCGGACCCCTTTCCCTTCCCCCACAACAAACAACTCCCCAGCATTATTACAAACTCATAACAACTCCCCCCTCTAAAACTTTGATCGGGCTTTAGCCCGCATCAACCTCACTCAGTTTAATTCTTTGGCTTTTAAACAGTTTCTTTGAACAGTCTTTTCAACAGTTCATTTCAAACTGTTTTTAAACAGTTTCTTCTTCAATTGCATATAGTTGCCTCAGTCTTTGGTATCTCTTGTATATTTCCATGGCCGATCCTTCAGTTTTTCCTACGGAGTTGTCTTCTGTCTCTTGTTCCTGCAGCATTAAAATGTCAGAACAAATCCACTTCTCTTTCATAGGGCATTCTCCCAACAAGTTTTGTTTAAAATTTCCTTTCTTTTCGAATAGCTAATATGTTTTTCCGTCCTCTATGCAAGTTGTGATTGATGAAAAGTTGATACAATTCGGACTCGGGTTAGTGTGAGATCTGAGGACGGCAGTCCGAGATTCTCCTGCATACAAAGGGTAGTAACACTTCTCGCATGGTTCTGTCCCTCCTCCCTTGATGATTATAAGTAGGAGGATACATAGGAATGGGGGTCCGGTACAAGCCACTCTCCCAATCATGTCTCCCCTCCGTAGAGGATCAGCAACTCTCTGTGGCAAGAGTGTAACTTGATCCGGTCTTGCCCCCCCCCTCCCCTTTTCTCCTTTTCTTAATGTGTTACTCTTACCAGTTACCATGGCAGAAGTTCACTTTTTCCTTTTTGTATCAACTTCTTTCTTCTGTTCTTTTTAGGGCCAGATTGCTAGATGCATGGGAGAATGCTCTATCTCTTTTCTTGGATCTTCTGATCTGTAACAAGAGATACTAGAAATTAATTTTACGTCTTTACATTAAATATCAATTTCATTTAGAACAGATTAACAACTTTTCATTTAAACATTTATACAACAATTTTCAGAAATTATATTTTATGGGTCCTTTTACGATGTGTCCGAGGTCTCCTTAGACTTTGTTAAAGTTGGCGGTGGTTCCGCGGGTGCGGAAACTGGCCCTTTCACTCGGGTTATATGTGTCCACCCTCGTTCTTGTGTCCGTATAGCAGTTTCAGTGGTCAATAGTACTTGAAAAGGGCCTTCCCATCTTGGGACTAAGGGTTGTTCCTTCCAAGTTCTGATTAACACCCAGTCACCAGGTTGAAGTTTATGTAGTTTGAAATCAATAGGCGTAGCTTGAGAAAGATATCCTTTTGCTCTTAGTTCTTCTAAAGTATTGGTGATAGTCTTTATATATTTTCTCGTGCTCACCTCTCCTTCCTCATATGTTCCTGCATGTCCTAGGGTTGTTAAAAACGGTAGCCCAAACATCATTTCATATGGGGAAACTCCTACATCTGCTCTCGGTCTCGTTCTTATTCTCAATAAAGCTAAAGGGAGACATTTTAACCAATTCATTTTTCTTTCCTCTGTTAATATGGTAAGCGTATTCTTAAGACTTTGATTCATTCGTTCTACTCTTCCAGAACTTTGGGGTCTCCAGGGTGTATGAAATTTCCGTGTGATGTTTAGGGCTTCTATGAGCTGTTGTATTATTCTAGCTGTGAAATGAGGCCCTCTATCTGAATCGATGGTATTTATGATTCCGTATCGGGGTATGATTTGCTCCAATAGGATCTTGCTTACAGTTTCTGCAGTTTCTCTTGTAGTTGGAAATGCTTCCACCCAGTGGGTCAAGTGGTCTATTATTACTAATAGATACTTATATCTCTGCACCTGTGGTAGTTCTGTAAAATCTATTTGGACACTTTGAAATGGTCTTTTTGCTAGTTCTCTTCCCCCTTGAGGTGGTTTTCTCATCACTTTTCTATTTATTCTTTGACAAATCATGCAGTTTCTAGTTAGCATTTTTGCAATTTCCCATACCCCAATACATACATAGGTCCTCATAAAATGGTCATGCAATGCTTGGGTCCCCCAATCAGTTGATGCATGCAGGTCTTCCATTATCTTTTTGGTGAGTGCTTTGTTTAGTACTGTTCTCCCATCTGGCATTTCCCATTTTCCTGTTTCTTTTTGCGTTGCACCATGTTTTTGTAGTTCTTCTAGTTCTTTTTCATCAAATATAGGAATTTCCGCAATTTCTTTATCTTCTTCTTTCCCATCTCCTGTTTCATTTAACTTAAAGATCTTTTCTGACTCCTCTAGAGCAGCCCGTTTTGCTGCAAGATCAGCTAAATTATTCCCTTTTATCTCTCTAGTTTCCCCTCTTTGATGTCCTTTTACATGGACGATGGCAATTTCCTTTGGTCCTTTCAAGGCTTCGAAAACTGCCTTTATGAGGCCTTCGTGAATCAAAGTTTTTCCTTTTGTATTAATAAACCCTCTTTCCGCCCAGATTTTGCCAAAGGTGTGGACTACCCCATAAGCATATTTGGAGTCAGTATAGATTGTTCCACTTTTCTTTTCAAGCCATTTTAGTCCTTTTAATAGTGCATAGATTTCACAACACTGAGCAGACCAATTTACAGGTAATTTTCCTTGTTCTATAATCGCCATCGTACGTCCATTTACTACAGCATACCCTGATGCTCGCTTCCCGTCTACTACTCGAGACGATCCATCTACAAACAGCATTTCACCTTCCAGCAATGGTTGCTCTAGTAAGTCCTCTCTTACTTTTATTTGCATGTCTATAGTCTCGAGGCAGTGATGTTCTAGTTCTTCCTTTGGTTCTCCGTATAAAAATTGGGCAGGCTTTTGTATCTTTGTGGTGGATAGTTCTATATTCTCCCTGTTACTTAAAATCAGTTCATATTTTAACAGTCTGCTATCGGAAATCCACTGGCATGCTCCTTTGTTTAATATGCTTTTCAAATCGTGGGGTGTATACACTTTTATTTTCTTGCCTAAGGTTAACTTGTAGCCGCCTTCTACGAGAATTACTGTTGCGGCTACTGCTTGCAGACATGTAGGCCAACCTCTGACAACTGGGTCAAGTAATTTTGAAATATAAGCAATAGGCTTCCGTACTCCACACCAGTCCTGTGTTATGCCTCCATAAGCTATTCCATCCTCAACATTAACAAACAGTTCAAACAATCTATTTAAGTCTGGCAGGCTTAAAACTGGAGCATTCGCTATTTTTTCTTTTAATTCTTCTAATTTCTCGTCATCATCTTTATTCCAATTGATAGGTTCATCTCCAACTAATTTATTGTATAGAAATTTGACTAATTTTGTATGACCATCAATCCACAACTTACAGTATCCAACCAGTCCCAATAATTTCCTTACATCGGTTTTTGGTTTTGGTGCTGGTAACGAGAGTATTCCTTGAATCCGGTCAGCATCCAATTTCTTGTAACCTTTTCCAATTAAGTGTCCCAAATACTTTACTTCAGGTTCCACAAATTGTAATTTTCTTTTTGATTCTTTTAGCCCTTTCTCACCTAGGAAGTTCAACAAGTTAACTGTTGTTTTCTGTACTTCCTCTTTTTGTTCTCCAGAAATTAATAAATCATCTACATATTGCAGAACTTGAGAATTACCTTCTGGTTTAAATTGTTTCATTATTTCTTCTAAAGTCTGTCCAAACAAATTAGGTGACTCTGTGAACCCTTGTGGCAACCTTGTCCATTGTAATTGTTGTTTCCTCCGCATCTCCTCGTCTTCCCATTCGAACGCAAACCATTTCCTGCTTTCTCTCTCTAGTGGACATGACCAAAATGCATCCTTCAAGTCTCCCGCACTGAAGCACGCATGGCTTGCTGGTACTTTACTCAGTAGGTTATATGGGTTGGCAACTACGGGATATCTTGTGACCGTCTGCTTGTTTACTTCTTGTAGATCTTGAACTAAACGGTATGTGCCATCCGGTTTCTTGACTGGTAATATGGGTGTGTTGTGTGGTGACATACATGGTTCTAATCTACCTTCCTTTATCAGATCTTTTATAACTGGTTTCAGTCCTTGTTTTCCCTCTACCGAAATTGGGTATTGTTTGACTCTGATTGGAGGAAGGTTCGGTTTCATTTTAATTTCAATAGGTGGAATGTCTAGCAACCCATGTCCTCCTTCCTCTGCCCACACATTCGAATTAATTCCTCTCTCATCTTCTTCTTTTAATACCATCATTTTTGCTATCATACACTTTCCTTCGGGTACCACTCCTATCTTTAGCTGCACCTGTAAGTCCCGGCCTAGAAGATTCGAATCAAGTTCTGGCATATATAGAAAATCAGTACAGCCTTCTCTAAAACTTCCTTTTATGGTTACATCCTCTATGACGGGCACTTCGAGAGGGTTATTTTCAGCACCTCTAACTTTACAAGTCTTATTACTTAGCTTGCATCCTTTTGGTATTTTTGACACACTTGATCTATCTGCTCCAGTGTCTACCAAAAATTCAATCTCTTCGCTCTGAGGGCCAATTTCCAAGTTTACCAGGGGCTCTTTTTGATGACCTATTCCATGCCTCAGAGCACAGAGCCCCCGACACCCCTAATCGTCTCCTCTTAGTTTCCTTTCTAATGTATCTTGTTCTTGAGACATAGCATCATCTTTCTTTTTTTTGCAAAAATTTCTGGTATGTCCTTTTTCTTCACAATAAAAACATATAACCTCTGTCCATGGTGGTCTCCCTTCTATCCACTGCGTTCTACTGTCCTTATTATATCCAGGGTTTCCAATAAATGGTCCTCTTGGTCCAAGATATTTATCCTTTCCCTCTTTAGGTGTCTCCATGTCTCCAAATTTTCCATTTTCTCTTGTTCTAGCCCCTCTAAGCTCACTTCTCCTAGGTCCATTATAATTGTTTCCTTCTCCTCCCACTGATCCATCGTTTCCAAACCCCGCACTCTCCCTTGCCACTGCCACCATGATTTTTGCCTTTGTCCTTGTCTTCTCTTCATCTCTCCTTAAATATACTTTCTGTGCCTCTCTTAATCATTCATTCATTCCCTTCTCTTGCCAATCATCTATCTTTTCTAGCTTTCTTCTTATATCAACCCATGCCCTTGTAACAAATTGTATCTTAACTAACACCTGTCCCTCTGGACTGTCTGGGTCTACACTTGAATATAAATGGAAATTCCGTTTCAACCGTTCCAACCAGGCACTTGGTGACTCTTCTTTTTCCTGTTGACTGTCAAAAGCTAATCTAGCGTTATTTGTTCTTGGCACTGCCTCCCGTATTCCTCTGATTATTAATGTTCTTTATTGTCTCATGTTTGTTCTTCCTTCCTCCTCGTTTGGATCCCAGTCTGGTACGTTAAGTGGCATTTTATCTTCCCCCCTAGGACCCCCTCGATTTTCTCTTTCCCATATTCTCATGCCTGCTGCTCTAATCATTTGTATTTCTTCCGAGGAAAAGAATATATCCATAATTGAATTTAGCTCCTCCCACATATAAATATTAGGTCACAAGAACTGATCCAATTGCTGGGAGATACCTATGAGGTCTTCCAATAGGGGTTTGATCTCTTTCCTAAAGTTTCTGACTTCCGAGGCGGTCAATGGTGCATTCACAAAGCCTATACCTCCCCTAGCTCCACCCATAGGTACTTCCCTTAGAGGAAATAATTTTTCAGTCTTCTCTGGATTTTCCTTCATTCTCCTTGTTTGGAATCTAGTATTGTATGGATGACCCACTCCTTGTTTGTCAGGTTCATTTATTTTATTTTCCTCCTTATTTCTACAACAGCAGGCTGTTTCTGTTATTAATTGTTTCTCCTCTGTTTGGTCTTTAGGTTGTTGAAGTACATGGGGTATATAAAGGGGAGTACTACAAATGGGATTTTGAGAGGTTGGTGGAAATATAGGGGAAAAATAAAAAGCAGGATTTTGGAAGGTTTTAGGAAATATAATTGATGTCGGAGTATCTTGAGTAATATTTGTAGAATTTGATGCACTTGGCGGAATTAAAGATGAATTGGAGTGCTCAGGCTCAGGTGTTACTGTGTAGGGAGAGGACATAGAGGAGAATGTATCTACAATATGATGTTCTTTATTTGAGGAGGGAGGTGATTTTTCTGTAGTTGTTCTTATATCGTGCCTCAGCCTTTTCTCCATGGTTGGTATTGTAGGATATAAGTCTGGAGGAGGAGGTGGTGGTAAATCGTTTATAGGCGACATTAAGGGAGGAGGAGGTAATGGGAGGTATTCTATTGGATCTGGAGGGGGAGGAGGAGGAAGATGATCTAATGGATCCCACCTCTTTTCTGGTAATTTGCTAACTTCTTTTTCACCTTCTTTAGAGACTTTATACACTTTTATCTCTCCTTCTTGTTTTTCTCTTTCCATCCAACATCTAGCGTACTTAATTTCTTGTTGGCATGGATCTATCCTGGTATTAACATATCTGTTTAAAGCTGCACATAACCATTTTTCCTCTGTGCCATACCATGCCCAATATACCGGACCTTCTGCAATACTCTCGCTAGGCCATATTTCAGTACAATATCTTATCATTTGGATTCTATTTAACTCTTTTAATTCTTCCCTATTATCCCAACTGTCTAACATCCATCCTAACGGACTATTAGGTGGTATGTTTTTAAAAGTTCGATTTTCTTCCCCTTTCTTAACAACTCTCTTTCCAGCACACTGTCCCATTTTCTTTATAGTTTAACTGTATCTCTTCTCAGTGTACATTGAAAAAAAAAAAAAAAAACCACAACCCTACTCCTCGAAGCTTAGCTGTATCTCTTCTCACTGTACTTTGTAACAAACAACTCAACCCTACTCCTTAAAGCTGTTAAATATTGTTAAATGTAAGAAAACACCAAGCGTGGGAATGGGAATTAAGCTAACGGATTTTATAAAAATAAAATAGAATAAATATTGCGAGTGTGGGAATCAAAGTATAAATGGCGGGTTTAATAGAAATAAAATAAAATATAGTATCTTATGGTGGGAATTGAAATAAAGATGGCGGAGTCTATAAAACTAAAATAAAATAAATAGGCAATTCAAATATATCAGATAAATTGATAAATGACAACGTAGCGTGGGAATTGGAATAAAAATGGCTGATTTTATGGGAATGAAATAAAATAAATATGGCGACTTAGTGTGGGAATCAAAATAAATAATTATGGTTAATCGACTATAATAATAGAAAAGGGGAAATTAAAATGGCGGAACGTGGGAACCGAAACAAAGGTGGCAAATATAAATTAATAAATAGAAATAAATGAACGTAGGGATTGCAAATAAAATTACCAATTTTGGGGAGATTAACTGTTTTTAAATCTGGAAAGGATTAGAAGAAGTATAACAACTGCACTGTAATAACACAGGAATACTCAATTATAGAAATAAACTTCTCCGTTCTAAAAGAATCAAATATCCAAACTTATGAAATACAGATATTTCAGCTAATAATTCAAATAAACTGGCAATTAAAATTTTGGCTACTTCTTCTTCAAACTACTACACAATAGAAACTTAAAATGGCTGACACCCAGCCTTCACACTTAAACACAACCTTCACCACTCGGCTCACACCCACGACACAGTATGAACTTAAAATGGCTGACACCCAGCCTTCACACTTAGGCACAACCTTAAAAATCAGCTTGGGAGTTGTCTGGGGACTTTTGGCTAGCCCTCACCCCAGAACCTCACTCCTTATATATATCTATTTCCAACACAATTTAAACACATTAAAAAAAATATTTTCCCTAACTTCAGACCAGTTCTAACCTCCTCTCCAGTCCTAGTGACTGGAAAGGCCCTTCCACAGCTGGTGGCCCACCTCCCCCCTGTGGGTCACCACTCCTGGGAAGAAATTTTCAGCTACCCCTACGACCCTCTTCAGCTAGGATCCTAGCTCGGGGCAGCCTACTTCCTCCTATGACCCCCTTCGACTGGGGTCCTAGTTCGGAGGGACCCTACTCCCCCTAGGTGGGGCACCCTCCCCCTCCCCGGCCTCGAAGAAGGGGCACTCCCCCGCACGGTGGCTGCTTTAAACTGCAGCCTCCGTGTGGGACTATTTTCTCCCACACCTAAGGTCCTAGTTCCTCAGGGGTCAAACTCCTCTCAGTCTGCCTCTGAGGAACAGCCCTCCAGATGGTTTTAGCGAGTGGGCAGAGGCCCCCCCCACTGGGCAAGTCCGCCTCACTAACCCCCACCCAGACACCCCTATGAGCCTCTTTTGCTGGGGTCCTAGTTCAGAGTGCCGGGCATGCCCCCCTCTATGACCCCCTTCAACTGGGGTCCTAGTTCAAGGGGAGCTATTCGGGCCACTGACTAAAACCACCCCTAGGAGCCTCCCTCGCTCCCTCTCGGAGGGCTTACCCCTTTTTCAGCTGTTGCTGTTCCCTCCGACCTCGGGAGTCAGCGCGTTCCCCTCCTCGGTCCGACGTAGTCCAAGATCCGGGCAGCCGAAAAATGCGGCTGGACGCGTCTTCTCGGGCCCCGGGCTACCCCGGACCGCCTCAGCGTAGTGGCTGCTCCCGGGCGAGCCCCCAAGATGTTATAAAAAATGAACGAGGCCAGATCTCAGCGATTGAAACAGGCTCTCGTTTATTTAAAAACCAGTCGGTGGGAGCAGAGAATCTGGGATAAGCCCAGATCCTCATACAACAGCTCAAAAAGGGAACCAGAAAGGAACCAGAAGAACCCCAAGAAAAAGCCCCAAAAGAAAAAAAGCTCCCAAAAGAAAAAGCCCCACCCCAGGAACAGAAAACTCCCCTTTTTAGAACAAATTCCTGGTCCAGGATTGGTGGGTTTTTGGATCCACGCACCGATTGGTGGAATTCGGGCACTTTGATTGGTCTTTACCGGGGTTCATTTTGGACCAATCATTTCCCCAGGGCGTCGAGTGATTGGTTGATGCTCTGGCCCAATCACTCTTTGAGTTGTCCACCTCCTACCCCCACCAAGTCCCGGACCCCTTTCCCTTCCCCCACAACAAACAACTCCCCAGCATTATTACAAACCCGTAATAGCTTTGCAGCCTGAGCTGCCCTTCTTCCTCTCTGTCCGTGCACAGAACAGAGCGGGAAGGAGAAGGGCAGCAGGGCCATGTGTGTCCTGGGGCTCAGGTTTTTGCGCCGCTTCAGCTCCACAGAGACGGGGGTAAAGTGAAAAACCAAACTGTTTATTAAGGGAAAGCGAAGCCAAGGGGTGAGCGGGGAGGCAAAAAAGGGGATGAGCAGGGCCTGAGGGCTGCAGGGAGGGAGCTGCCATCAGGGAGAGACATGGCAGGAGCTGCTGAAACTTCTCACAGGCTCAGCTCTGAGCAGCCACAGCTGTGCCTGGAGCTCCCCTGCTCTGCAGGGGGTCCCATCTTGCATGGGAACTGGAAATCGCCATTGGAGGCCCTTAGAGGTACATCTGATCAAGGAGACAAAGAAAGTTCTGCAGATCTTCTTTGGAATGTCAGCTGGATCAGAATGCTCATGCAGGATGGGTTCTCATCTTCCCTCAGGGCTTGAAGAGCTGGAAGAGAGAGGAACACAGGCCACGGTCAGTGGCCAGATTAAGGGAATGCAGGAAAGTCTCCTGCCAGGGCCAACCCAGCCGGCTATAGCATGGCCAGGAGGGAGCGGGAGGCAAGGGCTTCAGCCGGAAGGCGCAGGCCACGGATCCCCCATGTGTCCCTGAAAGCTCTCGGGCCTCTGTCCCCTCCACAGCCCCTGGTTCTCACAGAGAGCGGAGGCCTCCGCAGCCCGGGCACGGATTGCAGCGCTGGGGCCGGGATTTGCAGCTGCCCCCGGCGGTCCTGGCTGCCTCACTCACCCTCCCTGAGGACTTGGAGCTCCTCCTTCTGCCCCAGCATGAGCACTCCGGCCACCCCTGGAAACACAGAGCACGTGGCGGCCCCAGGCGGCACAGCTGCCCGACACGGGCGCTGCCAGCCCTACGGCCGCACGCCCTCTTCCCCGGGAAGGGCTCCTTTCGGCCCCTGCCCCACGCTGCCACCCGAGGGCACGGCTGCGAGAGGGCGGCGGCAGCGCCGAGGGCGGGCGGGGCTCCAGCGGTCCGGGCGCGGCTCCTGCTGCAGGGGCTGCAGCCGGGCCGGGAGGCAGGGAGGGGCGCCGGGCTGGTGGCTCACCGATGAACCTGACGGCCGCCTCTCGTAGGGGCCTCTGTGGGCTCTGCAGGTGCGGCAGGGCCCAGCCCAGGTGCTCGGCCACTCGGCTCTCGTCCTGCAGAAGCTGCGGGGAGCGCCAGGAGGGAAGGCTCGGCGTGGGCTCTGCCGCTCGGCCGGGCGCTCCCCGCACCCAGCACCGGCCGAGCCAGCCCGCACGGCCCGGGCCAGGGAGCAGCGTGTGAGGCGCAGGCTGGCGGGCCCGGGAGCGGCGCTGGCCGGGGACACAGCTGCCAGCCCCCCATACTGAGCAGCTGGGGAAGGGGGCTTCTCCAGCCCGCGGCTGGGGCTCCTGGGCTGTCCTTACCAGGTGCTCGGCGAACTTCATCCGCCGCTTCTTCGCCAGCAGCTCCTCGAGATCCCTCCTCCTCGGGAAGCAGGGCTTCGCCACAGGCCTGGAGAGCAGCAGAGAGCCGCAGGTGGCAGCAGGGCCCAGGGCACGGCACCTGGCTCCCTGTGCCAAGGCCAGGGGAGGCTGGAGCCCGCCAGGCACCAGGGCAGGAGGCGGCCGAGCCCCCTGCCAGGGATGCGGCAGCATCACACCAAACCTCACCTTGGCCACCTGCAGGTTCTCATCGTGCCAGCGCAAGAATAGAGGGAGCAGGCTCTGGCTCACAATGGTGGTCAGAGGATTTTCCCTCTCTTCCACTATCAGCTCCATCACCTTGCTGAAGAGCTGAATGGAAAGCTGCTGCACGTGGCTGTTGTCCTGGAGAAAAGGAAAAGTCCTAAGCACCAACTTCTCCAGGCCCATGGGGGCAAAGGCCCAAAACTGCCCAAAAGGGCGCAAAGTTTCCAGGCAGCGTCCAGTGCCCTTGGCTGGGGGCACAGAGCCTTACGTCCTCAAAGTGGGGCAGGAGGGACTCAGCCAGCTTCAGGGCGGTGATGCTGGCTATCTGGAGGTCTGTGTCCTGGAGCGTATGCGTCAGCACAGAGAGGGTCATCTCGACCACCTCTGCATCTGCATCAGCCAGCTGCTCCACCAGCTGCGGATACAGGCCGCGTATTCCTCCGCCCTGTGTGCAAGACGAGGCTGTGCTGTGAAGCCGTGACTGGCCGCGGCACCAAGGGCTGCTTGGGGCACTCGGGCGGCTGAAGCGGGACTCGGGAGAGCTGGGAGCAGCTGCCTCTGCTGCCAAAGGCCAGCCAAGCCCAAAGGACTGCGCTCCCCAGCCCCACGCTGCCAGCGGGGCTTCGGCCACGGCCCCCTCCTCACCAGCGAGGGCTCCTTGCTGAGCACCACCAGGCCTCTGAGCGCAAGGCGCAGCCTGTCCCTGCACTCGCTCGGCAGGTGCCGGGATACCACCAACAGGGCACTGGGACCGTGGATACACAAGTCCAGACACTCCAGGAGCTGAAAGGCACAGGAGGGCAGTGGCAGGCGAGCCGGCCGGCAGGAGCCCGGAGCCGCAGAGGGCTGGGCCCAGGCAGCAGCAGCGGGCGCGGGCAGCGTCCCAGGCGGCTGCAGCTAAGAGAGACCAGAGAGCTGGGAGGCAGCTGAGCCAGGCAGCGCTGGCCATCAGGCTCACCTCCACAAAGATGGCCAGGGCAGGCAGATCACAGCGTGGCTGCTTCCCGATGAGCAGGCTGAGCAGGTGCGAGGCCATGTGGGGACACAAGGGGGTCAAGGCACAGCGCATCTCCCTGGCAGGGGAAAAAGGCGCCAAAGGCCCTGAGCCAGGCACGCAAACCTCTCCCTGGAGCGACTCACAGTGGTCCGCTCTTTCCCCAGCACTCTGCAAGGGGACACGGGCCCCTTGGGAGGCGGCTGCTGCTGGCCATCCTCCTCTCCCAGCCTTTTGCACCCTCCCTCGGTGACAAGGCCCTCTGGTGGGCAGTAGGGCATCTCACCTGGCCAGCAGACCCGCTGCACAGTGTGGGCTGTTGGCACAGAGCAGGCTGTCCCAGAGCTGCTTGTGCTCCAGAGCCACCAGCTTCTTGCCAAAGCCCCGCTGGGAGAGCAGAGCCTCAATGGTCTGCACTGCAAACCTGTGTGCCGAGCAAAGGCGCGGTCACTCTAGGAGCACTGGCCCTGGCCACAAGGACATGGGAAGGACAGGGCGACTGGCACCTGTTGGGCGCTCTGCAAAGGCCGTCTTCCTCCTGGCACGCTCTCCAGAAGCTCAGGCTCTCCACCTCCTCTGGCCTCTGCTCTGTGGTGATGAAAACTTGCAAGAGCAGAGCCACAAAGAGGTGTGGAGAATGAATGAGGATTGCATAGCGCCACTCGGGCATGCTTGCAATCCTCCGCAGCACCAGAGTTGCCTGCAAGAGACAAAGCACCCCGAGGCAGCGCTCAGTGC
Source organism: Haemorhous mexicanus (assembly GCF_027477595.1). NCBI lineage: Eukaryota > Metazoa > Chordata > Aves > Passeriformes > Fringillidae > Haemorhous > Haemorhous mexicanus. Next base: position 10,938,712 of record NC_082344.1, read on the forward strand.
CGAGGTGTCCATGCAGCAGGGCCTGAGGGGAGATGCAGGGGGAGCAGCCGGCCTGCTGCTCCTAGGCCAGCTTTCAGCCCAGGCAGGGAGCTGCAGGCTGGGGAGAGCATGGAGAGCTTCTGAGAAGGCCACTTGGAGAGCCAGCATAGGCCAGCTCCAGAAACTCACAGCCAGGGCAAAGACGGCCTCGTTGTCCCCGCTGCAGACGAACCCGCCGTACGGTGGCAGCTCCTCTAGGGCAGAGAGCAGTGCTGGAAGCACCTCCTCCACAGCCACTTCTGAGGTGCCGATGGCCCTCCACATCAGCTCAGCAGCTCTGTGGGAGCAGAGCTGGGCATCAGTACCGTGCCCCGTGCAGCTGCGTGGGGCCGGGAGGTAGCATGGCAGCAGGCTTAGGAAACAGATGGGCCCAAGGGTCCCAGGGTTCTCCGCCTGTCTGGCAGACCCCTCTGGAAAGGCTGTGCAGGGCCAGGGGCCCTACAGGCCCATGAGCACCGAGCTCTCCAGGCAGTTGTGCCCCGTACCTGTCACACAGTGGGGCGCAGCGCAGGAGGCTCATCACCACCTGGGCAGGGTGCTCTTCAGTCAGGCTGAGAATGATCATCTGCAGCTCGGCGTCCACGGTGCTACAGGACGTGAGTCTCTGCAGGATGTTCCTCACCACAGCTTGCACCTGGAAGAAGGGATATGGGGAAGACTTGGAGTGCTGCCCAAGGGAGCCACTTTCTCTGCTTCACCCAAGAATCTGTTGATTTCCCAGCTCACTGGGATGGGCCAGAGGGGGCCCAGTGGACATGGCTTGAGGGGCCACGTCATCCTGGGAGGCCTTCAGCCCCGGCCCCAGGCTGCTTCCCTGCTGCGGAGAAGAAACACCCGTCAGAAAAAACTCCAGACTGGGCCCAGGACTCACTCTCAGCATGGGCATGGCCTCAGTCTCAGGGATGGCCTCGAGACAGGTGTTAGTGGCGGCCATGCCCTCCGTCAGGGCCATGTCAGCCTCTGCCCTGTCCTCGGACGTTTCCTCCTCAGAGGTGTCCATGAAGTCCGAGGACGCTGTGCTGGAAGCATCCTCTGCCTGCAGCTCGCTGGGCCTGGAGTCGGGCTCGGCCGTGCCCTCGGTGGTGCGGCCGCTGGTCTTTCTGCGCCGAAGGCGCAGGAACCTCCGCAGTGCCTGCAGCAGAAGGAAGGGCGGGAAGAGAGGCACGTTCCGTGGTCTGCTCCAAGCGTGGGGCTCGGCCCAGCAGTGCCAACAGGCCCGGCCCAGGTGGGGACAGCCGCAGGTACCTGGGCTACTCTGCGGAAGCGGCCACGGGTGAGCTCCTGCTCTTGAGTCCCGTCCTTGGATGCATCTGCCAATGAGCGAGCGCAGCCAGAGCTGAGGGGCCGCAGGAGAGGCCGGAGAAGCCAGCCCAGCCCTGCATGCCCCCGGCAGGGACAGCGCCCCGGGTTCCCAGTGGACGGAGCACGGCCATCGGGGGGGAGGCCCGGCCCCTGTCCCATCCGGTCCGTGGGCACGTCCACAGGGATGGGATGGGATGGGATGGGATGGGATGGGATGGGATGGGATGGGATGGGATGGGATGGGATGGGATGGGATGGGATGGGATGGGATGGGATGGGATGGGATGGGATGGGATAGGATGGGATGGGGCCAGGCTGGCTGCAGGTACCGGCGTTGCATCCAGCTCCTCCACTCACCATCCTGCAGCGGCTCCAACTGCTCGGGCTCTGCAGGCTGCTGCGCTGGGGCAGCTGCAGGGCCTTTGCTTTTCTTGCCCCGAAGCCCCTTGAACAGGCTGAGCAGTCTGCCTGCCATCTCGCTGTCTGACCTCGAGGGCACCTTGGAGACAGATGCCCCGTCAAAGGTCCGATTCAGCGAGTGTTGCAGTTGTGCCTTGCAGGCACCTGCAGCAGAGGGGCCTCAAGAAGGCTACAGGACAGCAAGTCCTGTATTCTGTTCTCCAGGGCTCCTGCCACAATGACAGGAGACTCCTGGCGAACAATGGGGGTCACCAGCTCCCACGGCCTGGCAACGAGGGCGCCGGCCGCAGCGATGGGAGATGCCTCGGAAAAACTCCGAGACACCGAATCCTGAGGCCAGGCCGTGAGGCCAGGCACAGGAGGAATGCCTCGGAAAAGCTCCGGGTCAACAACGGACGAGCCGGCTGTGTGGGGATGCCTCACAGAACCGCTCTGTCACGTCCTGCCCCGTCGCGTGCACCGAGCACTCTGGCGTGGCCGTGTCACTGCCAGCACCTAGGTCAGCGTGTGTCACAAAGGGCTGCTCTGACACTCTGTCCCTTTCGGTGACACGGTGAACATTCTGCACCGAGTCACAAAGGGACATGCTGCCACGTGCCCCGGGGCCACCCCCTCCCCACCCAAGGTGCCCCCGGTTGGAGGCAATTCCTTGCCCCGAGCGTCTAACACAGCCCTGGACACACCAAGACCCGCCAAGTGCCAAGGGAAGGGCTCTCCACGGTGCCCGGCTGGCACAGCCCAGCTCGGTGCCGGCCCTGGAGCAGAGCCGCTTCCAGCAAGCAAGAGGCAAACACGTCTTGCCAAGAGTTAAAACACACCAGAGAGCGGAGATGGCATGAATGTTGGCATAAAGGCCTTTGAATTCACAGCTCTCTGAGAGGCATTTGGGGCTCTTGGCTGGACAGAGATACCAGCTCTGTCCTGTGCTTAGAGGAGGGAACGCACCCTGCCGCTGGTGCTTGGCTTGTCTTCTTCTCTGGAGGCCCAGGCAGATGCCAAAGCTGCTCTTCACAGCCTTCTCCCTTCCCACACCCCTCTGCCAAGTGCAAGGGGCCACAAGGATGGAAAGGGGAGCAGGGAGCCAAAGGGAGACAGCTGCACCTACCTCACTGGCGGCTCCGGGGGAAGCACGTTGCTTGAGATGCAAGCCCCTCTCTTCCAAAGGCATTTCCCCAAATGCCTACAATTCCCGGGGAACACCAACACACACTTCAGAAACCCTGGCAAGGCTGAATTACTTCTGCACCTTGTAGCACAGGCAGCTCGAGCTCATCTTTCTTCTCCCAAGTCTTTTTCCTTGTGTCCCTTGTGGCACGCAGCCCCGGGCCCCCTAGAAACAAGAGCTGCCCGCTGTCTCTTCGAGTGTCTGATCGCCTGCCTGTGCTCACGGCAGCAAAACCAGGCTGTTCCCAGCGAGGGAGCGGAGCCCCGTTCCTGGCAGGAGGCTCTCATCAGCCCCTTCCCCACTGTGCACGCAGCACTTCTGCCTGCCTGCCTGCCCAGAAGAGCACAAGCTGGCCAGCTCTGGGCTCAGCACAGCCCAAACACAGGCGCAGGAAGACACAGCGGCTCTTTTGCAGCCGTGCCCCAGACAGGTGGGAAGTGGACCCTGCCTCTGGTCTCGCTTGGTTGGCTTGCTGACAGAGGGTTTGACTCCCTCCCCACAGAGGAAATCAAGGGCAGGTGCGAGCAGAGCAACTTCTCGGGATCCAAGAGAGCCACCTCCCCAGCCCGTCTGACACTCAGTCCCAGACTGAGAAATTCTCACCTCCAACCAGGAGACAAAGGAGGGCTCCAAACACAGCCTAGGATCCAAACGGGTTTATTGAGGGAGGGGCATAGGGTCTAGGAAGGGTCGAGGTGAAGAGAGAGGCAGGGACACAACCGCACTCAAAGGGAGGCTGGTGGTGGAGCCCAGAACAGCGGTGGGGCCAGGGTTGAAACCATGGGGCTGGCAGCTGGGGCCAGGATACAGGGAACCAATGAGGAGAGGGACCAGAGGAGGAGCCGAGGTGGAGTGATGAGGGGTACACCAATGGGAGTGGGGGAAGAGGGTGGTCTTGTAGTACAATCCAGTGGGGAAGGGAGGAACATGGAACATGCTAGAACTGGGGAGGGGGCCATGGCTGAGTGGCATTTAAACAGGAGTGTCCTCCCAAGGCATCCCTGCCCTATTTTCCTTGGGGTCCCCTCCCCCATCTCCCCCTTTTCCATTTATTACAAATGCTTTGCCCCTAGTCTTTTGAAGGGCTCTTTTCAAGCAAGCAATAGCTGTCAAATCAATCACAAGGATGATCACAATCCACAGGAGGCCTTTCAAGTTAGAAGCCATCTATTCGGGAACATCCCAATGTCCAAAAAGTTGGTCCAGCCAGTAGGCCGCCTTTTTCTCAGTTTCTATGTCCTTCACCTGATTTTGAAGTCCCTTGATGTTGCTTTGAATTGATGTGCTGAGGGAGGACAAGTTGAAAGAGCACAGTCCTTCCAAGTCCTCACACCCATGGTGGGGGGCGAGCAGCAGGAAATCGATTGCAGCTCGATTTTGCAGCATGGCGTGTCTGGTGGTCTCCTCATCCACCAATAGATCAGAAAATGCGGCAGATGTAGAACTGGCCTGCTTACTGAGCCAGCACCCCAGGTGAGAAAGCTCACCGAGGGCCTTGGCAGCAGCAACCCATGGTAGAAAAATGGATACCGTGACCCTCTTCCTTGTTCCCTAATTATAAATTTGGGTCAAATTCCTCAAAGGATCTCTTTTGGCAAGCAAATGTATTGTTCTGCTTCCAAGCATGCAAAATGGTGGAATTTGAGGTGAGGGTAGTCAGCTGGCCAAGGCGGCAGGGACCCCCTTTGATGTTGGAGGGGATTCCTGCCCACACCCTAGCACCACAGAGAAGAAACACTCCCCGTGGGAGCACTCTGGGGTACGCCAGGGACTGGGACGGTGTGGTGCTAGTCTAGTTGCACCTTTCAGCCACATTGTAGCATTTATCATCGGGCGAGACATCTTTGGGGATGTTACTCTAGGGTTCTGTTGTGAATTGCAAATCTGGTCTGGCCTTCTATTCAAAGGTAACACAGTAACTTGCTTTGGTGGAGCCCAGGAGGTCTAGCTCCTGGGGCTCCTGTGATGCATGTGGGAGAATCCTTCTCCACTCGTCCAGGTGTCCACAGGGTTGGGTTTCTTACCTATGTGCGGGTAATCATTTTGTGACGGGGGGATTCCCACCAGACACGTAGAGAGAGGATCGTCCACGCTTTCCATGGCCATGCAAAGGCTGTCTTGCTGTAGGGACTTTGCCAAGGTGACCCAAACGTTCTGCTTTGGCTGTGGTATGATCCAGCCCATGGTCACCTGGGTGATCATGAAGGCACAGGTGAAGGCGGCGGCTCTGGCGGTGCTGGCGCTGTTGTGGGGGTTTCCCGGGTTTGTTGTGAGGCGGTTCATGGTTTTCCCGCTCTCTGCTCACGCCGAGTGTGTTGAGGATTTTTTGCAGATTGAGGACTTTTTGAAGAACAGTGGCCATATTCAGCTGACGCACAATCCAGTCTGCTTGGGATAATGGACAATGGACACGTTCACAAACAATAATGGAAATATTCAGAAAATGGGGTCGGTATATCCTTGAAAAAGATCCAAGAAGAAGAGTCAACTGGACTCAGCAAGTTTGTCAGTGAGCTTGGGAAAGTGAGGAAAAAAGACAGTTCTTGGGTGGGACAGAAAACCACAGCCAGACGCGTGAAAAGTTAGATGATCCAATCAGCATCCGATCTTAGACGCGTGAACAGCTAGGCCTGGCCAATGATGTATTAGCTAGAGAGGTGTGGACAGTAGGGAATTGTTATAAATATAGTCTTTTTAGGGATAATAAATTTGGCTTCACTGGATGATATTGGTGTTGGTGTGATGCCCCTGAAGCTCTGCATCCCACACTTTTCCCCCACCAGGCCCCCTAGAAACAAGAGCTGCCCGCTGCATGTTCAAGTGTCTGAACGCCTGCCTGCGCTCACGGCAGCAAAACCAGGCTGTTCCCAGCCAGGGAGCGGAGCCCTGTTCCTGGCAGGAGGCTCTCATCAGCCCCTTCCCCACTGCGCACGCAGCACTTCTGCCTGCCTGCCTGCCCAGAAGAGCACAAGCTGGCCGGCTCTGGGCTCAGCACAGCCCAAACACAGGCGCAGGAAGACACAGCGGCTCTTTTGCAGCCATGCCCCAGACAGGTGGGAAGGGGACCCTGCCTCTGGTCTCTCTTGGATGGCTTGCTGACTGGCTCTGAGGCAGGGGCTGCCCGATTCCTGGCTTGTGGGGAGAGCAGAGCCGCCGGAACCGCGCCCACCGTGCAGACACTGCCTGACAGCGCTGCGGCCGCTGGGACAGTGGCACCCCCGAGTCTCAGCCACTCCGCTGAGGCCGCTGCTGTTTCATTTGCTTTAGGCACCCCCAAAGCTGATTGCCAGGCCACGATGGTCTATGCTTCTGCCCTCCTCCTGTCCCTGTGTAGGGATGGAGCATTGCTGTGCTTTCAGGAAGCTCTTTGTGGAAACTTCCGGCATTGCAAGCTCCTTTGCCCTCAGAGGATGCTTGCCATGGAATCCCTCACGGCTGGCTTCAGAGCATACTCCGGCAGGCTCTTCTAAAACCCAGGGTCCTTGTCCCCTTCAGAGTGCTCAGCAGGACCTTTTTTTAACAGCACGCTGCTTTACAGCTGGAGCAGCGAGACAGGGAGCTTTGTTATAAAAAACGAACGAGGCCAGATCTCCGACAGCGATTGAAACAGGCTCTCGTTTATTTAAAAACCATTTGGTGGGAGCAGAGAATCTGGGATAAGCCCAGATCCTCATACAACAGCTCAAAAAGGGAACCAGAAAGGAACCAGAAGAACCCCAAGAAAAAGCCCCTAAAAGAAAAAAAGCTCCCAAAGAAAAAGCCCCACCCCAGGAACAGAAAACTCCCCTTTTTAGAACAAATTCCTGGCCCAGGAATGGTGGGTTTTTGGTTCCACGCACCCATTGGTGGAATTCGGGCGCTTTGATTGGTCCTTACCGGGGTTCGTTTTGGACCAGTCATTTCCCCAGGGCGTCGAGTCATTGGTTGATGCTCTGGCCCAGTCACTCTTTGAGTTGTCCACCTCCTACCCCCACCAAGTCCCGGACCCCTTTCCCTTCCCCCACAACAAACAACTCCCCAGCATTATTACAAACTCATAACAACTCCCCCCTCTAAAACTTTGATCAGGCTTTAGCCCGCATCAACCTCACTCAGTTTAATTCTTTGGCTTTTAAACAGTTTCTTTGAACAGTCTTTTCAACAGTTCATTTCAAACTGTTTTTAAACAGTTTCTTCTTCAATTGCATATAGTTGCCTCAGTCTTTGGTATCTCTTGTATATTTCCATGGCCGATCCTTCAGTTTTTGCTACGGAGTTGTCTTCTGTCTCTTGTTCCTGCAGCATTAAAATGTCAGAACAAATCCACTTCTCTTTCATAGGGCATTCTCCCAACAAGTTTTGTTTAAAATTTCCTTTCTTTTCGAATAGCTAATATGTTTTTCCGTCCTCTATGCAAGTTGTGATTGATGAAAAGTTGATACAATTCGGACTCGGGTTAGTGTGAGATCTGAGGACGGCAGTCCGAGATTCTCCTGCATACAAAGGGTAGTAACACTTCTCGCATGGTTCTGTCCCTCCTCCCTTGATGATTATAAGTAGGAGGATACATAGGAATGGGGGTCCGGTACAAGCCACTCTCCCAATCATGTCTCCCCTCCGTAGAGGATCAGCAACTCTCTGTGGCAAGAGTGTAACTTGATCCGGTCTTGCCCCCCCCCCTCCCCTTTTCTCCTTTTCTTAATGTGTTACTCTTACCAGTTACCATGGCAGAAGTTCACTTTTTCCTTTTTGTATCAACTTCTTTCTTCTGTTCTTTTTAGGGCCAGATTGCTAGATGCATGGGAGAATGCTCTATCTCTTTTCTTGGATCTTCTGATCTGTAACAAGAGATACTAGAAATTAATTTTACGTCTTTACATTAAATATCAATTTCATTTAGAACAGATTAACAACTTTTCATTTAAACATTTATACAACAATTTTCAGAAATTATATTTTATGGGTCCTTTTACGATGTGTCCGAGGTCTCCTTAGACTTTGTTAAAGTTGGCGGTGGTTCCGCGGGTGCGGAAACTGGCCCTTTCACTCGGGTTATATGTGTCCACCCTCGTTCTTGTGTCCGTATAGCAGTTTCAGTGGTCAATAGTACTTGAAAAGGGCCTTCCCATCTTGGGACTAAGGGTTGTTCCTTCCAAGTTCTGATTAACACCCAGTCACCAGGTTGAAGTTTATGTAGTTTGAAATCAATAGGCGTAGCTTGAGAAAGATATCCTTTTGCTCTTAGTTCTTCTAAAGTATTGGTGATAGTCTTTATATATTTTCTCGTGCTCACCTCTCCTTCCTCATATGTTCCTGCATGTCCTAGGGTTGTTAAAAACGGTAGCCCAAACATCATTTCATATGGGGAAACTCCTACATCTGCTCTCGGTCTCGTTCTTATTCTCAATAAAGCTAAAGGGAGACATTTTAACCAATTCATTTTTCTTTCCTCTGTTAATATGGTAAGCGTATTCTTAAGACTTTGATTCATTCGTTCTACTCTTCCAGAACTTTGGGGTCTCCAGGGTGTATGAAATTTCCATGTGATGTTTAGGGCTTCTATGAGCTGTTGTATTATTCTAGCTGTGAAATGAGGCCCTCTATCTGAATCGATGGTATTTATGATTCCGTATCGGGCTATGATTTGCTCCAATAGGATCTTGCTTACAGTTTCTGCAGTTTCTCTTGTAGTTGGAAATGCTTCCACCCAGTGGGTCAAGTGGTCTATTATTACTAATAGATACTTATATCTCTGCACCTGTGGTAGTTCTGTAAAATCTATTTGGACACTTTGAAATGGTCTTTTTGCTAGTTCTCTTCCCCCTTGAGGTGGTTTTCTCATCACTTTTCTATTTATTCTTTGACAAATCATGCAGTTTCTAGTTAGCATTTTTGCAATTTCCCATACCCCAATACATACATAGGTCCTCATAAAATGGTCATGCAATGCTTGGGTCCCCCAATCAGTTGATGCATGCAGGTCTTCCATTATCTTTTTGGTGAGTGCTTTGTTTAGTACTGTTCTCCCATCTGGCATTTCCCATTTTCCTGTTTCTTTTTGCGTTGCACCATGTTTTTGTAGTTCTTCTAGTTCTTTTTCATCAAATATAGGAATTTCCGCAATTTCTTTATCTTCTTCTTTCCCATCTCCTGTTTCATTTAACTTAAAGATCTTTTCTGACTCCTCTAGAGCAGCCCGTTTTGCTGCAAGATCAGCTAAATTATTCCCTTTTATCTCTCTAGTTTCCCCTCTTTGATGTCCTTTTACATGGACGATGGCAATTTCCTTTGGTCCTTTCAAGGCTTCGAAAACTGCCTTTATGAGGCCTTCGTGAATCAAAGTTTTTCCTTTTGTATTAATAAACCCTCTTTCCGCCCAGATTTTGCCAAAGGTGTGGACTACCCCATAAGCATATTTGGAGTCAGTATAGATTGTTCCACTTTTCTTTTCAAGCCATTTTAGTCCTTTTAATAGTGCATAGATTTCACAACACTGAGCAGACCAATTTACAGGTAATTTTCCTTGTTCTATAATCGCCATCGTACGTCCATTTACTACAGCATACCCTGATGCTCGCTTCCCGTCTACTACTCGAGACGATCCATCTACAAACAGCATTTCACCTTCCAGCAATGGTTGCTCTAGTAAGTCCTCTCTTACTTTTATTTGCATGTCTATAGTCTCGAGGCAGTGATGTTCTAGTTCTTCCTTTGGTTCTCCGTATAAAAATTGGGCAGGCTTTTGTATCTTTGTGGTGGATAGTTCTATATTCTCCCTGTTACTTAAAATCAGTTCATATTTTAACAGTCTGCTATCGGAAATCCACTGGCATGCTCGTTTGTTTAATATGCTTTTCAAATCGTGGGGTGTATACACTTTTATTTTCTTGCCTAAGGTTAACTTGTAGCCGCCTTCTACGAGAATTACTGTTGCGGCTACTGCTTGCAGACATGTAGGCCAACCTCTGACAACTGGGTCAAGTAATTTTGAAATATAAGCAATAGGCTTCCGTACTCCACACCAGTCCTGTGTTATGCCTCCATAAGCTATTCCATCCTCAACATTAACAAACAGTTCAAAGAATCTATTTAAGTCTGGCAGGCTTAAAACTTGAGCATTCGCTATTTTTTCTTTTAATTCTTCTAATTTCTCGTCATCATCTTTATTCCAATTGATAGGTTCATCTCCAACTAATTTATTGTATAGAAATTTGACTAATTTTGTATGACCATCAATCCACAACTTACAGTATCCAACCAGTCCCAATAATTTCCTTACATCGGTTTTTGGTTTTGGTGCTGGTAACGAGAGTATTCCTTGAATCCGGTCAGCATCCAATTTCTTGTAACCTTTTCCAATTAAGTGTCCCAAATACTTTACTTCAGGTTCCACAAATTGTAATTTTCTTTTTGATTCTTTTAGCCCTTTCTCACCTAGGAAGTTCAACAAGTTAACTGTTGTTTTCTGTACTTCCTCTTTTTGTTCTCCAGAAATTAATAAATCATCTACATATTGCAGAACTTGAGAATTACCTTCTGGTTTAAATTGTTTCATTATCTCTTCTAAAGTCTGTCCAAACAAATTAGGTGACTCTGTGAACCCTTGTGGCAACCTTGTCCATTGTAATTGTTGTTTCCTCTGCATCTCCTCGTCTTCCCATTCGAACGCAAACCATTTCCTGCTTTCTCTCTCTAGTGGACATGACCAAAATGCATCCTTCAAGTCTCCCGCACTGAAGCACGCATGGCTTGCTGGTACTTTACTCAGTAGGTTATATGGGTTGGCAACTACGGGATATCTTGTGACCGTCTGCTTGTTTACTTCTTGTAGATCTTGAACTAAACGGTATGTGCCATCCGGTTTCTTGATTGGTAATATGGGTGTGTTGTGTGGTGACATACATGGTTCTAATCTACCTTCCTTTATCAGATCTTTTATAACTGGTTTCAGTCCTTGTTTTCCCTCTACCGAAATTGGGTATTGTTTGACTCTGATTGGAGGAAGGTTCGGTTTCATTTTAATTTCAATAGGTGGAATGTCTAGCAACCCATGTCCTCCTTCCTCTGCCCACACATTCGAATTAATTCCTCTCTCATCTTCTTCTTTTAATACCATCATTTTTGCTATCACACACTTTCCTTCGGGTACCACTCCTATCTTTAGCTGCACCTGTAAGTCCCGGCCTAGAAGATTCAAATCAAGTTCTGGCATATATAGAAAATCAGTACAGCCTTCTCTAAAACTTCCTTTTATGGTTACATCCTCTATGACGGGCACTTCGAGAGGGTTATTTTCAGCACCTCTAACTTTACAAGTCTTATTACTTAGCTTGCATCCTTTTGGTATTTTTGACACACTTGATCTATCTGCTCCAGTGTCTACCAAAAATTCAATCTCTTCGCTCTGAGGGCCAATTTCCAAGTGTACCAGGGGCTCTTTTTGATGACCTATTCCATGCCTCAGAGCACAGAGCCCCCGACACCCCTAATCGTCTCCTCTTAGTTTCCTTTCTAATGTATCTTGTTCTTGAGACATAGCATCATCTATCTTTCTTTTTTTTGCAAAAATTTCTGGTATGTCCTTTTTCTTCACAATAAAAACATATAACCTCTGCCCATGGTGGTCTCCCTTCTATCCACTGCGTTCTACTGTCCTTATTATATCCAGGGTTTCCAATAAATGGTCCTCTTGGTCCAAGATATTTATCCTTTCCCTCTTTAGGTGTCTCCATGTCTCCAAATTTTCCATTTTCTCTTGTTCTAGCCCCTCTAAGCTCACTTCTCCTAGGTCCATTATAATTGTTTCCTTCTCCTCCCACTGATCCATCGTTTCCAAACCCCGCACTCTCCCTTGCCACTGCCACCATGATTTTTGCCTTTGTCCTTGTCTTCTCTTCATCTCTCCTTAAATATACTTTCTGTGCCTCTCTTAATCATTCATTCATTCCCTTCTCTTGCCAATCATCTATCTTTTCTAGCTTTCTTCTTATATCAACCCATGCCCTTGTAACAAATTGTATCTTAACTAACACCTGTCCCCTTGGACTGTCTGGGTCTACACTTGAATATAAATGGAAATTCCTTTTCAACCTTTCCAACCAGGCACTTGGTGACTCTTCTTTTTCCTGTTGACTGTCAAAAGCTAATCTAGCGTTATTTGTTCTTGGTACTGCCTCCCGTATTCCTCTGATTATTAATGTTCTTTATTGTCTCATGTTTGTTCTTCCTTCCTCCTCGTTTGGATCCCAGTCTGGTACGTTAAGTGGCATTTTATCTTCCCCCCTAGGACCCCCTCGATTTTCTCTTTCCCATATTCTCATGCCTGCTGCTCTAATCATTTGTATTTCTTCCGAGGAAAAGAATATATCCATAATTGAATTTAGCTCCTCCCACATATAAATATTAGGTCACAAGAACTGATCCAATTGCTGGGAGATACCTATGAGGTCTTCCAATAGGGGTTTGATCTCTTTCCTAAAGTTTCTGACTTCCGAGGCGGTCAATGGTGCATTCACAAAGCCTATACCTCCCCTAGCTCCACCCATAGGTACTTCCCTTAGAGGAAATAATTTTTCAGTCTTCTCTGGATTTTCCTTCATTCTCCTTGTTTGGAATCTAGTATTGTATGGATGACCCACTCCTTGTTTGTCAGGTTCATTTATTTTATTTTCCTCCTTATTTCTACAACAGCAGGCTGTTTCTGTTATTAATTGTTTCTCCTCTGTTTGGTCTTTAGGTTGTTGAAGTACATGGGGTATATAAAGGGGAGTACTACAAATGGGATTTTGAGAGGTTGGTGGAAATATAGGGGAAAAATAAAAAGCAGGATTTTGGAAGGTTTTAGGAAATATAATTGATGTCGGAGTATCTTGAGTAATATTTGTAGAATTTGATGCACTTGGCGGAATTAAAGATGAATTGGAGTGCTCAGGCTCAGGTGTTACTGTGTAGGGAGAGGACATAGAGGAGAATGTATTTACAATATGATGTTCTTTATTTGAGGAGGGAGGTGATTTTTCTGTAGTTGTTCTTATATCGTGCCTCAGCCTTTTCTCCATGGTTGGTATTGTAGGATATAAGTCTGGAGGAGGAGGTGGTGGTAAATCGTTTATAGGCGACATTAAGGGAGGAGGAGGTAATGGGAGGTATTCCATTGGATCTGGAGGGGGAGGAGGAGGAAGATGATCTAATGGATCCCACCTCTTTTCTGGTAATTTGCTAACTTCTTTTTCACCTTCTTTAGAGACTTTATACACTTTTATCTCTCCTTCTTGTTTTTCTCTTTCCATCCAACATCTAGCGTACTTAATTTCTTGTTGGCATGGATCTATCCTGGTATTAACATATCTGTTTAAAGCTGCACATAACCATTTTTCCTCTGTGCCATACCATGCCCAATATACCGGACCTTCTGCAATACTCTCGCTAGGCCATATTTCAGTACAATATCTTATCATTTGGATTCTATTTAACTCTTTTAATTCTTCCCTATTATCCCAACTGTCTAACATCCATCCTAACGGACTATTAGGTGGTATGTTTTTAAAAGTTCGATTTTCTTCCCCTTTCTTAACAACTCTCTTTCCAGCACACTGTCCCATTTTCTTTATAGTTTAACTGTATCTCTTCTCAGTGTACTTTGAAAAAAAAAAAAAAAAAACCACAACCCTACTCCTCGAAGCTTAGCTGTATCTCTTCTCACTGTACTTTGTAACAAACAACTCAACCCTACTCCTTAAAGCTGTTAAATATAGTTAAATGTAAGAAAACACCAAGCGTGGGAATGGGAATTAAGCTAACGGATTTTATAAAAATAAAATAGAATAAATATTGCGAGTGTGGGAATCAAACTATAAATGGTGGGTTTAATAGAAATAAAATAAAATATAGTATCTTATGGTGGGAATTGAAATAAAGATGGCGGAGTCTATAAAACTAAAATAAAATAAATAGGCAATTCAAATATATCAGATAAATTGATAAATGACAACGTAGCGTGGGAATTGGAATAAAAATGGCTGATTTTATGGGAATGAAATAAAATAAATATGGCGACTTAGTGTGGGAATCAAAATAAATAATTATGGTTAATCGACTATAATAATAGAAAAGGGGAAATTAAAATGGTGGAACGTGGGAACCGAAACAAAGGTGGCAAATATAAATTAATAAATAGAAATAAATGAACGTAGGGATTGCAAATAAAATTACCAATTTTGGGGAGATTAACTGTTTTTAAATCTGGAAAGGATTAGAAGAAGTATAACAACTGCACTGTAATAACACAGGAATACTCAATTATAGAAATAAACTTCTCCGTTCTAAAAGAATCAAATATCCAAACTTATGAAATACAGATATTTCAGCTAATAATTCAAATAAACTGGCAATTAAAATTTTGGCTACTTCTTCTTCAAACTACTACACAATAGAAACTTAAAATGGCTGACACCCAGCCTTCACACTTAAACACAACCTTCACCACTCGGCTCACACCCACGACACAGTATGAACTTAAAATGGCTGACACCCAGCCTTCACACTTAGGCACAACCTTAAAAATCAGCTTGGGAGTTGTCTGGGGACTTTTGGCTAGCCCTCACCCCAGAACCTCACTCCTTATATATATCTATTTCCAACACAATTTAAACACATTAAAAAAAATATTTTCCCTAACTTCAGACCAGTTCTAACCTCCTCTCCAGTCCTAGTGACTGGAAAGGCCCTTCCACAGCTGGTGGCCCACCTCCCCCCTGTGGGTCACCACTCCTGGGAAGAAATTTTCAGCTACCCCTACGACCCTCTTCAGCTAGGATCCTAGCTCGGGGCAGCCTACTTCCTCCTATGACCCCCTTCGACTGGGGTCCTAGTTCGGAGGGACCCTACTCCCCCTAGGTGGGGCACCTTCCCCCTCCCCGGCCTCGAAGAAGGGGCACTCCCCCGCACGGTGGCTGCTTTAAACTGCAGCCTCCGTGTGGGACTATTTTCTCCCACACCTAAGGTCCTAGTTCCTCAGGGGTCAAACTCCTCTCAGTCTGCCTCTGAGGAACAGCCCTCCAGATGGTTTTAGCGAGTGGGCAGAGGCCCCCCCCACTGGGCAAGTCCGCCTCACTAACCCCCACCCAGACACCCCTATGAGCCTCTTTTGCTGGGGTCCTAGTTCAGAGTGCCGGGCATGCCCCCCTCTATGACCCCCTTCAACTGGGGTCCTAGTTCAAGGGGAGCTATTCGGGCCACTGACTAAAACCACCCCTAGGAGCCTCCCTCGCTCCCTCTCGGAGGGCTTACCCCTTTTTCAGCTGTTGCTGTTCCCTCCGACCTCGGGAGTCAGCGCGTTCCCCTCCTCGGTCCGACGTAGTCCAAGATCCGGGCAGCCGAAAAATGCGGCTGGACGCGTCTTCTCGGGCCCCGGGCTACCCCGGACCGCCTCAGCGTAGTGGCTGCTCCCGGGCGAGCCCACAAGATGTTATAAAAAATGAACGAGGCCAGATCTCCGACAGCGATTGAAACAGGCTCTCGTTTATTTAAAAACCAGTCGGTGGGAGCAGAGAATCTGGGATAAGCCCAGATCCTCATACAACAGCTGAAAAAGGGAACCAGAAAGGAACCAGAAGAACCCCAAGAAAAAGCCCCAAAAGAAAAAAAGCTCCCAAAAGAAAAAGCCCCACCCCAGGAACAGAAAACTCCCCTTTTTAGAACAAATTCCTGGTCCAGGATTGGTGGGTTTTTGGATCCACGCACCCATTGGTGGAATTCGGGCACTTTGATTGGTCTTTACCGGGGTTCATTTTGGACCAATCATTTCCCCAGGGCGTCGAGTGATTGGTTGATGCTCTGGCCCAGTCACTCTTTGAGTTGTTCACCTCCTACCCCCACCAAGTCCCGGACCCCTTTCCCTTCCCCCACAACAAACAACTCCCCAGCATTATTACAAACCCGTAATAGCTTTGCAGCCTGAGCTGCCCTTCTTCCTCTCTGTCCGTGCACAGAACAGAGCGGGAAGGAGAAGGGCAGCAGGGCCATGTGTGTCCTGGGGCTCAGGTTTTTGCGCCGCTTCAGCTCCACAGAGACGGGGGTAAAGTGAAAAACCAAACTGTTTATTAAGGGAAAGCGAAGCCAAGGGGTGAGCGGGGAGGCAAAAAAGGGGATGAGCAGGGCCTGAGGGCTGCAGGGAGGGAGCTGCCATCAGGGAGAGACATGGCAGGAGCTGCTGAAACTTCTCACAGGCTCAGCTCTGAGCAGCCACAGCTGTGCCTGGAGCTCCCCTGCTCTGCAGGGGGTCCCATCTTGCATGGGAACTGGAAATCGCCATTGGAGGCCCTTAGAGGTACATCTGATCAAGGAGACAAAGAAAGTTCTGCAGATCTTCTTTGGAATGTCAGCTGGATCAGAATGCTCATGCAGGATGGGTTCTCATCTTCCCTCAGGGCTTGAAGAGCTGGAAGAGAGAGGAACACAGGCCACGGTCAGTGGCCAGATTAAGGGAATGCAGGAAAGTCTCCTGCCAGGGCCAACCCAGCCGGCTATGGCATGGCCAGGAGGGAGCGGGAGGCAAGGGCTTCAGCCGGAAGGCGCAGGCCACGGATCCCCCATGTGTCCCTGAAAGCTCTCGGGGCTCTGTCCCCTCCACAGCCCCTGGTTCTCACAGAGAGCGGAGGCCTCCGCAGCCCGGGCACGGATTGCAGCGCTGGGGCCGGGATTTGCAGCTGCCCCCGGCGGTCCTGGCTGCCTCACTCACCCTCCCTGAGGACTTGGAGCTCCTCCTTCTGCCCCAGCATGAGCACTCCGGCCACCCCTGGAAACACAGAGCACGTGGCGGCCCCAGGCGGCACAGCTGCCCGACACGGGCGCTGCCAGCCCTACGGCCGCACGCCCTCTTCCCCGGGAAGGGCTCCTTTCGGCCCCTGCCCCACGCTGCCACCCGAGGGCACGGCTGCGAGAGGGCGGCGGCAGCGCCAAGGGCGGGCGGGGCTCCAGCGGTCCGGGCGCGGCTCCTGCTGCAGGGACTGCCGCCGGGCCGGGAGGCAGGGAGGGGCGCCGGGGTGGTGGCTCACCGATGAACCTGACGGCCGCCTCTCGTAGGGGCCTCTGTGGGCTCTGCAGGTGCGGCAGGGCCCAGCCCAGGTGCTCGGCCACTCGGCTCTCGTCCTGCAGAAGCTGCGGGGAGCGCCAGGAGGGAAGGCTCGGCGTGGGCTCTGCCGCTCGGCCGGGCGCTCCCCGCACCCAGCACCGGCCGAGCCAGCCCGCACGGCCCGGGCCAGGGAGCAGCGTGTGAGGCGCAGGCTGGCGGGCTCGGGAGCGGCGCTGGCCGGGGACACAGCTGCCAGCCCCCCATACTGAGCAGCTGGGGAAGGGGGCTTCTCCAGCCCGCGGCTGGGGCTCCTGGGCTGTCCTTACCAGGTGCTCGGCGAACTTCATCCGCCGCTTCTTCGCCAGCAGCTCCTCGAGATCCCTCCTCCTCGGGAAGCAGGGCTTCGCCACAGGCCTGGAGAGCAGCAGAGAGCCGCAGGTGGCAGCAGGGCCCAGGGCACGGCACCTGGCTCCCTGTGCCAAGGCCAGGGGAGGCTGGAGCCCGCCAGGCACCAGGGCAGGAGGCGGCCGAGCCCCCTGCCAGGGATGCGGCAGCATCACACCAAACCTCACCTTGGCCACCTGCAGGTTCTCATCGTGCCAGCGCAAGAATAGAGGGAGCAGGCTCTGGCTCACAATGGTGGTCAGAGGATTTTCCCTCTCTTCCACTATCAGCTCCATCACCTTGCTGAAGAGCTGAATGGAGAGCTGCTGCACGTGGCTGTTGTCCTGGAGAAAAGGAAAAGTCCTAAGCACCAACTTCTCCAGGCCCATGGGGGCAAAGGCCCAAAACTGCCCAAAAGGGCGCAAAGTTTCCAGGCAGCGTCCAGTGCCCTTGGCTGGGGGCACAGAGCCTTACGTCCTCAAAGTGGGGCAGGAGGGACTCAGCCAGCTTCAGGGCGGTGATGCTGGCTATCTGGAGGTCTGTGTCCTGGAGCGTATGCGTCAGCACAGAGAGGGTCATCTCGACCACCTCTGCATCTGCATCAGCCAGCTGCTCCACCAGCTGCGGATACAGGCCGCGTATTCCTCCGCCCTGTGTGCAAGACGAGGCTGTGCTGTGAAGCCGTGACTGGCCGCGGCACCAAGGGCTGCTTGGGGCACTCGGGCGGCTGAAGCGGGACTCGGGAGAGCTGGGAGCAGCTGCCTCTGCTGCCAAAGGCCAGCCAAGCCCAAAGGACTGCGCTCCCCAGCCCCACGCTGCCAGCGGGGCTTCGGCCACGGCCCCCTCCTCACCAGCGAGGGCTCCTTGCTGAGCACCACCAGGCCTCTGAGCGCAAGGCGCAGCCTGTCCCTGCACTCGCTCGGCAGGTGCCGGGATACCACCAACAGGGCACTGGGACCGTGGATACGCAAGTCCAGACACTCCAGGAGCTGAAAGGCACAGGAGGGCAGTGGCAGGCGAGCCGGCCGGCAGGAGCCCGGAGCCGCAGAGGGCTGGGCCCAGGCAGCAGCAGCGGGCGCGGGCAGCGTCCCAGGCGGCTGCAGCTAAGAGAGACCAGAGAGCTGGGAGGCAGCTGAGCCAGGCAGCGCTGGCCATCAGGCTCACCTCCACAAAGATGGCCAGGGCAGGCAGATCACAGCGTGGCTGCTTCCCGATGAGCAGGCTGAGCAGGTGCGAGGCCATGTGGGGACACAAGGGGGTCAAGGCACAGCGCATCTCCCTGGCAGGGGAAAAAGGCGCCAAAGGCCCTGAGCCAGGCAGGCAAACCTCTCCCTGGAGCGACTCACAGTGGTCCGCTCTTTCCCCAGCACTCTGCAAGGGGACACGGGCCCCTTGGGAGGCGGCTGCTGCTGGCCATCCTCCTCTCCCAGCCTTTTGCACCCTCCCTCGGTGACAAGGCCCTCTGGTGGGGAGTAGGGCATCTCACCTGGCCAGCAGACCCGCTGCACAGTGTGGGCTGTTGGCACAGAGCAGGCTGTCCCAGAGCTGCTTGTGCTCCAGAGCCACCAGCTTCTTGCCAAAGCCCCGCTGGGAGAGCAGAGCCTCAATGGTCTGCACTGCAAACCTGTGTGCCGAGCAAAGGCGCGGTCACTCTAGGAGCACTGGCCCTGGCCACAAGGACATGGGAAGGACAGGGCGACTGGCACCTGTTGGGCGCTCTGCAAAGGCCGTCTTCCTCCTGGCACGCTCTCCAGAAGCTCAGGCTCTCCACCTCCTCTGGCCTCTGCTCTGTGGTGATGAAAACTTGCAAGAGCAGAGCCACAAAGAGGTGTGGAGAATGAATGAGGATTGCATAGCGCCACTCGGGCATGCTTGCAATCCTCCGCAGCACCAGAGTTGCCTGCAAGAGACAAAGCACCCCGAGGCAGCGCTCAGTGCCGAGGTGTCCATGCAGCAGGGCCTGAGGGGAGATGCAGGGGGAGCAGCCGGCCTGCTGCTCCTAGGCCAGCTTTCAGCCCAGGCAGGGAGCTGCAGGCTGGGGAGAGCATGGAGAGCTTCTGAGAAGGCCACTTGGAGAGCCAGCATAGGCCAGCTCCAGAAACTCACAGCCAGGGCAAAGACGGCCTCGTTGTCCCCGCTGCAGACGAACCCGCCGTACGGTGGCAGCTCCTCTAGGGCAGAGAGCAGTGCTGGAAGCACCTCCTCCACAGCCACTTCTGAGGTGCCGATGGCCCTCCACATCAGCTCAGCAGCTCTGTGGGAGCAGAGCTGGGCATCAGTACCGTGCCCCGTGCAGCTGCGTGGGGCCGGGAGGTAGCATGGCAGCAGGCTTAGGAAACAGATGGGCCCAAGGGTCCCAGGGTTCTCCGCCTGTCTGGCAGACCCCTCTGGAAAGGCTGTGCAGGGCCAGGGGCCCTACAGGCCCATGAGCACCGAGCTCTCCAGGCAGTTGTGCCCCGTACCTGTCACACAGTGGGGCGCAGCGCAGGAGGCTCATCACCACCTGGGCAGGGTGCTCTTCAGTCAGGCTGAGAATGATCATCTGCAGCTCGGCGTCCACGGTGCTACAGGACGTGAGTCTCTGCAGGATGTTCCTCACCACAGCTTGCACCTGGAAGAAGGGATATGGGGAAGACTTGGAGTGCTGCCCAAGGGAGCCACTTTCTCTGCTTCACCCAAGAAGTTGTTGATTTCCCAGCTCACTGGGATGGGCCAGAGGGGGCCCAGTGGACATGGCTTGAGGGGCCACGTCATCCTGGGAGGCCTTCAGTCCCGGCCCCAGGCTGCTTCCCTGCTGCGGAGAAGAAACACCCGTCAGGAAAAACTCCAGACTGGGCCCAGGACTCACTCTCAGCATGGGCATGGCCTCAGTCTCAGGGATGGCCTCGAGACAGGTGTTAGTGGCGGCCATGCCCTCCGTCAGGGCCATGTCAGCCTCTGCCCTGTCCTCGGACGTTTCCTCCTCAGAGGTGTCCATGAAGTCCGAGGACGCTGTGCTGGAAGCATCCTCTGCCTGCAGCTCGCTGGGCCTGGAGTCGGGCTCGGCCGTGCCCTCGGTGGTGCGGCCGCTGGTCTTTCTGCGCCGAAGGCGCAGGAACCTCCGCAGTGCCTGCAGCAGAAGGAAGGGCGGGAAGAGAGGCACGTTCCGTGGTCTGCTCCAAGCGTGGGGCTCGGCCCAGCAGTGCCAACAGGCCCGGCCCAGGTGGGGACAGCCGCAGGTACCTGGGCTACTCTGCGGAAGCGGCCACGGGTGAGCTCCTGCTCTTGAGTCCCGTCCTTGGATGCATCTGCCAATGAGCGAGCGCAGCCAGAGCTGAGGGGCCGCAGGAGAGGCCGGAGAAGCCAGCCCAGCCCTGCATGCCCCCGGCAGGGACAGCGCCCCGGGTTCCCAGGGGACGGAGCACGGCCATCGGGGGGGAGGCCCGGCCCCTGTCCCATCCGGTCCGTGGGCACGTCCACAGGGATGGGACGGGATGGGATGGGATGGGATGGGATGGGATGGGATGGGATGGGATGGGATGGGATGGGATGGGATGGGATGGGATGGGATGGGATGGGATGGGATGGGATGGGATGGGATGGGATGGGATGGGATAGGATGGGATGGGGCCAGGCTGGCTGCAGGTACCGGCGTTGCATCCAGCTCCTCCACTCACCATCCTGCAGCGGCTCCAACTGCTCGGGCTCTGCAGGCTGCTGCGCTGGGGCAGCTGCAGGGCCTTTGCTTTTCTTGCCCCGAAGCCCCTTGAACAGGCTGAGCAGTCTGCCTGCCATCTCGCTGTCTGACCTCGAGGGCACCTTGGAGACAGATGCCCCGTCAAAGGTCCGATTCAGCGAGTGTTGCAGTTGTGCCTTGCAGGCACCTGCAGCAGAGGGGCCTCAGGAAGGCTACAGGACAGCAAGTCCTGTATTCTGTTCTCCAGGGCTCCTGCCACAATGACAGGAGACTCCTGGCGAACAATGGGGGTCACCAGCTCCCACGGCCTGGCAACGAGGGCGCCGGCCGCAGCGATGGGAGATGCCTCGGAAAAACTCCGAGACACCGAATCCTGAGGCCTGGCCGTGAGGCCAGGCACAGGAGGAATGCCTCGGAAAAGCTCCGGGTCAACAACGGACGAGCCGGCTGTGTGGGGATGCCTCACAGAACCGCTCTGTCACGTCCTGCCCCGTCGCGTGCACCGAGCACTCTGGCGTGGCCGTGTCACTGCCAGCACCTAGGTCAGCGTGTGTCACAAAGGGCTGCTCTGACACTCTGTCCCTTTCGGTGACACGGTGAACATTCTGCACCGAGTCACAAAGGGACATGCTGCCACGTGCCCCGGGGCCACCCCCTCCCCACCCAAGGTGCTCCCGGTTGGAGGCAATTCCTTGCCCCGAGTGTCTAACACAGCCCTGGACACACCAAGACCCGCCAAGTGCCAAGGGAAGGGCTCTCCACGGTGCCCGGCTGGCACAGCCCAGCTCGGTGCCGGCCCTGGAGCAGAGCCGCTTCCAGCAAGCAAGAAGCAAACACGTCTTGCCAAGAGTTAAAACACACCAGAGAGCGGAGATGGCATGAATGTTGGCATAAAGGCCTTTGAATTCACAGCTCTCTGAGAGGCATTTGGGGCTCTCGGCTGGACAGAGATACCAGCTCTGTCCTGTGCTTAGAGGAGGGAACGCACCCTGCCGCTGGTGCTTGGCTTGTCTTCTTCTCTGGAGGCCCAGGCAGATGCCAAAGCTGCTCTTCACAGCCTTCTCCCTTCCCACACCCCTCTGCCAAGTGCAAGGGGCCACAAGGATGGAAAGGGGAGCAGGGAGCCAAAGGGAGACAGCTGCACCTACCTCACTGGCGGCTCCGGGGGAAGCACGTTGCTTGAGATGCAAGCCCCTCTCTTCCAAAGGCATTTCCCCAAATGCCTACAATTCCCGGGGAACACCAACACACACTTCAGAAACCCTGGCAAGGCTGAATTACTTCTGCACCTTGTAGCACAGGCACTGCAGCTCGAGCTCATCTTTCTTCCCCCAAGTCTTTTTCCTTGTGTCCCTTGTGGCACGCAGCCCCGGGCCCCCTAGAAACAAGAGCTGCCCGCTGTCTCTTCGAGTGTCTGATCGCCTGCCTGTGCTCACGGCAGCAAAACCAGGCTGTTCCCAGCCAGGGAGCGGAGCCCCGTTCCTGGCAGGAGGCTCTCATCAGCCCCTTCCCCACTGTGCACGCAGCACTTCTGCCTGCCTGCCTGCCCAGAAGAGCACAAGCTGGCCAGCTCTGGGCTCAGCACAGCCCAAACACAGGCACAGGAAGACACAGCGGCTCTTTTGCAGCCGTGCCCCAGACAGGTGGGAAGGGGACCCTGCCTCTGGTCTCGCTTGGTTGGCTTGCTGACAGAGGGTTTGACTCCCTCCCCACAGAGGAAATCAAGGGCAGGTGCGAGCAGAGCAACTTCACGGGATCCAAGAGAGCCACCTCCCCAGCCCGTCTGACACTCAGTCCCAGACTGAGAAATTCTCACCTCCAACCAGGAGACAAAGGAGGGCTCCAAACACAGCCTAGGATCCAAACGGGTTTATTGAGGGAGGGGCATAGGGTCTAGGAAGGGTCGAGGTGAAGAGAGAGGCAGGGACACAACCGCACTCAAAGGGAGGCTGGTGGTGGAGCCCAGAACAGCGGTGGGGCCAGGGTTGAAACCATGGGGCTGGCAGCTGGGGCCAGGATACAGGGAACCAATGAGGAGAGGGACCAGAGGAGGAGCCGAGGTGGAGTGATGAGGGGTACACCAATGGGAGTGGGGGAAGAGGGTGGTCTTGTAGTACAATCCAGTGGGGAAGGGAGGAACATGGAACATGCTAGAACTGGGGAGGGGGCCATGGCTGAGTGGCATTTAAACAGGAGTGTCCTCCCAAGGCATCCCTGCCCTATTTTCCTTGGGGTCCCCTCCCCCATCTCCCCCTTTTCCATTTATTACAAATGCTTTGCCCCTAGTCTTTTGAAGGGCTCTTTTCAAGCAAGCAATAGCTGTCAAATCAATCACAAGGATGATCACAATCCACAGGAGGCCTTTCAAGTTAGAAGCCATCTATTCGGGAACATCCCAATGTCCAAAAAGTTGGTCCAGCCAGTAGGCCGCCTTTTTCTCAGTTTCTATGTCCTTCACCTGATTTTGAAGTCCCTTGATGTTGCTTTGAATTGATGTGCTGAGGGAGGACAAGTTGAAAGAGCACAGTCCTTCCAAGTCCTCACACCCATGGTGGGGGGCGAGCAGCAGGAAATCGATTGCAGCTCGATTTTGCAGCATGGCGTGTCTGGTGGTCTCCTCATCCACCAATAGATCAGAAAATGCGGCAGATGTAGCACTGGCCTGCTTACTGAGCCAGCACCCCAGGTGAGAAAGCTCACCGAGGGCCTTGGCAGCAGCAACCCATGGTAGAAAAATGGATACCATGACCCTCTTCCTTGTTCCCTAATTATAAATTTGGGTCAAATTCCTCAAAGGATCTCTTTTGGCAAGCAAATGTATTGTTCTGCTTCCAAGCATGCAAAATGGTGGAATTTGAGGTGAGGCTAGTCAGCTGGCCAAGGCGGCAGGGACCCCCTTTGATGTTGGAGGGGATTCCTGCCCACACCCTAGCACCACAGAGAAGAAACACTCCCCGTGGGAGCACTCTGGGGTACGCCAGGGACTGGGACGGTGTGGTGCTAGTCTAGTTGCACCTTTCAGCCACATTGTAGCATTTATCATCGGGCGAGACATCTTTG
Organism: Haemorhous mexicanus; assembly: GCF_027477595.1. Lineage (NCBI taxonomy): Eukaryota > Metazoa > Chordata > Aves > Passeriformes > Fringillidae > Haemorhous > Haemorhous mexicanus. The sequence continues at coordinate 10,962,808 of NC_082344.1, forward strand.
GGGATGTTACTCTAGGGTTCTGTTGTGAATTGCAAATCTGGTCTGGCCTTCTATTCAAAGGTAACACAGTAACTTGCTTTGGTGGAGCCCAGGAGGTCTAGCTCCTGGGGCTCCTGTGATGCATGTGGGAGAATCCTTATCCACTCGTCCAGGTGTCCACAGGGTTGGGTTTCTTACCTATGTGCGGGTAATCATTTTGTGACGGGGGGATTCCCACCAGACACGTAGAGAGAGGATCGTCCACGCTTTCCATGGCCATGCAAAGGCTGTCTTGCTGTAGGGACTTTGCCAAGGTGACCCAAACGTTCTGCTTTGGCTGTGGTATGATCCAGCCCATGGTCACCTGGGTGATCATGAAGGCACAGGTGAAGGCGGCGGCTCTGGCGGTGCTGGCGCTGTGGTGGGGGTTTCCCGGGTTTTTTGTGAGGCGGTTCATGGTTTTCCCGCTCTCTGCTCACGCCGAGTGTGTTGAGGATTTTTTGCAGATTGAGGACTTTTTGAAGAACAGTGGCCATATTCAGCTGACGCACAATCCAGTCTGCTTGGGATAATGGACAATGGACACGTTCACAAACAATAATGGAAATATTCAGAAAATGGGGTCGGTATATCCTTGAAAAAGATCCAAGAAGAAGAGTCAACTGGACTCAGCAAGTTTGTCAGTGAGCTTGGGAAAGTGAGGAAAAAAGACAGTTCTTGGGTGGGACAGAAAACCACAGCCAGACGCGTGAAAAGTTAGATGATCCAATCAGCATCCGATCTTAGACGCGTGAACAGCTAGGCCTGGCCAATGATGTATTAGCTAGAGAGGTGTGGACAGTAGGGAATTGTTATAAATATAGTCTTTTTAGGGATAATAAATTTGGCTTCACTGGATGATATTGGTGTTGGTGTGATGCCCCTGAAGCTCCGCATCCCACACTTTTCCCCCACCAGGCCCCCTAGAAACAAGAGCTGCCCGCTGCATGTTCAAGCGTCTGAACGCCTGCCTGCGCTCACGGCAGCAAAACCAGGCTGTTCCCAGCCAGGGAGCGGAGCCCTGTTCCTGGCAGGAGGCTCTCATCAGCCCCTTCCCCACTGCGCACGCAGCACTTCTGCCTGCCTGCCTGCCCAGAAGAGCACAAGCTGGCCGGCTCTGGGCTCAGCACAGCCCAAACACAGGCGCAGGAAGACACAGCGGCTCTTTTGCAGCCATGCCCCAGACAGGTGGGAATGGGACCCTGCCTCTGGTCTCTCTTGGTTGGCTTGCTGACTGGCTCTGAGGCAGGGGCTGCCCGATTCCTGGCTTGTGGGGAGAGCAGAGCCGCCGGAACCGCGCCCACCGTGCAGACACTGCCTGACAGCGCTGCGGCCGCTGGGACGCTGGCACCCCCGAGTCTCAGCCACTCCGCTGAGGCCGCTGCTGTTTCATTTGCTTTAGGCACCCCCAAAGCTGACTGCCAGGCCACGATGGTCTCTGCTTCTGCCCTCTTCCTGTCCCTGTGTAGGGATGGAGCATTGCTGTGCTTTCAGGAAGCTCTTTGTGGAAACTTCCGGCATTGCAAGCTCCTTTGCCCTCAGAGGATGCTTGCCATGGAATCCCTCACGGCTGGCTTCAGAGCATACTCCGGCAGGCTCTTCTAAAACCCAGGGTCCTTGTCCCCTTCAGAGTGCTCAGCAGGACCTTTTTTTAACAGCACGCTGCTTTACAGCTGGAGCAGCGAGACAGGGAGCTTTGTTATAAAAAACGAACGAGGCCAGATCTCCGACAGCGATTGAAACAGGCTCTCATTTATTTAAAAACCAGTCGGTGGGAGCAGAGAATCTGGGATAAGCCCAGATCCTCATACAACAGCTCAAAAAGGGAACCAGAAAGGAACCAGAAGAACCCCAAGAAAAAGCCCCAAAAGAAAAAAAGCTCCCAAAAGAAAAAGCCCCACCCCAGGAACAGAAAACTCCCCTTTTTAGAACAAATTCCTGGCCCAGGAATGGTGGGTTTTTGATTCCACGCACCCATTGGTGGAATTCGGGCGCTTTGATTGGTCCTTACCGGGGTTCGTTTTGGACCAGTCATTTCCCCAGGGCGTCTAGTCATTGGTTGATGCTCTGGCCCAGTCACTCTTTGAGTTGTCCACCTCCTACCCCCACCAAGTCCCGGACCCCTTTCCCTTCCCCCACAACAAACAACTCCCCAGCATTATTACAAACCCGTAATAGCTTTGCAGCCTGAGCTGCCCTTCTTCCTCTCTGTCCGTGCACAGAACAGAGCGGGAAGGAGAAGGGCAGCAGGGCCATGTGTGTCCTGGGGCTCAGGTTTTTGCGCCGCTTCAGCTCCACAGAGACGGGGGTAAAGTGAAAAACCAAACTGTTTATTAAGGGAAAGCGAAGCCAAGGGGTGAGCGGGGAGGCAAAAAAGGGGATGAGCAGGGCCTGAGGGCTGCAGGGAGGGAGCTGCCATCAGGGAGAGACATGGCAGGAGCTGCTGAAACTTCTCACAGGCTCAGCTCTGAGCAGCCACAGCTGTGCCTGGAGCTCCCCTGCTCTGCAGGGGGTCCCATCTTGCATGGGAACTGGAAATCGCCATTGGAGGCCCTTAGAGGTACATCTGATCAAGGAGACAAAGAAAGTTCTGCAGATCTTCTTTGGAATGTCAGCTGGATCAGAATGCTCATGCAGGATGGGTTCTCATCTTCCCTCAGGGCTTGAAGAGCTGGAAGAGAGAGGAACAGAGGCCACGGTCAGTGGCCAGATTAAGGGAATGCAGGAAAGTCTCCTGCCAGGGCCAACCCAGCCGGCTATGGCATGGCCAGGAGGGAGCGGGAGGCAAGGGCTTCAGCCGGAAGGCGCAGGCCACGGATCCCCCATGTGTCCCTGAAAGCTCTCGGGCCTCTGTCCCCTCCACAGCCCCTGGTTCTCACAGAGAGCGGAGGCTTCCGCAGCCCGGGCACGGATTGCAGCGCTGGGGCCGGGATTTGCAGCTGCCCCCGGCGGTCCTGGCTGCCTCACTCACCCTCCCTGAGGACTTGGAGCTCCTCCTTCTGCCCCAGCATGAGCACTCCGGCCACCCCTGGAAACACAGAGCACGTGGCGGCCCCAGGCGGCACAGCTGCCCGACACGGGCGCTGCCAGCCCTACGGCCGCACGCCCTCTTCCCCGGGAAGGGCTCCTTTCGGCCCCTGTCCCACGCTGCCACCCGAGGGCACGGCTGCGAGAGGGCGGCAGCAGCGCCGAGGGCGGGCGGGGCTCCAGCGGTCCGGGCTGGGCTCCCGCTGCAGGGACTGCAGCCGGGCCGGAAGGCAGGGAGGGGCGCCGGGCTGGTGGCTCACCGATGAACCTGACGGCCGCCTCTCGTAGGGGCCTCTGTGGGCTCTGCAGGTGCGGCAGGGCCCAGCCCAGGTGCTCGGCCACTCGGCTCTTGTCCTGCAGAAGCTGCGGGGAGCGCCAGGAGGGAAGGCTCGGCGTGGGCTCTGCCGCTCGGCCGGGCGCTCCCCGCACCCAGCACCGGCCGAGCCAGCCCGCACGGCCCGGGCCAGGGAGCAGCGTGTGAGGCGCAGGCTGGCGGGCCCGGGACCGGCGCTGGGCGGGGACATAGCTGCCAGCCCCCCATACTGAGCAGCTGGGGAAGGGGGCTTCTCCAGCCCGCGGCTGGGGCTCCTGGGCTGTCTTTACCAGGTGCTCGGCGAACTTCATCCGCCGCTTCTTCGCCAGCAGCTCCTCGAGATCCCTCCTCCTCGGGAAGCAGGGCTTCGCCACAGGCCTGGAGAGCAGCAGAGAGCCGCAGGTGGCAGCAGGGCCCAGGGCACGGCACCTGGCTCCCTGTGCCAAGGCCAGGGGAGGCTGGAGCCCGCCAGGCACCAGGGCAGGAGGCGGCCGAGCCCCCTGCCAGGGATGCGGCAGCATCACACCAAACCTCACCTTGGCCACCTGCAGGTTCTCATCGTGCCAGCGCAAGAATAGAGGGAGCAGGCTCTGGCTCACAATGGTGGTCAGAGGATTTTCCCTCTCTTCCACTATCAGCTCCATCACCTTGCTGAAGAGCTGAATGGAGAGCTGCTGCACGTGGCTGTTGTCCTGGAGAAAAGGAAAAGTCCTAAGCACCAACTTCTCCAGGCCCATGGGGGCAAAGGCCCAAAACTGCCCAAAAGGGCGCAAAGTTTCCAGGCAGCGTCCAGTGCCCTTGGCTGGGGGCACAGAGCCTTACGTCCTCAAAGTGGGGCAGGAGGGACTCAGCCAGCTTCAGGGCGGTGATGCTGGCTATCTGGAGGTCTGTGTCCTGGAGCGTATGCGTCAGCACAGAGAGGGTCATCTCGACCACCTCTGCATCTGCATCAGCCAGCTGCTCCACCAGCTGTGGATACAGGCCGCGTATTCCTCCGCCCTGTGTGCAAGACGAGGCTGTGCTGTGAAGCCGTGACTGGCCGCGGCACCAAGGGCTGCTTGGGGCACTCGGGCGGCTGAAGCGGGACTCGGGAGAGCTGGGAGCAGCTGCCTCTGCTGCCAAAGGCCAGCCAAGCCCAAAGGACTGCGCTCCCCAGCCCCACGCTGCCAGCGGGGCTTCGGCCACGGCCCCCTCCTCACCAGCGAGGGCTCCTTGCTGAGCACCACCAGGCCTCTGAGCGCAAGGCGCAGCCTGTCCCTGCACTCGCTCGGCAGGTGCCGTGAATTGCACTCTAGTTCATATCATTAAAAGTGTTTACACTTTTGTCGTTGGTTGAATGCATTCATGTTCCTTGTATGTACTTAATGTTTAGGTACTAGACCAGTGTGAAGGGCTATTAATTTTCTAAATAATTGATAAAGGAAAATCAATAACTGATAGTTTTTAATATTCGTGGAATGCTCTGCCTTGTTCTCTGCTTTGAGGGTGGCTGTATTGTTGAAGTTTTTTTTTTTTAAATGGTTTTTTTTTTTACTTCAGCCCCACATTCTCAGAGCTGCCAAATAAAAGTTTTGAAAAAACTTATGCACCTTATAGCATGTAATTTCTTATGATTTTCTGCCAGATTTCAAAAAAGTTTGATGTTATTTTTCTGTAAATTTAGTATTCCAGTTCCGCTCGCAAAATGCCAATGTATTTTAAAAGCAATATTGTACATATTTTAACTCACAAGTTTTTCCCTTTAAATATTACTCTTTGCTCTATCTATGTTTATTTTGGATGTTTCCAAAATAGAACTTTGATCATGTCCAGTATTAGGCGCCTTTTTCATGAGTATTTCAGGTTCTTTTACTCCTTCATCCATGAACTGACTTACTTCAGCCTACTCTCTCACATCTGTGAAATGTCATTCTCCTACATTTAGTGGATGTACACATGACACCAGATATAACTAACAGAAAAATATTCTTTCTCAATATGCACTGGTTGGGAGTGATCTTCATATAAAGGCAAGGAAAGTAAAAAGGAAGAACCAACCTTAATTTTACTGTTGTCAACTTACACTCTCATATCATTTTCTATACAGGCATAATTATTACCAGGGTTTTGTTTACAAAGGTAGTTTCTGTCTCAGAGAATTTAAGATCTGATTAGGGACAACAGGAAATTGAAATATAAATTAAAAAGAAATAAAATATATTATCGAGCATACTCTTTCTATTGAAACCTTTTTATGGGATAAAAGATCACTTGAATGATACAGAGTTTCATTCTCCAGGGAAGACAATGGGAATTGCTTCTCTCAGCTCCAGAATATTCTTCCCAGACAGAGCTTATAATAGGAATTCCACTTCTTTTTCTTGTTTCTTGTGTTTAACCGTACAAACCACAACAGTTGCAGTGACAACTGAAGTATAACATTGGCATTTTATAGAAACAATTACCTTAAGACCAGAATATTTTCTGGGCATTAGGGCCAGAGAGCCACATCTAATTAAATTAAAGCAAGCCCCATCCAATTATCTATGATTTACAGAGTTTAATGTACCTATTTTGCATATTTGTGGTTTATATGTATATATTTTTATTTTGTGTTACTATATTTCAGCATTTTGTTACCTTTCACCACATATAAATTCTTTTGACATCAGCAGAAACAAATCTCAATGGCCCTATGATCATGTGCCTTTTTACATAGCAATTTAAAGGAACAGAACTTAAAGCCCAGTGGAGTTACATTAATGCAATTTAATACAAAAGCAGACTGTTTGTCTTTTAAAAAATATCTTTTGTGTTCACTAAGCTTTGGTTTGAGCATCAGAGCTGGAATATCATTAATAGATATATGGTTACACGGCATTAAAAATAGTGCAAATCTTTCCAAGAAATAATTCACTGTATTCCAGATAGCAAGAAAAAGTATTAATGGATTTTGCATGTGAAATATTAGCATGTGTGCTTACAATTCTCAGAAACAAAGGATCTTTTTCACCTTTATATAAGATCACATCTAATATTTCAGGCAGGTTTTTTGCCTGTTTGCTTCTGGTTTGTTTGGTTGTTGTTTTGGGTACTTTTGTGGGTTTTTTTAAATCTTGTCTTTTGAGTTTCTCAGAAGTGTGAAATTTTCACAGTTAGGCATTCTTATCAAAGACAGATGGATGCTAGAAAAGGTTAATAATAGATGTAAAAGTTAACAAGATAGTAGAATGTTATAGCAATAAAGAATTTTTTTATAGATAGCTCTTTGACCTCTAACCTGTCAAATTTTTATCACTCATTTCAATTAAAAGATTTGGGGGAAAAAGAGAAGAATAAAAAAAACAGTAATTTCTGTGTGTCATGGACTGAGCCTGGCGAAATGCCAGTGCTTCCATGAGAAAACCTCTTTTCCTGGTATCTACTGTGAGATGTGATCAGAGACAGAGCAGAGCAGGCTCTAACTTATGATTGAAAGGAAAAAACTTTATTAACATAAAACTACAGGGAAAAAACACAGAGAACACAGGATGAAAACCTTCCAAATTTCCTCCTCCTCCCCCCACCAAATTTCCTAATTCCGTTACCACCCTTTGGATAATCAGTTCTCAGTTCTTTGAGAAGAGAGGAGTCCCTCTTGCACCACAGACTTCACCCAGGAAACAGTCAAAACTTCTCGTGTTTCCGTGTCACGTGTGGCACCGCCCGGAGAACATTTTGCCATCGTGACCTCTTCCTTCCATGTCCAGTGCTCTCACCACTGCACATGGACCAGAGCTGCTTCTAGGGTTTTTCCCTTTAAGGATGCTTTGTCCAGTTCCAAAAAAGAGCACAGTCCCTCTCCCTTTGGGACACCTGTCCCCCCCATGTTTCACCCCCTGGGGCTGAGGGGTCTCTTGAACAGAGATCATCTTCCTCTTCTTCTTCATCGAAGACGGAGGGCACCACCACCACCCTCCTCACCCGTCGTCTCTGTTCACACACCTTCACATCACTGCACTCTCCTGGATCTGAGCCATTGCCTCCCCCTAGATGCAGTCTCTGTGTCACAGGAACTCAAGGGTTCTGTCCATAGCTATCCAAGAAAAGTCCAGCCAAAAGCCACTCCATCATCTCCTCCCACCTAGAATTCTTCTCAACTTCTCTCAATCTCACCAACTCCAGGAGGAATCAGCATTTGCAAGGTTTCCATCGTCCCAAGAAGGGTTAAAAGTCCCAGGCTCTGCCGGTTTGGTTCATGAGCTCCCACGGCTGGCTGCCCTGCTGGGCATCCCCCCCTTCTCCTTCACTCCAGCCGCGCTATCACAGGCACAGGCTGCTCTCTCTTTCTCCCTCCAGGGGGAGGAATGGGGGATGGCTGCCCGAAGCCCTCGCAGTGCAATGCTCCTCCACCCTTCGGCCCTGGCCTGGCCTACCTCCCTCCGGCCGCATGGCTCCCCTCCCCCCCGCTGCCCAGCTGGGAGCTGGACAGGGGAGGTCTCGTCTGGTCCAGGACCGGAACTCAAAAGGAACTTCCAGTGGGAGTTCACAGCTTTTAACCCCCTGTGTTCTCAGAGGCGTATCCATGCCCTCAGTGGACAAACCAGGTGCCAATATTAAAATCTGGACACCGATTGGCGTGACCACACCATCCCAAAAAAAACCATTTCCCCTCAAACCACAACACTGTGTCTTCAAAAGTTTCTGAGACAGTAAAAAGAGGTTTTGTTTTCCTTGAATAAAGTAAAAACTGGAAGCGGGCCTTTTTTTTTTTGCTTAGTTAGGAAACATGACACATTGATATACAAAGTTCTTATTGGGATGCTCCATAATTTCAAGGATTTTTAATGTAAAAATTTTGTGAGGATTGGAAAAAAAAATATTTTTGGTAAAATTCTTAATGGTCTGAACCCCAGAAGAAGAGTACATGCTTCTGTTTTCACTCAGAACTATCCCAATACTCAGTGTTGACCTAATGTCTCCAGTCTTGAAAGAAAACTCTACAAATAGCTCAATATTCATTGGATCATCAAGAAAAATATTGAGTTCATGAACCCAGGGGTTAGAATACTTACCTAGGTTGTGGAAGAAAGCAATCCATTGTCTGGACCACCTATTGTCATGCAGAACAGAGAATTAGTCTTTGATTCTTACACATCTTTGTGACCATATGGATCATCAAAAAAAAAAAATCTATTTGTGTCTATCATATTTTTCTGCATAATTTCAGCATGGAAGTGTTTTGATTTGCCTGAAAGCAAAACATTTATGGAGTGGGAAAACCTAATTAGTTACAAATCTTATCTGAGTTTTTCTGCCCCTATTATTTACAGTTTTAGATTTTTTAATAGTAAGAAAAATTATATTCTCAAAAATTGTGTTAACTCTAAATATAGAACTTGAGAGCAGAAGACTCACAATGGATTTGTCCTGCATCTTTTATAATAAGACAGCATCATTTATTAAATCCAAAATCAAAACATAAAAGAGTAAGTGAAAATAAATGGTTTCTTAACAAATTGGGCTTCAACCCATTAAAAGCTTTATTTCTACCTTTTTTTATTATTATTTTTTTGCATTTTACCATTTTAGAGATTAGGAGTGAGTGCAAGTTTTTGTGCAGGATTATATATAAAGTTGACAATCTCACAAAAAAAGTCAGAATTGTTAACATTAAGAATAAGTACTCCGTAAATTCATCCAAGTCAAGCCCTTGGCAAAAAATAACTATTTCTTTAATCCAGTGCAAATAAAAGAAAATTGATCACAAAGAAGGAAAGCAGAAGGAAAACGCATTTATAGAAATTAATACAAACACCAAAAAATAGAAACTTCGGTCATTCTATCATGTACAATAACAAACACCAACTAAACTATCAGCATTCTTAAGGCATCCCTGCATTATATTCCATAACTGATTTAAATGAAATTGTAAAACAGATGCCAACAACCATAAGATTTGCAGTCTATTTTTTTTTTATATTGTTTTTTTGTATGATACAGATACTGCTAGCAAAGCTGTAGTAAAACAGGCAAGGGTTTTGATTGCTTTTGGGGGCAATCCCACATAGGCAGCATAAACTGTCCCACATCTATATTCTCCCTATAATCAGTATAGTGTCTGTTTTGAAGCAAATTCACAGCCAGAAAGAAAATCACCATTCAATAGGGCTACATCTGCTCAATTCTTTGCTCATTGATCTTATTTGTCTGCCTGTCGTTTTAACACCTCATACTTTAAAATAGAAATTTTTTTTTTTTTTAAATATAAGTAGTTCATTGGCAAAAAGGATTACAGCTAAACTAAATGGAAAATCCTGGTTCACACTCTGTTAATATAAAAGTAAAAAAAATTGACTGATGTTATTGCAAACTGGACTGGATTACTAGAAGAAATTTAAGTGTTTCCATATACTGTTAGCTTCACATAAGACAGTATATCAGCAACTGCCATGTTATGTAAGTAATTTTTTTGTCTTTATTAATCTTATTGTTTTGCTTCAGTTATTGGAACAATGATAGAGTAGGTAAGAAATATTCCATCAATTGTGTGATTTGATATCCACACTAGCTGGATTGACTGCCATAAAAGCCCATGACAGATGATAAAAATAGAGAGGTTTTTCATTACCAGATGAAACTTCAGAAATTGCCGCTTTTTATTTCTATAGCATGATCTGGCTTAATTTAAAAATATAGTGCAAATATCTGCAGTAGCCTTGGCTCTTTAGTACTTGTTAAGGTGGATATCCTTTGACCTTTGGGTGGTGCTGAGTTGCTGGTCTTTTTGGAGAGCTACACTATTTTGCTGTGTAGCTCACAGATAACAGTCGAGTTCAGAAAATGGACTGCAGATGTTAAGTTTTGGAAAAATTAATTAATTTGCTATAGAGATTCCCGAAGGCTTCAGGAAACAAATTATTGTCCTTAATGCATGGATAAGAGAGCAATATCATGGACCTCTGGCTATCTAATGTGCAGAAAGTCAAATTGTATGATCGAGTGACTGCTCAAGCTAAGTATTTAAAATATGTGAAAATAATGGGGGAAAAAACCCAGCTTGTATGATCCATTTTCTTTTTCATTTACAAAATCCTGGAGATATTGAGATCTTCTTTCTTGGAACAGGTCTTGGCATCACAAGAGAGAGCTCAAAGAAGCTGTGGGAACTGTGCAACTTTTTGCTGAGAGGTTTAAGAGAAGAGCCAGGGAGTCTGCAACCCATTATCTGCAGTACATTATGAAGATGTTTATGGTATTAGCCTTTGGAGATATACTGACACACCAGCAAATCAATGGCATGGCTGTGCATGGTGCCAAGTCTCCTGGCCCAAGACCAAAGAAGTACTTCATGATTTATGGAGCTCAAAGGTAAAGTTAGTTTTTTAGGCAAAGCCTTACTCTAAAGTCAGGCTTTTCCAAATCCTTGGCTAGATTCACAGGTTTCAGCTCCCATTTCACTGTCAAGAAAGACCATATATTCATTGAGTTCAGTAATAGATCTAGTAGGAAATTCTCATGAGGAATATAATTCCACTAGAAAAGGTCAGGCTACTGAAACTGACTTGTGTACTGGAGATAGAAAATTTTGAGGTACCCTCTATAAAGTGCAGAGTAAGTTGGGAGTCTGTACACATGAGAAAATGTAACAATTTTTCCTTTAAAAAGGACCTTCCCTCATAGAGGTGTTTGTCTCCAAAGATATAAAGAGATAAATAGGAAAGAGAGCAAGAAAGAGACATAAATTATAAGGGTACGTATATTTATGCACAATAAATAATGTCATAAAGAAACTGAGAAGAGCTATGCCATAGCTATTTAAAATTAATTATAAAAATGTTTTATTCTACTTATTTGTTTAGAAGATTGAGGAATAATCTGGAAAATTGGAATAATCAGTGCTAAATCCTCAACACAGCATGCCAACTGAGGCAGCAGTCAATGGGTTCTCAACAGGCTCCAGCTTTTGCACAAGCTCCTAGTTGCACATTTCCAAACCTGCCATGCTCTAATTCTCTTTCCATTCATTCTCAGGAAGAGACCATATCTTATCACTGGTACAGAATTCAGCAAATATTCAAGCAACTCCACTCAAGCCCAGAAGAGTGTGCCCCCTAAATAACTTTAAAAATTAATTTCTATGGAATTTAAATTACACCAAAACATTTTGTGTTTATGTTATTCAAAGAAACAGCACTCTGGAAAATGAAGAGACATCAGAGAAGTTGAGGAAGACAGCTGTTTAAAAAAATATTGCCTCAAACATAGTAAAACTCTAACATCATTCAGCAATGTGATTTAAATAGCAAATTTTACTCATGTGGATGGAGTTCAGGTGACAATTCCTGCTGTAACCTAAATTATGGAATTAAACTACACTTACTTTTTCTGCTAATCACTGATCTAGCCTATAGGTTCTCAGTGGTTGCTCTTCATGGACAGTATTTTAATCAAGGTTGTCACCCCAAAACCACCTAACAATAGAATAGGTGAGATTTATATTGTATTATGTTGGTCATAGTACTGAAGAACCCAGGAAATAATCTGTGATGGTCATTGGGTGTCTTTTACTACCAGATTCTTTTAAAAGAATTCTCAAACAAAATGACATTACTAAAAGAATTATCAAAAAATATAGAAAACAATCTAAAGTAAATGGTCTAAGAAGAATTGTTTATGTTTAAAATAAGGTGTTTAGTCCCAAACATTATCAGTATAGCCACTCTTAAATGAAGCTGTGGAGCAATGTGTAGGAGCAAAGACTATTAAATCAAAATGAAAAAACTTTTATGATTCATAACTCTGGGTTTTTCCTAATTTGGACATTGCTCCTTCCCAAATTGAGATAAGAGCAGTAAATAGCCATACATTGTCATTCATAATATGTGAAGTTGCTAGTGTGAAAACAAGCCTTTCCCTCAACTAGAGTAGCTCTGAATAAATTATCAGTTGTTCCACACAAATAAAACACAGACTGGCTCTAGGGCAGTGACAGAAAGAATAATTTTCCAAAGGAAAGCCAAACACACAGTAATGCATTGACAGACTAAAATATGAATGTCTCTGCTTGATACACCTACCTTGTTGGCTTCCATTATCCCCATGGATAATGGTACCTGAACTTTGAACAGAATTGTTTCCCAACAGGGACAACAGGTAAAATATGCTTTTAGGTTTAGATCTCATCCATCTAAACCAAAATCTTCTGTTAATTATTTTCACTAGACATATATAATTATTTTTTATGTTGGCAGCCACCTATTCATACCATGTTTATAGTCTAGATAACAAATAATTAATATTCAAGTCTTTTAGCTCTTAGTCCACTTTTGTACTTCCAATTAATAGAATTGCACTATGGAATACCTAGCAATAGAAATACTCTAATGAACATTTGAAATATTTATGACTCTGGACTACATCTAATAAATAAATAAACCCAAATAATATCCACCATTTGCCCCTAATGTGTCCACTTATTTTTATGCATGGCTTATATTGTGTATTCTCCCTATAAACAAATTGCATCTTATAGAAAAATACCGATACATGCTGGAATTGTGATATAACTGAAGAAAAAAATATTGATGAAATTTGGGAATTAAACCCAAACAGATTTGGCTCACCTGGAGCTATTCACATTCCTATTATCAGTAGTTTATATAAGTAAAGAGGATCTCTTCAATTTCTACTGTTTTATTTAGCTATCTGAAACCAGGAGTTGTTAAAATTAACTAGAAATTACCATGTTTTACAGAAGTCATGAAACAAAACCCTGTCCCAGTATCTAAGCAACTAAAAAAGATAAAAGAAAATTGTTAAAGTTCTGCCTGACACATCACTATTTAGGTGATGATTTTCATTAGTAAGGAACAAGTTCTCTCTGTATATTACCAGACTTCCCCACCCAACCTCACAAACTGAGTGATATTTTAAAAATTTTTGTGCCATAAGATACATCTTTCTTTTAAGGTCTTGAAAACTTTATATTTCTGTTTCTCAACAGTTAAGAAACTCCATGATAAGATGATCATGATTCTTTTACTGGTTTTAATACATTGAATAATTGTGTGTTTACAATCATATGGAAGAAAAAATTACTTATGTGCTTAGACATTCACTTCCAATAAAGCTGTCGGCCTGTTTAGCAAAGGTCATATCTCTGATAGAAAATACCAGACAGCAGAGGAAATCATTGCATGCATCAGTCATCTCATCAAAATAATGATACAGATTGCAATATGTCCATTTTATTATACCACTAATATTCATTATTATTACATTTTTTAAGTTCAGTCAGCAGCCTGCCTCAGGTTTTTCCTTACTAGATTTTCACAGACTGAGAAAAAGCAATCCTACTCTACTGCTGTCTCTATTCACTATTTTTCTATTTCTTACCAGGGAGATCATAGTCTTCATTTTACTTTTGGGGAACTATCTTCTAAACAGGAAAACACATACCTAAAGAGAGTAGATTCATGCCAAGCCCAGAACATATAACCCAGTTTGGTTTAAGGCAGCAAACCTCACAGCAGTAAGATTCTGAGTCTATTCCAATGCTCTCAGAAAAGGTAAAAGATGGAATATCTCCAGTAATTAGGTCAGTAATTAGGTTTTATCATGTTCAACACAACTACTGTGCCTCTTCTTCTGACCTCAATAAAAATTTTCTTGGTTTTACACATGGTCCATTTCTTTTAGCATTCAAACCCAGAAACTTTCCAGATGTTAACAGTAGAAGCTAAGCCAAAGACAAAAGCTTTCCAAGCACCAGCTTTTCCTTGGTTTACTCTTAATAAAACATAGCTACGGCTTTTTAATCAAATAAGGATTTCCATATGTTCTCAGGATTGCCCACATCCTTTACTGGCAAACAAAGAATGTTTTCCTATCCCCACATTATATTTCAATATTTAAATATGTACTCATCCAAATTCCCCAAACAGAAACAATGCCTACTTTTGTTTGCAGAGAGTTTATTTCCTGGGTGAATTACCATAAGGAGCACAAAGAAAAAATAGTCTAAATACAAATGAACACTCTATGGAGTCAATAAAATAAAAAGCAAAACCATATTTTACCATTACAGTTGTAGTTTAATACTGTATTTCATGTACGTAAAGGAAAGAACATCTGAAGTTGCTTTACATCTTACTACTGTAACATTCTGTTACCTTTGAACTGTGATTTTAAGGTAAAAGTTTATACAACAAAACTTCAGGGGATGGTTTGTCAGTTTAGTAAAGCCATTCTACAGATTTTTTTCAGGTTTGTGATGCAAAATTCTCTCTTAAATGTGTCCATCAGTACTAAACTTGTGAAAATGCAGAGGTTGCAAAAGCTTGACAAAGTAATGTACTAATCCTGATTTAAGCTCCATGTGGTATTCACTTTTTTACCTTTCCTGCAGTTTCTTGTTTAAATAGCTGTATCTACAAGAGTAATTCACAAAGAAAGTCTAAAGAGATAAATGCAGCTGAAGGGAGGGAGATAAAAAATAATAAAGTGAAAATTCAGACTGTACTTTAGACAATGCAGAAATGGGCAAGATCAGCTTAGTCTGATCAATAGTCGGTCACTGCTTTATTGGTCTGTGAGATGAAAAGAAGCCAGAAGAGTGCTCCTGCAAACCTTTTTTGTTTATTTTATTGTATTATAAAGATTACGTGAAGATTACTCTTTGTCTATTTTACACACGTACATATACATTCACACGTATATAAATGTGTGAATATATTTATATAAACTCTAAATGCATAACTGCAAGCACACTTATAATCAAGGAATGTGAAGACAGCACATTAATCAACTTCTAATTGATTTAATTTCCATGTTTGTCTGTAGGAGTTATGTAAGCTGGAAACTTTCAAAGGGAGAGTACCAAGCAAACTAACTCACTTATTTGATCCCATATGCAAATTCCTACAAATTAATAAATTAATATGGAGGTTAAAACTTTCTGGGAATAACATGAAGTCCCTCCTTTCATTCATCATATTTGGCATCTGACTTCCATTTCTTTCCACTGAAGTTTCTTCCCCTGCTTTGCCCCTCCATTTTCACAGACCTGTTTATATATATCATCCTTCCCTGATTCAGCACAGAGTGGACTAATTTCATTTGTGCCTGCAAGAAATTTTATGTTTTGTTTAGAAACTTGAATGAGCAAAACTGGCTGAAGCTAACAGACTTCTAAATAACTTTCATGGGTTTACATGCATTGACTGCTCATGATTACCTTTTCCTTTAGTGCGTAATGTCATTTCTCTCTGTTCAAAAAATGCAAAAAAACCAACCAAACAAACCCAAACAAACAAAAAACCTTGTACGCTTTCCACACCAAACCAAAATACTGATGTAACATGACAGCATCTTGCTTGTAATTATTTTACCCTGATGATAACTTAAAATCTTGTTACACCCAGACCAGTATAAATGCAAAGATTCTGAACTTTGCTCGTTTCCTTTAAAAACATGAAAATTTTACTTTGAGGTGTGAGACTGCTGACTCAATCAAATAGCAATGAGTAAAAGGACATAGATTTTTTTCTCATAATTGTAATTATTTGCATCTACTAGTGAGAACTAGAGAGGTCTTCTCTAGCAACTTATTTTGCATCACAGGGCCAATATTCCCATCAGGAATCATTACCATCCTATACTTGCCCATCTCAAGAGTTTTGAGATATTCACTTTGCTGAAAAAGAAAGGGGGCTTTATTAGCCCACCAAAAACCACATAAACAAGCATTTTTAGGGGGAGGGCAGGAAAGAGGGGGAAGCTTTTTAGGAGGCTTTATGAATTTGAACATCAACATTGTCATTGTTACCATCATACATAGGAACAAGGCAGAAGAAATTGCAGAGTCAATTTTTTTTCAACAGCAGCAGCTAATTATAGTGCAGCAAGGAAGAGGGAAAAGATGATCTTAAAGGTCCTTTCCAACCCTAGTCTATTGTTAAATTACACAATAAGTATATGAAATAACACCATAAAACATGATATGATCTAATGGGGATGAAGATAATGTTTGGTGATTTCTGTTCATATTGAAGAACTGTCTCTTTAATTTGTGATGTTTTTTGAAAGATTTATTTCGCCTCTTAAAACTAAAAGACTTTTATTGCCAGACTTTTAAATGAAATTAAACAGTTACCGCAGCTAAAAATGTTGAGCCAAGCAATGTGGTGGAGTCTGGAATCATTCCATGCTCTGTTTGGGTTGGATATCACTTGGTTAAGGCTAGAACAGATGGAAGTTGTGTTTAATCATGACTGTGGCATCAAGCATCCCTGCAGCAAAAAAAGAATCAACTTAGTAACTAATGGACGTGTTCTGATGTCACTAACAAGAGTGCAATCAATATTAACTACATGATGCAATTACGTTCGGAAGGCACACAATTCAACATGGGGTTTGCACACTAATATTTTGTAATTAAAATGTAAATGACTGATATCTACTCCATTCATACATG
Organism: Haemorhous mexicanus; assembly: GCF_027477595.1. NCBI lineage: Eukaryota > Metazoa > Chordata > Aves > Passeriformes > Fringillidae > Haemorhous > Haemorhous mexicanus. Next base: position 10,979,601 of record NC_082344.1, read on the forward strand.
TTGTCCAATTCTTCTGGATGCTCAAATTTGGCTAAAGCAATTACTCTCATAATAGATTACTGTATGAAGAAAAACATCAAATTAAGATTATCACACACATAAATAAACACAAAAACACCCCAGGCTATGAAAAAGATTCATTAAGGTATTTCATAAAGTTATAATATTTATAGAAATAATATGAAGCACTGAATATGCAATTCAAAAATACATATGTGACATTAGTTATGGACTACAATCTAAAATAATTATGACAAGAATGACTAATAAAGAAGATTCACTCTTCTTTAGACAGGCAGCAGAAATTTTTTCTATAAAATAAATTTCAAGGTTTATACTGGAAGCTGTAGGTGAATACATATGAAATAAATATGAAAAAGAAATACTTGATGATCAACTTGAGAACCAAGGCAAATATATAAAACAAATAAGATTTCTACTGGGAATGGAAGAAGGAATCAGAACAAATTTAACCCAAGGCAGATGTAGAGAGATAATTTTTGAAGTTAAAAGGTAAAGTGAACAAATTTTTTACAGCAAAAACAGTAGTAATAATATAATTGGGGCTTTTGGTTGGTTTGTTTCCAGATACATCAAAATTATTTTGTCCAACAATGAAGATCCAACAACAAATTGACACCAAAATATAGGGATTGTTTTTTCCTAAGGAATATACTAAATTTTTATATTTTGTATTTGTTTTAATATAAATGAATACCAATATTGCTTATGTTTATGAGTGTTTGAGTATATACTGCATATAGAAAATAGTCCCAGATTTCAAAAAAGACTTTGAAAAACTTGAGAAAAAAGTATTTGAGATATCTAAATGAGACAAAATCTAAAATGTACATATATGCATATAAATAATATATTTTAAACAATAACTAGGCGCTATAAAATGAGAAAGCACTGCTTCTAATTAGTTCACTGCATCTCAAACAAATCCAACAATGAATCACATAAATATTTTATTTGAGATAAATTTATCTGGCTAATAGTTTAAGCAGTTTCATATTTATGTAGCTTGCCAAGAGCTGGGAAAGTTTTCAATAAAAACATACCTGAAAATATGCAGTTTTAAACTGACACAATTGGTATCCTTTCATCTCCCTCCAGTGATGATAAAAATTGATGGAATCAAGATGAGTTATGAAAGTGTGGCCATGATGTCTAATCTTGCTGTCATTATAACTGGATTGGATGGTTGAACACTGAGATAAGACTTGTCTCTGGAAACACTTAATCAAACTGATGCCTTAAAGAACCTAGAAATGAAACAACACACTTTGGAGATACTATTGGTATAGGAGGCAATATAAAGAATGGTCTTTGTTGGAGGGCTCGAGGGGCAGATATGGAAAATGTCCAGAAAATGCCTACCCCGCCACGGGCTGAGTACAGTTTTTGAAGTTTAGCAAATTTGCATAATTGACTTAAATCACCAATTAGAGACATAAGCAGTGAGGCAATTTCCCATGGTTCAACCCTCTCTGGATCCCACCCCCACTTTTTAAGGACTAAATGTTGTTGATGAAAATGTGTCTCAAAAAGCTGCTTTTGACCTTGGTTCCCAGTGATGCTTCAGGTTTTAGCTTTTATATTTTCAGATTCTGTGCTGCTTCAGTGTGTGGGTCTAGGCTTCATACGAGGGGATTGTAAACTCTCTTCACAGAGTAGGTAGACAAAACAATTCCTTCTCTGGCTGGGGATGCAAGGACAGCCAATCCAGATCTCAGCCTAAGAGCATAAAAAACATGGACTGAAGAGAGAAAAACAAGAAAGATGGAACTTCATGACCTGAAGCTGTAATTGGACAATTAACTCCAATATGCAAATGGACCAGAACTTACAAAAGTGAGAGACCTCGTAATCAGTCGTCCATTTTGTGACCATTTTGGGTTCACCTAGGATGTAGCCCTGGCTGGGTTTTTGTGCTGCCCAAGGTGGATCCATTAAGGGCACCTAATAAATACCTGCTTTATTCTTTAACTCTGTCTAGCCTCTGTCCTAGGACAGCCTTCACAAGGCATTACCAGGGTTCAGCTTCCGAGATAGGATAGGGACCTTGTAGTCCCAGCGTGGAGCTCTAGAATGTGTTTTGTCTTTCTGCCTATCAGGGTAGGGAAAAGAACTGGGAAAACTAGCAAGGAACTATATAACTATACAAAACAGTCAACACAGATACAAATGTATGTGTAAAGAATACAGAGAATATATAAAAGAAAAAAAACCAAAAATCAATCTGGCATCAGAGCAAGGAATATTTCTGAAAAAAAATACTGTTGAAAACCTAAAAAAAAAAAAGTGATCAAGGTGGGGTATTTCAAAAAAATGAAAATGAAATGAAAAATTTTGTCAAATAATCTAACTTTCATATTTGGAAAGTTGAAAGTGCACACAGAAACTACTGCCTCTCATAGCTGTGTTCATCACCACACTATAAACTGTAAGTTGTGGTGGTTTTATTGGCATTTAATATAAAAGTGGCCATTTAATGTCCATTATAATCACTACCATCCAAGGTTTAGCCATTCTTATTATTAGAAAAGTTAGAGTAATAATCAACTTTTTAGTTCCCACTAGTAATCACCTGCCCTACAGATTTCACAGAAACAGCTTTCTTTGAAATGTATTCTGAACTATGTCATGTGTCCCATGGTGGCTCCAGACTCATTTTGTATTATTCTTATTGCTATTATTAAAAATTAATTTATTTCTTGCCTTTGGGAACTGCAGATTAGACCAGCTCTTGCAAACCCTAGAAATGTAAGCTAGGTAGGATTTAAAGGTTTGCAGCCAGAGGATACTGGCAAAATTAGACACATGCTATTAAAAAAAAGGACATTTTGGCCACTTTAGTTGCTTCCATCCACTAAGTAAATTGCCATGGATATCACTTAATAAACCAGTCTGAATTGTGACTGCTCATGTCTTTGATTCCTGTCAAACCAAAGCACAGCAGCTGAAGTGAATGCCACTCCCTTTAGTAAAACCTTTTCTTTGCCTCCCACAGTTAAGCACAGGTGCAACCATTTCAAAAATAACTTTTCTAAAAATCTACATTACATACAGGGCTCAGGGAAAAGTCAGACATTTATTCACTGTTTGGGGCTGGGTAGATTTAGTGCAAGAAGCCTGGGATCTGAGAGGTAGCTCTAGACTACTACATGGTACAGAAACTTTTCCTTCTTTTCACCAAGCCACTTTCCATCCAAAATATAATAATAATAAGCACATCGACATTAAGGCAAAGAATAAATTACTTCTGAATATCTTGCTACTACAAAATTGAAGAATAGATAATAAAATAATTGACTTTTTCCCTAAATACCTGCATAATTCTGAACAGAGGAAGAAACCACTAATGTCTTATCCTTTCATACAAAATTTATATCTATCTGCCTATAATGAAGAGCACTAGAGTTTTCAAAATAGAGTGAAAGAAGGTTACTTTGGGTTTATTTTGTTTTGTAGGGCGTGGCACATTTTTTGAACTACGAACACATACTGGAAATGTATTTGATGACAACAACACTTGGAAAGATTGAACCAGCCATTCTTTTTTAGGTTCCACTCTGCTCCTTCCAAGAACTAATACCTTTTTATTCAGAACATAAAATAATTGGTCTTTGTTGCTTTCTGCAAACTTTAACATCAATGGTTAATCTAAGACCTATTAGGCTATTTATATTTCTTAACATAAGTCATTGATATCCACTTCTGGCTGACTTTTAGATGAGCTGCCTTGTATGGTGCCTAAGGTCCAACAAAAACCACGCTGAAATATGGCCAGTGGGGTAATTTCAAGGCTAGGTATGGATCAAGATGTTCAAGACTGAAGGACAAAATGTGAGCTAGCATCCTGTAATGTGATGATTCCCTATTACCTGAAGTAGGAGATGAATGACTCTCTGGTAGTGGACTGAGTAGCTGTGGGGACAGTCTGCTGAAGACCAAGTAAAATTAAAAAAAATAAAAAAAGAGGCAAAATATCTCAAAACTCTGCTTCTTTCCCATCAGAAAGGACAGCCATACTTCAGCTGATTGCAAAGGCATTCACTGACATATTTCCATGAACATTAACTTCTCAGCAATAAGACCAACAAAACTGGTTGAAGAAGCAAACCTCTCCTTGCATATCACCATATCACCATACTGCTGTACTTACATGCTGTGAATAGAAGCATGTTTGTGAATTAGAGTTCAGATGTTTAATGAATTATTGTGTGAAGAAAGATGACTTAAAAAAAAAATCAGTTAACATGAGATAAGAATATAGTACACAGTCTCCAGTTCTCTCACACTGTCACTCTGGAAAGTGACATCCAAGCTCAGACTTTACAAGCCTCTCTCTAGTTAGCCTATGGGGCTTATGCTAGTTTGTGACCTTTGACATACAGATTAATTATTTTTAAGGTGTTGATAATATTTATCATTGAGAAAAGCACTTAGAGGAAGCTTCATTAGGAATTAATTTCAACCCACGTCCTTTATACAATAACAAAATTTCCTCTTAAAATTCAAGAAAAATAACGTGAATATTGAAAATCCAGGTTTTGCACCATCAAAAGAAAAAGAAGGGGGAAAAAAGCTAAGAGGATAATTATATAAAGTGTTTAGAATATTCCTTCAACCACCACACAGTGTTTTGTAGACCAGCTTCTGCAAAGAGGGCAGTTTAATATTATGGCAAAGCAAATTTTCCAGCAGAGACTTAAATGAAAAGCAGGTAATAATCAGAGTTAACAGTACTTACTGCACTCCCTTTATTCACAGAAGAAGTAATCTCATCTCAAAAGCTGATCAGGTTGGTCAAGCACTATTTGCACTTGGTAAATTCATGCTAAGTATTCCCATCAGGAATTATTTGAGAGTTATGACACAAAAAAAGCACAGTGAAAGCTATAGATTTTGTCTGTGGCTCTCTGTTAATTCCATGGGATGCCATTTCATAGCATTTTTCAGTTATATCATAGTATAGATCATCAGATTTTATCTTCCTTTAAGATTGCTTCAAAAATAGTTCAAATCATAAAAACTTAACAAATAAGAGATAAGAAAAATTAAGAGTCTAATGAAAAAATAGATCATTAGTTTTAGACTTGTAAAATACGGAAAATTAAGGATCCACAGAGGTGATGAAAGTTGCCTCACAAACAAAAAAAAAAAAAAAAAAAAAAAGGTCTCTTTGTCTTAGAAGTATTGCAAAGAAAACAGGCAAGAGAGCAAACCTCTGCAATGCAGAACTTCATTTTCCTCAATAGCTTCATGTATCATTTATTCTCCATTAAATAAACAACCCCAAAAGCCCAAAAAGAAACACAACCAAAAAGAACAAAAAAGCCCCCTACCCCAAAACAACAAAAATCCAGAAATTTTCATACAGATTGGTTGTTATATAACACAAAAAAAAAATATATGCATATATATAGAATATCCCATTTCTCAACTGCAGTATCTCAGCTTCAAATTTTAATAATTGAAATATTTGCTTTTAGGTGGACTTAACTCATGTGTCTTTACCAGTCATGGGTTTTTCTAAAAAAAAAAAACTTCTTCTTGAAAATTATAGCAAATCATTTTAATGAAACAAATACATTTAATGATCTGGACCCATTTTCTGGTGCAACATCTGCTTAAGCAGCATTTTTATTTCAGTGTCTTCAGTGGTTGTAACACAGGGCTAATTCAAAGAACAACCCACAAAGAATAGAAAACAGCAGGCTCACAACCTTGCTGTAAAACAATAAAACAAACAAAGCCCCCTTACATTGGCTAAATGGTTCAGTTGCCTCATTCTCAGCTCTCAAGGATATCCCATATTGTTCTGACTTGGCTCTCCCCATAATAATCCTTTGAATTTCCTTTCACTAAGACCATGATAATGCCTGGCAAGATGCTGTGAACTCTCCAGAAAAGAACATTATGAAACTTTAATTTATTGCCTTAAAATCGTTGTCCTAAATGTGGCAGCTTGAATTTCCATATTTAATATTCTAACATTGTTTTCTTGCGGTAAAAAACCCAAAACCCTAACATTTAAATCAAAAATCCCTGTCGCTTTCTGAAACAGATCTTTATTAGTATTAAATTGCACATATATAATTTCTCAATAATTCAACAGTCATTTAGCATTTTTTTTTTGTTTATGCACTGCTTTTAAGTTAGTCTGAAAGACATTTTATTTTAGAATTATTTACTTTCCTGTTTATAGCCTTGTTCTTATCATGGAGAAATTCCCATGTCATTATGAAGTGCTGCAATAAGTATGCAAATCTGAAGAAATCCCCTTTTTATATATTTTTAAATTTTTTAAAAATTTTTTTATCCTGCTTTTAAGGGAGAAAGCCACCTACCTAGCAGAAGATGAAATTTATCAAAATGGTTACATTTTTATCACATTATAAAGAAAAAAACTTGTGCATAATTTGATTGACAAAATTATGCTTTAGCACATTCCCTTTCAAGTAAATTCTAGCTTAGCAGTCCTAGGAATAGCTGCAGATGCTCTGCATCATCCTGATTCACTGAAAACCAGGAGGAAACAGGTTTCTTACAGCCTGATGATCTCAGCTTAAATCTTGTCTTTCACATGAAAGCTGAGACTGTATCTGCCAGCCACAGCAACAGAACTGCTGGAGTTCCTTCACCCAATTACTTCGTGAACATTTGGATAGTCGCTTTCAACATTTTTCTTTCTAGAAACTCTTTCTAAGGAAATTAATTTCCAAGTTTTCTCTGGTTCAGAAGAGGAAGTCTGTGCAAGGGAAAGCACAAATCCTTTTGGTGAAGATGTGACTGCAGATCAGACAAGCAGATGAAGGAAAGGCCTTTGTAATGTTGGTCAAATTACCTTTGTCAGGGATTTTCCTCTGCTCTCTGTTCCAGCAGAGGAAAGGATGCTGAAGAGAAAGGACGTGCTTTGGAACTGGCACAGAAAAGCTCAGGTGCCTGCTTGTGTCAATGTGGCACCTGTTGGTTTAGTTCTCTGCTAGCAAAACATAATTTTTCTTTCTTTTCAGAGGCCTTCCAAACAGCATCTTCTCACTGTGGATTTCAGAGCACAATCTGGAATCTCCATTTAAAAATGAAGCATATAATATTAATCAAAGTGCATTTACTAAAGTGAAGTGAATATTTGTTCTGTGCTTTTGAGACAACAACCAGAACCAAGACGAGCAGAAAGTTATTTGGATTGCTTTTAGACAACTAAAATACTTTGGAACATCTTGATTATTTTTTACTAGATAATTTCATAAAGATGGCAAGTACTTCATAAAAGGCAAAATAAAAAGAAAAGAACAGCCCAATTAAAGCTAAGGAGCACATTTATTTCAAGCTGAAATCTTTTATGTCACACCTGTGCTTTTATAAACAGTGTCAGCAAAACAAAATTTGCCAACAATTAGAATTTCTTATAAATATGTATTAATCATTCCTGAATTTTTATTTTATATTTGAATATATTTAACCCTATAAATACAAGCATGAAGCGTCAGAGAGAGTATAATCATTCACCTTAATGGCAGAAAAGTAATTCAAACACCTGCTGACCTTTGGGAAGCAGCTGGCTGCAGTTCTCTCATGTCAGGGTTTCGAAGAGGCCTTTGGTAATTGTGGAAATCACCTTGAGTATTACATGAAATTACATGTTTAGCATGTTAACCCAAAAATAAGAATAAAGGTAAGATATAAAAAGATGGCTATTATTAACACCACTGTCTCTCTGCAGATATCCAACACACCCTAATTAACTTTCATGATTTATTCACCTATTTTTAGAGATGTGCTAATTGAGTCAACAAGCAAGGACTGAGCTCAAGGACATCTGGGACCCTGTCGTAGACCAGAGTGAAATATTCATCCCCTTACTTCCTGCTTCATTCTTTAAGCAGATTGTCTTCTGAATATACAGCATTAAGACAACCTTTCCTCTTTTCTCTCAGCCTAAGCACAAGATTTCTAATACGTGAGAAATATGAGGTAAAATATAGCTAAGCTCTTCTTATATTTCAAAGTCAAGGAATTGTCCCAAGTCAATGTTGTCTCCTTCATAGGGGCACTTCTAGCACACATGTTTGTGTTCTGATTTGCAGGACTGAAGTCTGAAGGATGTCTGCTGCAAGATGAACAGTGGGGAAAAAACTGTATTGCATGTTATATATTACAATATAATTCTCATTAAATGAGTGAATATTTATGCCTAAAGAACATGTATAAATTAGATGCATTCATGTGTACATATATCCTCATCATCAACAAGCATATCAGCATATCAGAGTAGGTCCCTTCAAATTTCAAAGAAAAGCAGCAGAGTCTGCCATAAATTATTTTGCAAAACCACTGTAAATTAATTCAAGCTAGAAGGGTCACCACATGTGCATCAAAACCATGCCATTTTACTCTATTACATCACAAGATAATTCAGGGTTGTAGGGCAATGATTAAGAGACAAAAGATTACAATTAATTAATTGTGAGGTTTTAAAAGGTTCACAAGGGAAAGGGCAGGAGAGATTAATTGATTTATTGTACAACAATGCTGCTGCTGCTAATTAAATCTTTCATTAAGATCGTAGGAAAACGGGACATACCCATCTCTTTTTCCTTTTATCTCATGCATTCATTGATAAAAGTAGTAGTATAAATTTGTGTTTATGTTCACCTGTTCCTAAAAGTTACCTGAAATAGCCTAGTAGAGCCATTCTGCTCTGCTTTCACCTATGGACACAATGGAACTTTATATGTATGTATGTATGTATATTTATATATGTATATGTACATATATATATGTATACATGTATATATGTATTTATATATAAATATATATAAAAATATAATATATAATATATTTATATACATAAATATATAAATATATATATGTGTGTGTATATGTATATTTATATACATATAAATATCATTTTCCTGTGAAAGGAAAACATCTATCTAGTTATGCAGACATTTTTACCAACTCCAGTGAGGGGTCTGTAATTTCTGGCAAATGAGCTCTCTTTAATCCCCTTTTGTGCTGTCACTGAAGTCCCTCTCTACCTCTTGATCTTAGCTGTCCTCTTTTCTTCTCTTTTTCAACTTGCTAACAGACAACACAGAACATGAAAATCCATCCAAATCAGATCTCTAGGGTGACAGACACTGCCAAGCAAAGGTATAGCCCTGATGTGGAAAGAAGAGACAAGAATGCTCTAGAAGTCTGCATTCCACGTTCTGACAGTTAAAGTTCTTGGTGACCTTTACCTGTGTCGATTCACTTTTCCTCATAAGTCAACCATACATTTTGTTTCTGAATTCTCAAGGCTGTGACATTGCCCTTTCAAATAGTCTCACAGTGTTCTTCAGTATAAGTCTAACTATGCCCTATTTGACTCTCATTACTAGATAAGTGACTGCTTTGTAGAGCCAGAAATGCTGACAGCAGGAGAGTTCAAACCAGATCATATTTAAGATCCCTTCCAGTTGAAGCTGTTCTATGATTCTATGGAATGCAGGAAAGGTAAACTATAATAAAGTTTGGAAATACAATGAAAGAAGTGTATTTCAAGGGTAAACCCCTGATATATCCCAGAAATCCAGGGAAATTGAGATTCTTTTCTGCACTTGTGGGCACTAACTTATTACAAGAGAACAAAAAAAATGAAAATAGTAGAGAGCTGTCAAAATAATTGCTTAGGTCAGGGCAATTACAGGAAAAATACTTTAAATTGCTAAAACTAACAAGAAAATGTCCATTTAAAAATGAAATGTACTAATTTATCAGTCTATAAGAAGGATCTTTGGCTTAATAGGTAGCATCCCAAGAATGGCTCAAGCACCTTTATTTCCATAACAAAATAAAATTCTAATCTTCACTTTAAAATAATCATCTTCAGCTGGAAGGACAATTTTCCTAACAGTTAAGATTTCTCAAATAAGTGCAAAGATTCTTTTAAACAATTGGTACTTACAGATACATATAAAATGGCTGAATGAATACAAGAAACAAAGTAGGAACCTACAGCAATACTCAGAAATACATGCCTAAAATGTGAAAATGCCAAGCTAAATTTCATAGAAATTAAATATATGTTTAGTTTATATAGTAGGTGGGAAACTAAAGAATGGTAGGAGTTATTGTTAAAGCAAGCTCCACAGACAAAAAAAAAAATTATGATTTGTTAAACTCTTCTTTGACTTGTTTTTGAAATAAGAGCATAAATAAGGATCTGTTTTCAACAGGATTATTATTGCTCACAATATTTTCATTTCCCCAAATATATGTATTTTGTACCCATAAACCTCAAAGTTTTTCATGTTTTCTCCCAAGTTCACCTGGGAGAGACAGCTAATCTTTACTGTCTTAAAGTATGAGTCTGCCACAGTTTCATTGGGTCAGCTGCAGAAAGAAAGCAGTAATACCAATGACAAAGAAAATTTTACTTTTTCATTGAAAAAAACATTCCACAGAAGTTACTGAACACATTGCAAACTATAAAAGTCCAAACTTATTGAGTCAATATAAAATAAAAAACCCCTTAATCTAGCTGAGATATAAAAGAGACTAAATTAGCAAGTTGGACACTGTAGTAATTTGGGGATTTCTCCCATTAAAATGAACATATACAGTAGAAATAGATAATCCATTAAGAACAATGGCTTGTGTTTATAATTTCACTACATTTATTAGCAGGAATATTGAGACAAGATTTGGCTTATTGACAGGTGATATACTAACACTTATCTATCTAGTAATCTTAGATTGATCCAATATCATCAATTCAATATTACTGAGACATTACTACAGTACCAGCCTAAGCTGATACACCCCTACACAGCTCTGCTATTTCTATAATGACTCTTTCTCCTGCTCCTGAACTGGGAGAATCAGTTCTGATGACAAATCCAGAGCAAACACCTTTTATTTTTACCTCTTGCATTGCTGGGTAAGACTAGATGATGTTTATAGTCCCTTCCAACCTCTAAACATTCCTTGATTTTTTTTTTCTGTTCATTTATTTTAATCCTTCCCCACTCCGGTGTTTATCAAGAGCACTTCTCTCAGAAAACCGACTATATATTAGTGAAAGATTATTCTTGACATGGGGTGAATTTGAGATCTGTATCAAGGGCACAGTGGCTACAGGATACCCTATTTTTGTATCACAGTTTTATGTGAAAATACGATGCAGGAAAAAACACCAAACATCTAAATACAGAGAATTTATCTCATCAACATGTTGTATAAATTGATAGCGAAACAATGAAAGGTGCAGCTGAAAATGCAGACATTGCTTTAGGGCTTTTAGTTTCAGAGTTAAAGAACATTTAAGTGGGTCCTCAAGCACATGTTTTCAGCAAAGGCATCTTTGGATTTTCATGTCTGTGCTAATCATAGTTTCTTAACCCCCCAGGAGTGTTAGGTCATCTTTTTTGCCTCTGTGCCTTAAGCAGTTTTCTCTTTCCTACAAGGGGAAACCACTATTCTAAATTGTTGATAATTTGGATCTCTCATAAAATGAATCAGTTATCTAAAACAATTTGTCTGACTGATGGTGGACATGACACATGAACAATGCAGGATTTTTACTGAAAAGGAAATCACCTCCTCTCAAGGTGCTTGGCACCGCTTACAAATTTCTCCAGAAACCTAAAGTATTCTAGGAGGTGGTGGAATCCTCAAGGTTACATATTATCCAAATTTATTAGGAGCAAAGAACAAAATCCTAAAGAATTTTTTGATCCCTTCTGTTCAGACAGGATATCAATAGGTGTATGTTGAATAAATTTTGGTAAATTTCACTCTGAAAGGCACTTTTTATATTAGGCTTATCCAAATCTTTTTACAAAATGTGTAATGCAGTCAGCTTTTCTAAATTCAAAAATCCTCTTTCTTGCATATATTGATGCTGATGGGCAATCTGAAAACAGAAGAAGGAGGAAATAGAAACAAACCTTTTAGGTGGCTATGGATTCCAAGTAAATACCTTGCCAATTTGCTATTGCAAAAACTAAAATGTTGCCAACACTTCAAAATGTCTGCAGAGGCATAGAGATCTGCCCAGAGGTTTCCACTAAGCCCTGAGAAATCCCTTCCATACAGCTGCTAGAAAGGACACAAGAAAATCACTCTGAAAGGAACAGTATATCCCAAACTAGCAAACCTGGTCGTTCTGCAACCTTTGAACATTTTTTTTTTTAATTGATAAAAGCTGCCTAAATGATCTCAGTAAAAATAAGGTAGACACAGTCTTTCTGTCATTACTGTAAATCTTTAAATTTAAACTGGCTCATTTCTAAGTTGCAATTCTCTACAGTTAAATTCTCTGTCCCTTATTATCAGTTTTCTTTTGATGCTTCCAGAGCATTATTTAAAAATAGCATCACATGGTCATGCTGAGCAATTAACAAAGATTCAGAACTTGTATGATTTGTCCATATTTCCCTGCCCCTGTTCCCTCCTTGTATCCCAGCAGGTTTGAAATAAGCAGTCTCTCCTCAGGAAGCACCATAACATAAATGGGTGAGCTAAAGCAGTAGTATCAATTTTCATTTACGAAAAAAGTTCACAGTAGTTGTAAATGCAACTATTAAGTGATTCCAGGCCACAAAAACTTTCTTTATTTTATTGTGTTGATAAATCCAACTCGAAAGATGTTGAGATTTTATGTTACATAGTTGATGTTATTTAATCTTACTAAAAATAGGGAGTAAAGTGAATACTCTATACTAAAATTATTCCAAATTATTAGCCACTTTGTTGCCTTGGACCCAGTGGTTTTTGTTATTTCAGTCAAGTAAATATACACCTCTATAATGTGCCCATTACTTCAATTTGTTATCTTTTTAAGAAAAATTAGTTATTATTGTTCCCCAATTTTTGACACCTAATGAATGATTAAATATAGTTATTTCATTCAAACTTGATTTTTTATTCATCCATATTAATAATTTCATTTCAAAACTAAATTGCTCATTCCCTTGTTGTCCATCACATTTTCTGTTCCTCCATAGTTTGAGAATCCTGTGGTAGTGTGCCATAAAACTGAAGCAACGCATTTGGGAATGTGCACTTTGCTGTTTATTGTTTTCTAGAGTGAGAACAGCATTCCCAATCTAAACATCTGTTTTTCCCCACAGCACAAGACACACACAATATTGCAAAACACATCATTTTACCGTGGCCTTAGGATCACTTACCTATGTGATGATGTCACAGTAACAAGTCCCCAGTGGACTGGATTCAAACCCATAGAGGGGACCCTCAGCCAAGCCTGTTCAAGCTTAGATGCAGGCACACCACTGGCCAGAGATCAGGACAGAGAGAGATCCCAACCCATCAGCTGTTTTAACCCAGGAGTTTCAAACTCCCTATAGAAGCAAGACTCCATAATAAACCTACATTGCTGTCACACGGATCTCTGAGAGTTTGTGTCATTCCTGTCTCCCACCAACAATCCCACGGAACATTGTGGCATTCCTTTTGTTGAGTTAAAAGCATGTTCTTTAACTGTATAGGTCTTTTCATAGAATCATTTATGTTGGAAAGGACACTTAAGGTCCAAGAATCCAAACATTTTTAAATTTAAAATATTTTCAGGAGCCAATTAAAAGCTGTCTGGGATGCTCTTATTCCTGGACAGAGAGGAAGTGTCTCAAGTGTCTCAAGACAGGTCTTGAGATTCTGAAATATGACTGTAAACAAGTTGCCAGTTAGCCTTTGTTTTCTTTATTCTTATTATTCTTTGTTTTCCTAATTCCTAGCCTTATTCTATTGTCCGGCTAATCATCATTTCAAAGAAATAATTTTAAACAAACAATACTTTTTGTCATACACTACCATAATTCTCTTCTACTGGAATGAGGGTACATTTAAGAGAAGAGAAAAATAAATTTTACTTTTGAGTTTGGAAGGGAAATATTTAGAGAAATGCCTTATTAAGAATCCTGCAGCTAAAATATATCCTTGATCTGTAAGTGTCCAGTTATGTCAGTGGACAGCTAAGAATATTTTTTCAAGCTACTGGTGAAGATGCAACCAAGTTTATGACCTCCATATTTTTGATTTTGTGGATGTTAGCTTGCACATCCTGAAATGTATTCTTTCCTTGGCTGCTAACTTAGGAGACAACAGCAGCAGGGATACCTGAGACAGGAGATTGACATTGTATGCCTGGTTTTGGCAAGTCACTGGATGAATATATGTTTTCCTTCTTACAAAATGTTATTATTTTCTAATAGTCCAGAAACATAAATTACAGAAACAGTATGTGGAAGAAAAGGATCTCATTTAGTGCTAACTTCAAGCAGTCAGTCTGATTCTGTTCTGTAGCATGGCCTTTGTCTCACTTGCAGGACCACAAACCTCTACATCTTGTCAGAAATAATTTTAGAGATATGGAATGTTACATATCTTCTTCCCCACAGAAATAAAGATTTAAACCATGTTCTATAGAAACCTGGAGATATCGTCAAGAAATAGTAAAATATTAATTTCATTAGTCATTGATGGGATGAGAGCAAGCAAAACAGACTTCTCATTTCTTAATGGATTTAGAGAGAGTGCATTTTGTCAAGTTGTTAATTAGATCTTAGGAGACAGGCAATTCATTAAAGCTTTGTGTGTTCTAAATATTACTTTTTATAAAAGGCTATTTACATATATTGCTTTTACAATTAAATTCTGATAGGAGTACAATTTTTAATAGAAAACATTATTCAGAATTTATATCAGACATATTAGTGCTCTTGTGACAGTGCTAGGATTCAGAGGAACTCTTTTTTTTTTCTTTCTCTCAAGTTTTAGAGCCTTCCCCCTTGAAGATTGTCTAACTTGTTAATTAGTTTTGTCAGTCAACTGCCTCAAATCAAATTACTAACTTTTTTCTAATTTTAATTTTAAATCTCATATCCTTCTGACTGAAATGGTGGGAAAAGGACACACTGAAAGCTTAAAGTTAGCTGTGGGCATATAAATACAATAAAATCAGAGCACAGAAAGATTTCCAGGGTTTCCTCTAATGTGCATATCTCAGCAGTATTAAAGGATCAAAGTTCTGTCTATCATTCTATATCTTTTTCACCAATTTAAGATTAAATACTCTGTCATTCTCTGAATGCACTAGAGAATCACATTGAAGTTTCTCATTACTGAAATATTATTAAAAGATTTCTGAAGAACTTGTTGAGATATTTGATAAAACATAATAAATCTCCTTGGAAAGTTAGGATGAGTTGATAAAGTATATATATAAAATGTCAACATGGAAATGAATATATTTAATTTATACTAATTTTAAACAGAAATCAGAAAAATATGTTGTATTAAATATGCTGCCAATAGAAACAATTTAATTGATTTTCATCAAGAACATTTCCAGCCTTCAAAAATGTTTTTCTTTATGGATCTGTTTGGAGGAATGTTCTATCTGAGCCAGTATGAACTTACAGGAAACTTTTAACAAATATTCTGTGAATTTTATATTTTTAACTAAATGCAAAATCCTGAGAAGTCTTCAGAAATCAGTGTTCCAATTCACTGTTCTCTTGCACAGCAATTTTTCCTAACCTTGAATCAGCTGTGCTAAATTTCTTGTTTTTATAAAGAAAAATAATATTTTCTTTAAAAATATTATTTTGTTTCTTTTAAAGAACATGCTTTTATCAGTCATAATAAATGCTGAAATACAAATGTGATGGATGCTTACCCTTGAAGATTACTTGAAAATGGACAAAGTTTCACCTATTAAATAAAGATAAGCCTATGTATTAGCAATTTGAAGAAAGGATACTTGCTAGTGAATTGTATGTATTTTTTTAAATGTCTCTAAGCAAGATGAATTATATTTTTATTCAGTTTACACCCCCCCAAAAAATGTTATTTACTTAAATGAAAGGAATTATGTAAGTAAAAACCTGTTTGAGAAATATAATGAACTTCAAAGTCAAAGAAAACAAGATTAATGAAGATAAACCATAGATGAATTCTTCTGAAATGCTAAAGAACAGTTTTTTTTTTTCCCCTTCTTGAAAACCATACATTTATGCACAGATATTTTTTTCTTTACTGTTTCTTGTCCATTTGTGAAACAGCAACAAATTTTCTGTGCTTTAAATATCCACCAGGGTAGCGATAACTGCAAAGACATTACCATCCAAATATAAGGGACAATTTACAAAAGTCACTTGCACAATAATGCCTCTTAATTTTCTGGATGTCAAAATAAAAACACTTTAATAAGCACTTGAAAACACAACCACACAATATTACTTTATATATTCACAGAACATCTGCTTAAGTAACTTCATATCAGAGACCAAGACAAGTAAGCTGATTAGAGCCATACATGTGCCAAGGATCAATGTAAATTTAGGATTACATTTCCTACGGAAGGATCTTCCGTGGATTTAAACACTCTGTAAATATTGACAAAATAAGATACTTGATCCCAATATCCGAATTGCAATACTCATTAGATACAAGAAACAAACAGAGAGCAACCTGATAGCTGAAGAAATAAGGTATTTCCATGTAGAGTGCAGCCTGGGGAAAAGTTTCCATTTCTATATTTAAGGGCATTTGTACAATTTTTAAAATGGTAAGGACATAAAAGAAATTTTCTACGATCTTACAGACACAAAGTAAGGCATAAAAGTAATTTTTCGTATCATAAAACCCTAGTATTTTACATACAAAAACTTCTTTCTTGAGTTCTCAGGAGTCCCCAGAGACTAAAGGCTATGCAAACATGGCAAAGAATAAATATGAAAGACTATCAAGTTCTATCAAGTTGCTAATTTCATTTCTTCTTTCTCTTCAGCTAAATTAACATTGCCTGTTATAAGCCCACCAGAGTTTCAACTTCAGCAGTAGGATACTTGATTGCTTGCTGCACAAACTTTCAATCTTAAAACTTTCTTTACCTGGAAAGCTCCTTGGCAATGTACTCCATCTTGCAAAATCATCTCTGAATGCTTGGGGGCCACAGAGGTCCAGAGAGCACAGCCCCCTGATTTTACCTTTAGTCTGGCTTTCCAGCTCTCTCTATATGTGTTATATTTCTTTCCTATTCTTCTAAAGACAGGTTCTACAAGCATCTTTGCTGTCCTCTTTAACTACCCTGTCACTCGTTTTGTCCTCTTCTTCCACCACCATTTTCCTTCTTGTATATTTGAAATCTAAAGAATTGTTCCTTTCTTTACTCACAGCTTTAGAATGTGTCAACCTGAGAGATGCTGGAGAGTGCTGCGCCAGCATTGTCATGGCTCTGAACCTAAGCTATCAGCCCTGTTTCATAGCACAGATTATTAGCTCACATTCTACACTGCTGTTGTGATCCTAAGGCTTGTGATTATTCTGAACAATGAGCAGAGCAAGCTAACTACAAATGACACTGTAAAAAATAAAGATCTAGTAGATTATTAACTCTATATATGACACTGTGATATCAGGACTAGTGTCTTGCGTTAATCAAATGGCTCATCCCCACCATAAAAATAAAATACGAAGTAGAAAAGAAACATCCCATTTCTATATAGTTAATGTATTTCTGCCTTTTAATTTGTATGTGATTTCACAGTAAAAAAAAAAAAAAAGAACCCAGAAATAATTGTAGTTTCTGCTTTCAATTTACTACTAAATCATCATGAACCCTGAAAATTCAAGATAATTAATACAGGAAGGGCTTCCAATCAAAACCCTTATGGCTTCCTATACTCTAACAGAAATCTTCTCCAGCTGGTCCTTGGTCAGCAGTGACACTCCAAAACTGTGGTTTCACAATTCAGGTTACTCTTGAAAGTGAGATAAGGGTTTTTGTGTTGTGCTCTGTCTTCCTTGTATCCTTCTTTTGTGGTGCTGCAGGTAAATCAGCCAACATATGCACAAAGATTTAGCACTTTTCTCTCAGCTTTCTGCTTTCAGTGGTTCAGAAAACCACAAAACTTTCCATCTAAAACTGGATAGCTGTGAGTTTATCTAGTTTCTTCAACTTCCCCATCATAGCTAAAAAAAGCAGCTCTACCTTCCCTAATTGTAGTCTATCAGCTGGCAGATATTCAAGGCAAGAAAGTGTGTCTGCTTTGGATCTGATGCCCTGTAAAAACAAATCTGAAAAGAGATGTCACAGATAGCTTATTCCAGAAAACACAGTGAAAGAAATTGGAGCTGTTTCAGCTGCAAAGTGCAAACACATATTTCCTCACAGAGCTTTTTAATTCATATAAGGAAGAAAAAGCAGCAGGCCAAATTTAGAGGAATGGGAACAGAAGGAAGCCTTCCCAAAAAAATGTACGCCTGAGGAAGGGAACAAAGACCCACACTGTCCAAATGTATCATTAAGTAACAAATCAAGTTAAGAGAAGTTAATCCTGAACTCTTTGTAACTATGTTCAAAAATGGTCCTGTAAAGATTTTCCATATATTTGCATGAGAGATATCACATCATTTCACACAAACAAAAAAACGTATTTTAAATTTACTATTTTTTTAAATTTACCATTTGTTTTCAAATTTTACAATTACAGTAAAATAGAATTAAACTTTGCATATTGAGCTGGCCCCTCCTTACAATTAAACTCTTATAGATGCATGGTTTTCATATGTAACTCATTTTTCAGGAATGTTAATAAAAATAAGTGCTCCTGCATCACGTCATTGCAAAATAGCTTGAACTTTAAAAATTGTTGTGCCTTTGAGGGATACAATATATCATGCTCTGCAATTATTGAAGGGGTCGGTAATCCCTAGTTGAATTTTTACAACTCTAATTTTTACATCAAAACCAATATCTACATGAATTACAATTACCCCGATATAGTGAAAATTAACTCTTACTTATCAAACATTTTAGCATAAAGTTTCTATGACATTTGTAAATGATAAAAGATGGGTTTAAAATATCTGAACTCCTAAACACAAAGCTTCTGAGAATGTACTTTTGCATAGACTTATATTCTTGCAAAAACTAAAACATGAATAACTATGATAGCTTTCAGACGCAGTGGTTTCATCAGCAAAAGAGATATCAGTAAACTTAATACACTATAACTAGATGGATAGTAAAACTAGCACTGCAAGCCAAGGTGATTTCACAGCTTCTCTCAGCAAATTAAACCAATACAAAAATAAGCCAGAAATTTGCAATTTAAAATACTGCTGTAGGGAAAGTGAAAAAAGTCCTTTAAATTCCTGCTTTCACTCTGGGTTACTTGTATAATCTTAAATGACATCACATACAACACAGTGTAACGTGATATGGCAGAAGCTGACCCTAAGTAATCCAAAGAAGGAAATAAATCTGACTTTTGCCTTGAGGACAGGACCAAGGCTGGTCATTTTAGGACATTCACACAGGATCACAGGCAGGTTGAGTTTGGAAGGGAATTTGGAGGTCATCTGATCGAGCCCCCCTCTGCTCAAATGGGATCACCTCAGAAATGGTTGCCCAGGACCACATGCAGATGTGTTTTTTTTTTTAAATCTTCAAGGAAAGAGCTATACACATTATCTCTGTGCCAGAGCGTGGTTGCACCTTTTTGGTGTTTGAAAGGAACCTGATGCCACATCTGTTTGTGCTTGTTATCTCTTTCACTGTAGCTGGGCACCGCTGGCTCTGTCTGCTTTGCACCCTTCAGGGATTTGTACACACTGATGAGATTCCTGCAGTATTTTCTCCTCTGGGCCAAGCAGTCCCAGCTCTCTCAACCTTTCTTTGTAGGAGAGTTGCTCCTTTGCTGAGCTCTCTCCTATGTGTCCACACCTCTCTTGCATTTGAGTGCTACTGGGCTGAACTTTACATTGTATGGGTGGCTTTGGACCACAAAGATAGATCAGAAGGGTGATTTCCCTGTGTCTCATCCCACATAATCATGCAGTTTACAGCTTCACAAAACAAAAGCCAGTTGCTACAGACTGCTTCTCTCAATTTTCAAGTTTTTTTCAAATTTTCATCTGTAGGCTGCCCATATTACTTTGTAAATCAGGGACATTTTATTGTAATAATGACCTCTGAAACATACATTAAAGATTTGGAAGGTTTTGTTTAGCATTCACAATACTTCACACACACACACACACACACACACACACACACACACATTTGTATTATAAACTTCAGAAATGCTTGTATTTGAAATAGCATTGCAGACACTAATTGAAAGTGCTCTACTGTATAATTTTGTAAAGATGAAGACATTTTTAATAATTATCAGAACAAGTGTAAGTCAACAAAAATTGTTTGTCTGGCTGGTAATTGGACAAAATATAATTTGAGTGGCCAAAACCAGTACAACCTAATTTGTCGTCCAGGAATTCACTGGCCTTGTAGATTCCAAAGGAGTCACAAAGTCCAGAGCCTGTGGTCACTTCACTCATACAATGAGTCACTGAGCATAGGAAATGACAAATTCATCCTGGCTGTGCAGGTCCAAATCCACTTTATAACAAAGTATGCTACTTCACCTCACAGTGAAGAAAGTGTTCTTTCTTAATAAAAACAATTTTGGATATATACATTTATTGGGAGCAACTGTGAAGCAGAAATTCCACTGGCACTATCTCTGTCAAGTATGCAAAGATCTTTATACTTTATATATACTTCATTATACTTTATATAATGAAGTGGTAAAATACCAAATCACTGATTGGAGAATAATTAAGGAAATTCTTATATGTTAGGTGTTTCTACAGCAGATAATCATGTACACTTTCTCTCCTACCCACCATGTCCTTGAGATAGAAATCTGTGAAAATAATGTCCACATAAAATGCTGTTGTCAATAATTTCAAAGAAAATACTGATAGCTCAAAATTTATCACTGAGGTCAACAACAACAAAAATGTGTTAAACTAGAAATCTGAGCTTGAATAAAAGGACATCTATCAACAAAATAGAGAGCAGTGATGGTAAGTCTCCAATCCCCAGGATACCAGATGAGAGTGTGAGCAAGCACCAGAAAAAAAGCTGGGAGGCAACATTAAAATTAACCTAGACAAACAACATTCCTTGTCTGCAAGAGTGGAAAAGGCAGAGCAACTAGAAGACTTTTCTAATGTTCCTTTTTTTTAGGGTGTTCCCTTCCAAAATACATTTCATCCAGAAAATTACATTTTATTTTCAAATAGCTACAGATGCCTTGAACTTTAATGAATGCAGATGATATACACTGCCTATAGCTGAACACCACAAAACCACACTGTTATCTTCATTTGCATTATGAACTACTCGCTTGTTCCATATGTCCACATGATACCTCTGAAAGCTCTGATGTCTTCATTTTCCTGTCAGAGGCTGTAAAAATTACTTAATGTGCTTTTTTCTTTCAGCATAAAAAAAAAAAAATCCATATGCAAATGTACAGTTTATTCAAATTCATAAATCCAAGTAGAGACATCTGCTGCTAGTAGTAGAGCAAGAGACAAGGGTCCTGCACTGATTTTTATTTTTATTGCTCGGCCTCAAAATTGTCATTCCTAGTGCCTCAACATTTGTGTTTTTTCTGCTATAAAAGCAGCTGCAGGATTTTTTATTAGAAAGCAAGAGAAAAAAAAAAGACCAAAAAACCCAAGCTTTTTCTACAATCCTATTCTTTGCTATTTT